>NW_024467528.1:1887708-2487993 GCF_001890125.1 Aspergillus versicolor CBS 583.65 | reverse complement strand
TAACTCTAGATTCTCTTCTCTTTCTATATTATCTTATATAGTAGAGGCTATTTAATTTTATTTATTATAATATTAGATTTACTTCTAAATCTTAGATTTTATTATAATTATATATATTAAGTCTCTAGAAGAGAAGTAATTAAGATTATAAAATTATAATACTAATATAGTAGTTCTCTAGAGATTATAAAGATATAATATATAATTAATAAAAAATAGATCTATATTTAAATAAATTAATTACTAGTTCTTCTAGCTAAGAATTAGTAGTATAATATATATCTATATATTATATAGTAGCTGCTTGGCCGCTGCAGTATACCTCAGGCATGCTTATATAGTATCTGCAGGTGGCAGTGCATAATACTAGCTAAGAACCAGTAGCATAATATATATCTATATATCACGTGGTGGCTGCTTGGCTGCTGTAATATATCTCAGGCATGCTTGTATAGCGTCCGTAGATGGCGGCGCATAACAATATATACAATTCTACTATAAAATCTTATATAGACTAATTTTAATAGTATTTTATTATATATAATTAATAATCTAATAATATTATAGCAGAAAGTAATAATATCTTATTATAATATAAAATAATAAATATACTAGTTAGTATATAAATTTATATAATATCTTAAAAGATTTAAATAATATTTAACTAAATTATTAAATAATAAAGTATAAAAAGTTATTTTATACTTTAAAATCTATAATAAAATTTATAAAAAGATAGTATAATATTTATAAAAACTAGAAAATTATAATATATATATATAATATTTTTTAATAGTTAAATAATTAATTCTAGAGTATTAGAATATATTAAAATTAAATTATAATTAAAAGAACTTTAGGAAAACTCTAATTTATAATCTATATATTAATAAATAGTATACAAGGTCTTTCTAGAGAAAAAAAATTAAAATAATAAAAAAATAATAATAGAGAATTATAAATCTATAATAAAAGCTATAAATACTATTATAATATCTAAAAAAATAAAAAATATAAAAAATATATAAAAATAATCTAGATTATTATAATTATAGAAAAATTAGTTATATAAAATTATAATATTAACTAGTAGATAGTAGAGTATATCTATAAAAAAATAATATAAAATTTAGGAAAACTATAAATAATTTAAAAAATTTAAAAATCTAGTATTTTATATAATAAAAATACTAGATCTTTTTCCTAAACTATAATAAAAAATAATTATATTTATAATATCTTTAAAAAGAAAGTAGAAGAAACTATAAAAAATATATATTTTATTAAATTTTAATAAAAAAATAAGTTTTATAGATTAATACTAAATTAAATAAAATCTATTTCTAGATAATAGTAGAATACTAAGAAATATATATATAATAAATAGTTATAATATAATTTTTTATAAAAGCTATATACTATTAATATATATAAAAAATATAAAAAGTAAATTTAATAAATAATACTTAGAATTTAAAGCTATTAATATCAATAAGTATAATATAATTCTAGATTAGGACTAGCTAGAAGCTATTAATCTATTAATAAATTAGTAAAATAAATTATAAAAATTATTAAATATAAATATTATTAGTTAATAATAAATAAAGAAATTAAGAAATATATTAAAAAAATATAATATCTATTACTATATTATAATATAATAACATAAATCTTATAGATTAATAAATAAATTTCTATAATTAAAAAACTTTATAAATTAGATAATAATAAATTTTATAATTAAACTACTCTCTATAAAATATTAAAAAAATATATATAATATTATTCTTATAATAATTAACTACTTTACTAAATATATATTTTATATTTTATATATAAAAAGTATCTTTATAGAAGACTTTATAATAATTCTTATTAAATATATATATATATATATATATATATTAGAGTTCTAAGTGATATAATTAATAATAAAGATAGTATTTATATAAATATATTCTAGTTAATATTTTACTATTATTTTAATTTAAGTTATAAATTAACTACTATATACTATCTATAAATAGATAGATAGATAAAATATTAAAACTAAATATTTAAATACTATTTATATATCTATATAAACTAGAATTAAGATAACTAGCTATAGTAACTATTAATTATATAATTTATTTATAATAAAATAACTAGATAATATATAAATAAAAGTCTTGTATAATCTCTAATAAAATATTAATTATAATTTTAAGTTAATATTAAAGATCTAGAGAAAAGTACTATATAAAATATATTAGAATAAGCTAGAAAATTTTAAAAAAAAAACTATAAAAAACTAGCTAAATAACTAGAAAATATAATTAAAATTATAAGAAAATAATATAATAAAAAATATAAAAATATAAAATATATAGTTAATAACTTTATTATATTAAATATAAGAAATATTAATTAAGCTAGATTAAATTATAAATTAAATAATTAGTATCTGGAATTTTTTAAAATTATATATATATAATATTAATCTTATAAATTATATCTATATTTTAAAATATATTAACTCTATAATATATTCTATATTTTTTAATTTTATAAATATATTAGAAATTCCTGTATAGCTCTAAAACTAGAATTATTATTTATTAATAAATAAAAAGAATATAAAGTTAAAAATATAAATATAGATTACTAATATAAGAGATAACTTTAATTTCTAGTTTAAGAATATAAATAAAACTCTAGCTATAATATATAAAAATTATTTAATTATATTAAAGATACTATTATACTATATATCTATAAAAAACAATACTATTTATTATAAAAATATAAAAAAGAAAGATTTATAATATCTATAAGCTATATAAAATCTTAAATTATAGAAAGAAAATTATTAATTTTTAAAAAAAAATAAAGAGAAAAAGAAAAAGAAAAATCTATTAATTATTCTTATAAAAAGCCCCTTCTAGGGACTTTTTAGAAATAGAAATCTCTAAAAAGTCTTCTAAAGATTTTTAAAACTAAATAGCCTATAGTACTATAACTAAAGTATATAATACCAGAATACTAAGTATAAAATTATAAAATATTAGATAATAAATATAGATAAAAATATTTATAAATAATTTAAGAAAAGATTTTTTACTCTAACTAATAATAAAAAAAACTATATCTTTATCTCTTTTATAAAAATAAAATATATAATAATAGATAATAATCTTTAGTAAGTTATAGTTACTTTTAATAGTACTAATCTAAAGAAATATCTTACTAGTAATAAAATATATTTTAATAATAATTATTTTATAATTTTAAAAAAAAATTTAGTAAAATAATCTAGATCTAGTATAAAAAGATCTAAAATATTTATTTTATTATAAAACTAGATACTATATCTATAATAATAATAAATATTATACTATTCTAAAGAGCTACTAGATTATATAAATAAATAAAACTTATTATTTTAATATATATAATATATAGTAGCCAGGGTAGGAGATATAGAAAAAAAAATTAAGAATATAAAAAAAATTATAATAATAAAAATAATAATAAAAAAAAATATAAATATAAATAAGAAGATTAGGAAAAAACTTATCTTTAGAAAGATAATAAAATAAATAAGATATATTTTATATATATAATATATATTAATAATATAAGTAACAGTAGATTTTTTATATAATAATATTTAAAAATATTATATTAATAAGATTTTAAATATAAAAATAACTATAAAACTAGACTAATCAGAAACTAAAAATAAGAAAATTAATATTATAAAATAATAATAAAATACTAAGAACCCTAATAATAATATTAATATAACTTATAAAATAAAATAACTACTAAAAATAGTAATTAATATAAAAAGATATATAAAATAATATATCTAAAGTTTAAACTAATTAGATAAAATCTTATAAAAAACTAAATAATTAAAAAAATCCAATATAGATATATTATATATAAATAAAATTTCTAATAATAATATTTTTATAACTTTTTAAGTAAAATAACTAGTAAAAAGTTTATTTAAATTATAGAAATTAGAAGAATCTAAATACTAAATATTAATATAATTATTTAAAATATAATTAAGAAATAATAATATAAAGTTTCTACTATTAAACTAATATATTATTATATTAATCTATAATATAGTACTAGAAGACTTAATTTAATCTAAAAGAATATTAATAAGATTTATAAAATTAAGATAATTATAAAAATAAAAGAAATTAATTAATAAGTTATATAAATATAAAGAAATACTTATAATAATAAAAAATAAAATATCTAGAAAGAAAAGAAAGAAAAAATAAATAAAAAGTAAATAATATTTTAATACTATAATATTATTAAACTATATATAGATTTACTTATAATAAATACTAGATATATAGTATTTATTTATACTGTTAAAACTATCTATATTAATAAAGTAATAATATACTAACTTTAAATACTTATTATAAGTTTAATTCTAAATCTATAAAACTAAGTTTAGTATTATTAGATTTTTTTTACTTTATATTTTAACTATAGGGCCTGTTAAAAATAACTAATTATAAGATTATAATTACTTAAGAAAGAAAAATAACTATTATATACTATTATTTATAAATATTATATAAGCATGCTTAAGATATATTATAGTAGCTAAATAACTACTATATAATATATAAATATATATTATACTACTAGTTCTTAATTAGAGAAACTAGTAATTAATTCTATTAAATATAAACCTATCTTCTATTAATTATATATTATACCTCTATAATCCCTAGAGAGCCGCTATATTAGTATTATAGCCTTATAATATTTTACTAGATTATTTTATTCTATTATTTATATTTTTATTTTATAAAGTATTATAGAATATCTATAATACTTTAAAATAATTTTAATTCTAAAGATCTAGAGCTATAAAAAAATTAAAAAAATTAATTATTTAGTATTTTTGATATTATTAATAATTAAGATAATATCTTTACTAGGTAAAATTTTTATAATAATTATTTTTTAATACTAGATTATCTTATTTTTATTTTTTATAATATTTATATTAATCTAGTTAACTAGCTTTAAATAATTATATTATAATAAATTAACTATTATAAAGATTATTTTTTATATATATAGTTAAAGATTCTCTACTAGAAAAAAAAATTAGAATAGTAATATTTTTAAAAAGATTTTTTATATTAATCTAAACTTTTTATAACTAGTTAAATATATAGAATTTTAAGATTATTATTATAATAATATTTTAATATATAACTTTAATTTAAGATCTTAAAAAGCTTGATAATAATAGAGTTATTATATTATAATTAGATTTTTTAAGTTAATTAACTAACTTAACTAGTTATAGCTAGCTTTTTAACTATTACTAAAATAATTTTTTTATTAATTTAATATTTTTTATAAAATTATTATAGACTAGTATCTTTAGTATTTATTATTTAAATTTAATTATAGCCTTTATTAGTACTAGAAATATAATCTTAATAAATTTATATATATTAAAGCTAGTAAATAGCTAGAAATCTCTTAATCAATATATTATAGTAATAAAGTTATTTATATAAATATATATATTAATATATTATTAGTATCTTAATTAGGATTATATTATTTTTACTCTATTTTTATTTAGTACTATTCTAGTTATTATACTATAAAAAATAGTTGGGAGAATATAGAAAAAATTAAAGTTAGTTACCTATAAAGTTAAATAAAACTTTAATTTATAAAATAAAGTGTAGTAATACTTTTATAGTATTACTAGTTCTTTTAGATTAAATCCTGGCTGAAGACCTTCTATTCTATATCTTCCTAATAAATCTAATAATATATATATATTATCTATTTTTTTAAAAAAAAATATTTTAGATATACTCTAGTTAATTTATAAATTAAATATTTTTAATTAATCTTACTCTAATATTATATCATAATATAATAAATTTAATATATATATTTTTATACTTATTTTCTAATTTTTAAAAGTTATAGATAATTAACGATGATTTTTTATAATTAAAAACTTTTTATTAATTATTTTTACTTCTAATTATTCTATTTTTTAAATATTTAATATTTCTAAAATTTATTAGTTAACTAGATTAAAAGAAGTAAATAACTAGCTTTAAAATTAATAAAAATTTTAATAATCTTAATAAATACTCTAAACCTAATAATATAGATATATAAAGTAATATTTAACTTTATAATATATAACATAGCTACTAGTTTTTAGATTAACTTTAAGACTAAATATCTATTTCTAAAAGAAAATTTTAATATATCTAAAATTTTTAACTCTTAATTATCTATTTTAAAGATTTTTATTATTTAGATTACTAATTTTTTTATTTAAAGTTTTTGTTTTTTTTAAAAAATTCTTTAACTTAGATTTCTTTTTATTTATTTAATTAAAATATATAAAGTTTCAAGTATTTTTTATACTATATTAAAAATGAATATTATATATTATATACTATAATCTCTATTCTAGACTTTTTTATTTAATTAATTAAAGTATCTAGTAAAGATATTTAAATTTATAATATTAATTTATTTAATACTTATCTATATTATATTTATATAATATTTTATAATAATATTCTCTTATTTATACTAGTTAAATCTCTATATTAAATCTTTAAAAATAATAGAAATATTAAGATTTTTTATAAAATAAATTTAAAGAGTAGATTTAACTCTTATTTTAAAATATTAAATTATAAAATATTTAGATAAGACTAGTTTAATTTAAATAATTATATATAAAAATTAATTATTATAATTTATTATATTAAAATTCTTTTATATATAACTAATAAATTATTTTTACTTTTTATTTTTATTGAAAAGTTTTTTAAAATTATTTATAATTTATTTATAAAATTTTTACTAAATATTAATAAAATTATTTTTTTTTTATATTTTTTTATATTTATTATATAGTTCTAGCTATTCTATTAAGAAAATCTTTAATATAATAAATTTTTTATATATTCTAGAGATTTTTTTTATTAAAATATATTTAATTTAAAATATTTTTCTATTAAATAACACTATTTATTTATAATATTATTAATATTTTATTTATTATATTTTAGTAGTTTTCTAATATTTAAAAATTTTTAAATAAGACTTTATTTTAAACTAATTTATTACTTTTTAATCTAAAATTAATATTTTTATAAATAATTTTTATTAAGTTATTATATTATTATTTTATTATTTTTTTAAGATTTTAAAAATCTTTTTTTATTATTATAGCTTCTTTTAATCTTTTTATTAGGATTAATTTTATTATTTTATAATTTAAGACTGGAGTATAATCAATTTACTATTTAATAAGATACTTTAATATTATTATTCTACTAAGTAGAAAAGTTATAATTATTAATATTATTAAAAATATTATAAAGATTATTTTATAGATTTATTATTATTATTATTATTATTATTATTATTATTATTATTATTATTAATTTTTAATTCTAAATTTTTTTTAGAATATTATTTTTATATTTTTTAAAATATTTCTTTATTAACTATCTTTTAGATTCTAGAAGTATAGAAAAAATTTTTATAAATAAGTCTATTAATATTATATTTTTTTATTGATTTTTATTTAATTTAGTTTTAAAAATTTTAATTTATTAACCTTTTTTCTTTAAAATTACTAGTAAAACTAAAAATATACTATTAAATATAATAATATTCTAAGATTAATAAATATTAGAGTTATTAAAATACTAAAATATAGTCTAAAAATATATTTCTAGTATTATTATTATTATTTTTTTCTAGTTATTATCTATATATTTATATATAATTTAATAAGATATTAATAATTATCTTAACTAATAGTAGAATCACAGGATATTAATATCTCTAATATATATTAAAGGTATTAATATCTCTGGACATCGCTATCAAGAATCACAATAATAAAGACTTACAGAATAATTATATAGAATTATATTAGTAGTTATGATATATAACTATTATAAGATTATATAATATAGTATTATAAATTAGAAGGCCAGTATATAACTAAAGATATATATATATAACTAATTAAAGTATATATAGAGCTATTAAGATAGATATATATACAGCACGCCCTTATTTTTACAATTTAAATTATTATTTTCCTTAAATCATATTTCTTTTTAAAAATTAAAGAATTCTAGTTTAGCCTTTATTATTTATAGATTTTTTTTATTTATGGATTTCATATTAGCTGTTTGTTTTATATTATTAAACTAATTTTTCTTTATAAATTATAGTATAGATTTTATTTCTAAGTTTTAAATTTTATTATATAAATTTTACTATAATCTATATATATTAAATCTCTAAAAAAATTAGAACTATAAATCCATAATATATAGTTCCTAGAGTATGAAATTATATATCATCTAATAGCTGCCAAGCAGTTATAGTATATCTCAGGTATAGCTCATGTGCTCGTGTATGGCGGCGCATAACACTAGCTTAATTACATATAAGACTATTAGATAATATATAAATAGGATAATAACAAGGCTAGAAGACAGCATTCTGGCTAATCTCCACTATTTCAAGGACTTCAATATCTACTGAACTCGGGGTGTTATCACACATATGTTTTAAAATTTCAATACCTTCCCGCGGCAGATTCTCTACCTGATCATTGACTCTTTCTCTTAATATTAACAGACCCCCCCCCCTGAACTATAGAAGATAGACCAAATTCCCAGCAGGCCTAACAAAGTAGAACTATAATCTATTATACAACTAGAATATATATCTATAGACTACTAGTATAGTGCTAGCATAGTAAATTATATAACCAAGGCCAGGGCTACTCGCGTAGATGACCTGCTCTAGCCCGGGCTGTGACAAACATAAGAGGTTACTGTGTCTCCTGGGACCTTGAAACATGTTTGTCACTTAAATTCACAGCTGTAAATGTTGTTGGAAGTTTAACACTAGTATAAAATATCAGCATCAAAACACACTAGGATATAGTTCAGAGGGTTGAACTCACGTGTTAAACTTGGCCTTCAAGGTCTCTATAACCTCCTTCCAATCTTGATGAGCAGTAAGACTGCGTCGCGGTGCACAGCCGATTGCATGCCTAGAGTCAAGGTGCACATCCAAAGGGTCAAAAGCATGACAACCCGGGCTGATAGAAATTCGAATGGAGTAAGAACTGGTTGATGATTCGCTATCCCTGGCCTCATAGAGCTCGAAGCAGATCTGGGATAGGTAATCCAACTCCGGGATAGCAGAACGTGCTATCTTTGTCTGAATCCCCCCCTCAAGTATACAGTTCAAGAGTGTGTATATATGGGATTCCTTTGTGAAATAAAACACAGACTTCGCATCTGAAGAAGCTTGAACTTCCTCCAAGTCCCTTACTATCTCCTGAAGAAGTGGCAAGGACGTCAACAAGCCAATCTCCAGCTTCTCCGTGTCCGTGATACCATACTCCTGGGGTGTCACATAATCAAAAAGAATTTTGGCCAGCTTGTATAGCTCCCTCAACTTGGAAAGCCTAGAATCTAGCTTAGTTTTCGACGAATTCGAGCTCGGGTATAACTTGAAATAATGATCGTAGGAGTCATCAAGGACCCGCAGGTGAGGTATGGACGACTCGAACGCATGCATTCGTCTCCTCAGACCAAGCCGATGCGCCAGCGTCTGACTCTCAGAGTGTTGCTCATCGACCCGTTGGAGGTTCAAACCATCCTGGGCATTGTTAATTCTTGATTCTGCCGGGGTATCCTTTCGTGAAGCCCTCCTCCAGCTCACGTCTGCCTCCTCGCAGTCCTCGGCCTCCGGAGGTGTGAAAACCCACTCGAGAAATTGTCGATTATGGAGTGCATCGAATTTCATACTGTCATATAGCTCGGAAAGTTTGCTGGGGTCAACCTTTTCAGTATCACAAAACTCGGCGAAAAGTTTCTCCCACCTCTCTTTGAAGAGCATAGGATCCTCGCCAGTGCACCACCGCCCTTGGATAGAATACAGTGAAGGATTCTCACTTGGTAACGCTGCAGTGCGAGATGGAGTCAACTCGTCGGCACTCTCCGCTGTGCCTGGAGAGGGCGCAGATGCGCTGTCCAGCTTCTGGAAGTTAAGCCTCATAATATCCCGATGGAATTTCATCAATTCGACGACGGTTGCCAAGACTACAGACGGCTCAGGAATATTCTCCTTCGGCCATGTAAATTGCGAAGGCGCGGATCCTTCTCGTAGAAGCAATTTTAGCTTTTTCTTTACCTTGTCCATTAGATCTTTCGCCGCATTGGAGTCGTCAAGCAGATCCTTCCTGACTTGGATGAAGCCTTCAGGTATTTCCTTCTGATCAAGGAATGAGCAAGCCCATATTTGAGCTTTGTAATTCCAGTTAGCCTTTACACATTCAAGTAAATTAACTTCCAGATATTATGTATTGACTTACAACTAGTACTCACTCTCCGCTCGGAGCTGGTGAAAATCTGAACATTGTTCAATGCTTCCTTATTCATCAGCTTCAGATCATCGCGCATGTTGAGCCCAAGATCCTGGGATTGATATCGGGCAGCGTGAGTTGGCTCCCCTCCCCATTTGATAACGAGCTGAAGTTTATCCAGTATAAGATCATTTTCAACGGCGGAAAACCTTGAAAATGTTGCACCAGATATTGAATCACTGCGAGTCTGTGACCTATCCGCGCTCTCGGCCTCTTGAGAGGCGTCCTTTGGCAGAGGTGAGGTAGGTTCTTTACCAACCGCTTCACAGGGTGTTAGTGGCCGGCCTGGTGCTTCTTCAAGCTTTCGCCTCCTGAACATGGGTTTTATTTGTACTTTGGTTCCCGGCCAGCCGCCTTTCTTTTCTAGGGATGTACGAAGCAATTTTAGCTTGTCGGCATCCTCGAGTCCTTGTTCCATGGCGAGATTAACTGCCTCGGATACACAGCGTAGTGCGGGTTCGCCTTTAATCACAACCTCCTCCTGGTGACCTTTCAACAGGTCGATGAAGGGCTGACTGTGGAATGTAAATTTAAACTTCTGCTTTGGTGTTCGATCGGCGTGCCTTATAACGGCCACCATGCCTTTCAACTTCCATGAATGCTTGGAAGCAGGAGGAGGGGGGTTCCCATCACTTGAATTATGCATTGCGGGATGCCCAGGCGACGCCGACTTCTCGCTTGAATCTGTGTTTACATTACTCTTACTGTGGTCCACGCCCTCATTATTCGACGAAGCAAGGCTCAGTAACAACGATTCTGACGACCCCATTTCTGCAACCTTTTGGTGAGGTTGACTCCCGTTGGATTTTGATGAGCCCGGTGATTTCAACAAAGTCTTCAGCGCCTGTCGATGTGACACCGAGTGTCTCCATGGGTGGTTATTCGGGTCTGAGGAGGATACTTCAGTAGCATCAACAATGCCCTCACGCTTGCGCTTCTCGCCGATAAAAGTATCCCGCAGAATACTGGCGCACCTATCATAGTAATCATTGTTATCTTTGACGAAGCTCCAGCCATTGACATCAATCACATAGCTTCTCTCGCCAACTCGAAGCATGTCAAACCCACATATTCTTTGCCCGAAACCATACGATATTTTGGAGGCTATCGACGCTTCTTCCTTGCTCAGTTTCGTTATATACCTGAGCTCCTTGCCATGGGTATTGCGGCGGACTAGACCGTCAACAACGGGCGATTTTCGGGTTTCAGCATGACAGAAGTCTGGCCCAACTGTGTAGGCCTTGACATCTTCTGCGTTATCGACCCTCAAAAACTGTTCATATATATAGCTCGACCCTCCCTCTGTGACCGACCGCGGAACTGAGAGGTTAGGGTCGTATTCAGAGCTCTTGTTCCCAACTTTTCGAAAGAGTCGCCTTCCACCGCCTCCATACTGCTGGTCATTCGGGAAGTATATGTGTATATTGTGATCTTCGCCGCTTACCGGCTTTTCAACAAATGGCTTTTTGAAGTGCTTGCCATCAACGACGAGAGAATCGCCGTCTTCAGACATATCAACGTTCTTTGTTTTGGCTGTCCCCCCACCTGTGCCGTCAGCGGCACCATCCAGCTTGACACCGGTCAGCTTGTAGACATGCTGCGCAAGTTCTGCAGTCTCTAAAGTGGGCCCACCATCTCGGTTGACCTCGATCCTTTTTGGTGTAGGAACATTCATGTGGTCTAGGATGCGCAGACACAGTCGTCGGTCCCATAGAATCCTTTGCATGGGCAAATCATTGACACAAAATGGCTTTCTCAAGCTCGCATAGGCAATGGCCTTATCTAATGGAAAGCCATCCGAGAAGAAAGCTATGAGGTAGTCGCATACCGGCCAATTCTCCACGGCCTCATCGAGAATCACCTTGTCGCCGAAGACAATAACCTCAAAGTCGCCCTTGGATTGTAGACGAGTGAGAATGTTTTGACTGGGCTTGCTTCGGGCCTTCACATCCAATGCGCAGACGCCGATTTTACCTAAATGAGCAGGCGGCAATTCCGCATCGTTTATCGAGCTTGCAGCGGTGCTTCCGCTTAGCCTCCTTGGCGCACGGCTTGACGACCGTGTAGATGAACGCGTCCCTCGGCCTTGGTGTTGTGTGTCGGGGCCATTCTCGGGCTTGTATGCCTTTGATTGTGGGGTTTGGGTACTGTGCGTATTACCCTTTGACGAACTAGATGCCGATGATTCGCAGGTCAAATTGGACAATGGCTTTTCCTCATCGGTGCCAGAATTAGATGCTAGTGCACCAGGTTTGAGAGGTGACCCAAAATCACCAGAAGTATCGCCGGTATTGTTGCTGGTGCAATCCATTTGGAATGTTTGTTGGATATAGAGATAGGTAAAAAAAGTCACAAAATTGAAAGACTATTCGAAGGACTGGGATGAGACTTGAAGAACTCAAGCATTGGCGCGCATTCAACAGGAATGGTCGCTTGCTAACCAGCTTCACTTTTTGTTCCCGCGTTGTGTCTTTCGCAAAACAAACTTCCACTTCGGCATTAAAGGCTGAGGGCGGGTTTTAGCGGTCCTCAGGAGGGAGAAAAAACGCGACACGAATCACAATATCTTCTTAGATATCCAATTCACGCTCCGTTGGCACGCATTCGGCTTGCGAATACTTAGGTGGCTGCGATTTCCCAGAATCCGCAAGAGTTTGCTCTGGTTAATGGTTAAACGGGGTGAATATCCAGTAGCAGGAGTAGGGTACCTATGCCACATTTGTATTTATTGTTCCGGGACCAAGCTGGAGGTGAAAGAGTTCGCCTATTCTTTCCCGAGAGCCTGCCTTATTGGGACTGCCATGGTAATCTAAGACGGCAATTGCCACAATGGTTCCACCCATGGTATGCCAATTGAAGGCGATCTTTCCGGCACCCACTGACCGGTGTTTTCAGAATGTGGCCCAATTCAACCTTTGACGGCCGATGTGGTGGGTGGTGGTGTTCGGTGCTTGAAAAGAAAACTTAATATGCTTTTAAGTGATGACGGCGGGTTATTAACTAGTAGTGGTTTGGAACTTGTAAATTCCTTGGGAGTAGGGCCTAATGGCTAGCATAGCAAGGTCGCTGTGGTTAATCCAACGACGATCCAAAAATCGATACCCTTTCTTTGTCCGCATTAAATACTACTGTCGTGGTAGTGAAATGGGCTGGTTTTTCGTGCCCGAAGAATACACAATTCGAACCTGGGCCTGATGTCAAAGTAGGTATCGGTGCTAGCTGGAATCCAATATCCCGCTGAGAGCTTGACATACTATACAGCAGGTATTCCGTATTAGTATTATTGGTAGATCTTACCAGTATGAGTAACGGCTAGCCAGGCAACGACACGCAGCGAGTGTTTACACCAATAATACTTACCTGCAGTGGACTGTAAACAAAGGGTTGGAAACAGAATCACCTACTCTGTAATGAACCAATACAGGCTCCAGGGGTACGTGCGGTCAAAATTTTATTAGAAGAGTAAAAATTTATTATATAGTCCACACATGTAGATTTCACTGAAGTTTAAATGCTTAAACCCAAACTCGCTTGAATTTAATGCCGATGAAGACCCCCATAGCACATTCTAGTCATGTATCATGTTTGTCCATTGTTCGATAGACTGCTTCGCGTTTGCTCATATTCCATGACCACTCCCCAACCCTTATGACCACCCATATAAGTTGCGGCAAGCGCCCATGCAAGATTGCCAGCAGATGCAAGATGCGGCTAGATAGTAGTGGTGTGATTTTCCTGGGTTCAATGCTCTGCGCACCAATGCTTGCAGTTCAGTTTGCAGCGATATATAACACTGCCAAAGCCGCAAAGTAGCTAAGTTAGATCACATTTTGACTCAGCTAATAAAAGGGAGTGTATACCGTTGTTACCACGGACAAAGGCATCTCCGTAGCTGCGTGACAACTGCCCACTAACATATTCTTGGGACTTCTCCAGGGCGATGTTCATGTAGCCATCTACTGACTGGAGTTCACCTAAATCTTTAAGTCAGCGGTTATTCAGGTTTCTGCTAGTATTTTAGACAGGAACAAAGAGACCTTTGTACACCACTCCTGAATTCAGCTTAACTGTCACAGGTGCGCCAATTATCTCACCCAGGAAGGCAGAAGGGTCCTTCCCTTCTGATGATGCGCCATTCTCCATCCTTCAATCACCTTTATTTTCTTTCCCTTGGGAAGTAAGAGGATGTAGGAGTGATTCTTCAACCAGTACTGGGATTTTAGGTATTTATAGGTTGTTGATGTTAAACAGGAAACTTCAACAAAGCGGGCACGTGTTACATCATCACCTGCGGGACAGCACCCGCAAATGAACTTATTTACCTTAGTTACTAATTGTGCCCTTTTTAGTCAAGCGGTCAAACTCCACACAAGCAAAGGTCTTTACAGGTAGTTGGCGCTAAGTTTTGATAAGGTTTTTCTTTCTTTTCTTTCTACACAGGCCTAAACAAAACTAACCCATATCTTTACACGAATATAGTCACAATTACGTCTCCAAGTTAACCTATGAAATTTCGCGTATGACTTGAAGCTTTTTAGCTAATACTCGAGAAAGCCGCATACCCGTTTGCTTCCACCGAGGGTTTATCCTTTAGGATATAAGCAAATGACAAGAGAGATAGTCCACATCTTCTCTATATCTTGTTGATTAAGTTTGAGACTCGACAGCATATATTACGCGATTGTGGGATTCCATATCAACACATGCCTTCATACTTCAAAAAGCCATCTTGGGCAAGCCGAGGAGCCGAAAATGGAGACTTGGAATTTTACCGCCGTGCTGGTCAAACTT
Source organism: Aspergillus versicolor CBS 583.65 (assembly GCF_001890125.1). NCBI lineage: Eukaryota > Fungi > Ascomycota > Eurotiomycetes > Eurotiales > Aspergillaceae > Aspergillus > Aspergillus versicolor. Next base: position 2,472,710 of record NW_024467528.1, on the reverse strand, counting down.
ATGAAGACATCGTTGCTACTAAAACAAATGCGCGTGAAAGACATGCAAGCTCCTCCCTGGGCAATCCACACAAACGGCAACGTCTTCGAAGTTCTTCAAATGATGGGAATATTGTAAGACCTAATTGTGAACATGGGACAGCTGAAGGAAATGCTTTACTGAGAAATTCTTTTCCGCCACAGAATGACCCTCAGCACAATACAAGAAGTGTCAAGACTACGGCACCCAAACCTCGTGTTTCCAATGATTTATCGATCACGGACACGAAATTTTCCATATCCCCAAGACTCCAAAACTCACCGGAGAGCAAATTACCAGAATTACGAGCAGAACTTACATCCATGCGTTCTGATACCACCGGCAATGCGAACGTGGATACGCATCCCAAAAACTGTTCGGTTGACATAGCGGTACCGACAGATACAGGCGCATCGCGTGATGTCCGGAGTACTGCTTATGACAACACGGTGGTACAGATTCTCATTACTTCAAAGATCCCCAAGACGAGACCTCTCATTATTCATCGAAAAATGTCACAATCTCTAAAAGGAGTACGCCTTGCATGGTGTGCGCATCAAAACTTACCGCAAGAGCTTCACTCGAGTATCGTTTTGGCATGGAAAGGGAGAAGACTCTTTGATGTCACAACCTGTAGAAGTTTGAATATTAGGATTCACAATGCCTTGACCAAAGAGCTACTGCCGTTCGAGAACTGCTTCAGTGATGCAGATGACTGTCGAATCCACATGGAAGCTGTTACTGAACAAACGTTCGCGGATGGGGATCGATCGTCCCTGAACATAGCCAGGTTTGATACAACGCCCCCTGCGTCGACGGAGTCTCGAGGCACGGATAAGTATATTCAAAGTGAGATCACCCTCAAGTGCCCAGAATTTGATGAATACAAGATTCGTATTTCATTGGCGACAGACGTCTCTCAGGTCGTTAGCGCTTTCCGTGAAGCCCGAAACATACCCACTGAGCTGACAATATACCTTACATTTGATGGTGATCGCCTGGACCCCCAGTGTTGCCTGGCGGACTATGACATTGCCGACGGGGATTTGGTGGATGTTCTAGTAAAGAAGGAAATGTGACGTAGTTCAAAAACAGACAGGAAAGTTTTGACTGGTGCTAGCTATCTAATCAAGACTACGGGACCACGAGCCTGTTAGTAACAATAATGGATGGTCTTCGGATAGCCCAACATATGCTGGACATATTTATGAATTCTTGTACCACCTTACACAAATATCGCATGCTAATGCCTGATAAATATTGAAACATAACGGCGTACTTGTTTCCCAGTCGAAGCTACAAATTAATGGCGAAGCCATGGCTTCCTGGTGGTGTAAATAGGTATTATGGCCCAGACCATGTGCTCATAAGTACATGGTAGGATTCCTTGCTAGTGTAAAAAATCATTTATTGAACAAGATTTGTTTTGTCATAGACATGTCATGTAAATACATTCCCACTTCGCAGTTTGAAGTCTTGATAAGCAAAATGGGGGATTGATAAGGGGGGGGAGAGATAAGGGATCTAGGCTGCGGATCCTCAGCGGGGCGGAATGAATTTTTTGAATTTAACACAAACAGAGACAAGAGCTTGTTATCACCCCTCACTTTTGCATATAAACCCATAAGCTCGGATAAAATGAAGTTACTCACTATTAATTTCCTAACATGTGCTGTCAAGACCTGCAAGGGATCTCCTTCAGCATTTCCCCTGCATTTTCGCGATGTCGAACTCGAACTTCAGGACATTGACTTCCAGCCAGATTTCATACGCAATATTATTCCTCGAGTTGACTGGGAGGCCCTGCATAAAATGGCAAATGAAGTACGTAGCATGCCGTACCTCAGGTTCCACCTGGGTTGAACCGCGTATGTCACTGAAAGCTGACAGGCTTATTCCAATAAGCTCAATTTCCCCAATATTCCGGAAACCAAACCAGAGGGCGAAGCGCTTGAAAGTGAACAGCTTCTAAGGGATCTTCACCGGTTACTACTGGAGACACAGGTTGCAGAGGGAAAGCTTACGTGCGGAAACTGTGGTCATGAATATGTCATCAAAGAGGGAATTGCAAATTTTCTCCTTCCCAGCCACCTAGGTTCGAGACCTTGTCCCCTCGTTAGTCGCAACACCTGCTAAAGTTTTTTTTTTACAAACAATATCAGTATGATGTACTGCACCAGCTCCCCGAAGTTTTGCAGGCGACATCCTGACATAGTCGGAACTCGACAAGATAATTGAGCTGCGAGTTTTCCATGGCTGAATCGTTTAGCCCTCCTACTCAGCGCTTGGGGTCTATCCGAATCCTTGATTATCTATTATGTGGGATATGAGCGTGGAGATCTCCTATAATACACAGTTGTTGCAAGTTGGACAGTAACCCCTGTCATACATATAATCCCCGAATCAGCAAACGGGGGAGCGGATTGCGGCCAACGAATGCAAACGCCAGCCCCAAATCAACATGTACTCGCTGAACAACCCCGGGTCCGTTTGGCTGTGAAAAAAGCCCAATAAGGCTTAAAAATGTCATTGTAGGAAACCAGCAATAAATGTTTGAAAGATAGTTGGTTTCATGCTTGGCGTTTCTTAGGACATACAAAATTTCAATTTAGAAATCCTTTACATCCAGCCGAACCGCAAAGACAAGGGATTCTGTCATCACTATCCCATTCCCTTTCGAATTTGTAGTCGTAAGTCAACTCTTCGTCTACAACCAAGTTAGTTCGCCATGTCACACGTTAAGGGCTGCATTATGACTCACCTCTTTCGATGTCCCTTAACGCGTAAATAACAATTCGCTTGCTCCCATCGACCTTGATTATTTTTGCTGTGCAGTTGGGAGTACAGCTATGGTTAATAAACCTAGCGATACCGCCTCTTTTTGTGGCATCAATGACGGTGTTTTCATCAATGCGGAAAAGGTAGCTACTGCCAATGCCGCTTTTCAAGTAACGCCGTTCCCTCATATCAGCGACCTGTTGTCGTACTTTCTCTCCTACGTATTCGATAATCATCTCATTCGCAGAAATATTGACTTCAGCATAAAGACCCCAATTATGAATAGCTGACCGAGCGAAACGCACAGGTTTCTTTCGCTTTTTCAGTTGATTAAATCGAAGGACATCACTGTCACCACTTTGCGCTGGAAGGGCTTGCTTTTGAGCATTAATATCCGCGATAAGCCTGCGGTTGTTGACTCTTGTGGATCGGGATGTTGATTTGGAGATCGTTTTTGCAGCTGCAATCCGAGCTGCCTCAGCGGCAGCATTTTGAGGATCATTCTTGGCATTCGCCTCACGCTCTTCACGGGCTTTCTGGACCTTAATACGATGAGGGAGATACTTGGATTTTTCTGATTCAAGAATTCTCTTTCGTCCTTCGGTCCGAGCGGCTCCTGTGGTATTGGGAACGTAGTAGCCATCGATGTCAGCAGGTTGGCGTGTAGCCCCAACATCGCCGGGGTGATTGAGAGCTTTTATTTCCTTTTGCCTCCACGCCCAAGCCGGTACGTTACCAACAATAGATCTCGACTGCCCTTTCAGAACGTTGCGAAGGAATTGAAGATCCTCTTCATCCTTTATTAAGTTTTGCCAACCATCGAGATCCAGGATAACTGAATCGTCATCATAGACAATCGGTCGAGGTTCGTCATGGGATACTCTCCAATCGACTTCCAACTTGAACCCTCCGTGGCGTCCGGCCTCATCGACCAGATTCCTAGTGGGTGAATGCGCAAAATGGTGATCTGAAGTTTCGGTGCCGTATTCTCCCGGACGCGAGAGATTATTGTCATTACCCAATCCTTCCAACAAAGACTTATCATCTGTCTTATTTGAATCGGAGATCTTGTCGGCGATGATGCCATTCTTAATGGTTTCCAATGACATATATATGTCACCTTGCGCATCTTCACCCACGTCAACGAAGCTGCCATCTTCCTTCTGCCTTTTTCGTTGGTCAAGATTTTCATTCGTTCTTTTTCTCTTACGCGATGGCGAGTACTCCTGAAATTCAGCTTCCGAGTCTCCAGCCCCGTGGTGTTGTAAGCCTTCATCAGAATTTTCTGCAGTGTGGTTTAACGTTCCGTTTACCTCTTCATCAACATCATCTGATTCAGTGCCCGAGCTCATTCGACTTGGAGGCCGACTATCTTGATCATCGGTATCTCTGGAAAGTGGCGTATTCTGTTCATCATCCGAATCTTCCGCATCATGTAGCTGTTGTAGCCTATGATAGAGAGGTCGGACGTCTTTCCTCCGTAGAGGTTGCTTTCGTCTCTCGTCCAAGAAAGCGGCATCTGTGCGGTCAAGGTGCTGCGACTTCCGGATTCGGGGAAGGGAGAGGATATTTAGACCAGATGTGCCGAATGGATGCCGGTTAGTGGATAGTTTGGAGTGGGGGTCCGGTGTACTATCCCGGCTGTCGAAGTCAAGACGAAACATTGGTCGCTTAATTCCTTCGGGATCAGCTATTCCTAGTTGTTTCCTTCTCAGGGCGTGTCTTTCTGGGTTGAGGTAGTCGTATAAGGCCGGGCCCGCAATGCGGGACTTGACGTCCTCGAGTAGCTTGTCCCTTAAATCCTTCATTATAATGGTTAGTACTTCAGTACATGGGTCGAAGTTCAGAGCTCGTTGCTTCTTTTCTTCCTCGATGTCCAATTCTCTTTCCCTCCTTAGTCTCTCAGTCTCTGCTTTTTGTCGCTGTTCTTGCTTCAGTCGTTCGGGGCTGGGGCTGCGTTCATAGTGCGGATTGCCGTAAGGTTGGTTTTCCATGTTCATAATATACGTGAATAAAGGTTTCATATGGCAGAACTTGTAACAACGTTCCGTTTCTTCTTCACCACGTCGAGAATTCTCAAATAGGATATAGTACCCAGTTTTGTCGCACCGAATATCCTTCCAACCAAACACTTTGAGCCGCTTTTTTAAGTGCGGCAGGGTCGAACTTAGAACAGGCACATAGCAATGTGCGATGAATATATACGGATCGCGCTTTATCTGGTTCAATATGGGTGTTTCTTCGATCAATGATGGCATTGCCGGCTTCAAAAAGGTTGCCCTTGGGCCTTCAGGAACCACAGCCAAGGGTCGAATGGAAGATTTCCCGGAAGGACCCTTCGGGGCCGTTGGGGGGGGCTCGTTTGTGTTCATATGTTCCTCGATTTTGGGTTCATCCGCGACTGGTGGATCGGCTTTTGAACCCATTCTCTGGGCCTCAATTGCCCTCGATGTTAGTTTCCCGGAAATTTGGCCGTCACGGTCCAATTCAACTCTTATGCGATTGTTGCCAATTCGCTGTCCCTTCTTGCACTCGTAATATGCGCGTTTCGCTGCGACTGGCGCGGATACAGGCCCGCTTCCATGAAAGGAAGTGCTGTCCTTATATTTAACGGAGCATATCCCGAGAAACCTGCCTGTTATGGGGTCTGTGCGGTTATTGATTTCTAAAATATCGCCAAAGCTTGAGAACAGGGCATTGATTGGCGCGAGAGTCGTCAACGGATCAAAACCGGTAATGACGATTTGTACAGGAGGGCCAGGTCCTACCGTACTTGCCGGATCGTACGGCCAATGTTTCAACAAGTATGGAGCCGGCCGATACTTTGTCTTCTGCCTGCATGCAGCACCGCGCGTATAGTTTTGTATAGTCAAACGAGGATCCGCCAAAATTGTACCCTGCCCTCCTGTAACAATATCCACATAACAAGGCTTCCTCCGCTTGTCCTTAGAGGAGGGAGCTTTATCGGGATCATGTACCAGCTTCCAGCCTCTGACTATTTCAACGCGATGAGCTTGTGACTGCGGCGTGGGTGTTGGCGGCGTATGGAGCGGAGTCATTGTGTTCTTTGCGTCGTCGATTCTTGGTTCTCTGAAGAAATCACCCACAGACTCGTTGGGTACTTTCGCTTGGGGTGGGCTTGGCTTGTTATGCGGTGACAACTCTACGTTTGTCAGCGGCGTAAGGGTGTCCAGATGGGTCTCATTCGAAGATCCTGTTCCGGGCCCGGGAGGGTTGTTGACTGGAGTATTCGCCTCACCAGGACTCGCCAAAACATCTCCCACAGCCTCCTTACGCGATTGCTTCAGGTCTGTTTGAGACCCTGGTGTTGAGTCCGGAGGGGCATCTCTGCTGACTGCTTCTTCAATTACCTTGGTTCTGGGCGAGATTATGTGTTCTTCGTCGGCATGCCCTCTGCCTAAATGGGATCCGGATCGTTGTCGCTCTTTGGTGGCCTTGAATCGTTTTTGTTGGATAACTGACGGGGCGGTGGGAAAGAAGTCTGCGAAGCCTGCGGAATAGCGTGACATAATGAGATATGGCTACAAGCCAAAACTAGAAACACTGCCGCCACCTGGCAGCATCCTCAATAGTTCCTACCAGCAATGCGTAGATGGCAGATTAAGAACCACTCTTGACGCAAAGCGGTACAACCCAAATAGATTTCGGAGGTACGGAGCGACCACAGGCGAAAACCTGTGACGGCGAAGATTCAGAACAGAACCATCTACCGGCAGCAGGGCGCGCTTTAAACGGTATGGGGCCAATGAAGAGCTCTGCTCAGGGAGAGTTAGAAAGTAACCGCTCGCATCCGTCTCCAGCTCTACCAACGCGATAGACGCGATGCGGTTCCTCACGAAGGAAGAGGTGGCCAAGGCGGGATTTTTGTGTACCGCGCCAGAATTTGCTTGATGCCCACCTGGAGAAAATAGTATGGGATAAGAAACTGAAATATATCACGTTTTGGTGGTGGAACTGCTTGAGAAGAGGATTGATTCACAGGTTAAAAATGGGAAGGGATAGAAAAGTTAGGCGGTCGGCGGAGACAACCTAGGTAGTCATCTCCTTGTCCTTTCAGAGACTGTTTCTACGCTGCATTTCGCTGTATTCGCGCGCACAACAGGAATCGTCCGGGGCATGAAAATTTGAGATAAACCAAATAAAACTGTTGGGAGGCTTATTACCCTTTCTTTCTCTGTTTCTTTCTTCCCCCCGCGGGATCCAATGCTTCTTCAAATACGGAGTGCTGAAGGATTTTATATCCGCTCCAAGAGACAGTGGGCTAGGCAGGCTAATCTTCTCTTACTTCACCAAATCGCCCCTACTCCGTGGCCTGGTTTGCTTGAAGCTGGTGACTCTTTACACCGTTAACTCACACATTCTACGCCCTCCACCAATGAATTTTGATAACAGCTAATGCAGCCTATCATTTCATGTGACTGTCTGACATGGATCAGAGTTCAGTTTGTTCCGGCAGAAGGCAGAATCAGCAACGAAACGCTAATTAGCTGCATGTGGCGGCCTCACTTCTCACTATGCTATTCAGATTAGTCGGATATCTTGATGTTCCAGCTGTATCTCAAGACCGGGGGTCCACTCATTTCAACATACGCAGTTCGAACGTCTCTTGCCAACCAACTTCTAAGAAATTTGGAAACGTAGCGGGAAGCATCCGGAAAGGAGCCGATCTTTGGCTACCAGCTTTTTCTTTATTCTAGTCCTGCCTTTATATGGAGTTTGGGTGTTTTTGAGCCATGTGAATAGAAATACCTAAGTAAGGCTGGCACAGACGTTCCTGGAAGATTATGTTGCGTGGATTTTGATTTGGGAGCATATGGACTCTGCCCACCTTCTGATAGAACAGGGCATCAGTGCCTTGGTTGATGGACTTCAATAGCATGAACATAAGATATGTCAAGGCACAATGCCAACATGACATAAAAGATAGCTAAGCACGCATTGATGTGGCTGAAAAGCTCCAGATGTTAAATCTGCAGGCGTATTAAAAATACGGTGGCATAATTCAATGTTGCTCTGGTCTCCATGATGGAGGAGTCGAAGTTAATAAGTGCTCCCGTATTATTTGCAGTTATATTATTTAAGATTCCTGCCGAGGAGCCCATATGCGCACCTCTAGTCGATATGAGCTACTTTCGCCCATGGTCTTGCATGGATAGAAACTCGATTCGCCTAGGTCTTGAGCAGTGTCTACATGTTTCTTAATAGTAGCGATGTCCGCTTGTTCTAAGTTGCCGCTATCAGCTCCTGAAAGTCACAGTTTACCAGGGGCCTCTGAGACAAAAAACAATAACGCAAGATCATCTTAACCTGACAGTACGTAGATCAAGTCTTCAGATGTAGCTCGTCTAGACCCTAGTACTACGATTCACTTCAGTTAATAAGGGCACGGGATAATCTAGCCATGCCGTCATAGTGATTAGTTAATGAGGGGGTACGCAGCATTCCTTAGCTTAGTAGTGACCAACCCCGTTCTTGGACCTGGAACAGGGAAGACTCGAAGTGATTGATTGTTTATACCAGGGTTTAAAGGGTGATAGATCTTAAGTTGTTGCCAACACGCATTATTGCAAAGCGGGTGTTTTACTGATAAACACACCAATCGTTACTGGGAAAGGACTAAAAAGATATATTCTTAGCTCCAGACCCCGGCTGAGCTGTAGGGCTTTTTAAATGTTAACTATCGAGGGGATTGTGAGCTGAACGAACAAGTGTAGCAATATTGCAGCAATCTTCCAGGTCGGTGGCGTGTCCGCACACTCCAAACCAGTCTTGCTATTGCTCGGTATGTATTTCTGTGCGAGCAAGAATGCGGGTGTTTTCCAGGAACAAACCGAGGAACCCAGTCCATTCTCATCAATAATAAAAAAAGGGGGCTAGAGGAATGACCGAGAAAGCAAACCTGAAGCGAGTGGGGAAGTATAAAATCGGGGGTTATTCTTAGAAACCTACGGATATCCATAGCCTCCCAAGCCCCGAAGCTGAGGGACGCCGCAGATGCCACCTGAGGCGGATTTCCCATTCATTAATTGCGACGACTCAAGAGCTAATAATAACCATTGACATCCTCATTCCAATATCCTAAGTGGGGATGACTAGTCTGATCCATAACAACAATAGTCCATTCTCTGGCAACAACAGCTCGGAAAATATTATTATTCTTACTTTTCCTTTTGCTGCCCTGCTGTCCTGAACCAAACCTTGGGTGAAGAAGTGAGACATTGCCGTTCGGTGTGTGAGGCGCAGAGGCGGTTTATTGGCCACTAGTCGGGGATGAAAGACGGTGTCCAGAGCAGTTTCCCTGGTTTGGAAGCCAAGGTGGGCCGATCTCACAACATAAAACCTTCATAACAACAGCTCCTCCCCCTCCTTCCTCAGCCCTTTGTTATTTTCAATCTGCCCATCCTTCTTGCTCCATTTCCTCCACTTTCACGGCTTCATCTTCGTTCTCTTCCCTCATACCTTCGTAAAAAACCTCCCCTCTCGTTAAATCGAATCGACTTCAAGTTGATTCCGCCTCTGTTTGGGAACCTGCTGCAATCCCCGCTAGCTGGCCCCCCTCCCTAATAATCGGCCGTTTCTGTGTTGCAGCTCTTCACCAGACCGCATTTCTTGATCCTGCCTCCCTACGCCTTCTAACATTCCAAAAAACAAACGTCCATATACCTTCTTTTATTTCTCTTTGACACGAAATTCATCAGCCATGTGGTTTGTTTCCCTGGATCATCCCATCGATCGTCTGAGAATTGACAAACCTAACATGATCCAGTGGTATTTTCGGCTACATCAACTACCTCGTTGAGAGGGACCGCAAGTTTATCCTCGACACTCTGCTCAATGGTATGTAACCATCCATTAACTATTCAACCTAGGTCTTGATCCAACGTGCCCTAGTCCTTCCTCCATCCCCGTAACTCGTTCTGGTGGTCATCATTTAACTCACTTAATTCATATCTCACTAGGTCTCTCTCGGCTTGAATACCGAGGGTATGATTCTGCAGGTCTTGCAGTAGATGGCGACAAGAAGAACGAAGTCTGTGCTTTTAAAGAAGTCGGGAAAGTTGCCAAGTTGAAACAGCTCATTGAAGAATCCAAACCCGACCTCACCAAATCTTTTGAATCTCATGCCGGCATCTCTCACACACGCTGGGCTACCCACGGAACGCCCTCACGTCTGAACTGTCACCCACACAGGTACGCGCTTTCTCCGCTTTAGACCTAATAGCCTTTGCCTTTGTGGATTGCCTGTTTTGTTTTTTCTCCCTCGCATCGAAGGTCTGCCTGCCTGGTAGCTCAAGGACCGTATAACTGACACGGATGCGTCGCTATAGATCCGATGCCAAGTGGGAATTCTCTGTAGTCCACAATGGCATCATCACAAACTACAAGGAGCTTAAGGCTCTGTTGGAAAGCAAGGGTTTCCGATTCGAGACGGAGACTGACACTGAATGCATTGCCAAGCTTACAAAGTATTTGTACGACCAGCAACCGGACATTGACTTCACGGTGTTGGCCAAGGCTGTTGTGAAAGAACTTGCAGGCGCCTTTGGTCTTTTGATCAAGTCTGTGCATTACCCTCATGAAGTGATTGCCGCTCGTAAGGGTTCTCCTCTTGTGATTGGCGTGAAGACTTCGAGGAAGATGAAGGTGGACTTCGTGGATGTGGAATATTCCGAGGACGTTGCTCTTCCTGCTGAGCAGGCTTCCCAGAATGCCGCCATCAAGAACTCTGCAACGGGTCTCCTCGCCCCTCCTGATAAGTCTCTTCTCCATCGGTCCCAGTCTCGTGCGTTCCTGTCCGACGATGGAATTCCCCAGCCAGCCGAGTTCTTCTTGTCATCTGATCCGTCGGCAATTATCGAACACACTAAGAAAGTCCTGTATCTTGAGGACGATGACATCGCCCATATCCACGAAGGACAACTCAACATTCACCGCTTGACAAAGGATGATGGAACATCTAACGTCCGTGCTATCCAAACCATTGAGCTTGAATTGCAAGAAATTATGAAAGGAAAATTCGATCACTTCATGCAGAAGGAAATTTTCGAACAGCCCGAGTCTGTGGTAAACACAATGAGAGGTCGCCTGGACGTTGCCAACAAGCAAGTTACATTGGGGGGGCTTCGACAGTACATCTCGACCATTCGTCGTTGCAGGAGGATCATATTCATTGCTTGCGGTACCAGTTACCACTCTTGCATGGCAGTTCGGGGGGTCTTCGAAGAGCTCACCGAAATCCCGATTGCCGTCGAGCTTGCGTCCGACTTCTTAGACAGACAGGCACCTGTCTTCCGTGACGATACATGTGTGTTCGTTTCTCAATCTGGTGAAACCGCTGATTCTCTAATGGCTCTCCGTTATTGCCTTGAACGCGGGGCCTTGACTGTTGGTATTGTCAATGTCGTTGGATCTTCTATTTCTCTTCTCACTCATTGTGGTGTTCACATCAACGCTGGGCCCGAAATCGGAGTGGCTTCGACCAAAGCTTACACATCCCAGTTCGTTGCTATGGTCATGTTCGCTCTTTCTCTCAGCGAGGATCGGGCTTCGAAACAGAAGAGACGGGAGGAGATTATGGAAGGCCTTTCTAAAGTTTCTGAACAATTTAAGGAGATACTGAAACTAAATGAGCCTATAAAGCAAATGTGCGAACGCTTTTTCAAGAACCAGAAGAGTTTGCTTCTGTTGGGAAGAGGCGGCCAGTTTCCCACCGCTTTGGAAGGTTAGTAATTAATCCCCGGTTGGCAGCTTGTGGACTTGCAATGCTAAACCAAACAAATAGGTGCGCTCAAGATCAAGGAAATTTCATATCTGCATTGCGAGGCCGTCATGTCTGGTGAGCTGAAACATGGTGTCCTTGCTCTCGTTGACGAGAACCTCCCCATTATTATGATTTTGACCCGGGATGGCCTCTTTACCAAATCGCTAAATGCCTACCAGCAAGTTATTGCTCGCAGCGGTCGCCCAATTGTGATATGCAACAATGATGACCCTGAATTCTCCTCGGCCCAAACCGAGAAGATTGAGGTACCGAAGACCGTTGATTGCCTCCAAGGGCTTCTCAACGTCATTCCACTCCAGTTGATTTCCTACTGGCTTGCTGTGGGAGAGGGACTAAACGTTGATTTCCCTCGAAACCTTGCAAAATCCGTTACCGTTGAGTAAGCCAGTGCAACGTAGCAAAAAGAAAAAACTTATAGAGTTAGCGGGATGGAGGATACAAGGATTCGGCTGTGTTATTGCCTGTTCGAATTTGATTCGAAATGCCTGTTTTTACGTCTTGTAAGAGAGGTTGAGTCTGAGTCCGATCAGCGTCTTATGTCTTCAGATACTTCTTAATGGTCTGCGCTGTCCCTTTGTTCTCATATAGTTAGCCAAATTCAATAATGGTAACGAATGTCAATAAAAGCAAAATATAATAAAAAACCACTACTCATGAAGCCCGTTTCAGAACTAAAAGACCCGGAACATTATTACTACTTGGTTGGTTTTCCACGGTCCGGACCACCAGGTACCGATACCCGGCAGCTTTCTGCGCACCAGCGGGGTCAGAATCCAATCTTTGTTACTTAGGCCCCCACAATTGTCAAGGACGACGTACTTGACTCAGGATCCCAAAGTCCAAGCGCAGAGCCGGGAAGACTCTCTAACCATAGCCTGGGTGCTGCGTCAGGAATCAACCCATTAACACCCCATTTTACTCCCCGATATTTGCTATCTAGCCAGTCTTATTTTTAAAGGTTTTTTATAGCCATGTCATCCCTCAAAGGGCCCGGAGCTCACCAGACCTACGACGGTGAGATCGCTACCCCTCCATCGTCGCCGCTGGCCTGCTAATCAAATATTAGGGTCTGGGCTACGGGTTGCCATTGTTCATGCGAGATGGAATATGGGGATCATTGGCCCCCTTATAGACGGGGCTAAAAAGACTCTGGAAGCTGCGGGGGTGGCAGAGGATCACATTGAAGTCCACACTGTCCCAGGAAGCTACGAACTACCGTACACTGTCCAGCGGTAAATATTCTCTCCCTAACGTTCACCAACGATCCGAAGCGTTGCTCTAGAGGCGCTATAACAATAATGATGGACACCAATCGAAGAGTTACCTCTAACTTCTTCTCGCCGCAGGATCTACTCGGCCTCGCAATTACAGGCTGCCAACGCGGGGTCCTCTGGCGAAGGCATCAGCGCGACAGACTTGCTCACCTCTTCTACGGGGGACCTTAGCAGGACGTCGACGACAACTTCGACCGCTACTTCGAAGCCATACGATGCTATCATTGCGATCGGAGTTCTCATTAAGGGAGAAACCATGCATTTTGAGTACATCGCCGATGCGGTCACCCACGGGTTGATGCGTGTCCAGCTGGACACCGGCGTTCCTGTTATTTTCGGTGTACTTACGCTTTTGACCGAAGAGCAGGGTCTCGAGAGAGCCGGACTCGGGTCCAAGGGGATGCACAACCATGGGGAAGACTGGGGCAATGCCGCGGTTGAGCTTGGCGTCAGGCGAAGGGGTTGGGCCAAGGGAGTGGTCGGCTGAAATGTGTGTACATGAAAATGGAGAACAAGCACAAAACTTCGCGGCTTTACCGTAAGGTCGACACGTGCGCAAAACGACACATAAAAAGGCAAATGACATTAATTTCTTCCTTTATTTGACATGTCCAAATAGGCTCGTGCGCGTTAGCTTTACTCTTCCATTCGCTCGCCCTCATTGCCAGTCGCTTTCGCTCCATCTTCCTCTTCCTCATCGTCGCCTTCTAGGGCTCGCTTAGCGGTTCGCTCTGCCTCTTCAAGTAGTTCTGTTGGCACCTCCTCATGTCTGCCTTTTGTTGGGCCGTCTACTGAGCTGATCCAGCTCATTTCAAGCTCAAATTCCTTGTCCTTGTTGTCCTCGTGGGCAACATATATAATCCTAGCAGCCTCCTTCACAGCCTCCTGTAGACTCAGCTTCTCCGATGCTAGATCTAGCTTTTCAAGCTCAGCTTTGGCTGCCTGTCTTCCCTTGCCAGTGGCAGCCCCGTAATAACCCTGAAACAAGGTCAGCTATTGCGTAATACATAAATATATATGCACATGTACAGAATGGCATACCCAGTACAATCCGCTTGGTTCGATCATATATAGACCAGGGCCTCCGGATTTCGCACCCTTGACCTTCCCGCCGGAACCTGACTGCGGTCCGCTTCCCACTTGGCCATCCACGGCAAGCTCAGCTTCAGAGTCCCAGCCCCCAACGATCGAGGTTACACCAAAGGGTCGAACGCTAGAGTACAAGGTGTACGCCTGCACATAGCCACCAAGACGGTTGGCTAAAGCGGAAACGGTAATAGGACCTTTGTAGATACCCCGCCAAGAGGAGGCCTCATCGCGCGCACGAGAAACAAAATGACGGCCATCGGGAGCTAGTCCAGCCGAAACCTATCGTTGATAAACGTTCGGGTTAGTATGAGGGGTTGTGTATTCAATGAACTTTAAAAGAGTGGGAGCAGTTGCTTACAATACCAACGTGGCGGTCGACAGTAGATATCCGCTTATTCGCCCCAGGCTTAAGAAGTTTGCTAGTGATTATTTTCTCAACAGCTAGAACGACACCATCCTTACACCGGATACCGACCGCGGTGCCGCCGTTCTCAACAGCTTTAACAGCATACTCTACCTATCAGGCATTGTGAGCGCCATATTCACATTTAATACCCGAGGAAGGGTATAATACCTGAAAATTCCGACCATCCGGAGAGAAAACTGAATTGGAAAGATCGTAGCCTGTGCCGATGGATGTCTGGATTTTGAGCATTAGCTGGACCATCAGCTAGAGAGTTGGGAAACAAACCATGGCGGAGGATTGGGTCTATCACAGAAGGTGGAAATAGCAGAGATTGAACCACAGTGAAGGAAGAGATGCGAAGCCTAAAGACAATGCTTTTAAAGGAAGCCAGAAGCGGTTTGAGAAGCTCCAAGATACTCGGTAGGTAGGCGTTTCAATCGGCGATGTACGTATGACCTATTGAAGCTAGCTAGCTTACCGCCCGGTAGGTTTCCAGCGCTGTCGCGTCACGGTTTGGTGAGTCACATGATCAATGTTGCTGCCTTCTCCAGAGCACCCATCCTTCTTCCCCCCCTCAACTCAGCGAGCATTGGGCTGGGGGGCTTTTTAGGAGGTAACAGAAAATAGCGGTAATTACCCCAAATGGGTTATCCGCACCTGCGTCCTCTGTATCTTTTTGTTTGTTAATTGCCGGCCCCGCACTCTGACGATCCTCTCCATGCCCAACCCTTGGGCTACTGGGCATCGATTGCCCTTTCCATTCCACCATATCTCCTTTCCTTAAATACCGGCACTGGTACTATGGTCGTGTCGTAATTGCTGATAGCTGATACCGAAATCTGGCATGCTTTTTCGGCTTATTTTATCGTTTCCCTCTACCGCTAGGAGGTAGCATACCGGCTATTATTGCAAAAGCCCTTCAACAACACAACCAGGTCTACTAGTACTACATACTTAAGGTAGTATAGTAAGTTTTTGAACAGTCGAGCCTAGATCTAGCGTGAATGCAATCGCATGCCCTCCGTTTCGCTGTCCCAGAGCCTTCTCCTTACCCCCCCACCCCGGGGAGCCTCACACGATGTCTTCGTCTATACTGCATAGTTGTCCATTCTGTGGACATATTACAGATATTTCTGAAATACTGGCTGATTTTGTGGGAAACCCACACTGCACCAAGGTAGATTTACCTAAACCATGCTATTGCTAACATGATATTTAACTGGTTGAACTTGCAGTGCGGTTTATCATCATCTGAGAGCAACCAGAAGGCTCAAGATGATCTCGTGTCACTTTTCCGTACCCATATGAACATGGGACCTACCTCTATGACTACCGAGGACGGAATACCTGGGACTGCTTCCCCCTCCCCAATTACATATAGCGTCACACAACACTACCACCATTCGGCACATGTAGCACACAGAGCCTGCATGTCAGGGCCAGTACAGGGAAACACATCGCCAAGAGATAATGAGGTTGCAAGCCATTCTCTGTTCGAGATTCTCAAATATCACAACATTCTCCCGTCATCTTTATCATCAAGTCAATTAGAACTTTTTGCCAAAGCGCTGCCAGAACAGCAAGCCCGCTTGATTCAGATGTGGCAGATCTGTCCAGAGCCTAGCAAAGGCTCCCAATGGCCCATTCAACCGACACAAGCCGCCCTTGCGAACGACCTTGAGATGGGCGATTCCACCCACGAACCAAACAACGGCGGCGATGTGCCCTATTTTGCCGAGCCGTATATGCTTGCGGGCTATGACCTTGTTCGCGAATCCGAACCGCGTCATTTTGGGCATCCGGCTAATGAGCCCACGACTGGTTCCCCATATAGGATTTGCAGTGATCCAGTATATCAAGGCGGGGCACAACGGTGGTGGGAAAGGACGCAGCCTGTGACGATAGAATACTAGTCATGCATACCAACATTTATTGTGAAATTCTTGGAGATAATGGATCCACTTTTCTTTTTGAGACACTCGAGGCTCCCTAGTAATCCTGGATAGGCTTCTTAATAATATGAAGTACATCCGTCGGATAATGGGCACTACTTGGGGAAAGAAGTACGTTTAAGACCTGTAATTACTGAGGAAGGAGGGGGAAAAATTAAAAAATTAAACCATTCCGTACCCATACCAAGTGTTGTGGATTGTCTCTTGACTGAAAAAGATACATGGAGCTATGGTTGTATTGGCAGAAGCGAAAATAAACCGATAAATTGTCAGGCTGCCTCAAGTTTGGTTATATGTAAAGGACTTGGCAGTAGGTCCCCAGGTGATTATATTTAGACTTAAAAAACATCTTTTTCTTTTTCTTCTTCTTTTTTTTTTTTTTTTTTGGCCCTGCTTCGTTTCACCCTCCTATGATCTTATCCCCCCTTAATGAGATTTCGTTTACAGAATAAAGTACCCAGGAGAGAAGAACCCCGAATGATAAACCGAGTGCCCAGTATAGTGAATCACACGTATGTGTATAGTGGCAGCTGGTAGGCGAGAAAGAGCGTCATGAAAAAAGAGAGAGAGAGAGAGATAGAGAGAAGTAAAAGCTGGTCTCGTTGGGACCAGGTCATTGTCCTTTGAGAAAAAGCCATCTGGTTAAGACATGTATATAAATATTGTGCAGGGTTCTTGGTTTGGGCTTACAAACAATTTCTACTCAATTTTCTGGAACTCCTCTGGGGCGAGTTCATCCAAAAAAGCCATTGCTTCCGAAACGGCGTCGGCGGAACGCTTGACATCGTCGATAGCATCGATGGCACGCTTGGCCTTGCCGCAAACTTGTCCTGGGAACTGACACCATTTGTTGAGAGTGAACTTGGCTTCAGCCAGGGCGTCGGCAGAACGTTTCACTTCTTCAACAGCGTCGACGGCCCTCTTCGTTTTGCCGCATACTTGTCCGGGGAATTTACACCATTTGTCTGAAGCTGCACCCTGGACGGTGGCGACGGAGAGAGCAGCGATGGTAACAGCGATAAGCTTCATTATGATGTGTAAGTGGCGATTGAAAGGTTAGGTGAGAAAGGAAGGACTTGCTTCCTAGAGTGGGTAGATTCTTAAATTGATATAAGAGGAAGAGGCTCGCTCCGTGAGAGACAGATGTAACGGTTCAAGGATACCAAGAGGTTTATATACATGCTGGTGGACACATGCTAATTGGGATGCGAGCTTTTGACTGTATCAGGACACCCACGGGGTGTTTGTCCACCATGATACCAGTGAAAGAAGCTTGCCACGCTATTCAAGCGAGTGCTCCTATTGAGAGGAGGGTAGAAAGAGGCCTATTCTCTGAATAGAAACAGCACCTATAGTTGCTCGACAGACATGTGTCATTCAATAGAAGCCCCGTAGGATCATTGAAAATCAATAGAAGATCCTGAAACCAGCTCCGAGGACAGGCCCCTGGAAGCATCGGATCCTTCCAGCCAAAGAACATCTGTGAGAGGGGTCGAGAGTGTCGGGATAGGCAAATGACCACATGGTCAACCAAGCTGTGCAACATGGGCTGATGAGTGGTTCATTGAGCTGAAATCAAGAGCAGCTCCATGGCTGAATTTGTAGCTCAATAGAGCAAGTCACTTGTGATCAATAAAACTGCTTTGCTGCGTATAAAACGTCAATAACTATTCAAGAAACAAAGAAGGCCCTATTGATACATTAAATAGGAAGGCCGAGTGAACTGCTAGTCATTGTCAGTTGGCCATTGCCAGTACCTGAAACCCGATGAGAACTCAGAAGGCTGCAATTGGGTTGCTAACGAGGGGTGGGAGAATTGGGGAATGGAGATTGATTGCAAATTTGCGATCCTTAGATAAGATCGGCCCGTGCGATGCTATTTGGCAATTCATGCCGAGACGATCCGGCGTTTTTCCCGGCGCGTCTCGTGCGGCTTTCGGCCGTCTTTCTGCCTCTTCCATCCGACCCGTCATTCTTTCTTCTCCCTCCTCCGCCACGACCTCCCCATCCCAGTGTATCTCCGCTCAATTACACACTGTTCTTTGTCCATTCAACATGTTTGCCCCAAGGACAGTTCGGCCCGCGCAGGTACGTTAATCAAAGCTTCTCCTCTAATTGTGGATGTTGTATTCTCCCTCCCGTCCTTCATGTATTCTTTCTTCCGTCCTTTGAGGCTGCGCACAAACCTTCAACCTTTTTTGCTCTCATTACCTTTTATTTTACTCACCCAATTCTACCATAGTCGCTCTTCCAACGTGCTGCTGCTCAATCTACCTTCGTCCGGTCCCCCGTTGCGGCAAGATGTATGTCCTCCCTTGCTATATCCGATTATCGGAAGAATTTGTAGTTGACCTCCGATATCAGCTTTTGCGACAGTTCAGCAGGATATCTTCAAGCCCACGAAGTATGGCGGCAAATATACCGTAACGCTCATCCCAGGTACGATCAAATAGGGTCGCATCCAAATAACCTTTGATGCTCCCCCTTCCTCTTTTCCATTTTATACATTCAAACCTACTAATGCCTTCTTACTCTGCCCAACAGGTGATGGTATTGGTACCGAAGTCGCGGAATCGGTCAAGACCATCTTCAAAGCCGACAATGTACCCATTGAATGGGAGCAAGTTGATGTCAGTGGCGTGGATACCGGCAACAAGCACTCCGAAGAACTCTTCAAGGAATCGATTGCATCTCTTCGACGAAACAAGTTGGGTCTGAAGGGTATTCTGTTCACCCCGGTCGAGCGCTCCGGCCACCAATCCTTCAATGTCGCTCTTCGACAGGAGCTTGACATCTTTGCCTCGGTCGTGCTCATCAAGAACATCCCCGGTTACCAGACCCGTCACGACAATGTTGATCTCTGCATCATCCGTGAGAACACCGAGGGTGAATACTCTGGTCTTGAGCACCAGTCGGTGCAAGGTGTTGTTGAGTCGTTGAAGATCATTACTCGTGCGAAGTCTGAGCGTATCGCCAAGTTCGCGTTTAGTTTTGCTCTCGCCAACAACAGGAAGAAGGTCACATGTATCCACAAGGCGAACATCATGAAGTTGGCGGATGGCTTGTTCCGCAGCACCTTCCATAAAACCGCAGAGAATTATCCTACCCTGGATGTTAACGATATGATTGTCGACAACGCCTCCATGCAGGCTGTTTCTCGACCCCAGCAGTTCGATGTGATGGTCATGCCCAACTTGTATGGCGGCATTCTTTCCAACATCGGTGCTGCCCTTGTGGGTGGTCCTGGTGTTGTTCCCGGATGCAATATGGGTCGGGATGTTGCTGTTTTCGAGCCTGGCTGCCGTCACGTTGGCCTTGATATTAAAGGAAAAGACCAGGCTAACCCCAGCGCGATGATCCTCTCTGGCTCGATGCTACTTCGTCACCTTGGCCTCGACGACCACGCCAACCGCATCTCCAAGGCTGTCTACGATGTGATTGGTGAAGGGTAAGTGGCTATTGACCCGTTTGAATTATTCATCTAACACGTAACTAACACTTCTCGTTAGTCAAACACGGACTCGGGACATGGGCGGACAGGCCACCACTCATGAGTTCACCCGTGCTGTCCTGGACAAGATGGAGGCTGCTTTGTAAATCATCTTTGAAGGAAACTTGCTGATGCTCTTATTACCGTTTATTCTACGACAAGATAAGATAATATCCTAGAGGCCATCTTGGGTCTTTAGGCTCCGTTGTCGCAATCTGTATCACTTTTACCCTAAATAACACTGAAGGCGCCTTGCGAATTTGATGTGATAGACAGATCAGTTGATTACGATGTGTAAAGATATATACATGCGGTTCAAATAGAGGTTTATTCATGTTCCGTAACTCATAAAGGTTTTTATTGGCACACCATTGCTACGGCTTCAGTGATCCTAGAAGCATGTGAGTCTGGGACTTTGGAACCAAGCTGTCCGCGTAATTTGACGAACATTCAGTCCCAATAGGCCTCTACCCTTCAGTGCCTGCAATTTTTGGATAACCATACCCGCCGAACCCCGAGAGCAGAAGCACGCCGTCGACGAACAGGCTCTAGCACGGCACATAGAGGGAAATTCCGATGTTGGGGGATAAGAGACGTATTCCGGATATCCCACAAAGTGTATAAGGAACATGCGTCACGAATCTTGATTCAGGGTTTCCTATCCCAGCCGTTGAAGCATGTCCGATAAAAACGCTCTTCCACCAGCTTTAGGGGGCACAACTAGAAAGCCGGGCGCCTCTTGCGGCCAGTATACCTTGAATTCGCCTTGACAACCTTGCCTTTCTTGGTCATCTGGTCCTTCTTCCGCATGATCCAAGCCTTGTCGCCTTTTCTAGAAACCGGTGCCTTACTATGTTCCATAGCCTTTCTCCTCGCGTCCATCACATCGACATCATTCATCCCATCTACAACACCAGTAATATCACCCTGCAGCCCTCCACCACCGACAGTCAAAACAAGGTAGAGCTTGCTATTTTTTGTGCCGGGGTCATCTTCCAAAATACCAGCACCGAACCCGGCCTTGATAGCGGCACCGCTGATCATCGCGCGCTGGGAATCATTTTTGGGGTAAAACTGGCATACAGCACGTCCACCCCGTCTGAGACTGGCGAAGAGGCCCTCGAAGAATCTTCGAAGACGGCCCTCGGGGCTGACGTCGCTTGTCTCCGCGTTACATAGCCACTGGATTGCGCTTATGCTGATCGCTGCATCGAATGCTCCAGGTCGGAAAGGTACACCTTGTCCGATATCCGCGAGAAACAGATCACCCTCTACACCTCGTTGTAGTGCAATATCAAGCATACTAGGTGAAATATCCATTCCGATCCAGATGTGCGGACCACCTTGCTCGCGGGGTTCTTGAGAAAGTATTTCCCCAGACAGACCTGACCCGCAGCCAATATCGAGAATTAGAGACGGTGTGTTAAGGTCAAGAAGCTCGAGAGCCCTGTGTGTCATGTCGGCTTGAATGTTGCGAATACGTGACGAGGTGGTATATTTTCGAGATTCATTATCGTCGTAGAAAAGGTCCGGGGGCCTTTCAGCAGTCTTGTTAGTGATAAATTAATACCTTCAAATAGACAGACCTACAGGACATCTTCCGGGCGTGACATTGTGTAGCTGAAATTATATTTAATTCTGTGATCTTTTTTTTTTCAGTGTTGTGTGTAATAAAGGTAGCATGAAGGCTTATCAGTTGCTGTCATTATCGGAGATATAGATTATTATTTTTTTGCCAGACCGCCTGCCTTACCATGAGATGGCTCCGCCTGACGGATCAAGCCATCTATACATGATCGACGGCTTTCCACCTAACTACTTAAATATACTTCTCCTCTTTTCACCGATGCCAACACCATCATACCGCTGTTGTACAGCTATCTTGGCATAATATTTATCTTAATAGTTCCTTGTGTATCCATTTTTTTTTTTGGAATCCGTGTTTGCGTCTGCATATAATTCCAAGTTATTCCCAACTTTGCCGGCAGCCACCATTGCACCTCGGAACCAGGAGTTCTTTAGTGCTTTTGTGCATACGCAATGTGGATACTACCATTATTAGGGTACTTGGGTGTGGTAGTAGGATTTTGTTTTCTTACTCTGGCGATAGGTAAGATCAGTTCACCTTGCGTGCATCTCACCGGAGACTTGGATGTACCTTGATATTCTGTTTAACCAACTGATTCTTGATTCTTGACAAACCTCCAGCATCGGGGCTCTATTATCTCTCTGAGCTTGTCGAAGAACACACTGTCCTGGCACGCCGACTTCTATCCCGTTTGATATACGGCATAGTCGCAATCCAAATCCTGCTCTTTCTCTTTGACAGATTCCCATTCTCTCTTTCACTTCTCAGTATCGGCTCCCACATTGTCTACGCAACCAACCTCCGGCGTTTTCCCATCGTAAAACTTTCCGACCCATTCTTCATCCTTTCGTGCTTTCTAGTTGGTCTTAACCACTGGCTCTGGTTCCGGCACTTCTCTCAACCCATCACACTGCCGCGGAGCTCCACAAGCTGGCGACAACCATACCAGGCTGATCTTAGCGACATGCCGAACTTTACGGAAGTGGCGTCGTATTTTGGACTCTGTGTGTGGTTAGTGCCATTTGCGCTGTTTGTCAGCTTGAGTGCTGGTGAGAATGTGCTGCCTACTATGGGATCTGAATATGCGACAGGCGAGCCTGTTCCGACGGCCGGGTTAAGTCGCGGCTCTTTGGGGGTTGATGGCAAAAATAAGAATAAAGGCATGGCAAAGGCGTTAGTTGATGGGGTTAGAGAGTGGGTTAGTGAGAATGGGGAATTGTTGGGATTCTGGAAAGGTGATCGTGCAAAACGCTTTTAAGGAGTCCCATTTCAGCCATATTGGATATATAATATACATGTACGACACGACGGCAGCGGTTGTTTGAGATTATCAGCGGTTTTACATAGTGGTTCGCAGCCAATAAGGTATCGTAGCAGAACGAAAATACAGGAAGTGTACGGTGTATTCTACTCGATACTGATTTGTCTTCTTTCTTTCTTTTCTTTCTTTCTTTTTTTTTTTTTTTTTAAAAAAAAAAAAAAAAAAAAAAAAAAAAAATTCACACTAGTCTACCGATCAACGGCGAAGGACAATAGCCTGATGAAATGAAAGGGGTATAAAATTCCCGAGTCTGCCAACATAAAAAACGCACAAAAAATTTATAGAAAACAGAAAGCTGCACTGAGCACAAAGACAAAACCCATGAGATACAGAAGCAGAAAAAAAGCCAACGTGAAAATATATGACTGACGTAAACAAAGCGAGAGGCATCTCAAGGTTCTGATTAGGATTAGGATTAAACTGTTCATCAGACACTCGCTGGGATATACTCTGTAGGCAGTCCAGGCATTTATATACGGCGTAGCACATTCATTCGAATCATCGCGCTTGTCCATGGAAACAGCACCACGTAAGCGATAAAATTGAATTTGCCAGGTAATAGGGGCAAGATGTTGACCTATTTGAAATATTGAAATGATGACAACAGTACTCCGTAGCTGAAGGCCAATTGCTCCTTGTGGCCCTGGCTTATATTAAGGAACTCAAGCTACCAGATGTTAGTAGGTTGGCCTAGGCAGTGAGGTGAACATAGTAGACAACGTTCTTACCGAAATTATCATGGGAAGATGGAGGTCGATCATCGTTATTGAAATCCATGAAGAGAATATTGCTTTCTCTTCGTTTGGCCTTCGCATTGCGAGAATTATCGGATTCCGGCCCTAGCATTCTGCTCACAGCTGCGGGGCTTTGGCTATGAGGATCCATCCTTCCTCGAGACAAAGCTTCGTGGCTCGGCTGCATGGGAATGAAACCGGTATCATTATGCAAATTGGTATTGTCTGCGCTGTCTCCTGGCCTGGGAAATGTCATTTGATTGTGTGCGGGTGTGGGAATATCCGAGAACATTTGACGCCTAGGAGATCGAATATCCTCCGGGGCCAAAGAATGATCAGGGGCCAGCTCCACTGTATTCACGTTGGGTTCTGGTGTACCATCGAAGATGTCTTCGAAGTCTGTGAGGAACATCGAGAAAACTGGCGCCGGTATATTCAGAGTAGGTGCGAAGACAATCCCCACATTCCTGACAGTCATTTTGTTGACATCTGAGTTGTTGACAATGACGATCAAAAATTGGACCAATGCTCGCAGCAAAGCTAAGTTTGGCCTCGGAAGCCTGTGAACTAAAGAATTGAAAGCCATAATCTTCTTCTGTTTTTCGTTCAAGTCTGCAGTGGACAGTATAGTATTAGTTCTCTCCCAACCAATGTCCAATATCAAGTAATGTACTTACCAAGGACACGCAAGAATTCTATGTGCAGGTCACGCGTGAGAACAGTGGACGGGAGCTCACGAAGGTACTGTTTAAACAACGATGCTACAGCATGCACGTCGTAGTACTGGTCACCAGCGAGGAAGTCGACATCTCCCTCAGTATTGAATCGCTCCCTCAATGCCTTTACAACGACATTCGAACCGCTTAATCGAAAGATACCCTCCTCCAATTCCGCTCCCTTTGCCCTAAGATATTCAAGGCAGCGATAAACCACGGCGGGCAACTCAACATTAACGTCGAATGGCGCGCAATCTCGCACTGCCTCCGCCAAGGGAATCCCAAAAACTGGTTTGACAAGCTCTCTCTTTTCGCCGCCAGCTCCCTGAATTTGGATGGCAGGACCTTCTGAAACTGCTTGAAGTTGAGAAGCAAGATCAATAGAAGACCTCGTACGGAAACCCCAGATGCTACGCTTCTTCTCCTTGGTGCCGGTTGTAGTTTTGTTTCCCCATGCCCCAGCGTCTTGGATCACAGCTCCGTTTGTGGGCGCAGAAATTATCTTCGATGAGATCTGGCCATGATCGGACTGGCTGCTATCAGCTAGGTCGTGGAACGAACCTGTTGGGAACATAGGAGATCGCGGCGTTCGTGGATCAGAAGACAGGCCAATAACAGGTGGTTCGGCAGGAACCGCATCTTCGAAACTGAACCCCTGAACGGTATCAGAGTTATCCAAGTCTGGACTATCGGTGCCCTTGCTTCCTTTTCTACCACTGTTAGAAAACAACTTATTTCTCGCAGCCGCGTTCGTAGAGCTATTAGCAGTTGTTGGAGGTTGGCTACTGTTTGAAGACTCATTTTCCAACGGTTCTTCAACATATTCAAGGAGTGCCTCGACCCACGTATCTCTCTCATCGTCGCTTTCGGCACATAACACGTGGCGTACAAGGGCTGAAGAATCTTTCTTTTTGGGTTCTAATATAAGGAACGCATGGCGGTATTGATTGTCACAATCGTCATCATCGGCCCGCGAAGAAGGGCTCTGGTTCCCTGTTGGCTGTGACTGTTTCCCAATCTGAGCATTGGGAATTTTGATAGTCCCAAGATGGGCACCTCCCGGAGCTTCGAAATATTTGAGCTCGGGACCGTGCAAAACGAAGTACCGCGCTTTCCAGCCGCCAAAATTCTTCCCTCTTTTTGTTAGATAGCCCTCTTTTCTGGGCTTGCCATCTGGCCCGCGTGCAATTTCAGAGCTTATGTAGTTGTTGCCTGTGAGCAAGCTCGTTTCATCATCTCGCGGCTCGATTGCATCAGAAGTAAGGAATTGACATATGATCAATGCTGCTTTTTCATCCATAGGGCTATCGAGGAGTGCTTCGAAATACGAATTCAAAGCTGCTCGCCTCGCATCCACTTTGGCCGGAGAGTGTCCACTGAATATAGACCGGTCAGGCAGCTTCATTTGCAGATAGGCGAGCTGTCTTATCTGATAATCAAGTTGGGGTAGCGCAGCGATGACCTTTTCAACTCGCCAGAGTTCTGAATTTTCGGAGCGCGAGAAAACGCTCAGCGTGAAGACCGGCTCCTCGTCCAATGGTCTCGAGGTCATGTAGCTATTTCTAGATGGCCGTAGTCTTGAAGATGAAACTTTAACCTGTATAAGGGGAAGCGCGTTGGGAGGTAAAAGAAGATTTGGATAGTCGTCTGACCTTAAACCCTGGTAGATTCCGCTGAGCATCGATTTTGGGGATTGGGGGCTGTCAATCCTCACAGCCGCATCAATCGAGGGTATGGGCCGACCAAAGGGATCCATAGTGAGTTGGGCGAGCGTAGGACTATTTGCAACGGCTGGGGTTCCGACGGGAGGCGGCGCTTGATGTTTCCCAAGACGGGGCGACAATGCAAGCCCGGAGAGATTGCTACTCGATGGCATAGTGAGAGAAGAGAATGAGGTCGGCATCTCCCTTGGCATCCGGGGCATTGGAGACCCAAGGGGACGATCTTCAGGCCTCGGGCTAAGTGGAAGACCGGGGCTCTTTGGGCCACTCAAGACAGGACGATCCGTGAAAGAAGGTGGAACCCCACGAGGGCTCATGGCAGACGCCAAAACCTCTGGGGGTGCTGCTTGGCGGACGCCTGACGATGAATGGCCGGCAGCTACTGGAGTTTCGATAGCCTTCGGGGAGAGAGCTTGATTCTGCCCAAGAGGGTCGACGTCCGGCCTTTCTCGAGACAGTATTGTTTCGCGTTCTTTATCATCATCGGCCCTCGTCTTCCTCCTTCCACGTTCTATTGGCGACTCTTCAACCGCGATGATATCCTCATACTCCGAGTCAGAGTCAGAAGCTTCACGTAGCGCAGTTGTGCGCTCTGAGTGCCCGAGATTCAAAGGTGCAGGGGGCGGTTTTCGCGCAGGATTCGGTGATTTCTGGCCTTTGTTTGTGCTAAATGTAGTGCCTGGGCTAACCAAAGGGGTCGTCGGGCTTGTGGCCGACGTCTCTTGGATGGAGGCTAGCTGTTGAGAACTTTGGGATTCAAAGCGTAAATCCGGCTCTTCCGTAAGTAGCTCAGCTTCAATAAGCTGTCTCAAACTAGGGGCATTGTTAGGAGAGTCCTGGTTGGTGACATTGTCGGTCTCATGTGCCTGCCCCGCGTTCCCGCTGGCATCTGGTGTTTGTGACTGGCCGTTTGAAACATTCTTCGCTTCTATAATAGGAGGCTGTGTGGTTTGAATTTCATGAGATGGGAGTGGTGGTGCTGCGACCTGGAGCTCTTTGACTTTCTTTTTGTATCGTTCCTTGTCCTTCAAGGCACGCTCCAGATCTTTATTCAACCCCATGATTAGGGTCCGTTGTTTATCGACGAGTTTCCATAGTTGGGAATTCTGCGAAGCTGCGTGATGCTTTTCCTTTAAAAGATGTATGATAACAGCGTCTGGTGACCCGGCCGCAGCTATTAAATTGTCAATATCGGCCTGGCTCACCAAGTTGGCATTGAACGCGGACTTGTGTGTTTGCGAAGCAGAGGAAAGAGACGATATTGCAGAATCGATAGACGAGGTACGCGGCATAGCACGATGGCTTGGCCTGTCTCTATTGATTGACTGCAGAGAGCCGATTGGTGACATGATAGAAGGCGACATTGATTGGCTTGATTCGGCCGCATCAGAGTCTTTGCGAACCTTGTTGGTATCCTTCGTCGGCTCGGTCATTTTCCTATCATTCTGGCTGACTTCTCCGGGTATTCGCTTTCTTAACGCGAGCGGCGTGTTCGGCGGGATTGGACTGGTTCTCGAGGGAGGAGTGGGAAACGCAGCATGGGCTATTTCGCTGATGGTGGATAAATTTTCGAGCGGCGAGGTGGTTGCGGATGAGCTTGGTGATGCAGTTCTTTGGGATAAACTCGAATCGGTCCGCTGAGGTGACAGGGTTCGTGCGCTCGTATGCAGGGGAGAGGGTGGATGTGTATGCTTGCGGGGGGAGGCACCGACAGCGGAACCAGAACGGAGGGCCTGCGCGCCCGATCGTAGTGCTGAAAAATCGCCCGAGATAAGATCGTCTGCCGAACCTTGTCTCGTCGAAAAAGGCTGGTATTTGGCCGTCGTGGGAACAGTGAAGCTGGTATGCAAGGAGCTTCGGGTGTAGTCACTACCCTGTCGCTGAGCCTGCGACATGACTTGATCAGGAGTCGAAGCTCAATTCGAGCAGCATGGGGGTCGGGCCACACGGGGCCCGCTTGCACGTCGTTGGCGCTAGCCTTCGGTCGGTTCAACAGACGGCTTCCACCAGTGCTTCAGGGGCAGCACGCGAAATACAGCGATAAAATAAGCACTCCGAGAAATCGGAGGTACCTCGGGTTTGTGTCCTTGTTACCCGTTCTTCAGGAACGACTGACCCAGCGTTGAAGGAAAAGGGGAACAGCGAAGTGGAAAGTCTGGGACAGCAAAGTTAAAGCGGGGAGGAAGGAGAAATCATAAATAGGGATGATCTGTGTATAATTAAACAAGAAGATCCTCTAGTAGCCCGACAAGGCCTTCAGTTCGGACTCCAGGCTTGCTGAGCGTTCCAACTCAACCCAGGAGAAAAAAACAGGGGTGTATCCGTAAATGCGAGAAGAACAAGGCGATTTATTCATTTCGTAGACCATTCAATTTACAAGACTTGTGCATGATATGATGGATAATTTTCGACACTTTAGTACACAACAACAATAACTAGGTGTATAATAACAGAATCTTTTTCAGAATTTCCTATGCTTTACTTTAATTGTCCTCTACTGGGGCCTTAAACTCACTCAATGTAGGGGAAGAGGAATGTCTTTTTTTTTCGGTCCCTTTATATATCAAAATGCCTTTATCCCAGAACGCCCAGCAAGTCGATGCTACCCGTTAACTATACATGATGTACAAGGTTAAGCTATATTCCCAGCCATCCCCATAAAAATCGCCTGCGCAGCCAATTGAAGGGACCAGAAGCCAACTTTCTTAAAGCGACGCTTGCGTGCCTGCTCATCAACAACATCGTGAGCAAATGCATCGTATACCTACTCATATAGCAAGTTAGTACCCGCAACTGTGACAAAAAAAGGGAGAGATAACTTACAGCGGCCGAAAGATCATCCATGAGACCGCTATCATAAATGGTCCAGCTGCCATCAAAATCTCCCACTTTTTTTACCAGACGACAATTGACAGGAATGAAAGTGCGTCGCGAATTAATATAGGCGACAATAGGCCTGATCAGCGCGTTATTGATGTAGGAGAGATCTCGTGTAAATATTGGAACAACGGCTCTGACGTTATTAAGGTGTAGTCGCAGGTCTGTAACTAAGAGACGCCTGTCATCACTGACTCTGGCCTCATCCGGCTCATTTGACTCGTGTAAGGCTGAGTCTTCGGTATACTGATTTGAGGTGACAGTGGCTTCTAATCGGTCGTAAAGATCGGCCATCACCTTCGCGATGCTCTCGTCATTGTCCGCAGGGAACATGATATCGGCAACAATGTCCACGGCCCCTTCGTGAATCCACCCAAATGGGCCCTCTACACCGCGGTTAAGGTGATCAATGTTCAATGCATCAATTCGTATTCTGCTGTGTTTTTTCCAAGGCGTTGGGTTGCCGTCATCTCCCGCCCCGTTGTCGAGCTGCGCACCGGTAAAGCTATGCGTTTGGCGTGGATGAATTGTGAATAACGAGTTGTCAAATGACCCCGACATCATGTTGGCTGATAAGAAGTCATAGAACAGCCACTGCTTCCTTAATTGGGGCAGGTCGCAGGAAAATATACTCACGGAAAATGGTCTAAAGTTATTAGGCTGATGAACTGTCACAAGCAGATCACTCATTTTAAACGAATCAATTTCAAAATCCCCAGGATTGTGCTCGTGGCGATATGATTTGGGATCGAGAGAATCGTCTGACCAATAGACGGATCTGCGATCAACAACACCCCGTACCCCTTTCACTTCGACATCGCGAAGAAGTCCCTTACCGTTTATCCACCTCCCGAATGATAGCGTTACATTCACTGTTTCTATTGAAACGTCAAATTGTGTGTAATTGATGTCTTCTTCCTCTTCCAACGGGCCGCGTTCTGTCAGATCGGTGGTAGCCTGGTCACTTAGGGCGGCGGCGGCGGCAGCGGCGGCGGTCTTTGAGGACCCTTTGCTGACATGACCAGTTCCTTGACCAGGCCGCCTCGATACAAACACATTCTTGAAAGTAATCACACCATCCCTCCACTTAGGGACGATAGCAGATTCGAACACCACTTTAACACCAGACGACTTGGTAAGGTAGTTACCAATCCAGCCAGCCAGAGTTTCTATCAATCTTAGTATCGACAATAAGTAGACAGCCAGTAGATTTCACACTTACCTTGAGCGAACACGGTATTTATCGCAATGATTAACAAGGAGAAGAAAGTCGTTGTTCCCAGAACAATCCAGACAACATGGCCCAGAAGGACCCAGGAGAAGAGCGCGGTTATTTCATCAAGGTTGAATGGACGGACACTTCGAATAGAAAACCACTTGAATCGCACCTTGAGTCTTGACCAGAAACCAGTTGCAGCGGCCAATAGCTCCTCTTTTGTTGGTCGGTGGAGGTGCGGCATATGTGGTAAACGGTTGATTATATGCCGGTTCGACGGAGCATTTTCGTGTTTATACCAACGATTCATCGTTTTCGCGCCCGGTGTTTCCTTTTCATGATCATTTCCAGCATCTTTTGCGCCTGGTTTGTTGCTAGCGTCGGTTCGTGTGCTTGTGTTTAAAGCGTTATCTTTTCTCGTTTGAAAGCCCCGTGTTTGTATATTATAAGATATGGTCTGGGGAAGTCGTCTATCAAATGAAAATTTCCTATGCGAGGAAATTTTTTCTGAAGTGATTGCGCATGTTGCTCCAGTCTCTACTGCTGGAGAGCTGGGAGAGACACCGAGGATAAGGAAGCTTCCAGAGGCGAACCGCCGTGTGATTTGTTTTGTCTTGCGGGGGGCTGCAGTTGAAAACCTTCTGGCATGTCGTTTGAAAACAAAGTTGTAGACGGGTTCGGTTTGGGATGCCGTATCGGGGAGATATTGAGAGCGGTTCACGCGCAACCCTCGTCCTAGAAACGGACTTGCCGTCTCCCAGAAGGTGGTGTACAGCTTGCGTCCGAAGATACCAGACATTTTCGCAGTCACATGCTGTACAGCCCGCTATAAAGCGGGAAGTCTGGGGGATAACTCAGCAGATACAACAAAGTAATAAAGTAAGAAGTCCGCAGAAACAGGATGGAGTAGTCGTGTGCTGTGACGAATGCCGACATGAAGCAAATTTAGCCCATGAAATCATCCCGCCCTGTTATCTGGGACTTGTTTGGCTTGTTTGCAACTAAAATCTAAGACTTCCGCACGAAAGTCGGTTCTTCTTTTTAACACCAAAGAATTCCTTGCAGTCCTACCAACTAGAAAGACGAAACTAGGAAAGGGAATAGCCTGAAATAGACTCAGATTCTTCTGGATATTTCAGACAATATGCCCGCCCCAACGGCACTCCGGGCGTCAGATGCTTCCACAGCCGAGACACCTTTTGCCCCTCGTCCTCTTACACAGGGTTCGTACTCGATGGATTATTCGAATTGATCCGAGGGCTAACAGCGCTATAGAACACGATGAGGAAGTACTAATCGACTCTCAAGCAACAACGAATTTAAGTGATGTTCTTGTTCCAGTGGATCCCACAGAGGATAGCGACATGCGTATCGATATGGAAGGCAGACCAGTTTTTACGCCTGCGAAAGATACTCCAACTGCGTATCGGGTTGAGATGCGGAAAGTTCCTGTCCCGCCACACAGAATGACACCATTGAAAGCAAATTGGCCAAAAATTTACCCCCCGTTGGTCGAGCATCTTAAATTACAAGTGCGAATGAACATCAAAAATCGGGCGGTAGAGCTACGCACATCCAAGTTCACCACCGATACGGGGGCTCTACAGAAAGGCGAAGATTTTGTCAAGGCTTTCACACTCGGGTTTGACATTGATGATGCAATCGCATTACTGAGGTTGGATGACCTCTACATTCGCTCCTTCGAGATTCGAGATGTCAAGGCATCTTTGAATGGCGAGCATCTCAGCCGCGCAATCGGCCGCATCGCTGGTAAAGACGGGCGAACGAGGCATGCAATCGAGAATGCGAGCAGGACAAGAATTGTTATAGCTGATCAGAAGATCCACGTTCTGGGGCGTTTCCAGAACATCAATGCAGGCCAGGAGGCTATCGTTAGTCTCATTTTGGGTGCTCCTCCAGTAAGTGACCTGAGTATCCGTTCTTTATTTTAAAGATCGCCCACTGACTTTTATTAGGGGAAAGTTTATGGTAATCTGCGTAAAGTGGCAGCGCGGATGAAGGAGCGATTCTAATCATTTTTACGGTCATTTTGCTTTGATTTACGACATCGGCGTTATTGGTTGGCTGATATGGGATACTACATGATATATTTGATGAGGAAAAGCTTCAAACTGGATCCCCGGGTTTTTGTCCATACAACACTTAAAGGAGAAAATCTTGATTCCGCTTATTGGCGAGATACCAGGTTATTAACAGAAGCTAGGTCTGAATTTTTTTAGTCCTTCTTCAAAGGGTGGTAGACCTCCTCTATCCCGTCTTCCGTAACGACCAACATTTGTAAGCCGTCTCCAACCTCAATGTGTCTTTCAACCGCGCTGGTAAATGCATCTCGAACAAGTTTTTCCCCCGTTTCCCTGGACATTGGCTCGGGCATTTTAGCCTCTAAGGCGTGTCCCTCTCCGCTTCCAGGGATGTACTGATTCTTCAAGTTGACTTGGTTGTCGAGGAATGGCATGATCAAACTAGAAGCAGCTCCTGCGGACCGGCACTGCTCTCTTTCATAAGAGCCTACCGGGTCGTAACCGTATAGAGCTCCCTTACCCTCCTCATCTAGGCCAGCCAGGATAGCTTGGACATAATATGGGAAGAAACGCTTTTGGTAGAGAATGGTTGACAGTCGCTGGGCACATGCCCGAACACTCATGGGCTTCCCGTGTTGGTACTTGTACATTTTCACCACCGCATCGAGTCTCTCCTTGAGTGCGAGCCCATCAGCAGCAAACCCCACTACCGACAGAATAATGTGAGCGCCTTCGCCGGTTGCATCTTCCCCTCCGATCTTAAACACCTTTGGGACGTAGCGGGAGTTGATGTTGTATCCCGAAGTGGAGCGAGTGTCGCCAGCAAGGACGGCAAAATCCTTGCCTGTAATTCCTAGTACCGAGCCTCCGTTATCGGTGTACCTAACATATATTAATCCTATAAGTAAAAAAGCTTAAACCTGTCAAGACCTTACGGGTAGAAAGAGTGTTCCTTGTTTCCAGTACTTGTGGGTTGGGAGAACGAGTATCCGATAGAATCGTTGAGAGGGTTGGGCGCGATGAGACTTGTCATCTTGTAAAGCGTCCGATCGCAGAATATCAAACGTACTAGCTTCCAAGAAAAGTAATTTGTGTGTTCGATTTTGTCTTGTGGGAATTTATAGGTAGTATGGAAGCAGTGGAAGGTAGATAGATGTGCAATGGAGCTCTTTCCAGTGACGCGCTATGTTAGCTGCCTTCGCTTATGTAACATTATTGAATAGCAGGACAATTTTGAACTTCATACTACGTACATACTTGATACTTCTAGTACAAAGTTTCGGAATTATTACACCCTATACATATCATTCATTGTTTTATTATATTTATATTACGTTGGTCGGCTAGATTATCCCCAGCACCCTCTAAATAAGTGACCACCCAGAACAACTGGAGACTTGACTACAAAAGTCACTTGCTTGGTTTAGACCCTCCGTTAATCATAATTTGCGGATCATGTTGGGTCTTGGGAATTATGAAAGCAGTAGTGAGGACGAATTTGAAAAGAAACCGGCATTTAATCCAAAAGTATGTACCTGGGATAGCTGGCTTCAACTGTGAATTGAAATAACCGTTTACCACCCGTCAGCAACAAAGGAGAGCATTACAAGCTGAGAATGAGACACAACGAAATAAAAGTAAGCTATATTCATACCAAACCTGGTTGAGCCTGGACTTATACTGCTTGATAGCCCAACATACATCGAAATCCCAACCCGCAGTAGTATCGGAAACTACCTTGAAACGAGAACCTAGCGGACCTGTACTTGGACCAATGCATGAGGAATTCGAGACTCGACAAGCAGTTGGTGAGCAGTCATCGACATCTCGTACGTTAATTCATGACTTAACCCTGCCACCAATTCCAAACCTGGATATACCACCGTCACCCCCAGGTTCGCCAAATCCCTCGTCAAATGCGAAGTTTGCACATTTCCTGTCGTTGAAGAAACAAGATGTTCACTTTAATGACAAGCTAGCGGGCTCAGCTTCTCTCAAGAACCCAAGCTTAATGAGAAAGTTGATGGAACATGCCGGTATAGATGATCAAGCGCAATACTCCAGTTCCTTGCCACCTGACTTATGGAACATATCAAAATTGCCAAATTGGGGCTATAAGGAAGAACTGTTGAGGGCGCAAAAGGGACACAATGCCAAAGCGGAAGAGGGCAGGTTGAGGGGGCAAAGGGACATCGTTGAATTTGTATCAGGCTCAAGTCGACCGGATCCTGCCTCACATCCTAAATAGAGACCACGCTAATGATAATATGGGAATGTCCCTTGTTCCTAATAATTTGCTGCTTTATATACTCTTCGACTCCGGCCTCGACGCATAAGATTCTAGTGATGAGGGGTTATTGAAATCAAGCTTCTTCACTTAGGAAGTCACTACACGAGAGAAGTAAACCTACATAACAAAAACTTCAATTGAAATTTACCCAACATCAGGTCGTTTTTTATTAGATGAAACTCCCCTGAAATAAAGGTGTGCAAGAGTTCGAGGACTGTGCTCTTCTGTCCGTCATACCCACGTAGTCTCCATAGGAATGGGCGTTCGATTGGGTTCACCGCCTGGCACGATACCGTAGCCTGGCTCACGTAACTGAGCTCCGTCAGCTCCACGACTGCCTAAGCTAGTGTCTATCTCATCAGCCTTTGGCTTCATGATACAGGTTTCCCTCAGAAATAATCTGCCAGCTTCTTCGTAAGCGCTTAGTAGCTAGGCCTCCTTATACATCTCCAGCATCAGCTCCAAGCAAGCTTACTACCACCATGGATCACTTTCCTGGAACCTGGGGTCGGGTAAGAGTCCCATCGCCCAGCCGTTGATTGTTCTTATTCTGACCTTGTGGTAAGCCCAGGAACGATGTCTACGGAGCATACGATTCATCTTACCTCCAGACCACTGGTCCTAAAACTCACACTCAATCGCCAGCTGTCACTGGAACATCGGTTCTAGCCGTCAAGTTCAACGGAGGCGTTGCTATTGCTGCTGATAACCTGGGTACAATTCTGCCTTTTCACTTTCGTCTCGTGGCCATTTTCTAACGCTTGAACTATACAGCATCCTATGGATCACTTGCCCGTTTTACTGATGTCAAGCGTCTCCGCGTATTCAGCGATTCCGCTGTAGTTGGGTTTAGCGGCGACGTGTCGGACATGCAGTACATCGACCGTCTTTTAGAGTCTATCGATATCAAGGAAAACTACTCAGCGCATGGCAATCAGCTCAACGCCAAAAATCTCCACACATATCTGTCTAAAGTCTTCTACAAGCGGCGCTCCGAGTTTAACCCTTTGTGGAACCATATCCTCGTGGCTGGGTTCGATTCAGACAAGAAGCCCTTTTTGAGCTCTGCCGACTTGCTCGGTACTACATTCTCGGCGCCGCATCTTGCGACCGGCTTCGGTGCCCATCTTGCCATTCCGATTCTGCGCAGATTGTTCCCAGAGGATAGACCCATTGAAGAGATCAGCAAAG
This sequence comes from Aspergillus versicolor CBS 583.65, assembly GCF_001890125.1. Taxonomy (NCBI): domain Eukaryota; kingdom Fungi; phylum Ascomycota; class Eurotiomycetes; order Eurotiales; family Aspergillaceae; genus Aspergillus; species Aspergillus versicolor. Next base: position 2,437,204 of record NW_024467528.1, on the reverse strand, counting down.
AGGAAGCCGTATCAGCTTTAAAGGACTGTCTCAAAGTTCTGTGGTACCGTGATGCACGAAGTATGGACAAGTATTCGTTGGCTCTGATTACACAGGACGGGGTTGAGGTACATGAGGATCAGCGGATCGAGGCTCAAAGCTGGGCGTTTGCTGAAAGCATTAAGGGATACGGTGCCCAGGCTGTTTAGTTTGTCAATCCAAGGCTACGAAACATCTTAATAGAACGAAATTCAGGCCTCTTCTATTATCAGCCCAGATACCATGACTTAAAACTTTATAACCTACTTGAACGATCGGAAACTCCACGGTATAGGCTAATTTAAATCATTCAAAATCACTCACACTAGAGTCTCGCGGAGGGTTTGTCAAAAACTACTTTATTGACGCAGGAACCGACTCCCTCGAGGGAAACTTCAACTTGGTCGTTATCTCTCAACCAGAGCGCAGGCTTCCTACCCATACCGACCCCTTGAGGGCTAAACAAAAAAAACATGTGAATTTAAAGACCTGGGTTTTCTTTGAAGGGGTTCGACTTACGTTCCAGTGAAGATCAGATCACCCGGCAACAGTGTAGTACCTTGAGACAGAAAAGAAACTGTCTGTGCGACGTTAAATACCATATCCTTGGTTGACGAAGACTGAACCTCGCGACCGTTCAACTTGGTCGAAATTCTCAGGGCATTAGGATCCCGAATCACCTTTGAGGACACAATGCCTGGTCCAAAAGGCGCCCAACCATCAAAACCCTTCCCAAGTCCCCACTGGCCACCGCCGCGCTTAATTTGCCAATCGCGATGGGAGACATCATTGCCAACAGCATAGCCAAGAACATGATCCAACGCCTTGTCCTCAGGAACCTCCTTGGCCTCTTTCCCAATCACAATGACAAGTTCACATTCGTAATCCAACCCTTCTCCTTCCTGAGCCATGGTAGAAATAGGGATATCATCGGTTGGACCAGCGACAGAGGTAACAGGCTTGTAGAAGAGAACGGGGTACTTAGGGATGGGAAGATTTGATTCCTTCGCGTGTTGTTCATAGTTCAGACCAAGGCAGCGGACAGTTTTGATGTCTTTCCTTGCTAGTGGTGACAGAAGTAGCTTCACCTCGGCAATTTGGTCGGTGATGTGATGCTGTCCGAAGATATCACCATGGATGACTCTTGCCTTGGTAGCTGTTGCAATGTCACTGACGCCGGCAGGAAGAGTGGCATCTCCGTAGTAAATGTGGCCATCCTTGGCCAGGAAGCGAATGAGACGCTGCATAGAAATCGTTATCAGCTTGGAATCCAAGGTATAAATTTAACCGCTCCGTTCGCTACTGGAAAGCTAAAAATTGCGTATGCATTGCTAAGGTCGATACAAAACGGGGTTGACTTACCGAGAAAGCGGGCATGTTAAATGAAGAGATCGGTTGTGCAGATAACGCTAACTGTAATCCGGGCACGGTATTCTCCCTGTATTGAGATTATGGGATTATGCAATTGTTTGTTGGAATACGACAGGAGAAAATGGGAAACGACGTATTATATATCTAAGCTCTCGCGTCCAGTCTTGGAACCCCAGACACTCGGCCGGGAAACCCGATAAGCAAACCCCAGCTCTTCGGATCGGCGGAGGTCGGGTTCGGGCTTCGGAGAACGTCAATTACTATCCCACGGCCTTCACACCTTTGATTTTGTCAGTTTTTCAGCAACAAATGCCGCAATAGCACCCCGTTGGTTTCTAAGCATACTTATGATGGCACGGCTATCTGGTCTCCAGAGGGAGGTTCTGTCCCTCTATCGCAAATGCCTCCGAGAAATCCGAAAGAAGCCTGTCGTGAGTAGCTCGTCTGCGTTTACTTTTCCGGGCCTCGGAAAACTGCTGTCAATGCATATTGCTAATTTCTTGGTTCTTTTTATGGGTCCAGGAATCAAGAAACAACTTCAAATCCTTTGCACGGTATGCGCGGCTCCAAGGCTAAGATGGTATTCCCTCGCTCACGACTCGGTAGAACGGAATTTGAAAAGCACATGGCTATCAACAAGAAGGACTTCAGCGCGATCGAATATCTCCTCCGAAAAGGCTCGAGGCAACTCGAGATATACTCATCGTCCGGAATTCGAAATATTCAATAAAAATATCTGCGCGCTTGCATTAGGCACAGGACCCGGAACACCTAGTGATACGCACTTTCACATCATGGTCTTCCTCAATGCTGAAAGCTCGGTAACAGCGAGCTTTCATACATTTAGATGGGCTCTACGTTTCTCAACCCAAGAAAGTTGGCTGCAAGTGGATTATATCGAGCGAAGAGCTCGCTAGGAGTACCTTGGTCACCAAAGTAACCAGCTTTGCTCAGCAATTTGCGCCCTTGCCAGCTGTGCGGCAGGATTCAATGATGCCTGCGTGTACACAATGAATGGGGTCCACACTACCATTTTGTGCTAGGGAAGTAGGTAGGGAAACTGAGAAAGAAACCGGACAGCGCAACCTATCATTGCTGTAGGGGAGTTGAGATGTAGGTGTATACTACTGTAAAAATATGTGAAATATGAATAAAAGCTGTTCTATTATTGTTATGTAAGCGGACTCCTTGACATACACAAGAACCTGATCAAATATCCATCCATGCATTTGGGATGAGAAGATCAATACTCATTGGATGGTCCCTCGCATATACATTGAGGTCCGGCGACCCGGGGACCTACGGTGTATACATGGATCAAGGGTTTGAGAGTCACGTGACCAAAACATTACCGAGGTCCAGCGAAGCTTCGCGCAGCTTCTCGTTCCTTCTTATCTTATCTAGATGGTTCCGCAAAGATCTCGCGGAATCTCGAGAGCCTCAATAATCAACGCTGACAGAGCTGGAACCTCCTTGCAAATTCTCCGTCAGCAGCTGTATACATGCTGGGTCTTTCTAGAAAACAGCATATCATGTATATAAGAAGGGGTCAGGCTCAAGCCAAATTGGTTTCTCATCAAAATTTCAATCTACCAAGCCTCTATCCAACTTATCTGGTGATCAAAACACCACACTCCACGAAACCGTTCGCGATTAATCAGGCATAAAGTCAAACACAATTACAAACTCAACACATACAATGGCTTTTTTTCCTCGCTACTGCTCGAGCGACTTTGCTCCCTTGTTTCAGCTGCTCGACGACTACGACGTGCACCAAACTACTCATCGGCCAAACAAAAAGGTCACCACCGTCCGCACTTTTGCACCCAAATTCGACGTGTATGAGCTGAACGACCGCTACTACTTGGATGGAGAGCTCCCTGGTGTCGAGCAGAATGATGTCGACATTGAATTTTCCGACCCTCAAACCCTAGTCATCAAAGGCCGCTCCCAAAGAAATTACCACAAGGGAAAACACCCCGAATCTGATGACAGATCCGAGACCTCATCAGTCAAATCACATCAGCCTACAGTCGAAGACTGGGATGAAATGATCGACGCCACACCCATTACCGAACCATCTCCGGTGCCCACCGCCGAGGAGAATACTGCGGAGAAGAGCAGGCCTGAACCAGCTTATAAGTTCTGGGTCTCTGAGCGCTCTGTCGGCGAGTTCCACCGAACCTTTGCCTTCCCGACAAGAGTAGACCAAGAATCCGTAAAGGCCAGCTTGAAAAACGGCATCCTCTCTGTGGTGCTTCCTAAGGAGCCGGCCCCTCAGCTCAAGAAGGTCCGCGTGCAATAGATGGCTTCAATGGTGTGTATGCCAACACGACGAACTCCAATAGACTGTGACTGCATTGAGAAACGTCTAGAACCTCGATTTAAATTGCGACACCATGCAGATCAGGTTGTTTCGGTTATTTCCCCCACTTTTTTGCTAGGCTTCATCATTAGGTGGATATAGGATTGCATGGGTTAGCATTCTTCTTTTTTGTTTTTGTACTTTCATGATATATATAATAAAAGTGTGGATCTTAAACTTCATAATATTAAATTAAATGGTCTGGGTTGCCTTAACTGGCATCTCTCTACTTAGAAGTGACTACTAGACTAGAAGTAACTGCATGGTCCATGTCAGTTTAAGTATATCGCAATGACCGCCTGCATAGGTCACCGCGAGCCTATGTAGCCGGCCCCAAAAATATTACCGCCTCGGCATAGTGCAATATTCCTTAGAGTATGGAGATCATGGTGAATTTAAACTATCACTGCAAACACATGTGTATATGCTTCATGATGCATCACAACTATGAACACAATATTCTTCCACTACCTAATTCTTCGAACTCGTTTTTGGCGGCAGTTTCGGGTATTCTTACCGTTAGATCCTGCGTTGTTTCCTTTGAAAATGAGGCACGATCAGAGAATTTGACATTGTCAGTGCCAGGATTTGATTCCAAAAAAAAAAAGAGGCTATATTGCACAACAAGGCATGCGAAGCCAGTTCAATTCGTTTTTAAACCCCTTGACTCAGTTGTAGGGTATATATATGTGTATAAGTAAAAATTTCACTCCAAAGAGACAACAGGCAAGGAAAGACCGCAGCGCCGACTTGAAGAGGGAAGCGAACCCTAGCACCACGGACTCCAAAAGGGGGTATACCCAGTAACAAGCCAGAGAACCATGAAAGACAATAACTCCGACGTAATTTCATTAAAATCAAACGAGGGATAAAAAAATTGAAGCGAATGAATATACAACAAGAAAATCATGCGTGAAGGTCAGCAAAGTTTGAAGGCTGCTGCCCAGAAGGCCCAGGGGGCTGATGCGCGATAGTTTGGCTGTGCACCCGGCCGCCTGGTGGCTCCGTGGCATACTCATTGTTCGGCTGTTCCTAGCCACCGGAAGCCAAACGGTGGACTTGACACCACTACTGTGTCGTTGATGCTGTCGGGTCCCTATAGCTGCGAAGGATATTCGTTGGGAACCATGTTCGGATCTAGTCCGATAGGTATCCGCGCGCAGGGCAATGGTGTTTATTATGCACGTCATGATGGTCCGCGCCGAGGCGACCAAAGTTTGCACCTTGATTTGTGCCACCTTCAAAGACACAGCCTCCTTGGGTGGTAGGCAGAGTAGAGTATGGATATGATGCATCTCCTAAACCACAGGTCCAACAAAGGGCCTCGCCAACCTGTCCAGTTCCGGGATCATGGCTCCCTAGTATAGTTGATGGGAGCATACTAGAAGTCGTAGGTTCAAGGTTGTGGGCACAGGACAACGGAAGGGAGGTGGCGTCACCTAAAGTCCTTGGGAGGGGGAGTGACAGACCTCTCGCTCGACCGTTCACTTGAATATGTCGCTGGTGTCGGTGTATCCTAGAAACACTCATTGATCGCTCACAAAAACCTGGTCGACAACTGATAGGGTGATGGTCCGCTGGATTCTGACTGTCCGTTGTCGAGGGCATATTTCCGTCGCGTGATTCAATGTCTCTAGCACTGTCCCCCAAAGCGAATTTTCTAAATCCAGAAGAGCGCCTCAGAGATGCATGTGAATCTATGGAAGTCCTGTGAGAGGTTGCAGAACTGTACCCACTATCCATCTTTCTGTGGAGGCTTGCGTAACTACTATAACTGAGATGTCTTTCTGGCACCTTCGCTGAAATCGGAGTTAATGCCCTTTCCTTTTCAGAAATAGAAATACCTTCATCTTCAGCTTCACGGAATACCGCCCTGCGATGTGGTATTTCAGATGTTGGTGACTCATCGAACGAGAAAGGGCTAATAGGAAAGTCGAGGCCGTTTCTTGCCGAGGGAGCAGAGGGGATGGTTAGTGTAGTGGCCGGCATATCGTTTCTTCCGGGGGTGATTTGACGATCGATCATGGCGACGCCATCTTTTTCTACTTCCCCAGGAAAATTGCCCATGACATGACCCAGGTCCCTGGCGTTGTCGAAAACCGGGGGGCTCTTCTTGATGTATATCTCCAACCCGTCTGGTGACGTTGGCCGCGACACACAGCTATTCCTCTCGAGTGGGTGTAGAAGATCCGTGGAGTTCATAGTTTCAGAAATAGGCTCCGGAGTTGGGCTACCTGGGTGACCAAGCCGCGTTTGGTCACTAGGACATGGAGAGACGGAACCATTAACAACACGTAGAGACCCCAACTTGAGCGCTCCTAGATGGGTGTACCCGAGGTCGCTCGGTGTAGGTGGTCGTAATTGAGACAATGGCTCAAAATCGTTGTAAATGATTCCCTCATGGGTTATAAAAGCTGGCTCGGTGGGTGTCAAGGGTGTATTGCGAGGAGCGGGCGGAATAATTCCATTTTGATACTGTCCAGAGGAGAATGTGGGGGTTATATTTTTTGTTGCTTTCCGTGTGGCAACTCCAGGCCTTATGAGTAACGAACGTCGGCGAATTGGAAGGGAGTCCTGGCTATTAACCCTCGAATGGGAGTTTATAGATGAAAACCTATCAAGGTTGCGTCGTTGGATAGTGTTCCCGCGGTTTTGGGTTGGCGAATGAACTGAATACGACCTTTTTGGTTGTCCCATTAACGGGGATTGAGGGTTGCTTTGGAGGGTTGTCGGTTGAAATGTGGCAATTTCAGATGGATGAAATGATGTTCGCCCATACACTGATCCTCTCCTGCTTGGGGCTGGGCCAGGAGATGCAGGCGATTGCGACCATATATCGGCTGAGCTATGGGCACTTCGCCCAGCGATAGGGCGTCCATTCGAATTCCATGTCGTTGCGCGTCGCACTGGAGTAGAGGAAACCGAATGTGATCGCGGGTTGGGCGAGACGGCGTCCTTGGGGTCCTTGGGGCTGATTGGAACAGTAACACCCGTCCAAGGATTTTGCCATAAAGTCGGGGTGGACGGAAGAGAAAGTGCCTGGTCAAGCTGCCGCGACGAGAGCGAGTCGGGGCACCCTGGGGCAGCCTGGCTTTGTGGTGGCTTTGAGAGTCGATTTGAGCGTCGGCGCTTGTCTTTACTTTGAAGCGAGAAAGAGCTTCCCATGGCTCGCAAAGGGAGAAGAAAAGATTAAAAAAAAAGGAAAGAAGACCTGGAATTGTTGAGATCAGCCTCTTCTCGAACCAACTAAACAGGCAACACAAAGGCAATAGGGGTCTCAATGCCCAAGTCGAAGGATTGAAAACAACCTCTGGGCTGCAAGGCTTCAATAGTTGTTCAATTTTGAGTCGGTCAGACCATAAGTGGGATGATATGTATGCTAATTCGGAATAGACAGGTCTGAGGGGTTAAGAATTTAATTCCCATACAGTTCGAGGTTTGAAGGTTCTTGAAACAATTTGCTCCTTTCCCATTCTCTAAGTCTGTCTTCAAAATGGAGTGGATGGGTATAGATGTTGATGTTGCGATGCACTGGAACTGACGATCTTACCTAAGGGGTATTGCAAAACAAAGGCGAAAAATTAGTTACTGGACGTAAAAGACAACAATTTCAAGTATTGGTAGAAAGTACTCGATAAAGGGTAAGTGATAATAAAGATGGGGTATAGACAGGCCCGGAGGACCGGTACCGTATACACAGGATGGCCGAGTCGAGAACGGCAAAAATAAAGATATATATGAAGAAATTAAGCCCTCGTTAAGCAAACGAGCACCTGGAGGGCACGTAAGGGGATCGAGATACATAAAAGAGTAGGGTGATTTGATACGATGCCATGATCGAGGATGCAACTAACACACAACAATGACGAATGCGTTCGTCAATGGCAACCGCGAAACGGAATTGGCACCGGAAGATGACGAGATCGGCAGTGAGTGATCAGGAAAACATTGTTGATGATGCGGCGGGAAGATATGGATGGCAAAACATCAACCCCATGCAGCTGGCTCTGTACAGAGTGTCAGAGAATGTGTCATTTCCGGTCGCGGATATCGTCTGGAGCCTACCCAAACAGCGCATTGAGGGTGCCCAGGATCATACGTAGCCAATACCTAAGTTTAGGTAGTACTCAGTAGTGTCCTCGATGCTAGTCTCCTCCACAGAGTGGGATCAAGAAACATCAAGGAATTGAATCTGCGCTAGTTCAACGGCGTCTTCTTGCCAGCATGGGCGGGACCAAGAGGAGGCTGGCCGCCGTCCAGTTTCTGGCGGTGCCGGTTCAAGGTTTGATTGGGATCAACCCAGAAAACAAAATAGCCTGTCGAGCCTGTCGGCTGTGAGGCCTGGATCCATTCTGATACATGAGATGTCGGATAAAGTCTGGATGAGCGGGACTCCAACTCTCCAGCCTCCAGGAGTCAAGGGTTACAGATGCAGACCTCAACTGTCGGGTAGGAGAGGGGCTGTGGGTAGGTGTGGATCTGGCAGGCTTCCCCGCTCTTCAACTTTCAAACCCAACCAACTGTTTTCATACAACATCTTGTTTTTTTGTACAAGAAAGAAACACCGAGCCACTGTGTCGAACAGAAGCTGTGGAGGATCCACGAAACGTCGAGAAAACTGCCAAGAGTTCGATCTTCGATCTCTGGCTTGGTCCATGCTGTTTTGGGTTAGAAAGATTTTCCGCATTCGGTTCGCACCCAGAGTGGCGGGGATCAGCTGGCGCGTCTTCCTACATAGTACAGACGATAGCTTCTGCAAACAAACCCAAGCTTCCCCCTCGATAGCAGCCTTCGTGGCCGGGAACGTGTGCTCAACACTGGACAGAGTCGGTGTGGACCGGAGAGGCGTCCTGTAACCCAAAAACTTTGTCTCCTGCCGGCCTAACTTCGCTTGGTGGCTGTGCCGCACACCGCGCCTTTACCAGTCAAATGGCCGTGGGCTCTCACTCCTCGGAACAAGGCGCATTGTTGTCGTCTTTTCCCTTTCTCTCTAGTGTTGAGTTCGAGGCCGCCTGCCATGCCTTTTTGGAGCGTATTCACGTGGCAGGTATATTCACGGTGGGATGGTCTTCAATTCAATTACAGGTAATTTGACCCATCATTTCTGCCATCTTGCCTGTCCCTTCCCACATCGGCTAATACGTCTCGTATCTAACATTCCAGGGAACTGGTCCAATCCTGAAAATTTCACAGAATATTGACATTGCCTGCAACACTCTATTGGATGATGCTCGAACGTGGCCAGCGGACACTGAAGATGCTGAAGAGTCACAACTAGAAGCGTGGGAGGACGACCCAGTTTGTCAAATGAAACAGTCCTTTCTTATTATTCCCTGGCACCATCTGACAGATATAAACAGGTCGCTCTTATTCGTGCGCACGAGATATCTGAGAGACTGCAGGTAGATTACGATATCTTTGTCTCACCTATTTATCAAGTGCCCGTGCTGTATTTTATTACCCGGCGAGCAAACAAACCGCTAGGTATAGATGAAGTCTACGAATATCTGGTACCAAACCAGTACAAAATGAATATCCAAGGCGTGGGTATCATGGGTGGTATTAGTTCTGGCGTACGTGCCAATGACCTTGACACTAGAACGCGTGACTCATATATCGTAGTATCATCCAGTATCCGGAACACCAGCGTTTTTTGTGCACCCTTGCAACACTGCGGACGCCATGAGGGACATCGCGAGCGGACATGACATCAACCCCGAGACATATCTCATTATTTGGCTCGGGTTGGTAGGTAATAGTGTTCGCCTTCGATTGCCAAGCGAGCTCTTTGCGATGGCGGGTATCCCAGAACTCAGCAAATAAATATAGCTGGGCGAAACAGACGGCCATAGAGTTACTTGTCACTATATTTCCATATTTCCTCCAGCATGACTATATTAATCCTCATCCGATGAAGCTTCCATCGGCACATCACTATCCTCGTCCATTGGCGCTTCTCCATCGCTTTCTTCTTCGCGAGGTCGTTTAATACCTTGAGCTGTGCCATTGGGCTCACGGGAGGGGTTTGGTGGCAAAGCCGCTGACCCAGGAGGCCCACTAAAAATTGATTTCTGAAGATCCGTCGACACATTAGAAGTCTGGCCGGGAGCGGATACCGGTATATTGTAAGTTCCGCGAAGCCTTGCGATAACGTTGGATGTTCCCTTGGCATAAACGATTTTCTACCCACGTCAGTTATCAGCTTTAAACGCCCAGTACACTGAAACAGCGAATGACGAACCATTGACTTGCCGAAGAACTCAAACCCCTGAAGCGCACGTATGGCTTGTGTGCTTGCTTGAACATCTTTGAAGACAATATGAGCCTGGCCACGCATCTTTTCGGTTTTCATAGCCACAATGTCGAGGATAGTGCCGTAGGTGGAAAAAAGAGTATATAGCGAGAGTCGCAGGTCATGTTTTCGAAGCTTGTCCGGGAGATTGGTACAATATAACCTTAATAGTCGTTAGTGCTGGTACGTGTTACGTCTCTGGGTATAGAGACAACTTACGTTTGATTCGGAAGGCCAGCGGGTGGCTTTGCTGGGGTGCGCACCGGAGCTGCTGTTGTAGCCATTACCGACAATTGATTGAGTTCTGAGGCACTTATGAAATAAAGATCAAGAAAGAGAGTGCTTAGTGCCCAAGTGTAGCTGTTTCTCTCTTCAAACCCCAGATATAATGAAAGTTGGGTTTGTGCGAACACGGCTCATCAAGGTGATCAATTCATGTTGAAGGCCTAGCATCAGAATGAGTAAATCACATGATTGATATTATATAATCAACCAGTCCGATGGTGGGCCCCAATCACAACGGAGGCCCCCACCTCCAGGTACGTATCAACTCGACACTCCCACGACAGTAGAGAGCTCCTCCTGTCTTTATTAAAACAATGGCTACACCCGAAACCCATCATCTTTTTCACAGCTCGATTGCCGATCATTCCTTCTCGTCCGACAACTCGGTCCTCGCTGTTGCTCGAGAGAACAATGTGGAGCTTTACCGAAAGGCAGGTAGCAAGCTCTCCCTGACGGATGAGCTGAAGGGCCACGAAAAGACTGTTACTAGTGTTGATATTGCGCCCAGCTCAGGTCGTATTGTAACCTGCTCGCAAGGTATGGCATCTTAATCTAATTCAACGATTGCAGCTAATTTAATGTGGTTTTAGACCGCAACGCCTACGTTTGGGAACAGACCCCCGCCGGATGGAAACCAACACTGGTGCTACTTCGGATCAATAGGGCTGCAACCTTTGTGCGCTGGTCGCCATCTGAACAAAAATTTGCCGTCGGATCTGGTGCCCGTGTGATCGCAGTATGTTACTTTGAGGAGGAGAACGATTGGTGGATTTCCAAACACCTCAAAAAGCCGATTCGGAGTACCATCACCACTCTTGCCTGGCATCCAAACTCTGTTCTACTTGCTGCAGGATCGACCGACTCTCATGCGAGGGTTCTGTCGAGTTTCATCAAGGGTGTTGATACTCGCCCGGAGCCGAGTGCGTGGGGAGAACGCCTGCCATTTAATACCATCTGTGGCGAGTTTCTGAACGACTCGGCGGGATGGATCCAAGGCGTTTCCTTCTCCCCCAGTGGGGATGTACTTGCGTTTACAGGGCATGATAGCAGTGTCACCATTGTGTATCCAAGTGCTCCAGAACAGCCTCCTCGCGCTATGTTGAACATCTCGACCCGTCTTCTCCCGTTCAACAGTTTGATCTGGAATGGAGAGAATGAGATTATTGCCGCTGGCCATGTAAGTCATCCCAGAAATGACTTCTGTTATTGAGTGGCGGGGGAAATCTAACGTGAGAATGTAGGATTGTGAGCCGTATCGTTTGCGTGGAGACGAAAACGGATGGCAGTTGGAAGGAAGTATCGAGAACAAGGCAGGGGCTGGCGCTGGAAATGTCCGCGAAGAGTCTGCACTTAACATGTTCCGTCAAATGGACCTGAAGGGACAAACACAAGCCGACACACAACTCAAGACGGTTCACCAGAACACCATCAACACCATCAGAGTTTATGAAGATGTCAATGGCTCTGTGCACAAACTCAGCAGTAAGTGACCTGACTACAGCGTGCATTTGTGTTTATGTATAAACTAATTTTGGTCCAGCGAGTGGGGTTGACGGCCGTGTTGTGATCTGGACCATCTGAGCCATAGCTTCGCTAGATGATATATGTCCCAGCCTCGATACGAGCTGGAATGGTGAGTAAATATAGTAGAACAATAAATTATTCAGCCTTTTATAAGTCAACTACACACACACACACACACACACACACACACACATGCCTGGGTCATCCGCCAGGCTCAAAGCATACTACGCGTAATACAGCTGTCAAGAGTCAGACTCAGCTGAAATGATCCGGTGATGTCACCAAGGTATCGGACGGAGTAATCCGTATCTCCCAGAATAGGAAAAGCGTTGTATCTTGGCGCTACCCCAGGTTTACCAACGTCACGTTCACGGATCTTCAGAGTTCAGGCTCCCCCCGCAGATCAGCATCTAGCACACTCTTTTCCTGATATAATAACTCGAAACACCTCGGTGATGATGGCTAGACATAAAATACCTCATCATGATGGGTTTATTTTTTGATAGTCTGTACCTCGCGCTTATCGTTTTCATCACACAGCTATGCCGTCTTTCGGATGCTCACGCGGTACCCGTTGAGGCTACGGAGAAGAGGGATAATGGGCCTGATCGACGAGTCTCCCCAGAACTCTTCGACTCACTCGGAGAGTTGGCCCGTATCGTTGATATTGCCTACTGCGTCGGGACCACTGGTGTTCAGAAACCGTTCCAATGTCTCAGTCATTGTCGGGACTTTAGGGGCTTTGAGCTAGTCGACGTACGCGCCGCCCTGAACTCAAACTGTCCTGTTAAATAAACTGACAACAGGAAACTCAGACATGGCATACGGGCCCATTACTCTTTGACTCTTGCGGCTATATCGCCCTTTCGCACCCCCCCTCACCCAAACGCATCATCGTTGCTTTTCGTGGTACATACTCAATTCCAAACGCCATCGCCGACCTTTCTGCCTTTCTTCAAGAATACGTACCGTTTACCGGGGGCAATAACACTGACGGCGACGGGTCCAGATGTGCAGACTGTTTTGTACACTTAGGTTTTATGAACGAGTGGCGATCAACCCGCACGGCAATCCTAGACGCCATCTCCGCAGCACGAGACCAGTACCCGGATTACGCGCTGACATTAGTAGGCCACTCTCTTGGTGGCGCTGTTGCCGCTCTTGCGGGTACAGAAATGCAACTGCGCGGATGGAACCCTGTCGTGACGACATTTGGGGAACCGAGGGTGGGGAACAAGGCGTTTGTGGAGTATCTGGATACGGTCTTCCATCTTGATTCCGACAACGTTAGAGATTGGAAATTCCACCGTGTTACTCACGTGGATGACCCTGTACCTCTAGTTCCACTTAATGAATGGGGCTATGAGATGCACAGCGGGGAGATTTACATCTCCCGTGTTGAGCTTCCGTTTTCTGTTGACGATGTTAAGTATTGCAAAGGAAGATCTGACCAAGAGTGCATCTCTGGTGCAGAGGGATTAAGGACCAGTTCCCCATCACATCATGAACACGACATTGATTTCCTGGGGTCCAACGCGGAGCAGCAGGTTCTCTCGACCTCATCCTCAACCTCATCCTTTTTGGATGAGGTTGATGAAAGCGGAGACGAAGAAGAAATCTCTCGGGAACCTAAATTTCGAATCAAACCTCACCTTCCGTGGAACTTTCTTCCACCTAGGTTTCGACTGTGGGAGTTGTTTTACTCTCACCGTGATTATTTCCTTCGCCTAGGCCTTTGCATTCCAGGCGGTGATCCGTCGGGGAGGTGGTAGTATGGTCCGTGTTTCCCCTTTCTTATGACAATAATAGGATGTTGTTTTTCTTCTATATTATTATAGCATTGAGCACGCCAATTTTTGAAATCTAGGTTATACACTTCAGTGTGCCATCTAGTAGGCGGTTGACTATCTAAACTATCTGCACTTGATAAAAAAAAAAAAAAAAGTAAAACGAAGCGGCCAATGCTAACTCATTTACAAAGCATAAAGTGTATGCATGCTAATAGTGAACCAGTATCAACCAGTGATATAGATAAGAAGTGTAAACAAGAATATGACGGTGCAAAGTAGCTGTAAAGGAGGATGAAGGATATAAACATGAAAGAGATGTTGTACCTGGAGACCCGATTTTAGTGTAGTGGGGCTAGTCAGTCATTTAGTCAACTGGCTTCACTTCCCATGCTCCAAATTCGGCACAATGACAGGTCCATACTTGACCACCTGCCCAAACGATCCATCCCCCTGCACCATAAAATCAACAGCAAGATTCAACTTCCCACCTCCACCAGGAGGCGGAAATCCCTGCTGTCCATACATCGACAAGGACATCTGATTTCCACCAATGGAATCTGGGTCGTATGCAACAATGGCAATGTAATTTCGTCTGCCCATAAGCTTTTTATATTCACGCGCCTGGCCCGTCACATCATTTTGAAAGATTTCCATCATGTCTTCCTTTGTATCTGTGGGCTGGGAAGGGGTGGAGCGGTGGCCATTTGAAGGGACATAAAGGGGCTTATTGCTTGCGTGAAGCATTTTAATAATATAGGAAGGTGGAGGACTGTTAACGACCGAGGAGGAAATCAGCTGGTACATCGTTTTGTGGTCTGACGGCTGGCCAGGGTCATGGACTAGGCCCGCGCCGCAAACGTTGACGGCACCGGAGAGGAAGGTCATTCTTATGGATTTTTGGTGTGCGATGCCCTGGAGTGTGCGGATTAGGTAGGTTCTTTCTAGGTCCTAATTTTATTCCCACCCTGTTAGAAAACACGACGATCGAAATGGTGGGAGGTGGCAATTACCTTTGATTCATGAGTCCATTGGTCTCGAAGCTCGTCGAGAAGGTCGAATTCTCCGAATGGGCTTAGGATCCCTCCCATGAGTCCGCTCTTACCTACAGCACGCTTAACAGAGTCGAAGCCGGAGCCGACAACGTCCTTGGCTCCCACCACACCCGCCACGGAACTGGTCACCTTGCCCAGTACGTTGTATGCACCAGTGAAAGCTCGCTTGCCGGTAGTAAATGTTTGGGCAATATGTTCTGCAGTTTCTAGGCGTGGGTAAATAAGTGGAATAGATGACATCCACAGGCAGTGCTGAACTGTGGATGGGAGCATGGCAATTTTGGGGAAAATGCCTTGGTAGGTGGGCCCAGCGAGGACCTGATGCTGGTTGCGCTCCGAACGACAGTCAAGACCTACAAGAACCACGGAGGGGCCGAGGTATTTAACGAAATGCCACCCCGTACCAGTGATGGTAAAAAGGTCATGGTCTGTGCTGGCATTGCGTAGGATGTCGAGAGTCGTATGGTGCTGGAAAAGTAAGTACATTTCAATTCCGACACGACCAATGTTCTTGAACATATTGGAGAACTGCATATGTTCGGGATATGAGCCAAATCCGTCAAAGCTAGGCATGTCAGTTCGTTGGCTCAGGCAAATATATATTAGAGATGGACACTTACATATCATGATCGTCAATCTGGCAGACATACGGAATCTGAGCGAATGATTCCCTCAAATATGGCTGGTCGAAGTGGCTAGTGTAATAATGGAAGTAGCCATGAAAGACGTCTTGCTCATGAGTCGCCGTCCAAGGTGCAGTTTTTCTAGCCTCTTTCCCTCGAATCATGAGCCACTGCTTCAGCGACGAAATCTCCTTCCACATCCGATCAGCGTATATCTGGCCACCTAAACACAATTGTGCGTGGAAACCACCAATCTCAGTGTGTTTCTGCATAATGTCCTTCCACATCAGTCCAACTCCTCCCAGCCGTGACCTCTCGTTCTCATTCACGTTGAGAGAAAAATCATTGCCCGAGGTTGTGATGAAGCGCCAGCTCGCCTCATGTTGACCGGCGACCAGGAACTCATAGCGTGTGCACCCAAGATGCGATGTGATAGCGTAGGTCCATTTGGCAGGACCAGACTCGTCCATTTTCAAGTCAACCTCATATTTGTAGAACGTCCACCGCTGATGGGTAGATATGGAGATTGCCTTCAACTGGCGAGGGTTTGGAGATAAGTCGACGCTTTGATGAATGTGGATTGTGGGTGGTTGGGCAGCATCAGTGACCAGAAGAATAGATCCAAACCAAATACCGCGCTGGATATCCATGTTCGCATAGCGTAGATAAGGGCCAAAATAAACGCCATTTGTCGGTGCCACCTTGTACATCTCAACGCCGCTAGTTGGGGGAGGGCCAGTAAACCCTACTACGGATGGGGACTGCAGGCTTTCAAACCCAGGAGTCATAGGAACACCAGGAGATGCCAGTGGCTTTCCAAACGCCGATAATCCTGGCGAGGTGAGGGGGTGGGCGCTGTACACGCTTCCGACCGGTGACATCGGAGCTTCGTTGAGGTTTAGAGGTGTAGGTCCTTTGGGAAACTCCCATTGAGTGGACTGAGTGGGCAGGTGAATGTAATAGTATTGTCCTGAATTTGGATCTAAATGAGCAATCCAGCCCTCCGGGAGCGGGGGAGGAGAGGCTGGAGGCAGAGTGCCAGTTCCAGCCGGTATTGTATTGGCCTGGGCTTGTTGAGGCTGAAAAGCCGGGTGCTGTTCCTGCTGACCACCGTTTTGTACGTCGCTATGCGGCGACGGTTCTGATACGTGTTGCGGCTGTTGCTGCCTTGAATCGTTGGCGAATGCTGGATGTTCTTGCGCCGAGACCATTGGCGCAGCAGCCCCGGTCACCGCAACAGTGGTGGGCGCAGTTGTTGCCGGATGCTGTGTAGTCGAAGCTGCAAGGCGTTGCTTCTCATTGGGGTAGCCCTGGGAAGCGGATGATGGTCGTGGCACGCTTGAATAAGCTGGGGGAGGAGACGAGCTGATGCGCATCCTCTCTAAGTCTTGTTCAAGTGCATTATTCGGAAGTCTCCCAGGCTGCTGGGCCTGCGACGCTTGTGGCGGAGTTGCCGCCGGATTGGGAGCAAACTGGTTTGATGCAGGTGCCTGATTCTGTGACGAGACCTCTTCAGCGCCTTGATACACGGTCGGCGGTCCATGGGGCTGAGACCCCGGCAGTTCAGTTGGAGTCCATGGACGCTGAATGTTATTTCTAGGCTGTTGTCCGGCGTATTGTTCCGCTCTTCGCTGCGCCGCAGCACTCTGAGCCTGCAAGCCCGTCAGTGTTGAGGTACCCGCAATCCCCGAGGCTGCATAACGCGCTTCAATATCAGAAGTCGGATGTTGTCCTGGCTCGATGATGGGTGTTTCTGGCGGTGGGGGTGAACCTCGCTCGGCACGAGTTGTTGAGGTAGAGGCTACAGAGCTTATACGGTTGATGCTGTGCTGTCCGGGAGGCTGAAGGCTCTGTGAGGGTGTTGTCCGAGATGCCGGTCTCGATGAGGTGGATGGTTGCGGAGGAGGGTAGTAATGCTGATTATAATCCATATGCGCCGTACTCTGCGGCGGATTGGCAATTGGAGGTGCTGGTGCTGGCTGGTTCATCCTGGCAAAATACGCATCTCTATTCGAATTATCAACTATTGGAGACTCCGGTAACGGCTTGGGCGCGTTGCCTCGTCGCTCCGCCAATGTCGATTGCTTGGGCTCGCGGCCATCCCTGGGTCGCAAAGCGGCAGGATAGTCAACTGGCGATGGCCCTGATCCGCTCGACGTTGGAGAGGCACTGTGCCTGCCAGTCTGCGCTATTGGACTCGAACCACTAGAGCCCGAACCCCAGACATGCTGTTGGGGCCGTGGTCGGTCATCGGGGTATGGTAAAGGGGCAGCACCCGAAGCAGCTGGCGGAGGAGTTTCTCGTTTACTGATGCGCAATGGCCCAATGACAGGGGATTCGGCCTCCTGCTGACCAGAAGGATGCAGGAAAAGCTCCTCCTGGGAACGACTGTTCCCAGAGGGGTTCATATCGATGGACCGTTTCGTTGATCGCAGCGGGTTCCAAATAGGGAGCAGTATATTTAGCCGTCAGAATGTGGCAGCGAGAAAAAAGACGAGGACAGTCCGAGAGCTCAGGGGACGAAAGAGGAGCTGTCGAGGTGGGTTGAGAACTTGAGATGCGGGGTGGAGGAGAAGAACAGGCGACAACGGAAGAGCGTAGGAGCGCGAGGAAAGAGTGTACAAGCAGCGCCTTGCGACCCAACGACGTCGAGCAAGTTCAGCAGCAAGCGCAAAAGCCTGTGACCAGCGTCAACCCGACGGTGATCACCATCGGCATCACACAGCGAGCAAGCAGCAGCAGCGATGGTTGGTTGGAAGCGCTGAGATACGCGCCGCCGGGCTTTTTGGCAGCGCCTTGGAGTCTTCATTGGCCAAGCAGATCTGCGAGGAGGGGCTGCTCTGGCTGCGAATTGCCTCGCAGCAGCGAATAGCACCCCAGAGCCTGGCAGACACCCATCTGTTGGATGTGCAGGAGATGTTACTAATAATAATGACGATGCTCATGACAATGGCATTGATCTCTGCTGCGTCCTGAAACTGATTGACGGACAGTTTGGCTGTCTCCTGGAGCCCTGGGTCGGGTCGCCCCGCAGCGAAACCAACGACCAAAAACAAGAGAACATGACTCGTGTATTCATCGCTACTCAAAAACTCGAACAAAACGCTGCTGCTAATCACACTGTTTTTCTCAAGCCCACTCCCCGAGTTCTGAATGCTCACCCATAGTTCACCAGCCGGAATCCGTGGTTCGCTGCTACCTCCGACCAATCGATCTCCCGCACACTTCCTCCGCTTCGCGAATGCTGGAGTTGGGTTTCACAGACAATCCGAAGCATTGAGCTTGTCGTCGCCACATTGTACCCTAAATTTGCCCCCCCAAGCTTTTCCAGTAACTTCAACGCTATCATTTTATCGCTATGCGATGATGTAACCGCACCAGATAAGAATAATGGGAAGATGAGGAATAGAGGACCGTTACGACGGCTTTGAGTGATCATCTTTTCAGCGAAATGCAGGATCGCATTGATATGTTGTTGGATCTCTTTCTCAAGTCCAGTCTCGATTTGAGCTCCCTGGATATGCCCGAAACTCGTGCATGTGAAAAGAAGTGAGGTATGGAAGAGTATGGATAGCTGGAGAGTCGAGCACTTTAGCTTCACATTCTTAGCAACGAGACGTCAGGACCCTTATATGCCTACCTGGTAAAAGCTATGCTGAGACGGTTTTGGCAAATTTGGCTGGCTCTCCATGAAGAATTGAACTTCTTCCGAATTCCACAGGTGTTTGAAAGCTGTACGCATGTTCTCGAGCTCCCGGAAAATGAGCTCCGTATGTGCCATTTTCAAACTTTTCACTTCAGCTGTAAATAATCCGACACGCGCCGAAAGCATAAAACATTCCCGATACAGCCGCATAATTAAGGGTCGAAAGTCACATTCTTCCGGGTGCGTCACACTTGAGTTCTGGAGCCCCACAGGGTAGAGAAGAAATTCAGTTTCGGGAAGTAAATGGCTTTCAATCGCCGCTCTAACATAGGCCCCCTCACTGGCGCCGCTGAGAAGCGCATATAGATCAACATGGCAAGTCAACCAGATAACGAACGGATACCGTTCTCGCTCGGCCACGGATTGTCTCAATAGGGACAGTTGGAGTAACCGGGACATCTGATAAGACCATAAATTCAACCCGCTGTTGGGTGTCGTAAATGCGATCTAACTTTGTTAGCAACCAAGATCTCTCCTTTTTGAGAAGGGGGTGAATGTAAATGCGTTACGGACCTGGTAAATAAGAAGGAGAAAATGGGTCAGGAACAGCCCATCCGAGAGAATATCATCACAGTTTTGGAGGCTGCTCTGAAGAGAGGGTAGCGTTTGATCATAGTACTGTAGGGCATCCATGTAATGATTATTTCCTTGCTGAACTAAGCTGAGGGCTGACAGTGCCATCATGATATGGAGAAGCTATCACAATAGTCGTTAGGATTCATGCACCCCAAACAAAGCACTCGGCACCACCCACTGGAGGGAAATTGGAAGCCTCTTGCTCGAAGATGATCGATTCCAAATAGCCGTAGTCTCCGGGGATCAATTGCATCCATACAATATTTTGAAAGTGATCGAGGAGCGTCATGTCGTATGCTTCGAGATCAATGGACTCGGATATCTCATACTCCGGAATGCTCTGCAACGAAGTATACTGCGTCTCAAATGAGACGGAAGTGGGACCTAGTTCGGATTCCGGAGATCGCGTATGGCTCCGACGACTGGAATATCCATGTTTCCTAGAGTCTCTAAACTGGTTCAGGATCACCACGTTGGGGTCTTCGGATGTAGTGACCTCATCCATCAGGTCATGACTATTGTACTCGGATGGGGGACTCCAGTATGAGTCGCCAGGTACGGTTTCAAACGCATCCTCAGTATACTCTGGAAGGCGTGCGAAACTCTCTGGAACCGCAACGACATGGTATGTGCCCGGAACCGACCCTTGCGCTTTTTTCTCCCGGTCTTCATCTGAAGTAAGCTTCGAGAAATCTGGGAGCAAGTCGCAGGGTATTGAATCCGAAGTACCAAGACGTTCCCTCCAGAGCGACATCTTTGTTGCTGGGGCCAATCAGTACCAGTTAGTATGCGGACATGGAGCTCTTTGGAATTTGTCGAGTTAGGGGCATGCTCACGGTCCCAAACGAAATTTCCTTTTGTCTTGACATCAGGCATACGTTCCATAACCCGGCGGGTGTCATCCCGAAAGCACAGCCGGGGTTGGTAGTCACAAACATGGCCCAGCCGTGCGCATTGCTGGATATCGATCTATATTAGCACACATATAAAGGGGGCATACGTGGTGTAAGACTAACATTACACTGTGGATGGACCTCATCACATTTGACTAAACACACAGTCAATAAATGAAAACTGGAGGGGAACGGGATGTCGTAAATGAGCAAGGCTAAAACTCACTCTTACGACTCTAAACATGTCAAAGATTCCAAGTCAGCGCGCTCAATCGGCTAAGGCGACGTGTGAGTGTAACATAAAGGGAATATTTAGCTTACTCTACATGTCCTAGTGTTTGAAATTGAATTAGCCAGGGAATGTTAAAGAAAACCTGATGCTGTGGCGCGCAAGGAAGAAACATACCAACACCCAGTTCTCGATCGCGGCGGAAAGCGCAGGCGAGGCTGTATCACTGTCGCTTTGGTAGCCACCGGTGTGGTATCATGGGATCGCAAAGGCGTCACGTCGTCTTTGGGCGCAATGGTTGGTAAACGCAGAGGGCGCTTCCTAGAAGACGGGCTTCTGCGGGTGGACATCTTTGAATCGAGTATCGTCATGGATTGGGGGAATCAATACGACGATTTGAACGGAATTCAGCAAAACATTAAATCTCCAGTTTCGAGAAAACGATGGAGCAAGATTGACGAGCTACCATTAAGCATATATATAGTATGCCGCCAGAGCCTCATGAGCCACGTGTGGGCGACAATGGTTATCGGGGTGAACCCTGCCCTGGTTGCAAGATTTTACCGTTTGATAATAACACAAGCGGTAATCAGAAGCGAAACAGCGTGGACACCGACCAGAAGGGCCAGAAATTGGACCGAATTGATCATGAAGACAGGTCCTCAGCTGGGGGTGGGGAGCAGCCAGGACAAAAATAAGCACGCCAGCATCGCGCACACCGTGGAGCTATCCATGATCAGACTAGCGGAAGCAAGAAAGGGAATCGAAATTAAATTGACTGGGAAAGAAAAGAGAGAAACAGGGAGGTGCATGAGACGCAATCCTGGGACAGCCGTGACGAAGTGCTGCAAGACTGCGAGGCTACGAGAGGCCGCCGATTTGATTGACCAGAGAAGGGAACGCCGAAAGACGAACGGGGGATGAGAAAAGTCTAGCGAATGGGGGACGACCGGAGGGAATGAGGCCAGCGCCCGAGACAACCGACGATTCGTGCGATTCGTGCGGGTTGATTTGGGAAGATCGCAGCAGGAGCAAAATAAACTACGGCCAAGCACAAGTTGGTGCAGCTGCCAACCATGTGGGGATTCTACGTGCGTCTCGCCCCTCTCTCACTCACTTTCACACTTTCTGGCTCTCACTCTTCATCCTCTCGCTGTCGCTCCTGCATTGCTCTTTTCTTTTTCTTTCCCTTCCATCGGGCTGCAAAGGCTCGAGACTCAGGCTGGCGGTGGCGACAGAAATAGAAATCTCGATCCTTACAACCTCTAGAGGCGTCAGGCTACTCTGCCTTGTCTCATTTATCGGGCTCCGGAGGGGGTGAGTGTTTCCTGTCATTCTTGCCTCTGCGTTTTCTTGCAGCCGAAGCGGCTGATTCTTTGTCTTGCAAAAATGTAATACTCTAGTCGTATTCCAGTCGTGGCCCTAGATAACGAGGTCGGACGCTTTTCTATTCCTGGCAAGCAATAATACGAAAGTCCAGCAAACCATCCGCTCGCTGTCGGGCCTTGGAGGCTTGGGCTGCCTCTCAGCGAATAATGGGTACTGGGTCCAGCCCGGACCTTGAATCCCATTGACCCCTCGCCCTCTGCGCTTGGCCTGCCATGTGCCAGTAATAAACAGGACTACCGATGAGACTAATTTAGCGCCCCAGAGAGTCGCTCTGGCTTCTGATTACTCGGAGGTTTGTTTTGCAGATTCTCTTGCGCCTCCGGCCTGGCCATGCATGGTCTGGAGCTCCCAAGGGCGAGAAAGGAATGCGAGGTGCAGCTCGTCGGCCAGAATATTAGGCTGAGCCACTGTTGGCCCCTCGGCAAGTAGCACTCATGATTCGCTAGTGCCTGCATGACTGGCGTGACTCCGAAGAGGGTGGAAAATGCATTACTCTTGTCGCACTCTATCGTAAATAAGGATATTGGTCACAAAACACTAGTCAACACATTCGGCCGAGGCCACTCTTCACGCCATCTCCAGGAACAGAACGGACCGCAGCAGTCGGCTGATGAACCCTCCTTTTCGCTTCGCGCTCTCTCCATTTGCGGGTCGGGTGACACTGACACCGCTGATAGGGCTCCTCCTGTTCCGGCTCAAGGGAACGAACTTGACTGGCAGCAAACTATTTCTTAGCTGCAAGCCGTCCCCCAAAGCTGGCCAAAATACAGGATGGACTCCTATCTCCAAAACTCCCCCGGAGTCTCAGACATCCGCGCCTCGTTCGGCGTCCATCACCCGTCGGTGTTCAAGGGTCATAAGCACTTGTTACCGCTGGGAAACGCCCGAAACCTTGTCGTCTTTACTCTGATGCCAACTGTCCGATCACCTGATCAAGAATCTGTCTGACGGGTCCAGACCTTTCCTCTTTCCTCCATTCACTGACGGACTTTCGTAGCTCTGGGCCTATCTCCCGTCCCGTTTGTTGGCAGAATTTGACGTAAGAAGTCGTCGCTTCTGCACGTCCCTTTCGGATTGCTTCAACGGATAAATCAATATCACAAAAGAGCAATTCCCCTGTTAACGTTGCCAAAATCACATGTATCTCCCGTAGATGGTTAGTGTCGACATTTTCCTCTGAAGCCCATGTGTCTAACTGAGCGAAGAGGAGACGTAACTCCTCATACAGAGTAATCTGCACTTGCTTCCCTCCATGTGCCATAGCTTGACGGACTTTCGACCTCGATTCCACTACGTATCCATCAAGTGCTGTGCGACCCAAGGCGTAATTTCTTTATTAGCTCATTGATACGGAGGCGGTTGCTGGACGCAAAGAAAGGGTCTTCTCACCTTCCGGGGATGTTTGCACTGCTTGTACTGCCGGGCTAAGGCACTGCAAAAGACATTTTACACACGCCGCCAGCGTATTCTCCAAAGTTTGCTTTGCCCCGGGTCCGCTGCCAGAGTCGATGTCCATGGGATCTCCTGCATCGTCAATGTCATCCAGCACATTGGAAACAATGTTGATTGCTTCAGCCGTAAGATTGAGGTCCCTGCGTGCTTGTGCTACTCCACCCAGAGCAGTCAGGCCATGTGGTCGATATGCAGGGTTATTTCGTTTGGCCTCTCGAATCGTAATATTCTGAATTCAAATAAGCCCAAAGCTCGTAGCCAAGTTGCTGAAAATGAAACAATTGCAGAAATAAAAAAGGATTCAAAAAAAAAGAAAAAAAGTTAAAGGCTGACTTACCTTCATCAGTTCTCCTAGCGGAGGTTGTCTTTGCCATAATTTCTTCGCCTGGCTTGCAAATCGCACGAATGCCTTGAGCACATTTTCTTTTCCGTCCCAGGTCTTCCCGGCCAATGCCTTTTCTAAGACAGGCCATACGTACTCGCTCGTACCCAGGTCGATCTCCGAATCCAGTGACATGATAGCGTCTGCGATTGCCAATGCTGCGGTGTGCTTTATTGCCCACCGAGCTGATTCTAGGTTATCCCTGACAAGGTAGGTGATTTCCTTGATGTACAGTGACACGGCTCGATTGCCACCGACATTATCCTGCCACGTTTTCTCAAATACTTCACGGACATGCTCATCCAGATCGTGTTTCGCAACGAAAATGAACGGCAAGGCGGTTGAGGCAAATGTCATGAACCGATCATTAGATAGCTTCGAGGATGAGTGTAGGATCTCGGCTGAAATCGCTCGCTGATTGGCATCTTCAGCTGTCAGGTATAGAGTTTTGGCGTATTCAATTGTCCTCAGGATTCGGTCGTCTGAGGCCAGCCGCATGAGATAGCCAATGGATGAACAGTATGACGCGCTGACGGTGTCGTTCCTGTCGACGACATATTTACCAAGAATCTGGATAAATCGATCTGCGTAAGGTCGGAAGAGCACCGTGCGCATGCTCAACAGGACTAGTACACGGCTGCATCCGACCTTGGATGGAAGACCAACAGCCGAGCGAATAACGCCTTCCAGTTTTGCCGCGAATTCCTTCATGCTCGCATCGTCTAGCATATCGATTAAATATCGCTCAATAACTTCCATCATCGGCGAAGTACGAATACTAGACAGTCTCATCTTGTCTATTTCTTGCCCTGTTAGCCCGTACTTATCGGCATTGAGATGGACGTAGTTGACTGCCTGTGGCTCTAGTGAGCTAAGGCAGTTCAAAAACTGTTCCATGATGCTAGGAACGAACGGCCGTAATGAGCTGCCAGGCCCTTTCTTTATCATCTGTATTAGAGCTCCGAGGGCAAATCCCTGAACCTCTTGGACACTAGATTCCATGCCTTTATCACTTAATAGGAAGGGGATGGTGCTTTCGAGCATAGTCTTCACGCGTTTCGTATCAGGATCGCTCACCTCCAAGGTGCGGATAACGGAGCCGGTAATTGTCTGGCAAAGCTTTAAAGCCGCAGTTCGAACGCTCTCTTTGATATCATCAACCAGCTTAAATGCCTTGGTAAATATTTCATCCACATATTTGGCATATACCTCCGGCTGCCGACCCTGTATTAAATCTGCGATTGCCGTACAACTTGCCTGCCGCATTCGCCATTCTCGACCAGCCAGCATGCTCTTTAAGAGATCTGAAATGATTTCATCGAAATGAGCGCCGATGACCGCATTTGGATCCTTGACCAACGCAAGCCATATGGTGTTCATAGAGCGCTGCACATTTGGATTCGGATCAAACCGGTATCGGAAGAGTTTAGGATAAATCTTCGGGTTTTTTGCAAGGTATCCGTTAATACTGGAGTCAGAGAAAATACTGCTGATACCGATCTTGCTAAAAGCCGCACGACTGGTCCAGAGTGCGTTGTTGGAAGCGAGTGACATGAATCGATAGACGAGAGTTGGATCACCGGCTTCGGAAGCAAGGTTCATGATATCCTTGTATGTATTGACAGATGAGCCTCCACCGGTAGGTAGAGCTCCAGGCTCGAAGAGCTCAGTGTTCTCATCGACTTTACCTCCGCCGAGGTTTGCGCTACTGGCCGTAAACGAGTCCACTAAGTCACGCACCAAGTCATCCTTGAGAGCTTGGTCACCCATCTCGTATACCAAGCTAAGTCCTTGCGCCCCGGTTTCTTGGACCATCTCGTCGCGGTCACTCAACAGGCTAGCGAACGTGATCTGGCATTTGCGGAGACGGCTTTGTATCTCTTTCATGTGACCACAGTTTTTGACCAAGCATAGTAACCATATTGCAGATGCTTTCCTTAAAGATGGTTTTGGCGCCCTGCAATTAGTAATGAGTTTGTCACACGCATCTGCAAGGACCGATATTGGGGTTTTATTTTCAGGAAACTTCGCATCGACATCGAAATTGGGGACGAGCGACTTGGAATCCCAACCGGCGACAGCATTACCCAGCGCTTCACCCACCGTGAAGTGAATTTCTGGGCTTCGAAGCTCATGTAGGCCGGTAAGAGCCTCAAACAGTTGGTCAAACAGGGGTACATCGCGGGGGAAAGTGAGGAGAAGCAAACCAATGGCTGTGATGGCAACGTTGCTTTCAGCTTTTGCATCTTTTATCAGCTTGTCTTTGATTGCTTCCCACTCGGTGTCGGAGAATGTAGTTGGAGAGAGAAGACCAGAAAGACTTAGTTGCCCGATAGCTGTCTCTGCAGCTTGGCGGAGGAGAGAGTCGCGCGAAGCCTCAATGATGGAAAGTAAAACCCTCACAAATTGATCCACTTGAGTTTCGGGAACTTTTTCTATTGTTCCCCGAAAGGCAAGCCTACTGAAAACAAAGCATAGCCCAAGTATCGCTCCCCGGACCTTGAGCACTTTGTCACCAACCGCGGACTCCCATGAGCCCAATGTAGCTGATAATTCGGTCATCAGAGCAGCCAGGTCTTCTCGAGAAAACGCAGGATGGGAAGCTAAGATACCAATTGCTCTAGCCGCCGTGTTCTGAGCATCCTGATCATTGCTGGACAGAGTTCCTTTTAGTGAGAGTGTCTGGGGAAGAAGCCACTCGACCGAGTTGTTAGCTGCTAGCGAGCAGATACTAACAAAGTGTTCTCCGCATTGTCGACGACCCTCTCGATAAGGATCAACAAGACCCATCAGGGTAGACTGCAAAAACATGCCCACTAGTTCCTGATCGTTCGATCTCATATGTTGCCTCAGAGCTGCCCGCGCCTTTTCATCCGAAGCGAGCATCAAGTCCAATTTAGATTCCCAATCTTGCTCTATCTCCATGTCGAAACCGGCCGCTAACAGAGATTTCCAGAATAGGATGTTGCGAAGGAAGGTCATAGCAGGGGCAAAGGATTCTCTGTATCGCCCGGAGAACACACCAAACTCATGATTCCCAGGAACCACAGTAAAGAGTAGAAAGTTCGTGGCTTCAATAAAACTTGGAAAATCGAACCAAGAAGTCGCTTCACCTCCAGATCCGAATGAAGCAGCTATTGGCTTATTTTCCTGCGTCGGATTTAGGAGCCTATACCAATATGGGTGCAGGCCCTTTTTACCTTCCTCAGAAATTTCCTGGCGTTTATCAGTGCCACCTGCAACGGCCATGAGATCGATCCAGCGTCCAACAACGTTAGAAAATGGTAGAAATCGGTTAGTAAACCTTACCGCAGCGTACTGCGGCCCACGTACGATTCTGCATCCGGTTTCCTCGTCATCATTTCCTGGGTATGTCCTCATTTGAGACAGCAAAAAATGGCTTAATTCCTTCTGGGATTCCGCGCTCGCAACATCTATTGACGAATTCAATATGCTTCCTAAGGCTTGCTCAATGCTGACGAAGAATTGGGGGCCCGAGTCATCACAGCTTAGTGACGTGAAAAGCCATTTGATTAACTCGAAATAAGACACTGTTTCATGCCCACTGTTAAATTGAAGATCGGCCTTGGGAACGATAATTCCAATGCTTTCGTAGGCAAGCGCGCGTAGACTTAGATCAGTGGCTGGAAGTCGTTGGCCACTGGCTCCTGGGCTAGGCCAGCCCTGAGACCGAATAAAGTCCATCAGCCCAGCGATGACTTTCGGTGCCAGCTGCCTGAGATCATCTGGTGAGCCCATGCGGACAACCCATGTAGTGAAGTTGAAGATCTGAGTTCGCAGCTTGGACGCTTGCAGCCCCTGAGAAGACCTCGCCGAATCCGATAAGAGACCATCTTCGATTAATTGAACAATGCTATCCGTGTTTGATGTGGCCTTAACAGACTTCCCCAGGAAGACAAGGAGCTTCGTTTGCAGGGCAGGGCGCGCCGGGCGGGCCCCATCTGGTGTACCAGCACCAAAATACAGTTGATAAAGCTGCTGAACAACATCCGGGCTTTCGAGGTCCGGCGTAAACCTCTTCAGAAGCTCTTCGGCGAGATCAGACAGTCGAGAGTTACTGTCTGCAGACGAAATTATAGCGGGCATCATCCGCTCCGAATCATTAAATGCACCGCTGGAGATGAACCTCAGTACTCGGACTTTAGTTTCCGTTAGGTTTAACCCGCCCTCCTGAGCAGGGTCCCACGTTTCAGTTACAGGCACATCTTTATTAAGAAACTTGTACTCTGCTGGAGATAAACCTGGGCATGCAGGCGTGTTTTTTTCCGCAGGCGTAAGAATCAACAGTTTTGAAAACCAGTGCGATAGAAAACTCGAGTCTTGGTCCGACAGACCTAGCCGAGTCTTCAGTTTCACATCGTCTTCACTTCCTTTTGGAGGAAGCTTCAGCAATGGCAATAGGCGCAGTACAAGGTTAAACACAACAGCACCCTGGTTTGCAGATGTTCCAATTTCGGAGATGCCCTGAAGTAACGGAACCAAAATCTCAACTCTAGCGTCGGAGCCCAAGCGATCAATACCTTGCTGAAGATAGATCAGGTCAAAATGCCTGATCAATTGCGTCTTTTGTTCTTTGAACTGCTTCAAGAGCGCGGCCACGGGCAATTTAATTGCGGGGGCCTTGACTCTGGTGTTGATATGCTGACAAACTGAAATAACTTTGCTGCGAACTGTGTGGCTATCCGCGCCCAATTTCAGTAACAAAGGGGGCAGGTATGTGCCGAGAAGAGATTCCAACTTCGCATCTGTATCAGCCAGGGCGATTCTCAACTCAACCTTGGAAATTAAGCTCAGCTCTCGGGCCTCCGCACTGTTGGGGTCGGCCATATCGGTTGTGATTTAACAAGGAAAGCAGAGTGAACTTTATTAAGCATTGAGTGAAAGAAACATCTCAAGAAAAGTGGCAGCTGAAAGACCGCAAGGGTGGTGAGAATTAAGAGTTCCCTCTAAGCCACTGTGCAGGTAGAAACGATCAACGTCAGCTGTAGTGGACCTGAACCACTGCGGTGATGGCCAAATAGCTAATGGCCTCATGGGGCCATGCGGGGCTTAGTCAGGATCCAGGTACCCTTGGTTACATGCCTGGCATTCGAGGCAACAATTGTCCTTGCGCTGACCTTGATTAGTTAATTTCATCACAGCATTACTTCAAGAACTTCTATAATAGCTAACAATGAAGTATATACGTAACAGACGCTAGAATGCATGCTTGTGTTTTATATGTGGCAATATAACAAATAAAATGGTCCTGCCGTTGGATAAATCATTCATATCTTTTGGAGGATATCTTCCTCTGCTCTGCTGCTTCGGCTCTCAAAAACCTCGCGACATCACTACTAGCGCTGATAGGCCCGCTTATAGCTCTTTTCTGCTTCGGGTTGCCGAAGAGACACTGCCAGAGATCGTCTTTCTTGACTAGCTCGCCTCCAAACGCACCACCTTCCATCAACTTTGCCAACGGTGCGTCTTGCATCTCCAGAGAGTTCGCGGAGTCGATAGCCACCTCGGTAATGTTTTCAATAACAGCTCCATTGGCCCCTTTATCCACCGACACAGCTGAATTAGCATTTTGTTCCCGTTCTTTCTGGATAATATGATCTAAGCGACGAGAGACTGAGATGTCGTAAATTGATTCTTCAACGGTATCAGAGACAAGGTACATCCAGACAGTGGTTGGTCGATGTTGGCCAATACGATGTACTCGCGCAATAGCCTGTAGTTCAATTGCTGTGTTTATGAGAGGCTCGCAGAGGAAGACGTGGGTTGCATTGACCAAGTTAAGGCCTGATGAATGCGCCTTTGCATGCAGAAGAAAGCATTCAATCTACATTATTGTCTTAGCCTTGTTAATAGTCTAAGAAAAAGAAGGGCCAATAGTTTACCGCAGGGTCCTTTTTGAATCTTTCTATCCCGTCAGATTCGTCAACACTACTGTATCCGATCTTGAAACGCCTAAATGCATTTCCAAGATAGTCCAAAAAGCTCTTGTATTGGGAAAATACAATGGACTGAGCGCCAGGGTCGTGCTCCCGTAGCCACAAAATATGGCGAGCTAGCGTGTCAATTTTGGTGCCGAAAGAGTCTTTTAGGTCGATATTCTTGATTTCGTGCAGAGTCCCAGAGCCGATATTTGTGTAGATAGAATTATTCGAGTGTCCCTCGAGCTGGATATTTGGTGTCGACTTCTCTTCCTGGACCAGAAACTCTTGGGGTTTATAAGTGATCTGGTAAAAGTCGTTGGCTTTTAAACGCTTCTTGCAAACTGGACAAGTGCGGTGCTGGCGCCACCACAAGCGTAAACAATCTTTGCAATACTTGTGACCGCAGACCGTTAAAACGCCTAATGATATTAGTTTGTGAATTTCCAGGAAGTATGCGTAGGGACATAGGGAAAGTGGTACCTACCAATCTCAAAGGAACCCTGACATATAATGCATATTTTTGAGCCCTCGTCTGGGCCCGACTCGTCTCGCAAGTGGATGAGATAACGCCCCTTTGCCTTCAGAGATGATATTTTCTCATCGATTCCCTCTTCTTGCTCGAGTTTCGTGTTGAAAAGCTCGTGATCAAGGGGCTTGCCAGCACTTTCTTCATCATATGGCGCCACCGTATCCGAAATTTGCTGTAGCTGGCGATAGTACTCGAGTCGATGATTCATAGTGTCTCGAAACATTTCTACTTCCTTCTCTAAGTTGGACGCAATCTTTGTTTGTTCGGAAGACATGTGGACAACGTTCTTGAGGACTGACGTGAGGATTTCAAGTTCAGCGCGAGCTCTTGAGCTTCCCCCACTTGCTTGCCATTCAAGTGAGCTTCCAAGGCTGCGAAGCTCAGTGATGATCCCCCGAAGGGAACCAAGGTCTGGACCAGGCTTCAATTCACTTCGTTTCCCCATAACCTCAATGTATAATTTCGGAGAAGGACCCTCTCCCTTTTGTGCTTGGGATATCGCTCCCTTTACTTCATGGGCAATGAGAACATTCTTTTGTCCTGTCAAAGCATCGTGGCGATCGGCAAATAATGCACGAAGTGCTTCCATGTAGACATACATTTCATCTTGGTTCTTAGTGGACTTCTCATACTCGTCGCCCTCGAGTTCAGATTCGTCCTCTTGGTCAATGAGTGCTTGTGAAAGTAGTTCGACCATCTTTTGGCGCCACGCATTGTATTGGACAGCATGCTCATTCATTATATCGCAGAATTCCTCGAGTCGTTCAAACACCTGGCGAGATTCAAGGCCTTTACTGTAGAACTGAGGTTTCATTCTCAATATTGCCACGAATTCTCCCTTCGCAGATTTCTCTTTGACCCTTTTTACGTAGCGCTTGGCTTTCTGGGAGATCTCAGTTAGCATTTCTTGTCGAATTAATTTAGCTTTAGCGTAAGCTTCTTCTTCCAGTTTTGCCAGCTTCTGGAACTCCTCGGAATCTGGCTTCGTAAGCTCGGGATCAGATTTTATCTGATAATATGCGTTTCCAGTGAAGAAGATGGAAATGTGTTCAACTTCTAGCGCGGCACGTAATCTTTGACGGAATCCATGAAGTCTGGTGTTTTTCTCAACCTCTTCGCCTTCATCGTCGCTCACTGACTCATCCCGTGCTCCATTAGTGGGAGGGGTTGGCTGCTTATTTCTTTCTAATTGTAGCCTTTCCCGGCACTGCTGGACGATTTGGCTAGCGTGGTCCAAGGATGTCTTCCAAAGATCGAGAGCCTCATGCTTGCGTTTAGCATTTTCGAGTAGCTGGCCACGCCGAAGTTGTGAAAGTAGAAGAGCGCGCTCCTCTGCGTGTACAAGCGCGTCGTTTTGATCAATCATCACCTCCAAAACCTCATTCACAGATCGCAGAGGGCCGTTGACAGTAGCAAATCCCCTGCGACGGTTCCCCGCTGTATAGAGACATGATTGCCGAAGCCGAACAAGCCAGCTTCGCATTCTTTCTATAACCGAGGGATCGTTCGGGTCCCAATAGTCACTCTTGGGGGATCCCGAGATATCGAGCCCGCAGTCTTCGCACATTTCCTCGTACAGCTGTCTATAGCTTTGCTCTTCCACCGCGGTAAAGGGGACTGTAATAACAACACGCTTTTGAGGTGGTAAATGCAACTCCTTTCGAACGAGATCTTTGCTGTGTCTCAAAGTAATCGTATTCACGATCCGTGCCAAAACGGGCTTAGACTCCACACATAGCCTTTTCCAAATGGGACCACAAAATGGTTCGTATTGAAGAAAAAGTAAAAGACCGAGTAGGTCGGTGATATCCTTTCGAAGGGGCGTTCCGGTCACGGCCCATGCAATCTGACGAGGAATGAGTCTGGCAACCTTTGCAGCATTACTGACACCACTCTCGATCATTTGGGCTTCATCTAAGCATACCCGCCACCAGGAAATTTTCACCAGTGGCGATTTTCTGGGTTCGAATCTTTTCTCATGCCGGAGGTTTCTTTTAGGAGCGGTTCCAGCATAGTGTATTTCGCGCGCAAGTACATTGTATGTTGTAAGTACAACATCATTATCAGCCATGAGCTCAACTAGCTCCTGGTCTGATAATGCTTGATGCCGTTGGATGCCTGTGTAATGGAAAAGCTGTAGCCTCGGAGCATGTAGTTCAATCTCCTGTTTCCACTGCTCCAGAATCACGGGTGGAGTTATGATCAAGGTAGCCCCAGATGGTCTCAGACTGTCAGTTCCAACTCCAGCGAATGTTTGTTCGGGACGCAGTACCCTGCGATTCAAGCACATTAAAGTGATCATCTCAACGGTTTTCCCTAGCCCCATTTCCTCAGCCAGTATTCCACCCTTAAGGTGATAGTTCACATTGTACCATTTAGAAAGGTCTCTTGTGACAATCATATATAGATGGCTAGCATAGCAAGTCTCCCCATCGGCGTCGGTAAACTGTTGGAAAGATTCCGGCAGGTCATTTTCCGATGCATTGTTGAATGGTACCACCTTCCCTTCGGAACTAAGCGTCTTGCCTTCTCTGTTTAGAAGCCATCGCACTGCACGCCGTTGGAACGGGAAAAGCTCGCACTCTACCATGTCGCATTTGACAGGGGCAGAGAGAAACGGAGTATCCGGGGGTACATGGACGTTACTGTAGAAATCCCCCGGAGTCCATCCACTCCCCGCTGCAACCCCGCGTCTGGAATATGGGCCATATTCCCCTTCCTCCCGTAACACGTAACTAGAAAATGCCCTGGAGGCAGACTCAGGCAGCTTCTGGTAGTCTGTAATATCGAGAGAGTCTTTCCATAAGATAACCGTTTCGAGGCTAATTGACGTGCGATTTGAAAGGTACTGGAGAGTAGACTGGTAGCACACGGTTGGCAGTCTAGCTGTGTGGCAGCGGTCCGCACATATAAGTCCGCTCGCGACCGCCAAATGTTTGCCAAGGTTAACAATATCAGAATCATTGAACGAGTCGATAAAGACGGTTTCACGCTCTTGAATCGTCTCTAGCTCTATTACCACATAGTCCTTATAAGCTTCGGTCTCGAACGGGCCCGGTCTAGTGATTTTAATAATGACAGGCAAGCCGTCCTCGGTGACAACAGTGTCGCCCCACTGGCCGAGAGAGGGGTCTTCATGAGAAAATTCCTAAAGAGCCATTAATCGATGTCCCACTTGTTCAACGCTCGATAATGCCATACCACTTGCAAATAGCATCGTACAAGAGGAATATAACCGTTTGGAATATTCGACGTGGACATGCCATTTGTCTCCCGTAAACTACGAGCCCTGGAGGCAAGTTTGCGACGTTTATTAAGAGGGCCATCGCTTTGAACTTTCCTATGGCGCATGAAGGCATGCGCCAAAGTATCAGGAAGCGCACCTAGAAGCAAGATGACATCAGTAACATGTTTCTGTAACTACCTGCGTGGTATAGGCAGTACCTTTATAGAAAGCCGCCGCCCGCACCGCAGCCATCCTGTAATTTTCCAATGGACCCTCGAGGCCGTCCTGGGGGAGAAAGGATGAAGCACCGGGGGCCCCGTGCCTTTAATATTATCGATAAGATCACGTGTTGATAAGCCAAGGCTCAAGAATCCATAAAATAGGAATAGATTAAGCTTGGTCGACCCACATCCACCGAGTAGACATTGGCATTGGCCCACATAGGTAGCTTTGAACATGTACCAACGCCGACAGAACCTCCCGTAATCCATATGTATTGCCTGACCATTAACTACAATTATCTCAATCTTCTATGCGATTTCCCTTATCTGACACAATACTGCCATTGATGGCATGTACAAACCGTTGATATACCACTCCTCCGGCGTCACTTTCAAATATATCACTGGTGTCGCCGAATGACGTAGAGTTCCTGTTGCCTGCGGCCGACCGATAGGATGATTTGCCCCATTGGGCAGTATGTAAATGCAATGGTCCGGAAGTCAGCGTGTAAGTGGAAATGCCGGGCATCCCACTTGAGTTGATTTCGAGTCCCCTCCTCATCCAGGCATCGATCGCAAGCCCACCATTGATGTCTCGGTAGGCAGTGTTCACAAGCAGTGGATATTCAAAGCTGAGCTCATTAATGCTATTTTCGTCTCCAAAATATCCAGATAAAGCAGACCCCGATGTATGCTGCAGTGTCTTCTGGATTCGGCCCTGCTGATTAAACAACCCAGTATTGGAGAATGAAAGACTTTGCTTCCACAAAAAGCCAGAAGATTTTATCGTGATGTCCCTTTCCGCCACTACCGAGTATTTCAGTGACACATTTCCACCGGTGCTATTTTGTTCGAGCTCCCTTGTAATGGTAAAGGTAGGCGCCGGTGCTATGATTTCGGGCTCTTGGCTGGGGGTGGCATAAATAGGTGGCTGCGCAACAGAATTGTTGGATAGGTAAAGAAAAATATTTCCCGAGACAACCCAGTAGGGGCCAATGATACTGGAGATTGTAGCAGTTCCGTTATCAGAAACATCTAGCCCCACGACCTTGAATTCGAAGGAATGGTAAAAGCCATCTGTAAGGAGAGGCAAGAAAGGCGTGATATCGATTTCGGGCGCCCTTAAATCAAATGCATCGGTTCCAACTATCGGCCGCCAAAATCCGGGAGACACACCTCCAGTAAATATAATTGGGAAAGGCCAAACGACGCCGGCAAGAGTCCCATCGATGTAAAGCTGGATTTCACGGAACGGGGAATATCCGTAGAGCTCATCAAGACCATTGTCAAATGTGTCTGTGTCGGACGAAAATACATTGGACCACCAAAATTCTTCTGTAGATTGTCCACATGCCGAAACTGATACAATAGCACGAGAAACTTGGGGGTTAAGCTTATAAGATACCTTCGCTTCCTGCGAAGGGACATTGAAGGCACTGGATGAGTTGCGCGCCGATTTTTGCGCTGATATTGGAAGAACAATATCTGCAGTCTTGACATTTTCTTCGTGCGAGAAATATGCCATGACTGTCACATTGAAAGAGCCAGTGTAAATATCGTTGACCAAATTTCCTAACTCGAATATGATCTTTTGGTGTTCTTTCCACAACACATTATATTGCGACATATCTTTTATATAAGACCAAACTACACCATTCGTCGTGGGCTCAGCGGTCGATGTTCGGAATATTTCAATGTCGCCGAGGTACATATGTCCTAGTCGGTCAAATTGCCTTCCTCTAGACGTGACAGTAAGATTAACTCGAACTGTATCAAAGCTGCAACTCGGCGGCTTATAAAACCCTAGAAAATCTATATCAGCATCTCTATAGACCCCGTTAGAGCCAAACAACTCACCGACAAACGGATGGCCGTAGCTGAACCCAAATACATGGTTCATCAGCAGAACACTCTCATTGCAAAGCGACTCGTTGAGGGCCTTAGCAGAAAGCGGATGGTACACTTGAGAGACTTCGAGGAGCGCGGAAGACGGCAAGACTAGAAGATAGCACAACCATACGACAGGCCACATAACAAGGAGCATAGCCGTCATCTGAATAATCCACCTTCTCAAGGACTTCGATCTTTTCGCAGATTGTGAATGGCCAGGTGCCTTCAGACTGCTCCCTTTCCCTGATGGCAAGTTCGCACCACCCTTCTCATTTTGGAAATTAACGGTATCACAGAGACAGTTGCTATCAGAAAGCAGCCGCGAGTGGGACCTCCTCTTGTACGATTTCAGTGAGAACCATGCAACAAAACTGGCAACCACTGGGACAACTACCAGTAGATTCCATTCTGGACTGGTGGGGATTTTCGCCATTTGGAAATCGTGGGTAATTTCGTTGGAAGTGACGGTTTGAACCAATCGATAACGGGACACGCCAGGGGCTGTACTTGAAATCGAAGCCATCCTTGCCCCCCTGATATTAGACCAAGTAAGTGGTTTTTGGAGGGTTGCACGCTACATCGGCATGGGCTTTCCCCCCGGTTGTGAAGAGACCCTGTGGGGAGGGGGGGGGGGGTATTGTTTATTTGGGTTGCGAGTTATTTAGTTGGTTTGGCCACAGCACCCTCGGCCTCCAGGATCCAGAATGTTGTCATCAGCGGGTTGTATATGTAGTCTGGAGCTTTAAGCAATGTACTGTAGGCAGGGTCCAGTTGATCAAGTTAAACCCCGCATTTCGCGTCCAGCTCCACTATTTGATCCAAATCGGATCGAAGTTGTGGTATTTTGGGAGTTATTATTTGTTTGTTCTTTTCGTCATACCTAGCTTCTATCGCTTTTGTGATGGACTTCCAAAAAATTTAAAGAGACATCAACTAACACTTGCTTCATGGATAACCCTCACTTAAGGACAAAGGAAAAGGAGTGAAGGGTGCTACAGGATGGCGGTGTATATGACGAAAGAGATGGGATGGAGATATAATACACAGGAGCTGATTCCCAAACAGCAAGCTTGCGATCTCTTGGACAAGCCTAAGCCCCCCGGTCCAACTGCAAATAGCAGCTTACATCAGAAGACGCCAAGCACCAAGAATCAGAGCAGCAGTACCAGTGCAAACACCCCTACAAAACCTTGTTAGCAAATCTAGATGCAGTATAGAAGAGAGAAAAGTTCCATACATGAGCCACTGTAATGTAGAGAATTTCACAGCTTCCACACGCTCCCTCAGGCCTGCAACTTCCTGCTCTATTCTTGTTTCAGTCTCCTTTATGCGCATCTCTTGGCTGTTCGCTTCTTCACGAATACGGCCCTTTTCGAGGTTAAGATCGAGGCGAACAGACGCCTGGGTACGCCCTATCTCATCTCGAAGCCGTGAATTGAGTTTGGCAAGGTCAGCACCTATCTTTTCGTGCGACGAGCGGGTGAGTTGGGCCTCCGTGGAATCTGCGTTCAATAATTCAGAGCGGAGTTTTGCGAAATCAACCTTTTGCGTATAGGCTGATCTTTCTGTGTCTATATGTTGTTTGGAACCGGTCAGCTTCATTTCATGGTGCTTAGACTGAATAATCTTGGTAGTAACCCGAAAAGCACTAAAGCAGATAGCGAGGGCAACTAACCTTCCCTCAGAACCATTGTCCTCGTCAAGTTCTGAATCGATTCCTGAATAACGTCATTGAGGACTCGCATCATTGCGACAGCCTGCTCTTCACTGAATCCCTCATCCTTGAGCCGTTGGACGAATTTGAGAGTATCAAAATGGTGGTCTCGCTCCCGCGGTACAGAAGCATGGAATGCCCGGCGGGCTGGGTTAAATGTTGCGACATACACGCCATTGTGCCGGATCGGGTTTCCGGTAGGTTGTGAGCTGCGACTGCTGGTATTGTAAAAGGTCGAGCGAGTAAAGCGCTTTGCGATCGAAGTTGATGTCCCGCTTTCCCGAGAAATCGTGGAGTATGCCGCCGCCGGATGGTGTGTAAGCGGAGATTTGGGGTGCCGTGTCAAAGCCGTCCAGCTTTGTGTACGCTGCTTTTGCTTCTTTCCTACAGGGAGAGGAGCGGAGTGGGAAGCCGTAAGGCTCGTTCGGGTGGAAGAGCCATTCCACGTTAGGCGGGGGAGGATTGAACGCGGGACCTCCGCAACGGACTTCTGGGGTGGCATGATGATAATGAATTAGAGTCGACAATACATTGGAAATTTCAAGACGCGGCACAAATAGCTCTGTGCCGAGTATGAAGAGGTCGGAGTTCGCAGGTTGATGAGTGATGAGCCTGGAATTCCCCGGATTCTTCCAAGCCTATGTTGCAGATGACTAAGCGTGGCGCTCGCAAGTCCGAGGGAAAGTATCAATGGACGGACTGGACTGACTACCTATCTATGTCTCTATTTGGAATGCCATCATACTCTTTCTCCTTTCTTTCTTTCTTTCTTTCTTCTTCTCCCTCACCCATTGCACCAAATCAGAATGGAAAGAAGAATCTTTGCGGTGTTCAACACCCCTGGCAAGGTATCTTTCAGCGTTAGGTCGTTTGGGGAGCTGCTGCTATAACCCAACTGAGAGATTGCAAGTTCTTTGGAATATTATGATCTGCTATTAATGTATCGAAGCTAAGTGATTATTAAAGAAGCATCCCTTCCGACAGCGCGTCTGCGGCATATTCTCTCTATAGTTGGAACAATTCCTTGAGCTGCTTCAAGCAATCCTCTGGGTCATTAACGGAATGCCCAATTGTTCTGGGGTCGTCATAGATTTCGTAGTCATTGCCTCCAGGGAAGGTCTTGTCACCGAAGAAATGAATTGACTTATATTGGATACCCGAGATATCCTTTTCAGCTTCGACGTGTCTTAGACAGTAGGTCTTGTCCCAGCCAGAGGGGAAAACATCGAACGATATTTGACCTCCAATCGAGTAGCTATTGTGAGTGTCGCATTAGCGATTCCATATCAACATTAGCAGTTCATCGGAGCGATTTACCTGAGGCCGTAATCGGGGAATTCTTTCTTGAGAGCTTCCACAAATGGCTCTCTGATGTTGTGCACTCGATCATACCTACAACCGACGTCAGAGACCGACCGAGAAAAGCACAAACGTCGTAGGAAGCATACTCTTGGAACTCATTCCGCTCGTCAATAGAAGCGTTTCTGCCGATGGGACTAACGTTGATCATTCCGTTGCGGAATTCAAGGAAAGTACCCCGCTTCTTCGGAATGTCCAAGTTCGCAATATATTTGAGAATGAAGTTGGCCAGCTTCTGGTACTTCTCTTCTCCGATCCACTGAATGAAGCTATTACTAGCAAGAGGTTTTCCCAAGCGGTAGGCAGTCAAGCCATTCTCGGCGAAGCAGTAGTCGAAGAGGGTAGTAACGCTCACGCTCGAGGAGCCAAGTTGTTCTTGCTGCTTATTGAAGTCGGATCCGCCAACCTAAACCTTAAATGAGACCGAGGGCCATTTATTATGGGAGAGCCTATAAGACTAACAGAACCAATGGCGCACTTTTGCCGCAATTGCGAGAGGACTTGGAGCATCTCATCTGTGGCATGCTGGGAATTCAGGCCGCGTGTTAGCACTCAGCACGTCAAACAGCATAAGTGCACATATTGCATTGTGTAGACTCACCCTTCTTGCAGGCGTTAATGTGTTATCAACGTCGAAAAGGCAAATTGTGTCTTTCAATGGGCGATTTTCTAAAGCCGGGT
Source organism: Aspergillus versicolor CBS 583.65 (assembly GCF_001890125.1). Taxonomy (NCBI): domain Eukaryota; kingdom Fungi; phylum Ascomycota; class Eurotiomycetes; order Eurotiales; family Aspergillaceae; genus Aspergillus; species Aspergillus versicolor. Next base: position 2,397,695 of record NW_024467528.1, on the reverse strand, counting down.
AGACACCGGCACCTTCAACAGTAGACATGATGCTGGGTATGGCAAAGGGACCGACAAAGAAATTTTGATCAGGATGGTCTTGCAGGTGGGCAACAAATGGATTTTCTAAGGAATAAGAAATCGAGTTAATTCAGGTTCCTGAAAGAGGGGCATACAAATGCAGGAAAGAATACTGTGTCCTGGCCGCATGCGGTGAGGGGCAGTGAGTGGGGTTCTAGACAAAAACAATCGGCCTAATTTTGGGGCAGAAGGGCGGTCAACACTGAAGAAGTTCGAGCCAGACCAGCGTGGGTCTTTATCGATAACACTTACTGTAGTACGTACTACGTACATAGTATCACGGCCCAAGCCCCATGGCCGATAAGTTAACACGAAATGAATATAAAACCGGAAACAATTATCTTATTCTCATATTATGTCATGGAGTCCGCGAATAGACATAAACTATATAAGGATGAGAGTCAAAAATGTCGGGACAGGACTGGAATATGAGTTATCCTCATTGTCCCATAGTATGCTGGAATACTTTGGCTGCCAGTTGGCTTAGCAGTCGCGCGCGGTCGTTTGCTGGTAGCTCCAAGAAAACCTCGTAGACACTTTTGCCCCGAGCATCCCGCACGGCTCCTAGACGGTTTCCAGCAACGGCACCCGCTATAGCACCTGGTGCGTTGCCCACGATAAACCCAAGTGCTCCTCCGCTTGCTCCTCCAACAATAGACCAAAAATGTGAGTTTGATCCCTCCGTCCCGCTGCCATCCATCCCTTCTTCACGGAGCATCTCCTCGAACACCGACCCGAATTGCTCATTCGATCGTTCCTCACGATCCGCAGATCCAAATCCGAACGACGACCAGAAGCCATTATCGCTACTCGGAATTTCCTCTTCCTCATCTACCTCTTGCTCAAGGTTTCTCCTTGCATCGTATTCGCGTCGACGTGAATCGTCCGAGAGGGTATAGTATGCGTCATTGATTTCCTGGAACCTGCGTGTCCGTGCTGCCTTTTCGGGTGAGCCCTCAGGCACTCGGTCTGGATGGGATTTTAAAGATTCTCTGCGCAGCATTAGGATAACGGTTTATAGGCATTGTATTGCAGGCCTACCTCTTGTAAGCGGTGCGAATCTCTCGTTGGCTGGCACCAGGAGACACGCCCAACGTTTTATCTATCCAAAAGGTGAGAAGTTGCTTTACCACATAGGCCATGGAACTTACAGTAATCGGGAAGTCCTGTTCACAATATGTTAGCCACAGCTGTTCCCCATGTGTTGACTTCTGTGCGACTTACTCGGCATTTCCACTAATTCTTAAAGAACAAAGACAGAAAATTTTTGGTCCAGAACAATATATACTCAGTTTCTGGCAATACCGACGCAATTTATGGGGTGCGATATCTATCGAAAAAAGTGTGAAAGAGTTGAATGAACAAGATCCTGGAAGAGCCAGAGATGCCACGGGTCGGGATGACGTCGGTGGTTTAGTACGTCGTCTGTGTATGGGCCACCAACCAAAGTTCTGCCTCCGGAGGACTCCAGCGGTTGACGCTAGTGACTTATCCCTCATAATATACACATTGCGCATATAAAGATGGGCCCAAATTGCAGACAAATGAATAAATGAATAAAGTAACACTCACCTTTCGCAAGCCATATGACAATCTGCGAGGACGTACACAGGAGGCAAGTTTCTGCCTGAGGCCTGTGACTCGGCACCTCCCAGCCCGGCCCCTGAGGATCACCACCAATCACTGGCGAGGATGGACAGAACTAAAGCTGCCAGCCACCGACTTTGTTGCAGCTGGGGCTCACTCGCCGCTCGGTCTCGCCAAACGATGGACGCTCAACTCTCCTCGAGACCTGTCAGACTTTCTTTTCACCTTCTGCATCACTCCTCCAACAGATTCTCCACGGCGGGTGGATAATTGCACCTCCCAGTTTGTCTATACAAAGTACCCGTTGTACGCTCTCCCGTCGGTATGTTTATTTGCCCCAATTAGACTATGGTTGTCCTGATTGATCCCGTCTAGAAGAAGCGGTGGGGACAGTCAACGCAGCACACAGCCTAAGACTGGTGTTGTGCAGAAAGCGACTCCGCATCCGCTCTATGATTTGAGAAAGCCAGCACAATAATAATCTAATCGACGCAAATATACCGATTGATCGAGACCGTCCACTGGCCTTTTGAGGGGTCACTAATTTGAAGAGCGCTAAGTCGAGCAAGAACAACCAAGATTCCAATTGACGTCCACTGCGCACGTCAAGACTCAACAGGATTTCCCAAATACCTTTGCTGCCTCAATCAACTCGAGTGAAGTCAATATGGGCTGGTTCGATGGCCGATCCTCAACATCTGGCGGTGCTTATGTGCGGAGGCGTTCAGACCGCTCTCCCTCTCGTCGGTCCACCTATTCCACTCACCACAATCGCCATTCCGCTCCGTCAATCTTCGATTTCGGTGGTACCAGCCGTTCAGGGCGCGCAAGCCCGTCTGTGTTCTCTTCCTTCTCTTCCTCGTCGTCGCGAAGGGCTCGGCCGCGCTCCGGGTTCATCCAGCGTGTAATCCGCTATATCAGACGCTTGTTCCGTGACATCTCCAACTATGCACGGCGCCACCCGATGAAAGTTCTGCTGCTGGTTGTTGTCCCATTGATCACAAGCGGTGTGCTTGTCAAGCTGTTCGCTATGATTGGGATTCATCTACCGAAGCATATCTTTGGTGGAGAGTCATCTGCAGGACCTGGTGGTGACCGTGGCGGCATGGCCGACAATATTAATGGACTTATGAAGATTGCAAAGGTGCTGATGTAGATGTGCCTATGTGCATGCCTTTGTCTTCCACGCTTTGGGGGTTGGAAGTGGTCTCGGGAAGATGAGCCACTCATTTAACGAAAGTCATGATCATGACTCATGGACGAGTCTATATTTGTTTTTTAAAGTTGTTTTACTTGCTTTCGGTCTTTGTAGTGCTTTTCACTCGTGCTCTACAGCCTCGAGAACCACAACTATCTAGGAACAAAACCGGGAGGCTAACTGCGGCTCAATTAACTCGAGGCCCTGGATCCGATTTGCGTTTTCTCCTCATTTACATTTATAAAAACCAACTCTATACAGTCTTAAAAAAACTCTATCACTGGCTTAAGTAACTTTCTACATACTGAGAATAATCTGCACATAGGCTAGGCATCACACTGCAGCCACAGCCTAGCTGCCTCGTTGCCTAGGACCTTTGCGAGCGCTTCCCTTTTCTTCTTCGAGATGCTTTTCCTGAAGCAGCAGCCGAACTAGATTGCTCCGACTGTTCTGGCTGCTCCACAACATCCACTTCTTCACCTTCCGAGACAGCTCCATCATCTACCGTGGTTGACGTTCCAAGAACTTGGCCCACAGTCTTTCGATAAATCCATCCAGGTAATTTAAAGATCATTGTATCACGCACCGTCGGGCGTTCAATCTCTTCAACGTCCAGCAAAAATTCCTGGCGCTCACCATCCTCTGATTCCTCCTCCAAAAACACATTGCCGACAGAGTCAACGATCAGCACTTTTCCGTTCTCAGCAACGACTCTCTTCCTCTCTCCAGTGGGCTCGACAGTTTCGCCAGTTGGGGTCGAAGTTCCGGTACTACGCGACCCTGTCTTCGAACCACCGTTCTTTTTCTCTTTGCGGTTCTCTCGGTCCATCATTCGCTTCTGTCGACGATTCATCGGCTGAGCACTTGCCTCCCCAGAGTCTGTAGATGGAGCAGGGGCCGGAGCCGGGGCGCTGTTGATGCCGCGAACTCCAAGTTCATCGCCCCAGGCAGCTCTCCTAGCCTGACGGATATAGCGGTCGACAAAATCGCGTTGGCGCTTCCAGCTGAGAATAAGTGCCCCGTAATGGGCGCCACCGCCGAACGCCAGAAGTAGCCCGACGAGAACGGAGCCAAGGCCAGGGCGGAACCGGGAGTAGTAGTATCCAGTGCCCCTCCACTTGGGGAACCCATTCTTCAAGAAGTAGTCATAACGCTCACGGCCCGGGCCGCGGAGAATGTTGGCAACAACATTGAGGCGCTGGGCTCGTTCGTGGGCCTCTTTTTCAGCCGCCGCAATTTCACGCTTCGTGGGCCCACGGTTGACGTGTACGCCCTTCTGGGTAGTTTTGGATCTCTGTTGGTCTTTGGAGGCGTTGGCAATGAAAGAGCGCCTGACTTTGTCCGGATGGAGGAGTTTCAATGTTTTACGGTAGGCTTTATTCAGATCATTCTGGTTGGCGTTGGGTTGGGCACCTACAAAGTCTGCACGTTCGAGTTAGAATCGCCATTTGATTCCCGCAAATTCGCGCGGCCAGGATTTTGGGAATATCATTGTACCGTAGAATGTCACATCCACCCCTTCTGCAGCAGTAACTTCATCATGAAGTCGGAAAATCTCGTAGTCTAAAGAAAAAGAGCAGGTTAACCTCAATTTACAAGAGTCAATTGGTGAAATACAAACCCTCCTTCGACCAGGCTGCGGCAAGAACGCATAGAACAGCCAGCAGAACCAAACGGAGAGCTGATGTCTTCATTGTGGGGAAAGTTTATAGGAGCGACCAATACTCCTAAGCCCAGAGAACACGTCAAAGAATGTGCAAGAAATATCCCTATATGGCAGAATGAGACAATTGAGGCTAAAAATCATTCCATGATTTAACCCTAGCACAATGCAGTTTGTTGTGACTGTGAGATCTCCTGGCAAGAATTCACTTGTAAATTCTGGCCAGCTAGCAAACTTTGGGCTAATCAGGAAGGCGGTCAAATAAATTGAACTGCCCGTGGAGTGGATCTTAGTGGAGTGAAATACAAATACAGCTGTGGTCCAGAACAATGAAGACACCCACAGACTACGGGAACGCAGGCTGCGTCAATAACGCATTGCATTGGCCTTGGCCATGAGGTCTATGCTGTTTAATCTGGTATTAATATAAAAACCGTTTTACAGAGAGACTTTTGCATGATAAGAACTCTGGGTTCAAGCGACACCAACAATGTATCTGTTATATTGATCCTCCTAATCCATCTGCAGGATCAATTTGGATCAGAATGCAGAATGCAACAGGGTGATAGCGTATCGGAAGAATTGCTTTACTTTGGAGCAATATGATCACACCAAATTAGCCTATATCCTCCCTCCTGGTCTACAAAGCAATAGGTGAACAGAATGAACTGCTCGGGGCATCCAATATCCCACATAAATGATCAATCACCTCACAATGGTAAGTCTGAGAGCAGAAAGTAAAGAGAGAAGATAAATATGCTGTTGTGGACCCCGTAGACACTCCTGACCGGCAGATGTGTACGTCAAAGAGCCATAAAATTCACGTCTTTACGGGCGTCCCCCCAGTTCTGCAAGCATCATGCATAGCATCGCAGTGACGGCATCGAGAATAGGGCAATGCGCACGTCCATTTGGAGGGCAAATATACGTGGAAAGAACAGGACTGGGGAGGCAGGGCTTTTCCGAATTCAGCATGGTTTGTCATGGACTCGAGAAAAGCCGACTCGCTTTGAGTCCTCAGCGGACAGCGGTCAATCCGAATGTGCCGAGTCCTTGAACCTGGAGGGCTTTTGACAGTCCCTATAAAGATACCTGATCAGTGCGATCTACACTCGAGGGAACAACGTGGACCAATTAAGAGGGCAGGTATGATAATTCAATGATGGCACCTCATTATACACCAGATGGTGTCGTCCTCTGCACTTAGATTTGTGGTCCCGTTGACTTTATAAAAAGCAGGTCACTCCCCGAGCTTGAAGTACTTCCCAAGGCCGGCAGACTATGGACACCCTAACCATAAAGTTGGCCATTAGACCGGCCGGCTTGTGAGGACGAACCGGTATCGCCTAACCCTCGTCTCAATCTCTGACGGCGAGCGTCACAATGAGACTGTCCAGCACATTCTTCAACCCTTGGCATGGATCTGACGGGGCAGCATTCCGCGCTCAGCAAGACGCTCTCTTCCGGCCGTTACATCGATGTACGGGCTTGGATGTTGCAAGCGGCAACCCAGAGTCTACCTAATAGACCGTCCATTATTAAGACTAGATCGCCTTTAAAACCAACGATCCCCGATAAAGCAAGAGAATCGCCCTCGTCCTGTTGAGAGGCTGTGGTTGTGGTGGCTGTCCAGCGCCACGTAACGACCAATACCGATAAGATACGGCGTGGCCAAAAATAGGCTAACGCTCTTTCGTTCCTGCCAGCTTGACAACAATTATTTTCAGCTTCACAAGTTTAGGCACCCCCTTTTCCTCGAGGTCTTTGTCAACTCCCAATCCTTTCCTTTGCCCGCCAACTTCGTTCGCTTCATCATACAGACACCAAGTCCCACTCGTTTATTCTAAATAAACTACGATACCCCCTCGAAGTCACAATGAGCCCAATTCAGCTTCCCATCGACGCGATCACCTCGCGCTTCGGTGACCGCTTCAACAGCCTGCGCTCTCAGTCCCTGGGGACACGGTTTGCCAACCTTCGTCCGATTTCCGAATTCCTCGACGTCAAGCGCGTTTCGAAGCCCGCGAATTTTGGCGAGGCCCAGAGCCGGGTTAACTACAACCTGTCCTACTTCTCCAGCAATTATGCCGCCATTTTCGTGATGCTCAGTATCTACAGCCTGCTAACCAACCCAATACTGCTATTTGTCATTTTTCTGGTTAGTGGCGGTCTTTGGGGTATTGGGAAGCTCGAAGGTCGCGATCTTGACCTCGGGTTTGCCCGATTTAACACCTCTCAGCTCTATACCGGGTTGCTACTTGTCGCGGTGCCCCTGGGTTTCTGGGCTTCTCCCTTTTCCACGTTTCTCTGGCTTATTGGAGCCACCGGCGTGACAGTGTTCGGTCATGCCGCATTCATGGATAAGCCTATCGAGAATGCTTTTTCCGAGGAGGCGGTCTAGGTGGTCGGCCGCGAGCTCCTTACGGCATGCCCCGATGGGGAAGACCACCAGGGGCACATTCGGGGAGACAACAGGGGAGGCTGCGGGGCCAGTGGGTGGATGGTGCCATGCGAGTTGAGGAGGTAAATAGTGAAACGGAGGATCAATTTGGTTTGAGGAATAGTCGGTTGCACACAAGACAATTAGCTGACACACGGGACGGGGGAGATGGGTTGCGGAGGTCTATGGTTGGATACGATGGACACGATAATACGCTGGTACCGTTCAATGGCGCCGACTACGACATGTACGAGAACACGAACAGTACCGTTGCATATGCGGTTCAGCTGGCAATGAAAGATAATGAAGACTGGCTGGTGGAGGCAGCGCTGGAGCGAATCCGACGGGCTCATTCCGAAGGCCAGAAGAACGTTACGTTTTCCAAGCGAGAACTCGAAGCACTGGAGCGCAGGCGACTGCAGGCGAACGCGGATTCAGCAGTCGACAGTCACCTTATGAAGAGACCAGTAAACAAAGCTGGCGCCGCATCCGTTCCGCCATTTCCTCTCGACACCAGTATTCATGGTATTTGGGCTAGGACGACGAGTGCATCTACTAGCCCGCAGTCGTCGACGACGCTCCGGTCCCCACTTCAACCTCCTTTCCCTAACACCATGAACCATGCGCCGCCGTTCCATACAACCCCTACAGTCCCCCGCTCTCACTCGGAAGATCACCAACGAATATCTTCACACCAATCACCTTATATGCGGGAACATGGCCACTCCTTGCACAGTCCTACTGACCCTCAACGAGGATCTGAGACGCGTCCAAGGCAGAGGCCACACACGAATGCTTCCCCGCACGCCTCGCTTGTTCCACCGGAGCCTCTTGGCAGCAAAAACCACGAGAGTGGTAGAAGCAGTCCCCAAAAGCGCAGCCCAGCCAGTAGTGGCGATGAAATACCAATGGTGGAAGTCATAGAGCGCAAAGTACCCAGCTCTCCAACCTATGCGCCTGACAGGGGCAGTCGTCAGCGTACCAACCGACCGTGATTTCCCGGCTCTGTGCCCTTTCCTATCTCATATAGTTTCTTTGGTTATAGGTTGGCCTCGGATGTGTCTCGTGATTAACCTCGCACAGCGGCAAAAACGTACGGAGTTTATTTTAAAATAGAGTGGGGCTCACGTCATTCTTACCCTAATAATCTGAACATATTCGTTAATGTTATTATTTTATTTGATCCATACAACTATAAAAAAGACTTGATGGCACGTGCTCCAGGCCTCGGAGTAACGCATTCCAATTTTCGAAATGCTGAGTCAGTGGAGTTGGCAAGGGGAGGGCTGCTGTGCAAAATCGATCCCTCAGCCACAGCAATGACGTCGCATGGGCCAGGCAGCATTGCGAGACTGCCGGGACTGCCCTGTGAAGTCATCCCTGGCTGCAGATCACCGGCACGACTCAGCCAACAATTACTCGGGTCTGCGGTCGACTCTGGACTTAGGGCAGGCGACCATTTGACTTGGAACGACTCTTAGAGTCATCGAGTAACTCTCCCGATCGCCGACTCCGTAACGCGTCGTGAACCAGCCACATCCGCCGCCATCCGGTCCTCCTTATTGCTTCTATATTTTAGTGGCTCCACGCAACCAAGTTATTCTTCTTGTAGTACCGGGCCAGCATACGTAATGGGTCCGACGTCCTGCTCTTTTATATCTTCAAATCTTTGCCTTGCTTCCCCCTTTCCTTTTTGACCTCCTCCCCCCCCTCCAGTCCTCCACAACCCTCTTTTACGACCTTGCTGGAGCGGACACGGCGTAGTGCCAGAAACTAAACAAAATGTGGATTATTTCTTTCTGGATATTCCCTGTTATTTCCGCGTGCATGTGGATAGGTTGGTGCATGGGATGAGAAACGTGAATTAGACAGTACAGAACACTAACTTGTATTAAGTCATGCTCGGGGTAATGCTGGGAGTATGGCGTGCCCAGGGTTCTCCCGACTATCCTAGCATGGAGCCAGGTCAAAGCATCGCGTATGTGAGCCCGCTGCCGACATCCACCAAACAATTTACCTAATTGACTGCTCAGATATATATCCGATGTTGGCGCACAGGGCCTTAAACCACTCTTCATCACTGGCAGTGTGATCACCGTTGTGTTCCTCGATCTCTCGTTCCTCGCCGAACGATGGCTGCGACACGCCGGGCAGTTGGTTCCTAATAAAGGGTTATTGGACAAATCCTGCGCTATTGGATCTATATTATTCTCGATCGCGGGTGCTGCGGGTTTGATCTTGCTGTCGATTTTCGACACTTACCGCCATTCCCACCTTCATGGCGGGTTTTTGGCGATGTTCCTGTGAGTCTTTCTTCTGTGCGCGTTGTGCCGGCGCACAGCCGCCACTATGCAGCATAGCATGAGTTCTGGACTTGGCTAATGGAATTCGCAGTGTCGCGTACCTTGTCAGCGCTATTCTCATTTGTATCGAGTACCTCCGCATCGGTATCTTCTACCGATCACAGCATCGGGTTCTCCTGGCTAGTTTCACCATCAAGGCCTTCTTCGTCGTCGTCGAAATCGCTCTGGCTATTGGCTTTGGTATCTGCGGGTGGCACCAACCGCACCACAGGAATGCAGCGGCTGTTCTCGAATGGGGTACGTATCCTTCCGCCCCAGTCAGGGTCCTTCACGCGCTAATATTAGTCTGATAGTGATCGCCTTGGTATTCACGTTCTACGTCCTCTCGTTTGTGATCGACCTGTTACCGTCTGTCCGTACACGGAATCACCTCCCACAAGGCGAGAAGGGCATGGGCCCCCGCCATTCAGACCAGCATGAGATGGTGGAAGCACCCCTGACGCAGGACTCTGCTGGGCCGAACGCCAACCCCAACACCAACTACTACCGCGGAGCGCACTTTTAGAATATTGGAGTATGATTTTGTGTGTGGCTTTCAACTCTTTTGTTTTTGCCGTTTGCTGCATTGCGTGTTGGAATATAAAGTTAGGATACCTTGGGAGTATGGATCATGATTTACGACTTATATGGGTGTACTATAACAATTTAGAAGCTAAAGTTTAATACATATCCGCCTCTCATTGGTTTATGTATTCTATAACATTCAGGTACAATTCCACGCCTTCTAAAAGTCTAACCTAAAACTAAGCCAATAACCGCCTCCTCACACTTTCAATGTCTCTCTCCTCAACCCCAATGTACTCAAGATATCCCCGAGCACCCCCATATTTCTCTCGTAGGAACCCCGTTACCCTCTCAGTAAAATCCTTCGGACACCTCGCATACTCCTCGCCCAGTCCTAAAGCCCTGATCTCCCTCATCCTCTCCTCCTTCTCTCCAGCCGGCTCATTCTCCAACTCCTTCTCCGAAAGCACATACTCACTCGCCATAACCTCGGCATCAACAATACCCGTCAACAAAAGCGAAAGAAGGATAATCAGTCCCGTCCGGTCTTTCCCCTGCGTACAGTGAACTAAAATACCAGAACCAGACCCAGGGACAGGAGCAGATGAACCGTTATCTGCATCCATATCTAAGGATGAAGAGAAAACATCGAAAACCCTCTTTATTTCAGCTGCACTCGCCTCGAGGGTATCCATTGCTAACCCCGTCAGCCCAGCAGGCTTCATCACGTTCTCGCCGACTATACGCACGGCATCTTGCCTATACCCTGATGTTATATATGCAAGGACTTTCCTGCACAGCTGTTAGTCCATCAAACAGGGGCGCGAATAAGCAAAGCAAGGGTAAGTAAGATAGGGAAGACATACGTGAAATTCCACCAATCCAATCTCCACAGGAGCTGTCGCTCAAAGGCCTTCCCCGTAAGACTGATCAGATGGCGCCGAGTATCGGTGTTTTCGAGAGAGGGAAGATGGATGTAGGCTTCTCCTTCTCCTTCTCCTTCTTCTTCTTCTTCCCTGGGATCAGAGTCTGTCGGCGTCGTTGTAGGAATATCATTATTGCGCTTGTATTTCTTAACGGCCATTTGGTGTTCTGTCCTGTGGGCTTGTGAGCATCCAGATGAACAAAAATCGCGCATAAGAGTACATACGTAGAGCGCAGATCGATGATGGAGGATATATGCAGGTCATCTGTTATACGACGGATATCCTCTTTGGACGCTTCATCGAGCTATATGCGTATTTAGCAATGGCCAGCGTATATACAAGCGATATATGGAGAGGTGGAGTAATAATGCAAGTGCAATGTCTACAGCACAAATAGGGGCAATTACCCGAGCACTTCGAAAGAGGACGCCCTCCTTCAGGAGTCTATTTGTACAGAATTAACACGTAAATACTATAGTCACTTGGGACTAGGTATATTTAACCATACTCCTGCCCAGCGAATTGGTTGACGGTCCGGCCGACGTCGCGGAAGTTGATGATGCCGTCGAACGGACGGTCAAGGCCGGTGTCGGGCATGGCCAGGCTGTGTATCGGTAAAATGAAGCACTGGCAGTTCGTTCTGGGGGCAGCTCAAATAATATAAAATAATCTGAGTGAGAGGAAAGACCGGCGAAGTGACGGGATGGATTGATCGGCCGGTTACTTCAGCCGCGCCCCCTAAGCCCTTTTCGATGCTAGTCCGATCGTCTCCTCCAGGTCGAGATATTACTGTGATCCCTTCCCTGTCTTGCTGTAGTACTTCAGCTCCCATCCCGATACGCGCAGTATCTTCAACTTTCAGCGAATTAGCTCGGCGGATTGCGCTGTCGCCGCCATGGCTGTCATTAATATTATTGTGACACTCGCCGTCCCACTGCTGACAGCCATTGGGTATGGCCTCTACTGCGGCTTCCAACACCGTCGCAAAATCAATGAACTCCGAAAACAAGGAATTGTAAGGCCATCTTATCGGTTACTGGGTGTAGTATATGCTAACTCTATATCAGCGCATGCCGAAGGAGTGGAACTGGTTCACTGGCCATCTGCTAGTACTCCAGAAATATGTCGATCGGCTGCCATCTGATGCCCATGTCCTTCTCGCTGTGCATGAACTGGCCAAGGACTACGCCGATACAGAAATCTTCTTGATGGATGTCTGGCCGGTGTTTCCTGCGGTATATATGATCTACGACCCGGATACCTCCGTGCATGTCTCAACCAAATACAATCTCCCCAAGGTCCGTAACTTTCACAAGTTCATGCTTCCAATCACCGGTGGGCCAAGTTTGCTTTCGATGAACGATGCAGAGTGGAAGAAGTGGCGGTCGATTTTCAATCCTGGATTTAGTTTCGGTAACATGGCAGACCAGGTGCCGGCAGTGGTTGATTCTGTTCAAGTTTTCTGTGAGATACTCCGGGACAAGGTCGGAACTGGGATGTTTCAGCTCGACGAGCTCACTACTCGCTTGACTATGGAGGTCATACTTCGAGTAACCCTGTGAGACACCTAAACGCGTTATCTTGTGACCGAGAGTTTGCTAATTATGGGTGAGTGATGTGGACTCGAACTATCAACGCTCCGAGAATGAATTGGTGTACGCCCTGAACACCATCACTGCATGGCATTCATTCTGGGACCCGCGCGTTCTAACGAACCCCATTCGGCCTTTAGTCCAAAAGTACTACAGCCGTGTTATGGATCGGTGCATCCGAAAGGAGCTAGACAAGAGATTCGCCGAAATGAAACGCCCATCCCACTCGTCATCGTCGTCGAAACACGTCAAATCTGTCATTGCCCTTGCCCTTGAGGCATACCTAGCTGATCGCCACGAGAAAGCTAGTGAAACTAACAAGCTTGACGACGTCTTTGCAAAATACGCAACCCACCAGATCCGCCTGTTCCTATTCGCTGGCAACGACACCACTTCCAGCAGCATGGTTTATGCGTACCACATGCTCTCAAAACACTCCGCTGCGCTGGCTCAAGTACGACAAGAGCACGATCGTATTTTTGGCCCTGATGCCTCCTCTGCAGCGCAACTTCTCAAATCCAATCCCGCTCTCCTAAACCGGTGTCCGTATACCCTAGCTGTCATCAAAGAAACGCTGCGACTATTTCCCCCAGCCTCAACTACCCGCCAAGGGCTCAACGACATCAGCTTAACCGACCGCCATGGCAATCTATATCCACTTGATCGTGAAATGGGGGCGGAAATCGTGCATCCGACTGTCCAGAAAAACCCACGCATATGGCCACGCGCCGAGGAATTCCTCCCAGAGCGATGGCTTGTCGATGCCGAACATGAACTGCATCCGAACCCAGCTGCGTTCCGTCCCTTTGAGCAAGGCCCACGAAACTGCATCGGGCAAAATCTCGTCTATAACGAGATGCGGATATTATTAGTGATGACTGCGCGAGTGTTTGATATCAAACCAGCATACGACGAATGGGATGCAATGAAACTGGCAAATGAAGGGCCTTTGCCGAAACTTGCCAGGGTTATGGGCCTCTGTGGTAACCAAATCAAAACTGTACATGGAGAAAGAGCATACCAGACAGAAAAGGCCGGCACCCATCCAGCTGATGGGTATCCGTGCCGTGTATCGTTGGCACAATAAGATCTACTGTTCATCACTCCTCACAATACAAGCCGCATATCCAAATGGATTACGTACAAAAAATCAATCAAACAGGCAAATAATCATCGCAATATGGAGGGCAATTCGGGCTGCCATCAATAGAAGTCCTCGGAGCAATCCGAGTCGTCGTTACTACTGGCGTCTGCTTCCGAGGTATATGTATCTCTAGAACTCTGGGTGAACTCGTCAAACCCGCCCCCTCCTTCACTATCATAGACCATCAAATAATCCTGAGAAGCCTGGAAGGGCTCGCCATACGTTTCTTCCGAGCTATGTTTATCAGCCTGCGGAGCTGAGCTGGCGACAACCCGCTCAACACGCGTGAGCAGGTGACTGAAGCAATAGCAGCAGGGAATATTAACTAACAGTGCTCTTGGTATGACGAAATCAAGCATACGGATGCCATTTGAGAAGCGGCTCCCAGAAAATCAAGCCCGGCTGCCTTAATTCTGGGTCGTTCAAGCGGCACCGCATAAATTTATACCGAGTTTACCACATGTATCGGTTAGACAAACTTATTTACTATAAAAAAGGGTTTTCCATTCTCATAAACCAGTAAATCCAAGCTCCCACTGCGATTTAAACCAGGAAACCGTAGCATTAGCATTCCCCGCCATCCAAGCTGCAGCAGCCCCGAATTGCGTAGCCCCATTTACAGCAGCAAGCCCTCCGCCGCCAGCCCCAGCACTCTGCATCGTAGCAAACACACTACCGGCAGCGACATTTCCAATAGCACTCTGCGCACCGGCGGCAAGGGAGCCTAGAACACTGTAGGCCAGCATACTGCTATCAAGCAAGCAAGCAAGCAAGCAAGCAGAGAAGGGAGGGGAGGGGAGGGGAGCACAAACAAGCCTTAACACCTGCAGCACCAAATCCGGCAGCTGAGAGAGCTGGTGTAACTACCAACGTGGGGAATGCAATGACTGCACCTGTCGCTGCTAGACCTGCTAGGCCTGGGTTGTTAGCAGCCCATCCGGCGGCCTGCTTCGTGTTGTTTTGTTAACCACCATGCATGAACAGGCTAGAGGGAAGTAGGTAGATGAAGCTCATACCTGAGCTGCAAAGCCTGCTGAGCTGTTTAAAACAGGCTTCCCGTATGTTGCGGCCATTTCTGTCACTTCACTGAAGGCTGTCTGGGCTGTTTTGTGACCCATGGCGAGTATATCTGCGGTGGTCTTGATAGCAGACATTTGTATTCGATCGACGGGACGATGGAAAAAGATGTAGTTATGGGAGTAGTTAAGAGAAAACCTGAAGGGTTGTTTTTGATGACACTGGAGGGGGGAAAGAAAGAAGATGGTGGTGGGTGACGGTGATGGTGAAATAGCCGCCAAGTTGAACCAACACTTGCCGCAGCTTTCTAGCCAACAGCCTTGAAGGATGGAGAGTACGCTGTGTCACATCACTGCGCCACAGATGCAGTTATATGTTGGAAGTTGGAATGCTGTTATGTATATAAGAGATCAAGATAGATTGGAGGCAAGTCGTTCGGGGTCTTAGGTCATATGGTCGTTGCGTTCGGCCAGTTGCTCGATCCAAGTCTCTAATTATGTGTCAGTCTCACTGCGCTATGTTGCGTCCCCAATCCTACTCACCCATATTGTCTTGGGAAGACGGCCCCTGCGTGCCATTCTTGAACCCAGGAAGCCGGATTTCGGGAGTCGCAAAAGCTGGGGATAGCAGCTTAATGTCGACGTCCTCGAACGCGCCAGCAACCAGTTCAGAGTCCTTCACCACAGGAACGTGGTTATACCCATAACTAACAGCCCTTGCCATTGAGGCAAGGCCGAGGGAGAGACCAACAGAAACAAGTCTCATCTTTGTGTGAGAAGAAGTAGATATCAAAGGGCAGGGAGCTCGAAAATAAACACTCTCAGTCGATAGATTAATAGATACATATATGACCAGATAAGCCCTCCAAAAAATATAGCAACAAGTGAATCCTTCTCCCTAATCCTCTTATCTACCCAAGCCCTAATTGAGCGCCCGTTCTTCCTTAACGAATGACTCCCACCGTGGCATAAACCCAGGCGAACCGAGAAATAAAGCAAACACGAGATATAATAACAAAAGTGATATATGGCAGTACAACTAACACATATTATTATAAGTCTTCGGAGAAGCGCGATTCACGGACCGAGGTGCTATGACTCGCTCGACGAGTGCTACCACCAACTTCCCTGATAGTAGGAGGCGCAGGCAGGGAATGCTGAGCGGCACTCTCACGCGCTGCTTCTCTCTTTTTCGATGGTGCGGTCAATTCATCGTCAGATCCCGCGCTGTACCCTGTGTGTTTTGTGCTCTCGCTTTGCTTGACGATGTCTTTCGAGTCTTGTTCGACAGCCACATATTCGCTGGGTGACATTCCGTTGAGTTTACTCAGGTCATCGTCAGAAACGCCACCAAAGTTCGGTGGTCCTCTGAGGTCTTTCGCCGTGACGGGGTTCGACCTCAGTGGGGCTGTTCGAAAAGTATCTTTAGGGGCACGCGATGCCTGAGTAGCAGGCTCTGCGGCCGACTCATACTCGTCTTCGGAGTCATCTGTCTGGAAAACTTTCCCTCTTCGGTCCGCTACCTCTTCCCTCTCAGGGCCTTCTGCCCTCTCGGGACCCTCAGCACGCTCAACACGTTCAACACGCCCGGTACCAGTGATGGCGCCAACACCAGTGACGGCGGCCGTATCTTGCGCTGTCTGTTCTTCGTGGATTCCGTTCGTCTCCCTTGGAGGTGGTGCACTGGAGCGACGGCCTATTCTGTCCTTAAACCAGTTTCTGAATTTTGACTCTCGTCTTAAGACGCTGTCGCCTTCCGAAGCGGTTGTTTCTTCAGTCTGGCGCTGCGCGGCTTCCGAAGGTAGAGCGGCGGCTTCAGTGGTTTCGCGCTCCGTGGGTCGCTCTGTAGTAGTTTTGTCTACTTCAGACTCATCATGCGGCAACTGTCTCGACTTTCGCTTCCACGGCCAGACCGTGTCTGCCTTGTGTTTGTTCTCGTGTTGCTTCTTCTTTAGAAAATCTACTCGAGTTAGACTAGCCCTTGAAAATTAATGGTAAAATCATACCTTGATGTTTCGCCTCCTCTGCCTTTATATCGGCCTCCCGCTCATGTTCAAGCTGCGCCAGGCGCTGTTTCTGCTCCTCATCAAGGCGTGCCTCCAAGTCTCGCGCTCTCTGGGTCTGTGCCCTGTCGTCAATTTCGTCAAAAGTAGGCTGAAGTCGAGATCGCGCTAAGTCTTCTACGTCGCCCATCTCCACGTACTTGCTACCGCCGATATTGACTGTATCAGCCAGCAGGGTCTGCTTGTCCATGTCCTCAAGGCCCTTCTGTGCGCGCTGTGTTGCCTTTTCGTCCAAATACTTCTGCATCGCGACAGACTGTCCAGGTTCAGCATACATACGTTTGTCTATGTCCTGGATAGCGGCATCGACATTCTTCCTCGCGAGCTCCATCAAGGATGCACGATCCTTCTCCCTCTTTTCATCAACTGCATCAAGTTTAGATCGCAGCGCCGTCATCTGAGTTCTAATTTCCCTTGACCGTTCCGCATCAAATTCCTCGGTGTCGTCGGATCCTCGGCGTTTGCGGACGGTGAGACTGGACCTTTGGACTTGCGGTTCAATTCCGTAATAGTCTCGAAAAGCAGCCGTTTCATCTTCCAAACCTGCTATCCTCTGGGCGGCACGTTTCTGGGCAACATCATGCAAGTTCAGCGCCTGCCCGAGAACATTTGTACTCGCCTGTTGCAGAGTCGTAGCTTGCGGCTTAGAGGCAGAAGCTGACCGCCGAGTGCGAACGCCCGCAGCTCCTCCGCCTCTGGCATCCATGGTCCCATACATATCCTTGGCCATCGACATAGAAGCTGCCTCCAATATACTCCTTCTCCGAAGTTCTTCGACTTCCGCGGGAACAGGCGGCGTAGCAGTGAAGAGCTTCGGGTTGAGGTGGGCATTCTTTATCCTGCTCGCGTTCATGTATTTATCCAGATCATCGAAAGGGTCGCCCACGCTCTCGGTTGTCGCACCGACTCTAGCGGTTGCACCGGCACGCGCAGCTTCGGACGGCGCAGTCTCGGCCCTCCTCCTATTACTATAGTATTCGGGAGTTTTTTGTTCCTTGAGAGCGGCCAATGCAGCATGGTACTGGTATCCGTCGTTAATGGATGACGTGGCTCTGCGATGATTGGTCTCATGAGACGGTGACACTGCCTGCTTGGCTCCATGTTCCTGCTTCCGTGCGTGCGCGAGCAGTGCGGCTGCAGCCGACGCATTGCTAAGTCCGGGCTGAGAACCTGATGCTCTTAAGACTGAGAGAACAACCACGCATTAGCATCGCAGTTCTGTCGCAGGGCTCTTGAACCAAGCAGAATAAATAAGGCTACTTACCAGCTGGGTCGATTTCGGTTGCCCTTATCGGCGAGCGAAGCGAGGCGCTACGCTCTGGATGGGTGACATAAAGGGCAGCAGTCGCAGCTATAAATGAGTATTATATCAGCTACCAAGCTCTGTTGAGAATAGGGCTGGTGATAATTACCTTGATCTGCTAGCCGTTCGGAGCGTGAGCGCGGGATCCGATGCTGAACCGGGGTCTGCTCGACTGTTGCCATGATAAAGGTAGGGATGGAGTCGCGGCAGAGGCAGTCATTCCTGAATGAAGCAAAAGAAGAGAGCGAGGATACGAATAAGAATGAGGGGGGCGCAGAGCTGAAGTCAAAGGGAGCTGCGAGGCGTCAAGAACGGTGACGTAGTGCTTATCAGGGAGGTTGCAAGAAGCTGCTGGGCGGCGATCGTCGGATGGCAAAGATGGGATCAAACCAGCGGCTGAACTTAATCCAGCACTAGCAATTCGCACGATGGACTGGTCAGAGGTCGGATTGCAAAGCTCAGTCCTGATGTCATGAGGTTTTGAACGGGTGTCGAGGGTGCAATATCTCGAGCCCAACCTTGGGTCAAGTGGGCTGACGGTCGCCAGCATTCCAGTGCTGCCCCGTCCGTTTCCGTCATCATCGCTCTCCCAGCCTCGCTTTTAATTCATCACGACCATGCAGGGTCTGACCGCTCCCATGGGCGAACGTGTTCGATCGGGGTATAAGCTTATCTTTTACCTAGGTGGGTAGTTCATGCGTGATAGTCGTGGAGATCCGTTCCAGACCGTGCGTTAATATATTGTACCACTTCTATATGATTAAAGAACATAATCCACCACCCTTTTCAAGACACTTCACTACAACTCCATTAGTATTATTACAGTGCTTGTCGTCCTTCAACGGACGGCCGAGAGCGACGACCCTCCTGTTTCTATTAAGTCGCTCCCCCTTGCTATGGACCATACTACCATAACCCTAACAGCTTCAGAATGTCATGTCGCGAGAAAAAGTGCCTGTTCCATTTTCCGAAAATATCTATTTCGAAATCAAGTTAGCATGACAAAATCTATCGCTTTATTAGTTCCAGAAACATACACATGGGAATACTCAGAACACAAATGGCCACCTGGATACTTGAAATTGCCATAAACGGCTTTCGGACGTACGCTTCCACAAGCCAGTCATACGTATAGAAGGTCAACACAAAGCTGAAGATGTTTTTGAAAATCAACATGCATGTGAATGCCTCGATAACAATGTCGCCTGATAGTAGTTAATGACAGCTCCCCACTTTCTGACTTGAACACTTACGGTGAGCATCGACGATATACAAAGCACTGGCGACAGCGCCCATCACCATCCCGATCACGACGCAGCAAAAGAACACATCCGGTGGCAGCCAACCGTAGTGTGCGGCGTCATTTGCAGTGATCCCGAAGCCGTACAAGCCGATGCCACAAAAGATTAACTGGAAGATCACAAGGAGGATACGGAATTCAGGCTCGAATCTTCCCTTGTTGAGTTTGATCATCAGTTGGTTCATGAAGTCGGACAACAATCCTGACAACACAAGCCCCACCATGGCACCGATAAAGGCTCCTGTGTACATGTATCCAGTTTTGTCCTCTTCGAACCAAAGCGGGCCACTCATGAAAATAGCAGCTAAAGTAACACCGATAAAGACTGTCCATCCGATGATGACACCTTGAATCAAGCACGCCTGTTTAAATTAGAATTAACAGCTATTCGGTGAGCTTTTGGGCGACTTACCCATAGGACTGCAGGATGGAAAAACAGCGGGAACGGACGCAGGAGGAGTTTCCACCAATACTCGTCCGTTTTCCTCCCATTAAATAGTTTCAAGGTCTGAAGATATGAAACTTTTTCAGGGACATCCTTTTGTCTCGCGGGTTCTTCGCTAGCAACATTGTATGACGACTCGCCGTTGCTATTCGACGACTGCTTGGGCTCCTGCAAACCGCCCTCCTGGAACTTGTACGATCCATCATGTTGCGCACCTCCAGTTCGATCGTGCACGCGTTCCGAATGCATGTCCAGATAATTCGGCCGCCTAAAAGCTGTTTCTGGCACCAGGAAGATTGTGAGAGGTAGAGCAGCAGCAGCAAAAATAGCAATGAAGTAAAATGTCCAGTCCCAGCCCATGGTCTTCGTGATTTTACCCGCCGCAACTGGTGTGAGAAAAGCAGCTCCGAAAACTGCGACGTTGGACAAGGCCATTCTCTTGCCACGTTGATGCACATAAAACAGATCGTCAACAACAGCGTTTGTTAAGGCTTCGAATGGAGCCAAGGCAACGCCTTGAAAGATGCGAGCCCACAGAAGACTCTGATAGTTCTTCCCACTGCCACCAGCCCATGCGCAGCTCACCACCATCAAAATATGTCCAAGCACGAAGAGATGGCGTTTGCCCCATACTCGAGCAGTCGGTACAATAAGGATGCCCGCGATTCCGGTTCCACAGAGGTGATATCCAGTGAGCAGAGCGATGGACATGAAGCTTTCCATGTAGTACCGAGAAAGCGTCACAGTTCCGGCTGCCATGACGGAGCTAGTTGTCGCGCAGAGAACAGCCACGAGAGAGAGCGCGAAGAGGGTCAAGTCGCGCTTCCACAACGGCCAGTTCTACCGTACAAATCCTCGGTTAGTGATATCAAATGTCAATGTATGTTTGCAAATGTTTTTGGGCGTACCAGTGGATCGTTCGGGTCATCGCTTGGCTGTGGTACTAGGAGTATGGGTTCTGGTCCGGAGCGGTCATACTTCAGATTCGAATAATAAGCAGGGGGTTGGTCTGTGGAGCGTTCTTTTTCAAGGATGTCAACAGTTCCTGATTAAGGTTATCACAAAGTCAGTCCTAACTGGAGATAATACGAATCTTCTCGGCAGTCCAATAGCAACGTACCTGGAACCTGGCGGTTTTTTACGTCCACAATGCCGAGACCCATCTTGACAATCGAAGCCCACCCAGGGTCAATTGGCTAAAAAGATATTGGATGGAGAGCAACAACCTAACCTTCGAGGATTGCCGGGGAATCTAATAATGAGATTAGATCCAACCCTCGTACGTAAGCGAGAGCATGCTGCGATAGAGTTTCAGTCTAGCTTGACTTAGTTTTGATATTTCTCTCTGTTGATACAGGTCAGAGGTGGGGGGCAGTTGAAGAAAGGAGGGGAACGTCCAAGAGGATGACGCAGCAAAATGCAAGGATTGTCTGCGGTCTCAGCACTTTTCAGTGAAGCTCGCGGTCCCAACAGCGGAAAGGATGCGGAGGTTGAGGCAGTCAGGTTGTTGTGTTGCATCTTGTGATTCGAGGACGTGGCAAGCAGTCAAGCCACTGTATCGCACCTTGTACCTTCAACAATAGAACACTACAGATATCTAGTTTAATACGGTCTCTTCTGTAATCTTCAATTCTTGAAGCTCCCGTGTGTGAAATGCTGCTCTTCAGTCGAGTAGTAATAACAGCCATGATAGTCATATTATCTCAACACTCTCCCCCCCAGTTCTGCGCCAACCGATACTATTATCAAGCCACCTCCTCATCTCCGCCACCTGGGCACTGAAATGAGGATGCCCTGGGAAGGAAAGATTTTCTCCTGACAGGGGGCATGTCCAGATATTCCCAACTACAAGGGTAGCCCCGCCCTCAACATCATCATACCGATCAGCAACACAAAATTTAATCCACTCAGGATGCAGAAACATGCGGAAAGAGTCCACCTCCGTACCGAGGCCTGGAGGGGTTCAGCTGTAGGCCCTCAAGAACACGGGGAAGCTCGGCAGTGGGGAAGCTGGAATTGGCTGGCTGTTTCCACGAATCGTATGCGGGGAGGCGTGACTGTACAGGGGTCCCGTGCAGTTAATCGCATTGAAACGATGCGAGCAGCAACTTCCACCAACTAGTCCGTGGCGCTAATTGGCTGCATGTCTTCTCTAGGTTGCACTTCATGTTCAACTTCTTCTCCAGCCCGAGCTCCTGGCAATGTTCCTCTTTCAGCTGACCCCTCACTTTCAGGACTCAATCAGAGCCCGGGGGTTGTAACTGAGTGAAGGCTTCTTAGAATCGCACGCCTTGTGTGTGCCACTAGAGACCAACAGCGCAGTAGACACTCAGTCTCTCCATAGCAGTCAATTGTCAGGTTGTAACGAGCTTGGCTTATAGTGTGAATCTGGATAGGCTGCATTGGTTGATCTTCATCGTCATACCATGCGCACTTACGCAGCGTGTAACCGAAGTCCGTAAGGGCATGCTTCAAAATCCAGAATATCAACCAAGCAAGGGGACAATAAAGCAGCATATGACGGAACTTTACTTGGATCAGTAGGGCTCTCGACATTATTGCTATACATGCCGAGCACCCGCAGGCAGCTATTAGGTGGTCTGTGGCCTGTTCCTGAACGCTGGAAGAGCTTGTGGTAAGCGGGGAATCAACAAGGATAGGTACCTATTCAAAGCTTGTGTTGCTCGAGGTCAAGTCCTTTTCCACTCACTTTCACTTTCACATTTCCCCTTCCCTCATCAACCTTTCCCCCACCAGCTAAATAACCGTCCAACTTGTTGAACGCCCCGAAACCTTTCCCTAGCTCCAATCCATCTAAAAACTAGCAAACATGAAGCTTCAGTCCCTCGCCCTCGCTGTTGCCGCTTGCCTGGGCTCTGCTGCAGCTCAGGGAATGAGTGGCCTTCCGTCCTGTGCCGTAAGTCACACTCCCGTCTCTATAGCCAATCCTCAGCTTTTCCTATCTACAATGGCTTGGAAGATTACAAATTTCTAACAAGACAACAGCAAAGCTGCGCCACTGATGCTATTCCCTCGGCATGCAGCCTGATCGACGTCGAATGTATTTGCAAGACCAAGTCTTTTGTCGACGACATGGCTTGCTGCGTCGGAAAGTCCTGCGATTCCAATGACCAGGATGGTATGTCATAGTTTCAAATTCCACCAGCCCCTGTTCTCGACCAATATGGGGGAGATCCTACCTCGTGTGCGCTTGTGTATGAACTTAGCTAACATGGGTCAATCACTGCAGCGGCCCTTGAATTCGCCAATGGCATTTGCGGTGGTGCCGGAATCACCGATCTTCCCCAGTCTGCCACTTGCGCTGGCGGCTCGACCGCTACCAGTACTGAATCCACCCCCAGTGGAACTGCAACCACTAGCACTGCGAGTGAAGATGCCTCCGAGACCTCATCTTCAGCTTCTCAGTCCGCGACTCCCAGCTCGTCCGAGACCCCCGCTGATCCCGAGGCAACTGATGGTGCAGCACTTCTCCAGGGGAAAGGGGTCGGTGCACTTGCTGGTATTGTCGCTGGTGTTGCATTCATGTTGTAGACCAAGAGCGGCCCGTCTGCAAATGGTAGCTTCATCATGCTTCATGTCGGAATGAGAAACGGGCCCGGAAAGGACTGGAATCGAACGATGTAATGCAGTTGTATTTATTATGTTCTCCTTCTACTCAAAGTAAGGAGAAACACGACGCAAATCTAATGTGGAAAATGCCATTTTAATGATCAAACCAAATAACTCCATCCTGTGCATGTGTTCCTTAGCCGCCTAGAAACCAGAAGAAAATAAGTCGAGTCTATTGATCACGCTCTCGCTCCGCAAACCGCTGCGAAACCTCCTGTCTTTCTTCGCGCAGCGTTATGTAAATCTAAATAGTTACCAGAAGAGTTAGCCAAACAAATCCCCAGCCAGCAATTAAACAGTTGTAAAAGCGGAGGAGTCAAAAGATAGACATACCCAAAACCAAAACATCATCTCCATGAACCCATACGTAAAAACCACCCTATTTTTCAACTGATCCAACCCCGAAGGCTCCCTAGACGCAGAGCCACGGACAGCATGGTCCACAGCAGCCTTCCCCGCATCCGGTTTGCTCTGATATATGAAGAACGAGACAGCAAAGAAGAGACAGAACCTCGTCAGAGAAAGCAGCGTCCAGATTTCAGAGTATAAGGTCGTAAGACGCGCGATGAACGGGTTGGTACGCATGCGCTCCAGACCGTTTACGGCTCCGGGAGCTTCTCGTCGCGCGGCTTCGGCCATGGCCAGAATCTCATTTAAGTGTGGGATTTTCGTGATGAGAATTAAGTCTACCAGAGCCTCGGCGGCAAGGAGGATGCCGCACATGGCGAAGGGTGATTGGGGACGGGAGGAGGATGGAGTTGTTGACGAGTCCTGTTTTCAACCATTTTTCGTTAGGAATTTGTTTCGAACTGGTATGGACGGATGGAGTGAGAGAGGGTTCTGTACAAGCCGTAGGAGCTCTCCCAGCATGAAGACTACATCGCTTTCAGTGACGACTTCGGGAGATTTGGTGAGGTAAACGGCGACTGTGAAAAGGAAGACCGCGTGTCCCTTGATCAGGGTTTTGGAGGATAGAAAGCCCATTTTGGGGAGCGGTATCGTAAATAAGACAGGCGAAGTTGGTCAATTGACTATGGTAGGTTGCTGTGTGAGGTTGGCCGTTAATTGTTATGGTGAGATGAAGCTCCAGTTCGGGTCCACCGGTGCCTTTTTTCCTCCCTATCGGAGATGTGGGGTCGTGCTTCTCCGATATTCAAACGTCTGCAAAGGCAAACGACACAAAAAAGATCATAGAGACCGCGATAGAGACTGCAGAACATCCATTGCGCATCCACCCGTCTGCTAATTGCATTTCTCGGTTCGTTCGAGTCGTTTAAATTCCACTACGACACCTTGGGAGTTGGCCATGTCGGAAGCTGTGTTCAACAAAGATCGCCATATCACCTATTTCCTGCGATGTCTCAAAACTTTCCTGCCGAGTCTATATACTTCCAATGACTCGAATCGCATGCTCCTCGCCTTCTTCACAGTCTCTGGTCTAGATGTTCTGGGCGCTCTGCGGGCCAAAACAACCCCGGAGGAGAGGCAAGGGTACATCGATTGGATATACCATTGCCAGGTTCCCTCAGGCGGCTTCCGAGGGTTTACAGGAACAGATTTTGGAACAGAGAACCGAACACGAGAAAATGAAGCCTGGGACCCGGCAAATGTGCCTTCAACATTCTTTGCGCTGGTCATTCTCCTCATTCTTGGGGATGACCTATCTCGGGTTAAGCGGACCGAGTGTTTGAACTGGCTTCCCAAGATGCAGCGTCCGAATGGAAGCTTTGGCGAAGTACTTGGTCCCGAAGACCAAATTGAAGGTGGCGGTGACTTGCGTTTTTGCTGCTTCGCTGCCGGTACAAGATATATACTCAAGGGGAAGAGGGACGTCGATTTAAATGGCGTCGAAGATATAAATGTGGATAGCCTGGTTACTTTCATTGAGTCCTGTCAGGTGAGAAATTCCTTTTTTCTTGATGGCTCTCGGCGCTTAACATTTACTAATACTTTGTAGGCATACGACGGTGGAATGGCGGAGGGGCCACATTGTGAATCACACTGTACGTCAAGACTGGTCCCCTTGATCTCCGATTTTTACTTATTTGTGTATCTCCAGCTGGGCATACATACTGCGCGATTAACACTTTGACATTTTTGGATCGCCTATCCAGCTGTTCGGGGCAGGTGCCTCTCATTACATCTGGCTCTGAACAGTTCGAATCCCTTGTCCGCTGGCTCGTCGCAAGGCAGACGGCGGAACTAGGTGACGAAGACGAGGAAGATGAAGAAGATCCATCCAACACGGAAAACCCAGCGGATAGCAATGTCCAAGATTTATCAGACGCTGTACATGGTCTCAGCCTAGACAAGAGCATTGATATGCTCCCTAGTATCCTAGCGCCTATTGAAGGCTCTTTGCAATGGGCTGGCTTCAACGGGCGGAGTAACAAATACGCAGACACTTGCTATTCATTTTGGAATTCAGCAACTTTGGAGGTGAGCGTTACCGCGAAACTACAACCGCAGAAACTCAGCTAACGCCCAATCGCAGATGTTAGGCAAACTCCCCATGGTTGACGCAGACCGAAATAGACGATATCTGTTAGAAAAGACACAGCATTTTGTTGGAGGTTTTGGAAAAGGCGTTGGGGAATTACCAGGTGTGTTAGGCATCCTTTGTGTCCTTTCATTGTCTGACAGCGTTTGTGAGCAGATCTCCTACACTCTTATTTTGGGATGGTCTCACTCGCCTTCCAAAGTGAACAAGGGTTGGACAGTGTTGATCCTGCGCTTTGTGCTACGCATCGAACGATCCAACACTTGCACACTCTGCCGTGGTGGCAGGAAGTGGAATAAATTGCCTAGGTTCGACCCTATAGAGAACCAATATACCCTCCCTTGCAATAACAAATCCCAGAAGCCACTGGAATAAGCATTGATTGGGCGAAGCATCCAATTGGAGACCTGATGCGGAATTCGAAGTGTGTTCGAGAAGGCGACAGGTCGACTCTTAAGCTCACCTCCACAACGGCTGTCGGCTTGTATGGTGTAGTTCATTGACGTTCCGAGCTCTGATGCAATCGTCTCGAACGATCAGCAAGCAGACCAATCAACACCGGCGCGGGACTATCAGTCAAATGAAAACCTGCCAGCTTCAAACCTGCCGTCCACCGGCCCCAGACTAGTGAGAACTAGTGAGATATGTCATCAACGTCCGCTGCTAAATTTGAAGCAGTTGCACATCTTCGATTCAGGGGTTGAGAATCCACCACGGGACGGACGAGAAGTCTAGGTCTCGGGGACAAAATACTCTCTTCTCCTTTCTCGTAGGCAGGCGTTATTACTGCTAGTCGTCACTGCATTACTGAACCTCCCATGAGTACACTAGAATGCGATTTCGTCGAGGTCGCGGGATATCAATCGGCTGCGCTGCTCCCGACCTCCGATAAGAGCATTCAAGCCGTTTCCTCATGGCTCATAGATCGCAATCTTAATTTCACACTGACAGAAACGGCCCACGTTTTCCACCAATCTCGACGATGGTTAAATTAAAGTAGAAACCAAGTTGTTGATACCGCCGTTAGCTGTGGTTTTGTAAGCGTCTCATCTCGTCCATCCTAAGCCCGTTTTTAATATTCTTCCCCTCAGTAGCACGGAGCTTGAATCTTCCCTCTCGCGCCCGTATTTCCTTATTTTCTTTTCCTGTCGGCCTTTTTCGACCGTATACTTCTTAATATATTCTGTGCTGGGCAGATTCGGCTGCATTTCCGGTGCTTTTTGCCCCGTACCCGCCACCGCGCTGGTTCCTGTTCCTGTCCCCATTCCCGGGCTTCCGCAAAAAAAAGCCATCCTCGGCCGACGGCGACCCCAACCTCATTGTCTGCCACATATTTTGTCTTCGGATCGAATCGCGAAGGAAACCACCTCCTTGTCCTCGCCCAAACCGCTCATAAGAATTCCACCTTTTGTTTCCGCCCTCTGCCGTTTGATCGCCCCTCGCCTTCCGGACTCGACCCCGTTTGACCTCGCTGCCCGCCCCTTCGAACAACATCTCGCCCACCAAAACACACAGCTCATTTGGGTTCTGCCTCTCCATCGTTGAATGGCAACCTTGAAATATTCACAATCGATCGGTGAGCCAATACTCTCACACGTCACAGGCATATCCCACTCCGCGGACTTCCTCAGGGTAGGCGGAGGTTCCCTCGAGACACATGCCGCCTCCCAGAACAAGAGCGGAGGTTCAAGCCCAGAAACAAAAGGAGAAGCTTGCCCAGTCCTACAATGAGTTACTAAAGTAAGACCCGCCTTCATCTATCCCTATAGCGCCTTCGCAAAGACTGTCACTAACCACTATCCCCACCACTTAGAGAATTCTCCTCGAAAGACCTCCGACATGTTGGAAACTATACACTGGGCAGATTGATTGGAAAGGGCTCCTTTGGAAAAGTTTACCTTGCTTCGCATAAGCTTACCAACCACTCGAAAGTACACTATTGCCTTGATTTCGATCGGCTGTCGAGGACTTTGCTGATTACGTGTAGGTCGTGCTCAAATCGTCGGACAAGGAGGATACAAATCTAGCTCGAGAGATCCATCACCATCGCCAATTTCTCCATCCTCATATTGCGCGACTTTACGAAGTGATTGTGACTGAAAAGCTTGTTTGGCTGGTACTTGAATATTGTCCAGGTATGAACCGCATTTGGATGACTCGGCCGTTGAACCATCTAATACATAGCAGGTGACGAACTGTACAACTATCTTCTACGAAATGGCCCGCTACCCATCGACAAGGTTAAAAAGATCTTCACCCAACTCGTTGGGGCCGTATCCTACGTTCACAGCAAATCGTGTGTTCACCGAGATCTGAAGCTAGAGAACATCCTCCTGGACAAGCACGAAAATGTGAAGCTCTGTGATTTCGGTTTCACTAGGGAATATGAGGGCAAAGCGAGCTATCTTCAAACTTTCTGCGGCACCGTATGCTACAGCGCGCCTGAAATGCTAAAAGCTGAGAAATACGCCGGGGAAAAGGTGGACGTTTGGAGCTTGGGCATTATACTTTACGCGCTTATTGGAGGAGAGCTTCCGTTCGATGATGATGACGACCAGGTTACTAAGTCACGGATCCTGAGCGAGGAGCCGGCCTTCAATGACAAGTTCCCCGACGATGCCAAGGCTCTCATCAACTTGCTTCTTTCAAAACGACCCCTTCTTCGACCTAGTCTAAATGACGTTCTAGCACATTCATTCCTTTCTGAGCACGCTCCTGAGCAGCTAGCAATCCTGAAGCTTCCCCGTCCACCGCCATTCTCGACACCCTTGGAAAAGACTACCTTACAACGAATGAAAAGCG
This sequence comes from Aspergillus versicolor CBS 583.65, assembly GCF_001890125.1. Classification (NCBI taxonomy): domain Eukaryota; kingdom Fungi; phylum Ascomycota; class Eurotiomycetes; order Eurotiales; family Aspergillaceae; genus Aspergillus; species Aspergillus versicolor. The sequence continues at coordinate 2,369,159 of NW_024467528.1, read as the reverse complement.
CAGGAATTAATGTCGACGAGGTGACGGACAGTGTCCTTGCTCAACGCTGTGACGCCCTAGCCGGTTGGTGGGCTCTTTTGATAGAGAAAGAGCAGCGGAAAGAGGCCAAGAGAGAACGGAAACGGAGAGAGCGTGATGCGGAAGCAAAGAATATCCGACGTCTAAGTGCAGCAAGCAGCCGCCTGGAAAAAATATCTGCTGCACTAGTTGAAGTGGATGAAGAGGGTCATTCAACTGTTCCGGTTCATGAGCGTGGACGTAGGGATCGCCGAAGCTTACCTTCGCAGCTCGCTGTTCCTGAGTTGCCAATGCTTCCGGAGCCACCTCTACAGGCTTCACCACTTGCCACACCAACCCCCCCTCCAGCCGACAAAGACTCAATCCGCTCCAATAGCTCCACCCGCCGTCGCCCCCCAGTGCCACCACCCAAAGATCGGAGGCGTTCACGTCCAAGCGCATTGCATGTCAGCGCATCTCAGCCAGAGTTGGCACAGCATGGTGGAATTTTCAGGCGCCGCACCAATCGTCGCCAGTACCCCATTATCAGTCAGTTGGCTTCATTGAAGCATTGGTTTGTGGAATCTGCGAAAAGGGCAAAATCACCCCATCCAAAGTCGTCGGGTGGGACGTCGTCTCGCAAGTTTCTCTCCGAGAAGCTAAGTCCTGCAAAGGGCCAGGAAGGGACGAAGAAGACTACCTTGACAACTTCAACTCCAAGCCAGCCAAATGAGCTCACGACTCCAACCCAGATAAAACGTGCATCCAATGCAAGCAGTCTGGCCCCAAGTAGCGCATCTTACCCCAATCGTCGTCACTCTTACCCTCGGCAACCCCGGCCAGTAAGTACCAGCCATGCGAGTCATCGGAACTCATTATCTCCATCCCCGATCACCCCGAGAGGCTCGTATCGGCGATCTTCAGCTGGCCTACGGGGTCGCAAATCAACATCTTCATCAGTCTCGTCCATTCGAAGCATCCACCATGGTCACTCCCATTCGAAAGCTTCATCAATATCCTCCAACAGTATCGGCTCTGCATCAACACCCACGGCTCGGACTGCGAAGTCTCCTCACACCTCGGTCAAGGTGCTTCCTACGACCCCCGGTGCATCCGCGCGCTTTCCTTCCAACATCCGACTGGTTCGAAATCCCAACAATGGGTTCCGGGACGTGGATGATTCCGACAGTATAGCTAATTCGTCATTCAACGAAGCTGCCCCTGCGCCGATGTTGTATTCTCCATCCTCAAGCCTTGTTTTTGCACGGCGGAAAAGGACTACCTTCAAGGGCCCAATGGTGCACACAGCTAACTTGATGGTGTCCGGTGGAATGGGTGCATCAGAATATCCAAACGAAGAAGCCAAGGTTGATGGAGCTTCCCTTAAAGCTGCTCGACCAGCGACACGGAAGAGCCAAATAATTGAGGAAGAAGAGGACGCAGAGGACGAATACGAAGAAGTAGATACATTTACTGGAACGGAGGAAGAGCCGGCTTCGCCGATTGGCATGGCTAGCTCAGAACACCAAACCTCCGACAATCCACCCGGACGCAACCAGCCTATTCTTGAGCCTGCTCCCGAGCTTGACTCAAGCCCTCTTCGGCCTCCGCGCTCCTCCTCGCTCAGAGCAAAGTCACTAGACCCCATAGTCGGGTCAAGCAATGCTGACAAGACTGCTATGAATACATCTCCAAAATCAGTGGTCTCCGGGAAACGCAGCTTGAATCCCACCGACGAAACCCCGACTGCGAAATAGAGCCTCATGCTCCCAAGTACTCCGTCAGTATTGTTAGCCATTCGTTTTGCACTATATACCCCCTTTGCGGCTGTTGTTTTTTCTTTGTCTTTTTTTTTGGCCCTCCTTGCATTTATGAGCTGCGCAAATGATAATGGGCCCGTCTTTTCAAACACGTTGGTAGTACACGTCTCTCATTATTTACTCTTTTTCTGCCTCTTATTTTGCGCTTCATCATTGGAGCCAGTACATGGCCTCTACCACCATATACCCCTCGGTTTCCTCATTGTATTCTATCATCGGATTTTGAACATCTCAGAGTGTGCCCATGTACTAGTGCCTATCTTCTCACTTGTCTTATTTCTGGAGATTCCTTTGGCCTATTCCAGCCGTGATTCCAAGCATACCTTGTTGCCCGGCATCTGTGAAAGCAATGCTGCTCAAGGCTGGTCCTAGAGAAGGCACAAGGCATAACACCTGTAGCAGTTTATCTGTTTATTCTGCCGTTTACATAGATTTAGAACTGGGCCTTTGGTTTTCATGTTGAGTATACTAAGCAGATATTTTCTAGCTATTAATGTTATAGAGACTTTGAACGGGGAGTGGTGAAGACCTCGGAATGAGAAAAAGAGCAGACTAAGCCATCCAGAGCTCGCGGGAGTCATCAGCCTTGGATCTAGGTAGCCTTTGGCCTGTCGTTGACCTCATTAGAGGTACCTGCCTGGGAAGACGGCTGGATGTTAAAGCGGCAAGAGATTCTTGGGCGATGTCGAACGCTGGGCATAGATCGCGGGCTGCTTTCTAGGTCAATTAACTAGGCAAAAGATACAGAGCATTAACCTCCCTCTCTGGCTCCATTTATTTGAGCGAATAAACGAGTGTTATCCTCCAAGCACTTACAGGCCCCTAGACGTTTGCTGGAGCTGCCTTCCTCCTTCATCCATTCATCCATCCGCATCCCTTTTTCTTTGATTAATCTTTTTCTTCTGTCGTATATAACTACACCACACCGTATACGTATCTTTATCCATTCTACCTCGACCGGCGCTCAACTTACATCCGGGCGCCATTTACCAACATGGCTTTCGCCACGATAAACTCCGCACCTCCGACACATAGTATTCCCCCAGCACAAACACACACCCAAATCCCAGCAATTGAAGATGCCTTTGGTGCCGAACCCGCGCTGAAGAAACGAGTTTACGATGCGATCGGTGCGTAACTTTCTCCCAAACCCGCGTGTCAGCAACATGATCTAATTGTGTTCTTTCCAGGGTCAACCCCTCAATATGTCCCTCTTTTCGAAGATATCGCTCGGTATACCTCTAGCCTACGGACGAGAAGCGCGAACCCCGTTCAACCCATCGAGGTTGTCAACGACGAGCCGGTCGCCAAAAAAAGGAAGATCGAGAATGGTACCTCGGGAGCTGGGACTGGGGCCACTCAATCGCTGGCCGATCTGAAAACACACAAGGCTCTGCAGTTCTACATGCAGGATGTATCTTTCGCGATTCCGCAAAGGAAAAAGTTGACGCTGGAGCTCACGGCAGGGAACAAGTATCTGCGAGCTCGGAACCAGACGTCCAAGGAGGTGGAATTCGGTGTCCCGCTGGATAGAATTCGTATGATAATCCCCAGGTTCCTTTTCCCTGGGGTTAAACCTGCTAATGCTGTGCAGAACATGTTTTGTGTCTCCCCGTCCCCGAAAAGAACCATAAACAATTCAACTTTTGCATCATTCCCCAGTTCGCCGATGGAATAAACCCACCTCCTGAAGGCGAATCTACGCCCGAGACAATTGTGTGGACGGTTAACGACGGGCCTGCTAAATCTGCGTTTTCGGGACAGGGCCAGCAGATTGGGAATGGGGAAGGCGAGACGGCCGAGGCTCTTGTTCGCAAGGTGCTAAATGACGATCTGTCGCATATACAAGTGGTGCGCCCGGATGCGCGGGAGTTTGCCAGCGCGATACCGGAGGCACATAGGAAGGGAGAAAAGGCGTACCATGTCAAGGCATTCCGTGGTAGCAAGGATGGTACGAAGTTCTTGCAAAATTAATTGATGAGGCCATTAACTGATTTCACTCCCGCTTAGGTTATCTATTCCTCCTGTCTACCGGTATATTCTTCGGTTTCAAGAAACCGTTGCTTTTCTTCGCATTCGAGAACGTTGATTCGATTTCTTATACCTCTGTCCTCCAGCGAACGTTCAACTTGAATGTCGTGGCGCGCGCTATTGACAGCGAGGCAACGCAGGAATTTGAGTTCTCCATGATCGACCAGGCGGATTTCTCCGGTATTGATGCTTACATCAAAACACACGGCCTACAGGACGCTAGTCTCGCGGATGCTCGACGCGCGAAACGCTACAATATCAACGGCGCGAAGACGGAAGAAAACACCGAGGCTGACGCGCAAGACGCTGAGGAAAGTGAACTACAAAAGGCACATCGCGAGCTAGAAGACCAAGAAGACGAGGATGAAGAGGATTACGACCCCGGCAGCGATGGCGAGAGCGAAGGAAGCGGCTCTAGTAGTGAGGAAGACGGTGACCAGGATGAAGGTCAAGAAGATGCGGATGTCGAAGACGAGAACATAGTGGCGGACGAACTCGGGAGCGAAGCGGAAAACGTCTCGGAGGATGAGTTGTAACTTGTAAATTGCAGTGTACATTTATATGCATGAGGTGCATGCTGTCAGCTCTTTACCGTCATGCTGTCCTAGATTCAGCCGTTAGAGCCGACATGTGTGTTCGAAGCTTGTCAATCCGCTGGCAGGGTCCTGCTCTTAGCCTGTTGGTTTTCCGTTGGCCGGAGATGGGGCCATCTAATCCATATCTCTGGGCAGTGAGCAATCTCCACGTAGTCTAAACAATGGACAACGAGTCATCTACCCGTCCACGGCACAAGGAGCCACAGCGGTAACAATAAATGGGACGTGATGCCGGCGAGCTGACATCTCTCCTCCATACACAACTCGTCAGAATGCAGTTTCAAACTCAGAGAAGTCGTACAAAATCTCCCAAAACAAATGCCCAATTGGGCGCACCATCAAACAGTGGGTCAGTTCCTGTAGACGTGTCAGATGGAGAACCAAAGCCCTGCGGGGAGGACGTAGGGGGGGCGATGGGCGATGTATGTGTCTGTATGCAAATGGAGTTGAAGCAGGTACGCCTGTCAGCTTTGCAATGTGCTCCGTACCTGAATCTTGAACCTGCTGGAGGATCAATGATATCGCCAAAGACAACCCGCGATCAATAATTCAATCAAGGCATTAGGGACGGGAATCAAGATTAACTATGGAGACCCAGCCGGGCGATGATGCCAAACGACCGTCAGTCGCCCGTAAACGGGTTACCATTTCTTACCAGGGAAGGGCTAAACCACTACTCAAATAACATGGAATCACGACCCCTAGCGGTATCGTTTGGTAATGGGCGTTCCACGGCGAATCTGGCCATTTGAGTGCAGCTCTCACTGGTCAGGGGCAGCGTGCTAAGAAAAGAAAAAACTCGTCTCCAGGTGTCAAAGGGTCGAAGCTGTCCCAGGTGCACTGCTGAGTTTTCCCGGGTTTGGTCCGGATCGTAATTGGCAGATTGACGCATTCCAATCTGAGTCAATTCAGCAAGGCTCTCCTGTGATAGTCACCACAGTAACCCGTGGACAGCACAGATCCAGCATCCCTTACACTGGCTGGGCTCCAGGAGAATAATATGGCTTGAACTGATCATCCACCAGGCAGAGCGATTATTCCTGACAACCGAGAGCTTATTGCCAAGATCGTCATCAACTGGGCTAATTGGAGAAAAGCTTCTGATCGAGCCAACACCGCTTGTCCGCTTTTCGCTCAACGCCGACAGGGCACTGCCGGCGACGAGGCGAATTGTTTGATCCCGCCGCTGCCAACACATTCTTCTCTGTCGTAGAATTTGATGCGGTCAAGGGCTGCTCCTAATTGTCAGAGTGACAACGGTCGCTGGCATGCAATCTAAATCACAGACTGTTAATATTGTAGCTGCAGTACCCCTGCACGGCAAATTGAGTGATACCTAATACCAAAGTTACCGTACGGCGCGAGAAAACCAGGGCAAAACAGCGCAGCCCGGTCGGGTACTGGTGTCTCGCCCGTACCAGCCTGTCCACGGCAGCATCCCGGGCGTCCTCATTCCTCTCCTGCTCTCGCTCTCGCCTCTCGCCCTTTCGCCTCTCCCTCACGGATTCTCTTGTCACTCCGCCTCGTTTTCCTTTTCCTGCATCGGTCGTCTGAGGTCTCCTCTCCCCCTACCCACTCACCGTCCTCCGTCGATCTCCATCGACCTCCCTCTTCTGCTTCTCCTCTCTTTTCCCTTCATACCTACTACCTCTCCTCTCCTTATCCGCCTTCGGCCTCTATCCAACCACTGCTAGCTGCAGTTTTCCACTGCCGCGCAGTTGGTGCAGATTACTAGGAGCTTCCTCCGTTTAGAATCTGCCACTCCTCTTTATCCTCTCCATCCTGGGGAATTGCCATCCGACACCTCGGCCGCACCCTGAATCGAGCCCTCGAACTGACTCCCGAAAGAGTCCTCGATTAGCTTCACCGTCCTCTCCCGTTTCATCGGCTTTGTTTCCCTTCTATTTTGTCCATCGAGTATACCTCGCGTTACCGGTCATTGTTCGCTTTCGGTGTCGCCGAGTCCCTGTCTCTTATACCGTCTACACTTTGGGTTATTGCATGAATGGTATAGCATAGTACATCTCGGACGTCTCTGTAAGACATACCTTTGATCCATATCCCCTACTTCATATCGCCAGTGCGGTCGGCTTTGTTTTTCCTCTCCTCTAACAATAGCCAGCCTTCACGTGTTTGCACCCCCCGTCGAGTCTCCCGCACGCTCGTCCACCGTCAAGGTCTTTTGGCTCGCATCGCCCGCGCAGACATGGCTTCCTCGTCGTCCAACGTGGTGGGTGTCCACTACAGAGTAGGAAAGAAAATTGGTGAGGGTTCTTTTGGTGTGATTTTCGAGGGGACAAATCTCCTGAACAACCAGCAAGTTGCTATTAAATTTGTGGGTTTTGCTCAACCTCCGATGTAGGTTACTCAGTGGCTAATGGTACCAGGAACCTCGGAAAAGCGATGCTCCCCAGTTACGGGATGAATATCGGACTTACAAGATCTTGGTTGGATGCCGTAAGTCTCTCTCTGCGAGCCGATAAGGGATCGGGTAACTGACTTGACTAGCTGGCATCCCCAATGTCTACTACTTTGGTCAGGAGGGCCTGCATAATATTCTAGTGATCGACTTGCTCGGTCCTAGTCTTGAGGACCTCTTCGACCATTGCAATCGACGATTCTCCGTCAAGACTGTGGTTATGGTTGCTAAACAAATGGTAAGTTTCTCTCTATTCCAGTTCTATACCCAAATCCTTCTTTCTAACAATAGTAGCTCTCCCGCGTTCAAACAATCCACGAAAAGAACCTGATCTACCGTGATATCAAGCCCGACAACTTCCTCATCGGTCGCCCGAACTCCAAGGCCGCCAATGTAATCCACGTCGTTGACTTTGGAATGGCCAAGCAATATCGGGATCCTAAAACGAAGCAACATATCCCATACCGTGAGCGGAAGTCGCTGTCCGGTACAGCGCGCTACATGAGTATCAACACCCATCTGGGACGCGAGCAGTCACGACGAGACGATCTTGAGGCCTTGGGCCATGTGTTTATGTACTTCCTTCGAGGTGGCCTGCCGTGGCAGGGCCTGAAGGCTGCCACCAACAAGCAGAAATATGAAAAGATCGGGGAGAAGAAACAGACTACCGCGATCAAGGAGCTCTGCGAAGGATTTCCAGGTGGGTCCTTACCATTATTTAACCTAGGTATTGAACATACTAATGGGGTTTAGAAGAATTCAACAAATACCTGAGTTATGTCCGCAACCTTGGTTTCGAAGATACACCCGACTACGACTACCTGCGGGATCTGCTCACCCAGGCTCTCAAGAACGCTGGGGAAATCGAAGATGGCGAGTACGACTGGATGAAATTGAACAATGGTAGAGGGTGGGAGTACAAATCGTATTCATCTCAACAGGCCCTTCATAACTCAGCCCTTCCTACCTCTGCCAGGGACCTCCATGGCCAGCAAATTCGCAACAGCCAAAGGCCCGGCGTGACCGCAGACCGTTTAAACGCCGCGCAGCCCCCGCCCCCCTCTCCAGCGAAACCCGGAGTCGGGAAGACGCGCGAGCAGCAAAACGTCCGAGGCGGCATCCCGCCGAAACGCCAGAGCGGGGGGTTCGACGCGACACCAGCAGCGTCGACAGTAGCGCAGTTCCAAAACTCAAACGCAAATATCTCGGGTCGGGTCGGCAGCCCAGCGAACCCGTCGAAGACTCAGCCAGCCCAGGGAGCCCAGCAGGCGAGCAATGAGCCGCAGCCCACCTTTGTTCAGAAGGTGATGAAAGCATTATGCTGCGGTAGGTGATCGTTCTACTCCCCTCAAATGTGTCACGCCTGCTCATCTAAGTGAAGGTTGAAAGGTTGACACCTCTGTTCTGAGTACGAATCTGTAATTCTACATAATATCCTTGTCATGCAGGGTCTTGGGCCTGCATTCCTTGTCTTGTTTAGGGGTTGGAGGGCGCCATGGTCTATACTGTCATAACTTGACTCGCCGCCATTGTTTCTTGCCGAGCCGAAGATAGGAGAAACTCGCGGATCCTGGTGGCAGATGGACACTATGTGGAATGGGGCGGGTATATCTTCTCTATGTTTCTCACCGACAAGCCCGTTGAGCAATTGCTCCACCCTCCTTGTTTCGTTACCCTACTCATCAAGGCCCCTTGGATTCTGACGCGGGCTGGACCTCTCGGAGCGGACCCTCCTTCACCTTCTACATATTCTCGTCATTATGCTCCCCTACACTACACTCGTTATGGTGCTACGGCTTTGGAACGGCGAATTTGAGCTTTCTGTTTCTGCGTCTTTTGGTTGTCTTATTCGTGCACTGCTTTATCCCGCATTTCTGGCATGGGCCATTTAATTCTAGATTTCGTCTTGTTTCTGAGTATATGACAACCGCACGAGTTGCTGACAATTCTCGCGGGTCACCTTTGATATTGCCTGTCCGGTTATCCTGCGGCTTTGACTGGTCGTTGTGGTGAGATTAATGATGGCAGAAAGGGCGTTTTGGCATCCAATGGATACAAGCTCGCGCGTTATCTGGGTAGTCTGCCTATCTATGTGGCATTTTTAGCATATAAATGTTGTCCTATGCCCTGTCAATACCTGCAGGATTGTTCTCATCAACCAAGGAGTTTGCAAAGGGTTCTGCTTCGCTTCGCTTCTGCTCTGTTCTTGCTTGTCTAGCAGTACCACTCACGCAGCCTTGCCTTGTTTCCCAATCTTGCTATTGTACTTTCTGCTACATCTCGTTATCGCCTGTCTTGTTCAATTCAATGAGCGCATCCCAGAAGAGTTACTTGCCTACCAGACTTCCCCTGCCCTCTCTGCCCATCTTCGTGTTGAGTAGGCCTTTGTCATTCTAGTTGACACTCGTGCCTACTCTGCTGTTTACACTTGTACATTGGCTATCGCAGCGAGTCGGTTAGCTTTAGGTTCCGCAGTATTGTTCGGTATATATGGGCTGGGGAGGGCATTGTATAGAGTAATTGATATTATACATATTTCCGCTCAGAGTTGGACTTACGATACGTAGAGCCATTAGACAATGTGCTTTCGATGGAGTAGTACCATTTCTCCATGGTCTCTCATATGAAATGCAGTATTTATTGTTATTTAGATGGGGAATAATATTTTATCATTGCCACTGCATTTGTTGTTCACCCTTATCACGAATGGGTCGATAGCGTTTTTGCCGCTGTAGAATATATATAAATACCAGCATTGCCTAGATGGTGTTGTAGAGATATATATAGCATACCTGACAAGACGCAGGATTTCATTACGTAGGCGAAAGCTTCTAACCAGACCTTTGCGAAACAATTGAACGAGATCGAGACTAGAGAAAGAAATATATATTACAACCCGCTACACAGCGTCAAGCAAGCATCACTACCTGCTACAAGCCTTCGCAGTTTCTTACTGGATAATGACTTTTAATGCCCTTTACCCTCGACCTGAGATTGAAAGCGCCGATTCTGCCGGGCCATACGTACCAACCTTCTCTTTCCGGCCGGTAGAGCTCAAACAGATGGCTGTGTTTATGCCGGCGCCACTTGGTCTCAACCCCCAAGACTGCAAGACGGCATGAGGTTGCCCGATTGCCACAAAGAGTTGCTTGGCTCGCAATGATTGCCGTATTTCCATTGTTATCAAAGAATTAGTAATTGGCGTAAGCTGACGGATCAAACGGAGGCTTTGGACGACAAACGATCAGACGCATGACCCTCGGCCGACATCACCAAACGATGAAACGGTAAAGCTCCAGCCACGAAAATATTACCGAGTCGTAATTCAAACTAGGCAGTTACGCTGGGCGCACCTGCCTGGGATTCAGCCACGATTCATCCATGTCTTTGTTACCCCAATTGGCCCGCTAACCATGATAGGCATTTGCAAAGTCGACTGGGTGTAGAAGCTGCTCGGTACCCGACCAGCGGGGTTGAATATGCATGAACATTCTGTTGTGTGGGAGACGACCGGTCTTTCCGACTCAGTCAGGAATCCCGTGCAGTGATGTATTGCAGCCTAGATGGCGCGAGTGGAAAGTGCCTGGAAGCGGGGTAAACGGTTTGGTATGCTATGTAGTATGTACCTTTCCCAAACGAGTCTTCGGGGGGGATTCTATTTCTAATGTTGGGGGGGGGAGGGGTGCAGAATTAGCACTTGAACTTCGGGGTTGAATCATCTGGGGAAGCTAGGAATGCGGAGGGGAGGGAAAAGGGCGCAAGGAGCTGATTTGGCGAGACATTGGGTGAGATGCGAATGGAATATTATTGAGTTGACGAGTTGTCTGAGAGGATTGGGCCTTGAGTCAGAGCGTGACGCAATCGGCGAGCCGCTGATGTTGTATCTGCATATCAGATGCTTCAATCGTAAGATGTTTGCTTGTGAGCTCATGATACTCGCAGGGAGCTTTTCCTGTACAGGCATTCCAATCCTGGATCGACGGCCGGTGGCCTTGATCCAGTTTCGGATAGATTGGGGCCGACAGGGAAGAGAGAGGCCCTCCATCCAAACAGAGTCCATCTTCTTCGGTTGTCCATCAACAGCAAACGTCCTGCAGCCTCAGAATTCTGACACATCTCGCAGCTAGCGCTGCAACACGGCAGTTAGCTTCTCGACCTTTCCCTCCGCAATGATACGAGCTTCCATGCCAAATGCCATCATGGCGCAGGCGAGCAGTGTCCATATGCAGTCAAGCCTGGCTTAATTGGCGCTGCAACGACCAGCATTGGGAATGCAGCCGGCAGATGGAGCGGGGAAGAAACTGCCCAGCCAGTAGCCACCAGTCACCTGCAAGGCCCTTGTTTTCTTTCCAGATCAAGGTTCGATCGGAATGGGGTGCGAGCTTCGGTGCGTGGAGCGAAGAGAGAGAGTCGGGCGGTGCCGCCACCACGTGACTCAAGGTCCAGGCAGGGTTTCAGGATCTTCACGGCCAAATTGTTGAGGCGATGAGATCACCGTCGTCTCATCTCCGAGCCCGCGTCGTTTCAGTGTTAATGTGGGCGGCCCCGTATAGCCTGGCCCAGCCTCCCAAGAGTACCCAGGACGGAAGACATCTCGGGAGGGCACCGGCGAGCTCCGTGGATCGCAGATTCACACCAGTGCCAGCAGAACCGAGAACGCACAGATGGATCAGTTACATAAAAGATACGACCGGTGGGGCAAGAACAGTGGTTTCATATGGCCTCGAGAATTTGAGGATTCTCCACAGAAGTCTAGAATTGCATTCCATGGGTTTTGACCCTGTTGTTTCCCGCGGATAGCATCGGCGCGCGCCTGTTGAATTCGCCTGATTGAGTTTTTCCGTGGGTAGCGACCTGACTATGAAAGACGGTAACCCGGTGAGACCTTTGCAGTTCATGAATCATTCGACTGACTCAATCGGAGCAGGGTAGGGCTGGCAACCGAGAGTTGTGGATATACACCGTCCTCCTTGCCGGTGGTTCAGATTAAGCCATCCAAGGAAACCGGATTGTCGTCGGATATGCGACCGGAGTTGGCTCGCTTTTCTCGGAGGGCCACGGAAAATACTTCCTAGCCGACAAGAAGTTGGAGAGACAGAATTGTTGACGGATGAGTTCGTTCAGCCGCTGTGGCAAAGCGCCTAAAATTTTTTCAAAGTCCAAAGAAGCTCAAGTTCAACTGCTCCACGGGTGATCTCCCCTGTCTGTCTCGGAAAATTCAGGAGAGATTCCTTTGATACTCCGGCTAAGAAGGCTGACAGCGTTGACATGAATGAAGGCGTGGTGGTGGTACGCGATAGGGTAACGTTACAGGTTACACCATCGAAATTGCCACCGTTGAACAACGGACACAAGGGATTAATCGATGATTTTGGACGGGCGTGCCCAGTTGCCTGATTCTATATTGACGAGGGGTATATGTGGCGAGAGAGTTCTAGCAGTGTTCTAGAATTCGGACCCTGTCTGAACTTGAGTTTGACCTTTCCTGATCTTCGAAGTTTACAAGGGGTGGAGTGTTGCTCTGCCGCGCAAAACTACGATTCATGCGATCATGCGAGTCATTGTTGTTGAACTTGTGCCAGAGCCCCAAAGTCGAGAAAGATCTGCACGACGAGATAAACTCGCACGGGTAAACCGAAGATCTGGACAAATGATGTGATGGAATCATCGAAGCTTGTTCCTGATACATTCGTTCGCACTGCGGTGGGTGCTTGCGTTAGATGCACTATTATACGCCTTGGAGCGTCCTACGACTCTCGAGTCTGCTGCTGTGACACGCCCAATGTGCGCCGTCTCCAGACTGATAACTCGTCCATCTTGCTTTGCCTGGCAGCGTCTGGCACCTGCTGTGCGACACTGGTCTCCACGGGTACGTAAGCACATTTGCCAATTGACCGTTCAGTCAATGCCGGCGTAGTCAACACGCAGCTGGGTCTGCAATTTGGCCTCGCAAGGGTGGACAGGGTCGGACAGGCTTCAACACCGGACGCATCAATTGCCAGCGGCCGAGTCCAGCCAGCGGGCTGAGAAGGAAAGGAGAAAATCGCGTGAGCAGTAAGGAGGAGGAAGGAGATCACGTTGAAGACAGACTGTCGCAAGTGGGCCCAGTGGAGATGCTGGGCGCCACCGGTCGCACGATCATTGGCCTGGTACAATCATCCCACGGCCCCATAACACTCATCCACGCAAACCTCCTCGATCAGGCCCCGTGGCCAGCGGACGCTGACTGGTTGGTGAGTGGGCCAAAGGAGTGACCCCCCACTGCGGTGCTTGATTCGCCAGCCCGATCAGGGTTTTCCTTGGAATCTTGGATTCTTGGGGCCATCCAAGACAGCCCGCCGCCTTCTTTGAGAATTCTTTGCCTGTTCTGTCAGGTTCTGGAAAATGTTCGTCAGGCCTTCTTTTTCTTTTCTTTTTTCTTTCTTTTTTTTTTTTTTTTGCCTGTTTCGCCGCACGCCATCCGAATGCAGCAACACCCCACTCCGCCCGTCGTATCTGATTGAGTCCACTCCGAAGGGACCTTGCGATCGCAACATTAAAAAGAAAAAAATCATGAAAAATTTAAAGACTTCAAAAACCGTAGCTGTGACACATCTGCTGTTGAACTGATCGATGCCTGCAGAGTGCAGGCCCTTGCAGACCGGTCGGCTTCAATCAAAGCGCAGGCAGCATCCGAGCAGCGTGAGTGGTGGGAGCTGGGCGTCAGAGCAAACGCCTGTCCTGGCATCAGGCCAGGATCGGACTGACTACGACGCTTGTGGCATAGTGTGGGTCCAATTTAGGCAGGAGGGCAAAGAATGGGTAAGACTGTCAGACAAGTCGCACGGTAAGATAACAGCTGCGGCACAAACGCCAGTTGCCTGTCTGACTCCGGCGGGCACGCTCTTTGTTGACGGAATCATTCGGGACACCAACGGTGTACTGGAGGAAGCTTGGTTGTTCTGATCAGGCTGGATTTGACGGAACTGTAGCACTGAGAGACTACTCCTGCATATTCCATTCTTCGCTCCTTGCCTCATGCTGCACCGCCGGCTTGGCGATCCGCAGATCCTGCACCGCTCAGCCAATCACAGCCGAGCCCCTCCCCCAGTCAGGCCGTCGTGCGCGCGTTCTCCAGAATCTGAGCTGCCCTTTCTCGTTTCTGCGCCTTCTCTGCTTCTTCCTCTGCCTTCAGCCCTTTTCAGGGACTTCAAAGCACATCATTGCTTTTTTTTGCCGGTCGCAGGCTCGCAGCAGTTCGGCGTCGGGCAGTCCCACTGCGACGGCCTGCGGCAGCTAAAAGACAATCTTTCAATTCCGACACTGCCCTGCTCAAAGAACCGCAACCCGGGATAAAGAGATAAAAGCCTTGTAGACTAGAGGCTGAATGAAAGCAATTGATTCATTCAGATGGACCTGATTCCGAGTCTTTGATGATCTCGGCCCGTATATAACTCGTCTTGCGTCCCGATTTATTTTCAAGATTTTCGTATTTCCCACATTATTATTGTTTTTATTTAGATTTTATATTTCTTATTCTGAAGCTTGTTGCCACTCTGGAGCTTCGTCTTGGCTGTGACCCTACAAATTCTGCACGAGTCCCTCCCTGTTCCTGGCGGGTTGTGTATTATAGTCCTCAATTTTCAACGTCGCAGCGTCATTTTTTGGATACACAAAGTCCATACGCAAGCCCAGTAGTACTTGTTTCGCCCACTCCGTCTACCATTACGACTACTACTACTTAATTCCCACCATTCTCCGACCCAACTTGAGCGATTTACACATCTTGTCCACTCTGAATCACGGAGTTCGCCCACTCCTGTCACCATTCCTTGCAGCATTTTGCTGTCGCATTGCATCATCACCTGGTAAGTGTGGTTTTTTTTCTTGTTTCATTCACTTCATCCTATCCAACAAAAATTGGATGGGCGATCTTCAGGAATCAACCCAGGCCTTCTTCAAATGACATTGCATGGCATCATCTCTGCTCCAACCGCCTTATCGGGGTGGGGTGCCGACCTCGGCCTGATAGGCGGAGACCCGTCAAGGTTCTGGCTCAGAGAGGATCGACCGCGGCGGCTGCTGATTGGGCGGCTCCCCTCTTCTGGGAGGGTTCTTTTCTTCTCTAGCCCAGCCTAGCCTAGCCCCAGCCCAAGTGGGCCGCCGTGCAAGTTGGCTGATCAGCGTCCATCACATCACTTCATTTCGCTCCCAAGTTCCCACTCCCTCGCACTCCAGTCGCTGCCTCGCTCCGTTATATGCCCTTTTCCTCCCTCCTCCCTCCGTCTGTCCCTGTCGTCATTAATAACCTTCTTTATCCCTTATCTTCTTCCCTACACCCCCCAAGTTAACCTTTTTGATCAACTCTGGGATGCGCTTATCCCGCCAATGATCCATCTCTCGCGCTCTCTCGCTCTCTTTTCCCTCACTAACCGCCCGCCGTTTCCTTCAGCTTTCACTCTCGCCGTCTGTCTGCGCTTTCATCTTTGAACCACCTCGAGGCAGACCTTTTACCACCTCACTCATCCACCGCCATCCATCCACATTATCCGGTGTATTCGACCCAAACAACTCGGGCTCTCTCGCTACCTCTTCAAATACTCCCAGCGAGACCGGCCCACTCTCCCTTGGCTCGACTAAGGGGGAAGAGTGCAATAATTTCACTCTTACGATATATACAAACGAGGGGACGACCGCTAAGCGAAATGCTGAAGAAGAAATCCCTTCACCCTCCTCTACTCTTTTGGCACAACACTCCCAGCTCAACACCAGACCTCTCCCCGACATCCTCATCATCGGATTCTGAGTCGGACGAGGACATGGACCCTTCTGGTTCACGTCCGTTAAGTCTGACTGTTCCTCAAGGCGCTTTCTGTTCCATGCGTCCGACCCTCGATGAGGTGCTCGCGAATACGGCACCTGCTCCTTACACCCTTAGCGCCTTCATGGCCTACCTTTCGCAGAACCACTGTCTGGAGACCCTGGAATTCACAATGGATGCGAAGCGGTACCGGGAAGCTTATGATGGCGTCAGCCGCCAACTAGGACAGTTCCCAATTACGACCGACTGCCCAGAGACCCGCCACTTGTGTATGCTCTGGCAACGACTTCTGTCCGCTTACATTGTCCCCGGATCCCCGCGGGAAATTAACGTCTCCAGCGAGGTCCGTGATTACATCCTTCTCAGACACGCCAACCAGGCTATCCCTCCTCCGCCTTCGATGTTGGACGCCGCGGTTAAGCTCGTTCATGATCTGATGGAGGAGTCGATTTTCATGCCCTTTCTGAACGCCCATTCATCGTCCACTCATGTGCTCCCCCTCGCAGACCCATTGTTCTCCCACGATGACAGCCATGTAACAATAGTTTCCAACCCGAGTCTGGATGAACACGCCGTCAAGCGAGTTCGCTCCAAGGGTGGCCGTCTTTCACCCCGTTCCTCGAGGGAACTAGGCTCACAGGTTTCCTCGAGCCCGCCTGCTGGCCACTTACCCCGCTCTAATTTCTCCATCAACGCAGTCACTTCTCGTGGCAAGTCCGTACACCGAACATCAAACCAGCCGTCAAGTACTGCCAGTGGTGACTCTACTTTGACAGATGACTCTGGCAGTCTTCAGTCGAGCACCGGGGAGCCGATGACTCCCCCAACCACCCCGCCATCTAGTGAACCCGGGATGCGAGCGAGCAGCCCCAAGAACCGCGTCGACAACCCTTGGAAGAAGATGGGCATGAAGCTTGGGTTCAAAAAGCGAGGCAACGGCAGCCAAAGCATGCGCTTCCCTCCGGACGAATGACTCTGGTTTGTTCCACGCACGATTTGACGTTATCACATCTCCTTGTCGAAAAGAAGAAAAAAGAAAAAACGTCTCGACATCACGACCAATATCGTACATCAACCTCTACCCACAATTTCCCTACGATCGATCCCCAACGGATCATGCCTGAAAACCGATACGAATGGACGGCGTAATGCACGGGCATTTTTATTACATATACGGAAGCATTTTCATATTTGGCGTTATTTTCAACAGCGAATGAGCGAGCATTCTTCGGTTTTGCAAAAGAATAGATAGAACGGTTCACCTGGAAAGGGAGGTTTTCTGCTCGGCGTTTGTTTTTCGTTTCTTTGTTGTGTTTCAAAATATTTTTCTCACGACTGTCTACTTGATGCATCATGCGCATATGCGAAAGCCGGATAGCCTTCGCATCATGAAATGGCGGGCCCTGATTTGTTGCACCTGTTTCTATAACTAGCATACACCCTTCTCCTGTGTGTTTTCGTATTCACGACATTGGCATTGGCATTGGCATTTACTTAGTATACTAGTCTAGATACCCAATGTGTGGTTAATACTTGAAGCATTATTTCCCAGCTCCTAAACTATCTCTTCTTTTGACTTATCGACAATATTGGGCCCGGCCGTACCTACTATGGACTACCAAATGGCATGCATATATGTAAGTATGCCTAACCAGAGGCGATATGCATAACCCTATGGCTCTCGCAGCCCCATGTCATTTAGTCCCAATCTAACGACGTTTCCATATCCTATCTTGCCCTTCCATCCCCTTCTAAACCCACCACGATACCCGTCCCATCCAGTCAAACCACCTATGAAGAAGAGGAAGAAACAACAACTCTCCCCCCAACTCTCGTCTCCAGCGCAGATCCACCTCCCTCCCCATCAACATCCCACCCGCCCTCTCTCAGCGAATCAATATACCTCTCGAACCGACCCCCGTCATTTAGGTAGCCCAGCGTGCGTGAGAGAGTCGCTAGCGCTCTCCCCGTTTCGTCCTGGCTGCTGCTACTGCCACTGCCACCTTGCCCGTCTTCTGAGTGCACTAGGAGTCGTGTAGCGAGGAGTGCATGCATCCATGCCTTCAAGTGGGACTTTGGCGTGCTAGATGGTTTGAGGAGGATTGTTGCATCTGCGTGTTTTTGATTGTTTGGGCTGCTGCTCTTATTGATACTGTGCGGAAGGTGCAGGAGGATGATGTAGTCCTCGTCATTACAAATGGATGTTATCTCCCTCAGCGGGAGTGTAGTTTTGAGCGAATTGGAGCCGGGTACGGTCGTCGTCGTTGTAGTAGTTGACGACGACGAATGTGAGAGGAATTGACGTAACGAAGCGCCAATCTGACATGATCCTAATGTTTCTGTTTCTGTTTCTGGTGATCCTGTTGAGGAGGATTTAGAAGCGTACCAAGTGAGCGCGCCGCCTGCGTTGAAGATCCGTTCTTGTTTTGAGACTTGCGCTGGGGTTAGGACTGATAATTTTTGCGTTTCTTTTGCGCTTGATTGGCGTTTTTGTTCCTGCTTCTGTTGTTCTAGGTTTGAGGCGAGGTCGGGAAAGTCAGGGTCTGAGGAAAGAAGGGTTGAGAAGACGATATTGGCCCGTTGTCTGTTCAGGGTAGTCATCTGTACAGAGCACACAGCAGCGTAGTTAAGAGATAGGTGAAGAGTCAAAAGGAGGATGAGAGTGATCCATGTTGCTGCGAAGCCCGTGATGTGGGAGACAACTAAGGATCCGACCAGCATCCCGATCAGAGAGATAACCGTTTCCTGCGATGAATCTTTCTATTTCGGGTAGGCAGTTTAGGTTAGCTATCCCTTCTGTAGTAAAGCGTATTTGAACGAAAAGGCAAACGCACGGCATTGATCTCGGCGAGGTTCCCCCATTTCGAAAAATGAGCACTCAGACTAGCTTTCGAGCTTCCTCCGGCGACGCCGCAGAGCGCACGAAGCACACCAGCGGCACTGAGAATAGTTACTCGACTGACCCCGGCCGGGATCATGGGCGACAAGCAGTCGAGTACCATGGCGAGATCGTTAAAAATGTCCGCTGCGAAGCGGTACATCTTACATTCCGGCTCGAGGGCCGTTCCGACGCGGTGCGCGAAGAGAATCGTTGCAACTCGTCCAGATGTATCTTGGAGGATGTGAAGAAGGAGAGCAGACGTTGGAGAGGCATCAGCATTTCCGACTCCCACGCCTGTATTGTTTTAGCTTGGCCTGATGCATGGGGCTTTTGGGTTCAGGACCTTGTAGAACGGCTCGCGATGCTAATAAGCCGGCAATGGAACTGCTGAACGCTTGGAGAGAGTCCTTGTCGAAATGAGCATGGTACATTTGCATCACGCGTTGCGTGCGCAACTTACGAATATTTGATATCTGTCCTCTATTAGTATCTGTAAGGGTAGAAGGTTTGGAATTAACTCACGGGACATAGTCATCGCTAACACTATGCGGATAACCTGCTGGAAGAAACACGTCTATTAAGAGACTTTGTAGCGAGCCTAGAGACCATGGTGCTGAGTTAGAGGAAGTATGCTGATGCATCGTTAGTTGTGCTTGAGCGAAGCGATTTCCTGAACTTACCGCTACATCTACGCGGCCGGCGACCTGGCCCTCTTTTTCACCGATGGGTGATGCAGGCCCTGGAGAGGGTTCGGAGTAGATATAGGTTGATGTTGGGTTATTGAGCTCGTCGACCTCGGTGAAGGTGATTATCTTCGTGGCATGAGTGTCCATGTTTTATGACCAATTGCGAGACATGCAATAATACAAATTTCCCTTGTACACGTCTGCTTGGCGTTGGAAATATCAATAGAGGAAAGCGTACCGAGGACCTAGGTACACGCGTGAACGAAGATGGCGATGACTGGTGAGATGGTTGGTAAGGCTCGGAGAAACAGCGCTTAATTAAGGGCCAGCGTGCCGTGGCACGTGTCGTGCGCAGTCGACCTCGAGTACCTTTTGGCTCTTTGTTGCTACATTTTTAATAACTGTCAATTGAGCAGTCTACAGCTTCATGGATGAACGACTGCCAAACAATCAATTGTTTTGACCTAAGTATAGATATGAAGCTGAGGAACCTTGCCTCTTGCATTCCAGGCTTTCCAACAAACAAGCCCATCTATGACCTTGATAACCTGATATCAAATATATCCCGCATAACGCGCGCCAGAAGAATAGTAAAAACCGCTAAGCACCAAGACTAGCAAAACCACCTGCGCCGTAAACAAGGAGATAAAAGAATGAAAAGGAAAGTCGCAAAGGCCGCGGTCAAGCCGACCTTTGAATTGCGTCGAGGTTCGCAAGCCACTGGGGCTGCTTTTAGCCTCAAACGACCTTGGGGATTGGGAGCGACCGTGGGGCGTCCTCCCTCGCGTCTCAAGCATGCCACTCGTCCATGTGTCTCATCCTGACCATCGTCATTGAATCATTCTGTGCAAAGATGATTTGTAGTAGAATCAAATGTATAGACTGGCGCCGCCAGTCTCAATGGCCTCGATTTCGGCCTCGCTGTAAGGGAGGCGGTGGAAACGGGTGGGGAGGTCGGTACGATCGAAGAACACGCCCTGCTGGGGTTGGATGGAACCAAGAGAAGCTCCAGGGCTACGGCCAATGGAGCCTTGAGAGAACGAAGCGCGTCCGAGGGGGCCGTGCTGCTGCGCCTTTGCACGGTAGGCGGCGAAGGAGTCTGGAAGGACACCGGTGGGAGAAGCCGGGTGAGGTCGGGGGCTGTGGTCAACAGATTCTGATGGCAGTTAGCGGCGGATACCAATTGAGCTGGATTTGCGCGAGGCACGTACGAGGGATAGAACGTCTGCCAACGAAGCGGATAAGAGGGGTCCGGGCAGCGTTACGCAGAGAAACGGTGGCACGCATTTTGAAGAAGGTGGTGGGAAAGAAAAGTTGGATTAACCGGAATTAAGGTTCTGAAGCCGGCTCGGGAAGGATCGAGAGACTGGTATGGATAAAGAAGAAGAGGATTATTATATTTACGGTAGATAGCCAGAAGACACTGGAGATGGAAGATTGAGAGCGAGAGGAGGGGGATGGAGAGCGAAAGAGGAGGAGCGGAAGC
Organism: Aspergillus versicolor CBS 583.65; assembly: GCF_001890125.1. Lineage (NCBI taxonomy): Eukaryota > Fungi > Ascomycota > Eurotiomycetes > Eurotiales > Aspergillaceae > Aspergillus > Aspergillus versicolor. The sequence goes on along the minus strand of NW_024467528.1, from coordinate 2,348,443 downwards.
GAGGGAGGAAAGGGCTTGATAAGTTCCTCGAGCAGCAGCAGGAATGCTATCAGAACTAATGTGATAATATTTTCACTAATAGTTACCGGGTGTGTAACGCGAATACCGTTATTTACGCCCGCCCCGCTGGGGTGCTGACAGGTTCGGGGTAAATCTCAGTCTTGCATCCGATTATCGTTGTATCAAATGCCGGATGTTTTCTCAAAGTCGTCGTGCTTCGCCGCCGCTCACTTCGCTTTTTACCCAACCCGCATCGCCGGTGAGGAGTCAGGTTGTCAACTGAGGCGGAGGATCGCTGCTCGCCTTCTCCCCCGCATGATTCCTTCTCATCCCACCCCTCCAATTTGTTCGAAGTCGACACAATCATCAAGGATCGCCCTCCGCTCTCTCCCAGACAGGCATTCCGGCGACAGCTCCGACCATTCACGTGACATCTCCGAGAGCTCCCGCCGAGACGGTAACGAAACGCCGAAGCAACGACTGTTGTTGACTGGCGGGGATTGCCTCAACTCCGAGTCCAGTCACACCATTATTCAAGCTGCAGGGTGGTCAGAGTTTCCGTTGGAGCTCCCCCAATAATAGTCAGCATTATTATCTGGGGAGAAGGGATTCCGGCCATCGAACCATATCCCGTCCGACATCGTTCGACCTCCAAAATTTTCACAAATCCAGTTGCACCCTGCGCGGAAAACGTGGAAACCAGTGCCCGTTCCGGCTTTTCCCGCTGGTTATTTCCCACCCCGGCCGCAGCACAACGTCCCCAAATCCCGGCTCTGTGATTTTGCGACGCGACTCGCTTCGGACCCGACCCGATCACTGCCTGGTCATTATTGCTACCTAACATGCACGAGCTACTGCTTTTCGCCTCGGTTCCCGCCCACCAACACTATGAGCTGTTACAACAGCTGACCGGCCTGACAGCCATGCAACCCCGTCACCGTCTCGAAAGGCGTTTGATCTTCAAGGCAACTCGGAAGCCTGGCTTGGTCAATGCGCGCGGCGGCAGTAGTCGGGAAGTGCAGGGCGCTGATCTCGTACGGCTCAATAAGATGCTCAATGGGCAGATGTTCTATACACAGGTTGTTGGCCCAGTTTCCGAGGTTGATTTTAATTTAAAGCCCACATCTTCCAGCGGCTCGGATGCGCCCATGGCTGGGACGGATGAGGCCGCAGACAGTTCCTATGACTATGACAGCCAACCATGGAAACTCGAATTTAGGGACATCCCGGAGGCGGGAACTAGATCGACCATCACAGCTCGGCTGGCGGCCAGCGCTGCTCTCCCCAAAGGTGATATTGTGACGCCGATGAATGCCTGGGGGTATAGGTCAGTAACCCCCCCTTCACATTGTCTACAATCATATGTTCCATTTAGTAGTGGTATGTGGTTTATTGACATCTGCTACAGTTTCGTCACTGAGTACGTGGTGGAAGGAGATACCTTCATCCATAATGACATCGTAATCTTTCTGCATCGTGTGCTACAGTATCCGATTCAGGGCCAGGAACCACATGAACCGCGGCGACAGCTGCCCTCGTTCGGAGAACTGGTGCCCTTGGAAAGGACCGGAAGCTATGTCCTTCAGGCGGCCATTACAGTCCAGGATGGCAGTAATCAAGAGCTGATGAGAACTGCCTCTCAGCATTTATTTGGTCTTCGGGAGCAGCTTAAATCAGCTGTTCGTCTCGAGCAGGCTGATCGACTGTCTCTGGACACCCGCGCCAAGTAGACGGCGATATTTGCGTTTTTACTTATACCCCGGAGCAGGTCTCCAAGTAGATCCTTTGAGAATAAAATTGTATTTTCAAATTCGTTATAGGCCCATCAATTTTACGGAAAAGGAGGGCGACGTCTTTCTGACCGTCAGTAATATACGAGCTTGTCTATACAACATTGATTTTTGGTAGAGCATGTGACTTCGCGAATTTTAAGGACGCGTGGGCGCGTCAACCTAGAGCAAGTCAACCCATCTCACAAGTCACAACTTGATCCTCTGCCCTCAATCATTGACTCTTGTTTCGATATATCGGTACACTGTCTAAGTGAAACGATAAATCATTTATTTCACTTTAGCTTTCAGGATGGCCGGGGGAGGGCCTGTGAAGCGTGCTGCGTCGCCGAAGCCGATCTCACCACCACCCATTCGGCGGAAAGTCGATTCTACAGTGAAAAGTACGTAAAAGTTAAATTGTTTTCATTTGCATTCCTATTAACGTAGAATTTCTATTTTCCTAAGAGACTGTTGCAACTTCATTTTTCACGCCAGCATCGAAAAAGAAGCCCGAACCAATCACATGGAGAATTGTAAACAACTCTTTGATAGTCGGCAAATTCTCGCCGGAGTCAAGTCAAGAACGAAAAGCCTCTGACAAGCCACGGATAGCTGCCTTTGATTTTGTATGTTTCCTTGGTTGATTAGGTCCAGATGACATCCGTGGAACTGACTGTTCCTAGGATTCAACATTAGTCTCCACGGCATCGGGGAACAGGTTCCCCAGAAATGCGGCCGACTGGAAGTGGTGGAACCAAGGTGTTCGTTCGAAGCTGCAGAAGCTCAACACAGATGGGTAGGTCTAAATCTTAGCCGTTACCTACTTAGCTTGGACGAGCTGACAGCTTTCAGATACCATGTGACTATCATTTCAAACCAGAAAGCGATCAGCCTCAAGAAGGATAAGAAAGGCGACGATTCCAAGAGCCTGATAAACTTCAAAGAGAGAGTCTCGGCTGTGATGAAGGAGCTTGATTTTCCGCTCAGTGTGTACGCCGCGACGGAGGATGATGAATATAGGAAACCGAGAATTGGAATGTGGCGAGAGTTTTTCGACGATTATGATCTCGATGTATCCGGGATTGATACGCCCGCATCGATATTTGTTGGTGACGCCGCTGGACGACCAACAGACCATTCTTCGGTCGACCGGTAAGTCATACTCCTTCAAGAGAAACTAGTTCTGGCTAATAACATCAAGTGGATTTGCAGCAAATGCCAGCATACCTTTCAAGACACCTGAAGAGTTCTTTCTCGATGCTCCCCCCGAACCGGTCGTTGAATCTTTTGATCCATCGGTGTATCTAGAGTCTGATTCCACCGACGATGGTAAGGTTTCCATTGGCAAAAGTATACGCGATGGTTGATGTTAATGACAATGTTTGAGCATCAGTGTTGCCACCATTCTCACGAAAGAGCCCGTTGGAGCTAGTGATATTTTGTGGCAGCCCGAGTGCTGGGAAATCAACCTTCTATTGGAACTACCTCAAACCACTAGATTATGAGAGAGTGAACCAAGATATCCTGAAAACCGTGCGTTTCTTTCCTTTCCCCGCAAGGAATATTCCGAAAATTGACAAAGACGCCAGAGACCGAAATGCATTAAGGTCGCCAAAGAGCACCTCGCGGCCGGAAAGTCTGTTGTTGTAGGTACGTATAAACACGCAAATATTGGCCGAGTTTAGCCATGCAGAACACTCGGACTGTCCACTTCTATTCAGATCATGCAAATAATCGCCCTTGCATTTTTGTCCAACGTGGAGTAGCTAGCACTGCTTAGTGGGCATTTGAATTGTCAACCCAACCGCTCTGCTACCTACCGACCCGCTCACAACATATCAACAATTGATGTTTAGGTTCAAGCCATTGATCGCTGACCTCCCTCTTTCCTTTTTCCTAGATAACACAAACGCCGATGTAGACACGAGATCTCAATGGGTCGACGTCGCGAAGGAGGCCAATGTCCCGATCCGGTGTGTTTACTTCTCTGCGCCTCTGGAGGTCTGCAAGCATAACAACGCAGTCCGCGCCGCAAACACAAGCCTGGTAAGTCGACTTAAATTTCCCCATATTTGTATCAACCTCGTTTGCATTCGTCAAAGGCAATACTTGCCAAGGCCACTGTAGCTTTGACCGCCGAACTACTGCCTACCTCCACATATACATGCATCTACCTACATACTTGCATATTTACTCAGCCTACTAAAACCATTCTAACAAAATACTCTGCAAAAAAAAATAGAACCCCGAGTCCCGCGCTCTCCTCCCAGGCATTGCGTTCGGCGACTTTTCCCGCCGATTCACTGAGCCCACTCTCTCTGAAGGCTTCCAGGATATCATCCGCGTCGATTTCCGATTCCGCGGCGATGAGGAGGCCAAGAAGATATGGAAACAGTACTGGATATGATCCGCGACGTCTGTCCTAGCTTATTATATTTTCTGGGCTGCGGAATGGCTGGACTAGAGTAGCGTAGGGTTGGCCGTTTCCCTCCCTATACTGTCGCATATACCATGGTACTCATTCTATCTAATGTATTGAATATCCTACGAGACCAAGGAAGGTAGGGTCAGATCGACGACGATGAGAGTTGAGATCTAGATGCGAATCATCCGGCCGCATCTCCCATGGACTATGGATCAAAGCACCCATCTCTGTATCTATACAAAAGAACTAGACGCCACAAACTCAGCTGAAAATCCAAGGAAAAGCACCTACCTACCTATCTGCTAGTGCTTTATGCATATGCCATGCAGTACTGATGATCACTCTGTAACTGTGAAACGTTACTCAGGGCCTCGGCCTGGACGCGACCTCGTTTAATCAAATTCTAAAGGGGAAGAAAGCTTTGGTCTCTTCCTGGTGGCAGCCTGGTGCTGCTTGCTGTCTCTATTCCAAGTGGCTGGCATTCCTCCGACTCTTGCCCTTGCGCGCCGGCTGCTGTGTAAACGCAGGACAGGTTTGGGGGTAGGGTCCAGTATTGTAAATTTGACTTTGGAACCAACCTGGAGCTCTCCTGCAAGGGTCTGGTTATCGAATCTACCTCTGCGCACCTACTCCCGTCTTTTAAAACAAACAAACAAAGGACAAGTTTGAATCAATCATGATTATTATGAAAATTGAATATGTTTAGATATTATATTCAAGGGTTGCACGGCCGGACGAATTGATATCCGTGCCTTGTGAGATGAATCGACTGCTCTAAGAGGTACAATGGGCCACAGGCTGGAGGTCTCGTCCATTTCTTGTCAGTTACTTTTTTCTTTTCTTTCCTCCAGACGTTCCCGGGTATCATAACAGGGATAACAAAACCCTTGCAACCGTTCTTCCCGCCACCTTTTTTTTCCCCCACCTTTTCTGTTTTTTAACCCCTCGACAGAGGCTCATCATTTCGCCCTTTTTCCGCGGTTCATGCAAGGTATACAGGTGTAAGGAACGGAACTGACCACGACGTACAAACGCACCATTATATCGGGTAAATGGAGACCGTCCATCGTGTACTCATGCAAAAGGGTAGAGACACAAAGGGAAAAGGTATCAAGTGTTCATAAAGGAGTGGATTGCGCTCAGCGAGACAGTAGTCGCTGGCGCATCAGGTCATCAGTCATTATTGGATCATAGATCACAGCGTAGGAAAATGAAACGTAATGTGGCTGTATAAATCGCACAGACGTAAACATAATAAGGGAAGAGTTAGACATTAGTCATCGCACGCTTTGCCTCATCTTTCGAATTAGCATTTTGAGAGGCGTGGATAGCAATAAGATGTTGTACATCCAAGCCTCTCAAACTTGTTTGCTTTTTGGTTGGCTGTTGTCTTTTTATTTTTATTTTTGATAGACGGCCCGTGGCAATTTCGAAGTCGGCGGAGGCGAAAAAGTCTCTAGACCCGAGACACAAGATCTTGGAAGAATTTGAAAAAATTTCGTTTCAACGACCGATCCCGGCATCGTCCAGTTGCAGGCGCTATCTTCATAGGGCCGACAATTTCGCCATCGCCCAACTCGGGAAATTTCTTGTCGTGCAGAGTTGGGATTCTGACCTGCTCGCACGGGTCGCGGTGGTGAGACTCGATCGTACTCAGCACAGGCCCGTTCACATTGAGCTGGGCGAGCATCGCATCGTAATGCCGCTTCCATTCGCGATTAATTGACTCCCATTTTTCCTGCGTCAATTTGTAAATCTTCGACGTGATACCATAATGTTCTCCGGTCCGAACTAGGTGCTTCGTGAAATTGCACTGCGCCAAATCCCACTGGCTCCGCAACTGCTGGAACGATTCGACGTTGTAAACTTCAGGAACATAAGGCTCTGGCTGGATGGTGAAGTTAGCATGGCCGAGCTGAATCGCCCACTCGTCGTTTGGGTCGGAAAGAGTCAAAGGAGGAACATCCCCAGAAACAGTTCGGACCGTACTAGCTCGTGGGCGGTTGAAAGAGGCGATCGAAGGCTTGGTGGACAGTGGAGGAGACGGGAGGCCAGCCAATCGGTCTCGAAGTGCGTTTGCATCTGGGCTGGCGTTTGAAACGTCGGCAACAGACGGCGACTGCAACGGGGAGTGGATTTTGGATATGGGGTCTTCCGGCTCATCACCCATAAACGGCGGGAGTAGAGGTGTCGTAGCTTGCGGAGCGGACTCATCCAGTGGTAGTTGGTTCGCTTTAGTGATGTCGATGGGGCGTGCATTTGATTCGCTGACACGGTCTTCAAAGATCGTCCTCGCGGGCGATGGGGGAATCTGAGCGGAATCAACCCAGCTCGTCGGGCATGTTGTAGTTGGGCTAGCAGCAAATACAGATGCTGATGAGTTGGTCCGGGACCGGATTTGCGGCGAGAACGATTCCCCATCTGGGCCGTCGGATGCTCGTTTGGACTTCCAACGATTTGAGATGGTGGATATTCGCGAGCCAATCCGGGAAAGGCCATTTTCTGAGGCATTGTCGGAGCGCCTCTTCTTTGGGGAGTGAACCGTATCCATGCCAGCATCAGTGAAATCGCAGCCGTCGCAAGTACTGACTGTGGATAGGTATGAGTCTTCAGGGACGGATAGCCCTTGATCGAAGTGTTCTGCATGTCAATCATTAGTCGGGGATTTTTTTTTTTTTTTTAACTAATCAAAGAACCGCGACAGTGGAAAGGCAAAGGAGGAAAAATGAGGCTGGGAGCAAGGGCAGCATACGGAAATATTCCTCCTCTAAATCCCTCGCCTGCGATCCGCAGGGTTCCTCCTCTTTTACGCCTGTCAAGGGATTTCGAGTAGCGATATCCATCGAGTTTCCATGACCAGGGGATGAGACAAGCGACGACGCGGAACTTGAGAAGCGCGTATGTCCTTTGGCGGAAAACAAAGAAACGGCGGGTGAGACTGGAGTGGATGCGGTCAAAGGAGATTGGGGAGGCTGGCGAGAGGGAGGCGAAAGGTCGCGCATTGTGTCAATGCCCTCGTGCCGCCTGGCCTCGAGAAGCTGCGAGAGCTTCAGCATTGCAGGGCGTAGTTGTATTGGACGATCTAGAACTAGGCCTGGATCTTGATTCTGAAATTGGTGCGAATTTTAAGGTTCCGATGGCCGATCAGTGAGATTGTTCACGTGCGGCAGGTGTCGGACAGAACAAGAGACGAAGAGGTGGATTTAGGGAAGAACAATCATATCGGGAGAGACAGAGAGTTCAATAAGAGGACGACGATGAAAAAAGTGGTGGGTAAGGTGAAGGTGGCGGAGAGAGATTGTAGGAAGTGAGGAAGGCGATGATGGGAGGAATTCCGGCTGTTAACGCGCGAACAGTCGAAGTAGAGAAGGAAGACGGGGCAGCCGAAAAGGCAACGGGGTTGAAGAAGAAACTGCGAGAGCGGTGCGCACGGAGCAGCAGGTGCAGGATTGGTGACTATTATTATGATTATTATTGAGAAGGAAGAAACTGCCAGTGCTGAGGAAGCAATCGGTCTGTAGGGCAGCAGTGGCCGTGGGCAGGCGACAGGGAAAACGTGGAGCGCGCTGGCTGTGACTCGTTGGTGGAGGGGCGACAGTTGGCTCAGGCTGGCTGGCAGTGACAGCTCAGCAGCAGCAGTCAATCAGAAAGAGTCTTGTCGCGAGCGTGTTCAAGGGTGAAATCCTGAAGAAGCTGTCATACGAAGAAATTCTCATCGAGCGGAAGAGACGAGAGAGTCAGCAAGAGAGGATCAGGTCAGGGCAAAATCCACTGTCCAGTCGCGACCGTCCCAGAGTTCCGTTTGTTGCCACGACTGGCTGAGCTATACAGCGGTGGTTACCCGGTGTCACAGTCTGAGCTTAAGCTGTCTGATATAGACGCTCCGGTTCCATGCTTCTATTATGTATCTCTCTACTTCAGACTCGCCTTCATACTTCCCATACTTGCCCCCCAAGCGTCAAGCCGTCGCAAACAGATGACGCCGGCGCTGCACATCACGAATCTAAACACACATCAACTAACAAACCCACAAACCGCTCTGGCACTAAAATTCGTCTAGACTCCGACCGACTCGACTGGTCCAACCCGCCGGGTTTCTTCTTTGGCGCCGTGCGACCCATCCAGACGAGGAGCGCAACAGCCAAAAATACCATGAGCTATCAAGTCGACCACAGACAGACTCACTCTGACTGTCTCTGCATTGATGCATATATATCCGAAGGGACTGGTCCTATCTTCAATTGGCCTCCCAGTGAGCAGCGTCAGTGTGTCCCCGACCTTTTCTTGATCTTTTTTTTTCTCTCGAGGCGCAGCCCAAACCCTGCGCTGGGCAGGATGGAGGGTTGGACCCCGAAAGGCTGGGAACCCATGGATTCCTCCCGGCGCCAGGGACTTTCCCATTGTGGTTGGCCAAACGCCGCGACGGCGCGGCGTTGCGAAGAATCTTCGCTCATCAAGACGTCTTGAAAAAGGCTCACTGTGAGTGGCTGCCTAGTACTTGGCCGGCAACTCCAAATTTTCGGTACCGACGTCAAGCCCACATGGCGAACAAAGCCGCGTTTTGGTTCGCTTCATGGCTTCTGTTTGAAGTTCTGAACCATGGTTCGGATTAACCCTTTCAAGGCGAGGCCCTGACAGCCACACAAACGGCTGGCGCAATGGCGGATGGTGCTTCCAGAATACCCCAACCATGGAAAAGATGACAGTGTCTTTTTTTGGAGTCAACGAGGAGTGGCTCTTAGCATCCGACCGTCCCCTCTGTTCCCTTTGGTGTCTTGCATTTCTGGCTAATAATAATCTGGAGACTTGACCACACCGCGCGGCTGTGAGACTCTGCTTTACTCTCAACTGGGCCGACAGCTGAGTAACATGGATAGCTGTGCGTTAAAATGCTCAAGCTCGCTTAAGCTCAGTTACCGACGATCGCAGGAAAAATACCAGGTTGTCAGACAGTCAGACGCAAGATGACGCCGATGACGACGATGGAGCAGCCCCGGGAAGAAGCCGTTGGAACCTGCTCGGTCGCATGACTCAGCTTACGGGCTGCAGTTTGGGTCTCTTCCGCTCCCCGAAGCTTTCTGCTGGATCTCTGCTTGGCGGTCATCCCGACATCGGAGGCCCAGAGCATGAGATAAACAGAAGCTCTGGGATAGTTTGGTTTGGTTTGAAGTATGTAGCTTCGCTTAGCACGTTCAATTGCGTTTCAAAGAGTAGTTTGTAGAGCATCAATCTGCCCCAAAGCCGTCGGATCCGCGGGAAAGTGCCTGTGGACCTTTCCCCGCATCAGCGACAATTCCGCTATACAGCTCCAACCTCTGAATAGTCAACATTTCTGCAATTGCGCGCCAATTGACTCGAGGAGTGCCAGCATCTGAACAACACGATGAAGCTCTCTCTCCTCGCTGCTATAGGCATCACTAGATTCACAGCAGGTGCAATTATAGAGCAACAATCCCTGCTCTCTTCCCAACCGGCCCTCACTGCTGAGTCTCTGATCGACTCCTCCCCCTTCCTCTCCCTCCACCGAGACCTCGTCTCCATTCCCTCCGTTTCAGGAAATGAATCCGCCGTCGGCGAGTTCTTAGCCTCATACCTCAAAACTCACAATTTCGATGTGATCAAGCAGTCCGTCCCGGGACGCACGTCCCGATTCAACGTCTTCGCATACCCATCTTCGTCCGTCTCAAAGCCCTCCATCCTCCTAACAAGCCACATCGACACCGTCCCGCCCTTCATCCCGTACTCTGCCGCCGAAAATGACGACGGAGACATCGTCATCTCCGGCCGTGGCTGCGACGACGCAAAGGGCAGCGTCGCGGCCCAAGTCTTTGCCGCGCTCGAAACTCTCAAGGAAAACCCCTCCGCCCCGCTAGGCCTCCTCTTCGTCGTCGACGAAGAAGTCGGCGGCGCAGGCATGCGCGCCTTCTCATCAAACAAGACCCTGAACCCGCCGCCGCAAAGCCCCTCCGATCTCGTTGGCGCCGGGTACAAGACAGTTATATTCGGCGAACCGACCAACCTCGACCTCGTCTCGGGACACAAGGGCATACTGAGCTTTCGCCTCTATGCTAAGGGCAAGTCGTCGCACTCGGGGTATCCCTGGCTTGGGGAGAGTGCGCTTAGCACTATCCTCCCCGCGCTGTCGGTCATCGATAAACTAGGCGATACACCCGTTGAAGAAGGCGGGTTGCCCGCAAGCGACAAGTACGGCCGGACGACGGTGAACATTGGCCGAGTTGAGGCGGGTGTAGCGGCGAATGTTGTTCCCGCGGCAGCGTCCGCAGACGTAGCTGTCCGCCTTGCAGCGGGCACACCCGAGGATGCAATGGAGATTGTGTTGAAGGCCGTGGCGAACGCAACGAACGACAACCCCCATGTCTCTGTGGAGTTCGCGCAAGGGCCCAGTGGCGGTGTTGGTGGGTATGGGCCGCAGGACCTCGATTCCGATGTTCCTGGGTTTGGTGTTACGACAGTGAATTACGGCACTGATGTGCCGAATCTAAAGGTCTACAAGGGGAGTGATGTAAAGCGGTATCTTTATGGGCCGGGAAGTATCTTCGTTGCTCATGGGGATCATGAGTCGATTACGGTTGCGCAGTTGGAGGAAGCCGTTAAGGGGTATCGGAGGCTGATTGATGCTGCATTGGATCGGCTTTGATTCACTACTATATAATGTTCTGGGGGTTGGCGTATATAATACCCAGCAGCCTTGGCCTTAGTAATTGGCGTACCTCGTGCATTGTGCAAGCTTTGTACAGTTGATAACAAGCCCAAACTTGATTTAACAAAAGCGATGAATCTGAACTCCAAAACGTGTCTGCAACGAATACACACAGTTATAACTTATAAACTCAACTCGTACTCATACAGGCGCCTTGGTCCTCGCCCAACCAGTCTTCAACTCCCCAGTCGGTTTGAAGCGTGGCATCGGGTGAGCCTCCGTATTGAACACATTCTCCTCAAGCGGAAGGAAGTCGCGATCAGAAAACAGAAGATAAAAGTACTTCAGTGTCTCTGCCATCCAAAAGCTCTCCATGTTGTCCCGTTGAGAGGCTGGGAGTGTATTCACATTCGAGAGCGAGTTGAAGCTTACGATCCGGTACGTTGTCGCGTCTCCGGACTCGGTTTCGTAGTGGGATGATTTCTCAACAACGGCGCTGTGTGTGACGAATGACTTGAACATCTCCCATCCCCAGTGACGGTAGGTTTCGTCGCCCGTAATGCGGTACATGTAAAATAGAGATTCGACAGTTTCTGGGCGCTGGAGATTGTGCCTGTCGTTGTTGCGGACGGTGATGTCCTGACGCCAGGAATTGGGATCCGATTTGGAATTTGCAAGAGGATAGAGGGGCTGCGACTTGAGAGGCAGATCTTTGCCGGCTGCCTTTTGGTTCGTGCCTGTGGCGATGGTAGAATCGGGGTATTGATCTAGTTCCGAGACATGTGGTGAATCAATTTCAAAGTACGAGATTTCACCAGCAAGCCCCGTCTTCGTGGCTAGGTATGTTGCCCAGCAGGTCTTCGTTAGTTCTTTGGCGAGGAGGATCTCCTCGTCGTGTCGACGCGTCCACTCCGGCGATTTTTTAGCCTCAGAAAGCGGGACACCTCCTGTGGCTCCAAGGGCAATAGTCCCTGGGAGGAAGCAGGCGAGGTGGTCCATTTTGGGACTAAGGGACCCGGCAAGACCGCTTTGTCGCTCGCCCAGAACGGTCAATCGGGCATTCTTTGAATAAGTGATGAGGTGTTTGCGGATTCCGACAAGCGCCTCCTCCCACATATCTTTGTAAATATCCTCTGATGTCTGGATGTATTGCTTGATCAAGTATTCTAGGGGTTCATTAGCACACGGTTACTTAGGTAGCTTTGGGGATGTCGTACCATAATAAGAGTCGCCTCTACTACCAAGGCGGATGTTAGATCCCCTGAAATTGCCTGTTTCCGGGTGGATATAGATGGGAACAAGCCCATCAGGGCTGTGATTCTCATCAACCACTTGCATCACCTTCTCTACAATGCGCCAGTACTCAGCCTCCCCCGTCAACTTGGCCAAGTACTTGAACTCGAGTTGCACCGAGGTTGCTTCGGCCGTAGACGAAGCGCCACCGTCAGAGTGCGCTGGAATACCAGTGGACTTATTGAGGTTGATGCTGGCATATGGTATTCCCGAACCTGAATCAAAAGCGCCCATTAGTCTTTCTGCAAGATCGGTAGCCTTTTCGATGTATAGATCCTCGCCCGGTGATCCAATGTCATCGTCAGTAATAGGCGCAAGACTGGGATATTCTGTAGAGAGATAATGAGCGGAGAGAAGACCACCGAGCATGCGTATGGTGGTTTCGAATGTGTTCACATCATGGTCTTGGTTATATTGCAGCGAGTTGTGAATCCATGTGCGCGCATGCTGTACACGCGATGTGAGGTTCATGATCATTAGCGTATCCAATGCATCCACTATTTGCCAGCCCATTCCACCCTCGACCATGTTTTTAGTCTTCTTGGAAACTGGGTAATACTCGTCGAAGCCTTTCAGAGACATCCGTCAGTAAGCAGTCAAGGCCACAAAAAAGCTCCGTAGTAACATACCCCAAGCATACCGCTCGTAACCATCCCAGCTGACAATAAATGCATCCCGAACCTTCTCCCGTCGCGTATCCCAATCAACATTCTTCAATGGTGTGCCATCATAGGGCTGTTCCGATTCCAAACTCTTAACCCACTTGTATAACTTCTCACCCTTCTTCGTGTCTGACGTCCACGGAGACCGATTGGGGTTATTGGACCCTGTAATGACGTACCAGAGACAAAACAGCACAACTAGGAGGAGGACGCCTTGAAAGACCCTTCTTCGTCGAAGCCTCGGGCCCGTCCGCCGCGGTGCAAAAAATGGTTTATCCTTGTACATTGGAAGCGTTCGGTCGCCGGAAAAGAAATTGTTGAGGTTATTCGCGACCCCAGCTGGTTGCGAGAATCCATAACCCCCCAATCCTCCACTTGGCCCGGGGCTGCGGCTTGCCTGCCAGTATTTGTCTGAGGGAGAGCGCGAGGGAGTGTATGAAGGACTGCTGTGAGGGTTCGGGAAAGACATAGCCGCGTCGTCCTCTCAGATATTGAGAAAGGGTCTCACAGAGACAGTCGAGGTTATGATCGAGGCTCTAGTCTAAATGTGCGGCATAGGTAATGTTTTCAACGTTGATCGGGCTCTCTTTGCTTCCCAGCCGCCACGTTTCGAGCAAACGTAGGTATCGCCGCCTTATTTCTAGAAGAAACCAGGTGTGACGTTAGCATTGTCGACAGCCAACAAGACCAGCCCGATAACTTAACGAGGATCGCGTGGAGGAAGCAAGGAATCACTAACCGTGCAGCGAGCGCTGGAGAACCCGTCGCAGCCAGCTTTATGTGTTGGGTTTACACGTTCGTAGCGGAGAAATCTCCACTAGCAACAGTTATAGGTGGTTACCTCGATCCCTGTGGTTGTGTCGGATTGATTGTTCACAAAGGAGTGGCCACATGTTGTGATTCCATTCCGGACTCGCTTTAATTGGCCGGGTTCATGGCGAGGAACCGTCACTCTTGGCTGGAATATCCCCAAACACTTCGCAAACTTAACAGGGCACCTGAGACGCTAAACAGCGCCCACTGGCACCTTCACGAGAATACAATTCATATCGAATGTGACTACTTTACACATGCCTACTCGATTTTATGGTTCATAGCATGGCTAATTGTTCAATGATTCCGTAAATGACAATGCTATCTGCGGTCGACTAGTCTACAGCTTCTGGTATTCGAGCTTGCCTTCCAACTTCTTCGCTTCAGCCACCTTACGAACAGCCCTGTTGAAGTCGTCCTGATTGATCGCATCTCGGTAATCCTTGATAGCAAACAAACCCCTGTTCTGATGTTAGTTACTGAGCGGGGACGGGAAGAGAGGCACAACATACGCTTCCGTGACCACATTGCGAAGATCAGCACCGTTCAATCCATCGCTCATCTTCACAACGCTTTCGAAGTCAATGTCTCCTTCCATCTGTACAGTGCTCGAGTGAATTTTCAAGATCTCAAGGCGGCCAACCTCGTTAGGCAGGGGGATCTCGATCTTCCGGTCCAGGCGACCAGCGCGCAGCAGGGCAGGGTCAAGTGTGTCAGGTCGATTCGTAGCCATAATAATCTTCGTCTTCCCTAAGTAGTCGAAACCATCCAACTGGTTGAGAAGCTCCATCAATGTTCGCTGAATTTCACGATCTGCCGAGGTACCTTCAGAAAATCGTCGGCCACCGATGGCATCAATTTCGTCCATGAAGATGATACAGGGTTCGTGTTCCTTGGCATAACCAAACATTTCTCGGATTAACCGTGCGGATTCACCAATGTATTTGTCAACGATGGCAGATGAGACAACTAGGTCATGTTAGCGAGGATTTGGGTATTAGACGGTGGCGGCTGGTTACCTTTCAAGAAGTTGGTCTCTATAGAGCTTGCTACGGCACGCGCCAGAAGCGTCTTTCCTGTTCCTGGAGGCCCATAGAGCAACACACCCTTGGGCGGTTTGATTCCAACTCTTTGGAAAAGCTCGGGGTTCTTCAGTGGCAACTCAATCACTTCACGTAGCTCACGAATCTGCTCATTGAGACCACCGATTCCAGCAAAATTGATCTGCCCTGGGTCCTCCAAAGACATGTTATACACCAGCGGATCAACCTCCCTCGGTAGCATCCTCATGATGGTGAGAGTGGTCATATCGAGAGTAACACGAGTTCCTTGCTTCAACTTGGCCCTGTCAACTTTCGAACGGCAACCGACAACGTATCTGGGTCCAGACGAGGCCTTGACAATGACTAGTTCTGGTTAGCTGCCGCGGCATAAAAGATGATAAATCGACACAGCTATTGCGGGTGAACGTACATCGCTCCTCATCAAGTTGTTTCAGCACCTCCCCGATGATCTGACCGACACTTTGCAGAGCTTTGATGTTTTCTTCCGAAATATCAAACTCCCTCTGCAAGTCTTTGATGCCCATACGAAGCGTCTTGAGCTTGGCCTCCCATTCTCGGAGGTCCAGTAGGCTCCGCTTGTAATCCTCCAGCGCCTGTTCCCTCTCGGGATCAGCGGCGCCGTTCATGATGAATCGAAGGCCAACAGGGGTTATTAATCAAATGAAGAGTCCAAATAGCCTCGAAGAACCGGACGGAGGGGAGTTATTGGGGCTGTGGGAGGATCGGTGTGATGACGGAGATGCTGATTCAAGCGTATCTGGACTTAGCTTGAGAGCTCTCTCTCAAGCTCGCGCCCAGGCATTTAGTCACATGATCATCTGTATGCCCTATTATTCAGGCCATAATTATGGCTCCGATAAGGCCACAAGGCATACCGCGGTATCTATTATCCGGTGCCAGGTTTCAGGCACCAAGGTGTCTTGTCAATTCCGGCTTTGTCGTTTTCGTCCCTCATTACGCAATGAACTTGCCGAGTTGCCAACAGGGCCTTGGGCACGAAATACATCAGAAGGGAGAGCCGTGAAGTAACGTCAGAGCTCTTTACATTCAGTAATGGCTCTAGACTCAGGTATGAACAAGTGCACAGAATGCTCCTGAGTCAATTGCGTCACAAAAACTTAACTACAATATTATGGTGCTTCCAGAGAGCTCACGATGGATGAAGTATAGGATAGGCTACGATGATAACCGCCATTATAGATGATTCGAATTGATTCTCGCAGGGCCTCCTGCCACCCGCCTTACCCCGAGGGAGTACGGGAGATCTCGCTGTAGAGCGTAATGAAACCTCGTGAGCCAACAAACAGGAGGTTGCTGCCCCACCATCTCCTTGGAAAGATCCGGAGGAACTGGCCGTGAGCTTTCCGGTGCGTAGAATACAAGAACCAGCTGTTTCCATCCCAATTGTCACCTCTCAGTAGCTCCGTTCGCTGTTGTTGTTTTACTCTTTTCGCCGCCCCAAAGGTTTGGTAAGTTCCATTTCTTTTTTTGCCTTATAGTACCCTTGTGCTTGTCAACCCCACCATCCCACCAGCTTAAGCTTGACCCCTCCTTATCATCAAGGTAGCACCATCATCACCACTGCTCCAGTTGGACATTGGATTTATTGGTATGCTTCCTCCACAATAGTCTGTTTCTAATTCGAGTTCATGTGGTCTCGATCGATCAGTGATTGACCGGTGACTCCATTGCTCACCTGCTGGCATCCATCATTCATTTTGGGCCATCGGTGAACCACCCCCGCCTGCTAGACCACTACCAGCATTTGTTTGCCTTCCGCCTTCTGTCATATTTGTTGACAATTCCTTCTTGCGAAATTTTTCTCCCTCCCTTTCTAATTCCATATCCCTAGTTCATCAAAATGCCTATCACCAAGATCCACGCCCGCTCTGTCTACGATTCTCGTGGTAACCCCACCGTTGAGGTGGACGTTGTCACTGAGACTGGTCTTCACCGCGCCATTGTTCCTTCTGGAGCTTCCACTGGTGTGTAAACTATCGAAGATACCCTGATTGCGAAGAGGGTCCATGTTGCTAACACTCAATCGCAGGTCAGCATGAGGCTCACGAGCTCCGTGATGGCGACAAGTCCAAGTGGCTCGGAAAGGGTACGTTCCTCCAAACATTCACCATTCATATGACTGGACTCCTAACCATACTCTTCTACCAGGTGTCCTGACTGCCGTTAAGAACGTCAACGAAGTCATCGCCCCTGCCGTCATCAAGGAGAACATCGATGTTAAGGAGCAGTCCAAGGTTGACGCATTCCTCAACCAGCTCGACGGAACTGCCAACAAGAAGAACCTTGGTGCCAACGCCATCCTCGGTGTCAGCTTGGCGATTGCCAAGGCTGGTGCTGCTGAGAAGGGTGTCCCTCTCTATGCTCACATCTCCGACTTGGCTGGAACCAAGAAGCCCTACGTCCTCCCCGTTCCCTTCCAGAACGTCCTGAACGGTGGCTCCCACGCTGGTGGCCGCCTGGCCTTCCAGGAATTCATGATTGTTCCCGAGTGAGTCCCGCGTGAGGATAAGCAGTCATTAGAAGTATACTAACGTTAATAAGCACTGCTTCCTCCTTCTCTGAGGGTCTCCGCCAGGGTGCTGAGGTCTACCACAAGCTCAAGGCTCTGGCCAAGAAGAAGTATGGCCAGTCTGCCGGTAACGTCGGTGACGAGGGTGGTGTTGCTCCCGATATCCAGACCGCAGAGGAGGCTCTTGACCTCATCACCGAGGCCATTGAGCAGGCTGGCTACACCGGCAAGATCCACATCGCCATGGATGTTGCGTCTAGCGAGTTCTACAAGGCCGAGGAGAAGAAGTACGACCTGGACTTCAAGAACCCCGACAGCGACCCCTCCAAGTGGCTCACTTACGAGCAACTTGCCGACCTCTACAAGTCCCTCGCCTCTAAGTACCCCATCGTCAGTATCGAGGACCCCTTCGCTGAGGATGACTGGGAGGCTTGGAGCTACTTCTACAAGACCTCCGACTTCCAGATCGTTGGGTACGTGCTTCCTTTCGCTTTATCAATTGATTTGTCTAACAAAACAATAGTGATGACTTGACTGTCACCAACCCTCTCCGCATCAAGAAGGCCATTGAGCTCAAGTCTTGCAACGCCCTTCTCCTTAAGGTCAACCAGATCGGTACTCTCACCGAGTCCATCCAGGCCGCCAAGGACTCCTATGCCGACAACTGGGGTGTCATGGTGTCCCACCGCTCCGGTGAGACCGAGGACGTCACCATTGCCGACATCTCCGTGGGTCTGCGCTCCGGCCAGATCAAGACTGGTGCTCCCGCCCGGTCTGAGCGTCTGGCCAAGCTTAACCAGATCCTCCGCATTGAGGAGGAGCTTGGAGAGAACGCCATCTACGCTGGCGAGAAGTTCCGCAACTCCGTCAACCTGTAAATGCAGCTATGAAACCAACTTTTGCAATCGGACGTGCTATTTCGCGGATGATTGGGATCAGACCCCGAACTGGTATGGGTCAGGTCTTCGGCACTTGACCTCACTTCTCCTAAACAGCGCCTAAATTGAGTTGTATGGGTAACAGGTGGCCAGAAGGAGGGAAACATTTATGATGACGAATCTAACAGCCAATTAAATGATACAGTGGCCTAATGAAAAGTTTCTGAAATCAACCAGGTAGAGCATCGTAATTTATAGTAACTAGAACAACCACTGTCTCTAGTCATATTCAAATCATAATGTTGTACTTCGTAAGGCGTACACTGTACTAGCATGAAGCGAATTCCTGAAGGATCGGGCATGAAAAAAAATAGCACGTGACTCACCACATGCCCCACCAGGTACAGTATTGAACAAGTGCTGGCAAAAGGAACGACTTTTGCCCTCCCCCAACGATTGTCGATTTTGTCCACGACAAATTCCTGCTTCGGGAAGTTCTCTCTTTGCAGGGCCAGCGATATATCGAAGTACCTCGGATACTTTCCTCACTCATCCTAAATACTGTCTAGCCACCATGCCGCCATCCAAGTGGGGTAAGTTCAAAATTACTTTTCTTCATCGTGGCCCGCGAGCGGAGTACTAATTCAATGTTTGTAACAGACGAAGAAGAGGAAGAGAGTGTTTCTCCTCCCCCTGTTGCTGCCCGCCGTCGATTCGATGACGAGGAAGAAGACGATGTATATACTTCACTCACCCCCTCCTTACACACTATCTTGAGAACAACTCGTCTAACTGGCGAGTTATGAAACTAGGTCCTCGACTCCTGGGATGCCGCCGAAGACAGCGACGTAGAGCGTGAGAAGGCCGCCAAAGCCGCCGAAGCTAAAGCCAAAGCGGACGCCGAAGCCGCCGCCAACAAGAAGAGCAAGGCGCAGCGGATAGCAGAGCACAAGAAGACGCGCCAGAAGGCCGCTGAGGAGGATGAGGACGAGGATAGTGACGAGGATGAGGCCGATAAGCGTGCTCGTCTGCGCGCAACCGAAAAGGACTCTGACCTCAAGCACGCTGAGGATCTCTTTGGGGATATTGATCTAAACCGCAACCGGGGCAAGAACAAGACCGTTGTTGTGAATGATGCTTCGGGTGATCCGACACAGGCAGTAGATTTGTCTGCCATGTCGCTGTTCAAGCCGACGACTAAGGATCAGTTTGCTAAAGTGACGAGCACGATTGCGCCGCTTTTGGCTCTGCAAAGCAAGAAGCCTCAGTATGCGCTTTGGTTGCCGGAGTTCACGAAGGCATTAGCCAAAGATTTGCCTAGTGGTGACATCAAGAAGATTGCTAGTACTTTGACGACATTGAGTAATGAGAAGATGAAGGAGGAGCGAGCTGCTGACAAAGGAAGCAAGAAGACCAAGGCTGCGAAGACGAAGGTGTCGTTGGTTGCGCAGAGAGAGAACAAGATTGAGACATCTTCTTACGACGATGATGGTTTGGATGACGATGACTTTATGTGATTTCCTTTTGTTTTATCTTCCTTCTTCTTTCGTGGTATTTGCCCACATACCTCCTGTTTTTTTTATTTTTCCTCCGTTGAAAATCTAGGTTATAGATCGACAATTCTTCTCCTCCATGTTTTCTATATCCTCCAAGTTGAACATATTCCTTGGCTTCCAGTGCGAACATATAGCACGATTTCAGTCCAATAGAACTTCTTTCAGTTTGTGAATAACTGTATTCTTGCATTTGAAAGTTTAACCACTCAAAAATGATGAAATATGCTCCATAGGAACACTATGATTAAATGATCCTATGTGGTTCTGCCTTTGTTCACACCGATGCAAGGTAGTAATTTGAGTGATTAGTATCTGCCACGCCCGGGTACCTAGTAAGGTCATGTTGACTACGCGATCTAAAGATACACGAGCAAATGGAGCGGCCATGTTCCACCACCATGGGTCAACAGCATAAGTATGCATGTGCCCATAGCTGATATTATTAGCTTGGTTTGTCAGGGATAGCAGGGCTAATTAGAGATAATAGTACCACCGAAGGGCACGCCTACACTTGAAAGTAGCGATGGAATCAACTACTCGGATTCGGATACTGAATCCTATCAGCCTTGATTGTATGGGGGGTAAACATGGAGGGGAAGGGGCAAGGGGTAAATGGCAGAAGGCGATAAGTGAGAAAAAACCTGAACTAACACACTGTATCTTGCTGGGGTGGGAATAAAAAAAGAGAGAATAAAAGAGAGATAGATAATTCCACTCCGCCCCTTTCCTCCGCTCTCCGAATGTTAAACTCCGCTGGCCGACCCAGATAATCCCAAACAGGTGGAAAATAAGTGCCGGTCCAAACCTGTCACGCAGCTAAAACAACAGACTTTCGCAAAACACTTTGGGGGAGTATTCGTACGCCCAGGGGCACGCCGAGCGCATAACGCGGTTTTTTGCTACAACACAGAAGTAAAACAATGATCACCGCCCTTACGACTCAGGTGCCTTGGCCTCCTCCTCGGGTTTCTCCTCCTTAGGAGCGGCGGCCTCCTCCTCGGGCTTCTCTTCCTTGGGGGCTGCAGACTGGTTCTCAGCCTCGTTGCCGTCAGATGAAGTCCATAGAGTGAGATTGTCACGCAGCAGCTGCATAATAAGAGTGCTGTCACGGTAGCTCTCCTCGGAGAGAGAGTCGAGCTCCGCAATGGCATCATCGAAAGCCTGCTTGGCGAGGTGGCAGGCACGGTCGGGAGAGTTCAAAATCTCGTAGTAGAATACCGAGAAGTTCAAGGCAAGTCCAAGGCGGATAGGGTGGGTGGGTGTAAGTTCGGTCTGAGCAACGTCCGTTGCATTCTGTTGTATTTTGTAAG
Organism: Aspergillus versicolor CBS 583.65; assembly: GCF_001890125.1. NCBI lineage: Eukaryota > Fungi > Ascomycota > Eurotiomycetes > Eurotiales > Aspergillaceae > Aspergillus > Aspergillus versicolor. The sequence continues at coordinate 2,327,479 of NW_024467528.1, read as the reverse complement.
TTTACATTCTAAGTGATAAACGGCAACGTGAAATAAACCCATACCTTGTAAGCCTCGTGGGCAGCGGTAGCAGCAACCTTGCGCTTGTTGCCGGAGGCGAATTCAGCGAGGTAGCGGTGGTAGTCACCCTTCCTATTCGTCGCATCAGCCACTGACTTCCACAGTCCCATAATGGAGAAATAGCACCATACATCTTGTAGTAGAAGACCTTAGACTCCCCGGTCTCGGCCTTGGGGATAAGAGAGTCGTCTAGTACATCAAGGACATCCTGGCAGACCTTCTCCAGCTCGGTCTCGATCTTCTGGCGATAATCACGGATGATGCCGACGTGCTGCTCGGAGCCCTTGGATTCCTCCTTCTGTTCGATGGAGGAGATAATACGCCACGAGGCACGGCGGGTACCGACGACGTTCTTGTAAGCGACAGATAGTAGGTTACGCTCGTCAACAGTAAGTTCGCCTCCAATCTGAGAGGGGTCAGTTATTCGGAACGCGACAGGAGCAATGACAAGGAAACGAAGCTCGTGAGCTTGAGATGGGGAACACGCATACGTTGGCAACTTCCTATTAGAAGAGTTAGTGGTGGTGTTCAGGATACGCCAAAACAATCTATCGCGGGCGCTTAGCGGCTCACCTTCATGTACGTGACCATTTCTACAACGGGGCGACCAGACGTTAATCCATGATATTCAGACCAGTCCAAAAGTCAAAAGTGCCTTACCATCGTAGCGTTCAGCCTGCTCGCAAAGGCGGGCGAGGAACGTCTTGCTGAACAAGGAGGGGGTGTTAGTTCGGTTCTTATCTGGGGCATACAAAAGTCTAGACCCTTACTTCTCACGCTGCAGAAAGTAAAATATTGTTAGTCAAGAGCATAAACTAAGTAAAATGCGAACGTATGAGGTAAATCAACGGCGGAGGGAAAGAAATATGGGACAAAGGCAGGCGATAGCATCATAACACTCATGCTGGATTGATAACACCAGGTGGAGGGGTTGGGCCGCGAATAACATACCTCAGAAGTCATAGTGGCTGATTAGATTGAGATCGGGAGGGATACGGTGCACGCAGATGAGTTGAGAAGAGATATATGAGGTTGAAGAAGCGAAGGACGTGAAAGAAAAGAGCCTGAAGCACAGAAGCGATGAAGATTGGGGAGAGATGACGAGACGATCCTAAGCAACCCAGAGGCAATGGAACGGTGAGGTGACGACCAGTCCAGCTTTAGCGAGAAAGCGGCAGCCCAGCTTGTTTGGGTTTGTTTTGTTTGCACCCAACCGGGCAGGGGACTTTGAAGCCTCAGGCAGTAACTGGTCATTCCGGCACATGACTACGCATTATCCAGTCACATGATCCGGATCACCTGATATTTATTTGGGATACGTCTGACACAGCCTTGCCCCAGACACGCTTTCACCCTGATGATCATGGACTAAGGAGTACCTATGTACATTATTGTACACCGTAGAGAGAGAAATGGCGGTGCGTGACTGCAGCGAACCGGTGAGAATGAAGCAGATGCACCTGAAATCCCAAGGTTCTCCAATCCAAAAGTCTCCCATAATCTTCGACAATTGGGTTCTGAACCTCTTGACGCACTCAAGCTGGCATTGCATCGCATATGATCCATCAAAAAGTCCACAAGCTCATCGTGGTTCCCCAGCAAGATACGTTAACTGGTTCATGACTCAGGAGAGGGCCACTTTGCTCGTCTTGGTTGTGGATCTGGTACAAGGCATCAGCATTTCTTGCAGAGGTCAAAGTAACGTAACAGTATAACCAATTAATTACACCACCAGGCCAAAGCACGATATAGTTGAGATGTTATTCTCTCAAAAAAGGTTGTTGTTAGCCTCGGAAACAGCCACAATGGGGATGTAGGCTGCTCGATGGCTTTGATATGCGTGAAGAAAACAAACCCGTGGATCAAGAGAAAAGGCATCAACAAGGTTGGGGTACGGGCGTGTTCAGCCCTGTCGCTTGGTACCGAGAGCCAGCCGGCAACTACGTCAAAAAGAACACGTTTGAGTCCACCGTACCTGGCCCCATTAGTAGTACCAAATACCAGATCCAGCTTCACTAATGGCTTCACTAAGTAATCATCGTCGGACGGCGATCGGACGTGATGGGACGGAGAAAGGGCCAGCCGTGTCTATGGCGGCGAGAGATCACAAGTGTTGATGATGAGATCAGAACATTATACATTATATAAGGAAGCCATCCCTGCGGCGACAGGTATTCATCATTTAAGTTTTAGACAGCATAAGTTCGCCTCCTTGGCCAGGGTCCATTTTTCTCTTTCTAGATCTTTCCCGACTGGGATTCTCCAAACTCGGCCTCCGCTCAGCCCAGTGCTCACTAATTTACGGTATTGCTCCGTTCGGCCACCTGTCCTGGCTTCAGTTCCATGTCTTGATCTCCCCAGACCAACTTCCGCCTCTCCTCATACCCCTCCGCTCTTTTTGTTTCTTTTTGCTCCCCCGGTCCTGGTCAACTATCCGGTCTCTATAGTCGTCCATGGAGACCTCTTTTCTTCTCTCGCCGGCGGAGGTGCTGAAACATTTCGGTGTCTCGGAGCGCTCTGGCTTGTCTAGCTCCCAGGCATCGGAATCAAGACAGAAATATGGCCCAAATGGTGAGTCCTTAGTTCCCAACGCAGAAATACGCCCAGTGCCGGAAAGCTAACATGTCCTCTTTTAACCGCTAGCCCTCGCCGAAGAACCTCCAACTCCTCTATGGGAGCTGGTGCTCGAACAATTCAAGGACCAGCTCGTCCTCATTCTTCTAGGTTCGGCCGCAGTTTCATTTGTCCTTGCTCTTCTCGAGGATAGCGACGACTGGACTGTTTTTGTCGACCCTGCAGTGGTACGTACTGGAATCGGCCCACGTTATTCACCACAGAGTTTCTAACTTCTGCGCGCTACCCCAGATTTTAACCATTCTCATTCTCAATGCGATCGTCGGCGTGACTCAAGAAAGCAGCGCCGAGAAGGCAATTGCGGCTCTACAGGAATACTCAGCGAACGAGGCTAAAGTTGTTCGAGATGGTGCAGTTCAGCGCATCAAGGCCGAAGACCTGGTACCTGGAGATATAGTTCACGTTGCGGTAGGGGATCGCGTCCCCGCTGACTGCAGGCTACTTGCTATTCACAGCAACAGCTTTCGGGTGGACCAAGCTATTCTCACTGGTGAAAGTGAGAGTGTAAGCAAAGATACTGGTGCGGTCAAGGATAAACAGGCTGTGAAGCAGGATCAGACCAACGTCCTATTCTCGGGTACCACTGTCGTCAATGGAAATGCTACGGCCATCGTCGTTTTGACTGGCTCATCGACCGCAATCGGTGATATCCATGAAAGTATTACTTCTCAGATCTCGGAACCTACTCCATTGAAACAGAAACTCGACGATTTCGGTGATATGCTCGCTAAAGTGATCACTGTCATTTGCATTCTGGTCTGGGTCATTAATGTCGAGCATTTCAATGATCCTTCCCACGGTGGATGGGCTAAAGGTGCTATCTATTATCTCAAGATCGCCGTGTCTCTTGGAGTGGCTGCCATTCCCGAAGGGCTCGCCGTTGTCATAACTACCTGTTTGGCTCTCGGGACTCGCAAAATGGCACAAAAGAATGCCGTGGTCCGCTCTCTACCTTCTGTCGAGACCCTCGGAAGCTGCAGTGTGATATGCTCCGATAAAACCGGAACTTTGACAACCAACCAAATGAGTGTTGGGAAGCTCGTCTACCTGTCTCAACTGGGGACCGACGTCGAGGCCATTGACGTAGAAGGCACAACTTTCGCGCCTGAGGGAAACCTTTCCGTCAATGGCAAGGTTGTTACGAATCTGGCGGCCTCTTCTTCGACCGTCCGACAGATGACCGAGGTCATGGCCCGTTGCAACGCTGCTGCACTTGGTCACGATGAGAAAACCGGCGTGTTCTCGTGCATTGGCGAGCCCACAGAAGGAGCGCTTCGTGTTCTTGTTGAAAAGATCGGTACCGATGATGTTGCTACCAACAATAAGCTTCTCAGCTTGCCTACTTCGCAAAAACTACACGTTTCGAGTGACTATTATGAATCTCGTTTGCCCCTGCAGGCAACATACGAGTTCTCGCGCGACCGAAAGAGTATGTCTGTTCTGGTGGGTTCTGGAAATAATCAGAAGCTCCTTGTCAAGGGTGCACCCGAATCTATCCTCGATCGCTGCTCCCAGGCTCTTCTTGGGCCAAGTGGCTCCCGCGTAAATCTGACCAAAGCCCACTTTGATCTTTTGTCTGCTAAGGTCGTGGAGTACGCGAGCCGTGGCCTTCGTGTGATCGCATTGGCAAGCGTCGATGACGTGGCATCGAACCCTCTTCTTCATAAAGTCAGTACGCCTGAGGATTACGTCCAGTTGGAACGGAACATGACTCTCATCGGTCTTGTTGCGATGCTTGACCCTCCTCGTGTGGAGGTGGCCGACTCGATCAAGAAGTGTGCCCAAGCTGGCATTCGTGTGATTGTGATCACTGGTGATAACCAAAACACCGCAGAATCAATCTGCCGTGAAATTGGTGTTTTTGGAAAGGCTGAGAACCTCGAAGGCAAGAGTTTCACCGGAAGACAGTTTGATAGCCTCTCGCACAGCGAACAACTTGAGGCCGTCCGGAATGCTTCGCTTTTCTCGCGTACTGAGCCTTCTCACAAGTCTAAGCTCGTGGACCTCCTACAATCTCTTGGCCATGTGGTTGCAATGACTGGTGATGGCGTTAACGATGCTCCTGCCCTGAAGAAGTCAGATATCGGTGTCGCCATGGGCACTGGTACTGACGTGGCCAAACTTGCTGCTGATATGGTTCTCGCCGATGATAACTTTGCTACTATTACTGTCGCCGTTGAGGAGGGCCGCTCGATCTACAGCAATACTCAGCAGTTTATCCGGTACCTTATCTCATCGAACATCGGAGAGGTTGTGTCTATTTTCCTCACTGCCGCCCTGGGTATGCCAGAGGCTTTGGTTCCTGTGCAGCTTCTCTGGGTCAACCTGGTAACCGATGGTTTGCCTGCCACTGCCCTCTCCTTTAACCCTGCGGACCATGACGTTATGCGACGACCCCCTAGGAGGCGCGATGAGCCCCTTGTTGGCGGCTGGCTTCTTTTCAGATATATGGTTGTCGGTACCTATGTTGGCGCGGCTACTGTCTTTGGTTATGTTTGGTGGTTCCTTTACAACCCAGAGGGCCCTCAGATCTCTTTCTGGCAACTGGTAAGTCGGAGGATAATGTGCTTGGTGTCCGCTTCTTGAGCAATCCCGCTAACTGATGATTAGTCTCACTTCCATAAATGCTCCGCGCAGTTTCCCGAGATCGGTTGTGAGATGTTCTCAAACGAGATGTCGCGCTCTGCATCAACCGTTTCACTATCGATTCTTGTCGTGATTGAGATGTTCAACGCGATGAACGCGCTCTCGTCCAGCGAATCCCTCCTCACATTCGGTCTCTGGAACAACCTGATGCTCGTTTATGCCATCATCCTCTCGATGGCTCTTCACTTTGCTATTCTATATATCCCCTTCCTGCAAAATCTATTTGCAATTCTCCCATTGGATTGGATTGAATGGAAGGCAGTCCTGGCAATCAGTGTCCCCGTTATGTAAGTCTCTTCAGTTCCCGTCGTGCTCTGTCCTCTTCCACACAAACTAACAGTATCACAATAGTATCATCGATGAGGCTCTGAAGGTTGTGGAACGCCGCTTGTATAATGTTACCGTCAGTGCTCCCGCTGAGCAATTGAACGGAGCCGCGTCAAAACCGAAGAAAGCATAGACTCTGGTTGGCGAAGGGATTACTTGGTGTTGATGGGTGCCTCTGATAGAGATAGACATTGGCCCTTGAAATGTGGTTTTTTTTTTTCTTGTCTCATTTTTGCTCCTTTTGGACAAGTTATGCGTGCATGTATCATGGTAGATGAATATATCTAAGAGGAACAAATATCTCGAACTTCAGCCAGAGACCGTCCGAGAGTATATAACCTAACCCCTGCCATTGGTGCTTGTCACCTGATCGCAGTTGTACCTTGTACGGAGTACTGGCACTTTACTTTTATTTTCAACACCCACTTCCGCACAGCTAAGAGCTTGACCGATTCGGGTTTTTCATCCTGCCCCCCAGGTTATCATGATGGAATTATCCGACTGGCCAGGCTGAATTGCCTACGGTGAATCTAATTGGACATTATTTGCCGTGCATACGAGGAGAGCCAAGTTTCCGAGCCGTTTCTCCTCACGAGCTTTGGCGTTGCATTGGGGAAGACGGGCGCTTTCCAGATCACGAAGCGAAGTGGATTTCTGGAATGTCTATCCATTCTTCTTCCCTTGCCGCCTTCGAGAATCTATCAGACTCGAGCATCGGGTATTTTCACCAGCACAAAGAATGCTGCGAATTAAGCCGTTCAGGCAATAAGCCCGAAAGCGCTGTCGCTTGGCTGAGCCAGGGTGTGATCGTGCCATGTTCCTCCCTCAGTGGTGGATTCGTGCCGGCGATCTTCCCCAGACTGAACGGTAATTGTCTACGGGGTGGTCTGGGGTTTGCGCCAAAGATCGTCCACTTCCACCAGTCACCATGCTCGATTTTCCCCCAGACTGGGAGGAGTGATTCCAGAAGAAGGAAAATGAGGAGAAACGTGGTGTTTCCAATCCTGAGTTCCTTACAGCCTATTGGCGATTTACGAAATGCACCCACGCAGCAGACGTTGATGGCACCCTGGGCGAGCTCTCGTGATGTCGCATAGCTCTAGCCTATCGGTACATAAAGTCCTGGAGCCAGCTGCTCTCTGACCCGTGCATCTTTTTCCCCCCTGTAAATTCAGGCGTCGCACACTCAGATTGGGTTGTTATCTGAAGAAAGCCAATCCCAACGTCTGATTTCAGCTCGATTTGCTTCCCTTTCTCGTCAAAATGGGGTTTGTGCAGTTTTTGAAAACACGGTCTGGGTTTCGGGTGGACAATAGCAAGACTACGTCTGCCGCGAACCTAACGTTACGCCAGAGTATATGGCCTTTGATGCTCGTCACTATACTCTTCTTTTTATGGGTATGTCACTGGCAGACGTCCACATGCATGGAGTTTCAAGTTTTAGCTTACACCACATAGGGTTTTGCGTATGGGCTGCTTGATACCCTTAATAAGCATTTCCAGATTACACTCAACATCACAAAGACCAGAAGTTCAGGGTTGCAAGCTGCGTATTTTGGGTGTGTACTACCAACCACCGTATGCTAGTCTCTCACAGAACAACTCACTAATTATGTGGATTCAGTGCCTACCCTCTTGCGTCCTTAGGCTATGCGAACTGGATTCTTCGGCATTATGGGTATAAAACTGTTTTCATCTTCGGACTGGTCCTTTATGGCATTGGAGCGCTCTGCATGTGGCCTGCCGGTCTGAATCGGTCATTTGGAGGTTTTTGCGCAGCTACATTTGTCATTGGTTCAGGGTTGGGATCGCTTGAGACGGCAGCAAACCCGTATCTTGCAGGTAATGACGCATATACTGCCTTTCTGCACGTCCGATATACTAAAATCGCATGCAGTTTGTGGTCCCCCAAAGTACGCCGAAATCCGAATCAATTTAGCCCAGGCTTTCAACGGAATCGGCACTGTTGTTGCGCCAGCGCTGGCCTCGTATGTTTTTTTTACCGACACCGCGGACAATGTCAATGCTTTGAAGCGCGTGCAATGGGTATACCTTGCTATCGGTGTATTTGTCTTTCTGCTGGCAGGAGTGTTCTTTATGTCGACTATTCCTGAAGTTACGGATGAGGATATGGCATACCAGGTGTCTACTACGCATATCAGCGAGCAAGAGAAGCCATTTTGGAAGCAATATAAGCTATTCCATGCTACACTTGCCCAGTTCACATACACTGGCGCTCAAGGTAACTCCTTTGTCTCCAAGTCCACTCAGTTCCACAGAGATACTGACCCTTCCGCCTAGTTGCCATTGCGTCTTACTTTATCAACTATGTTACTGAAACCTGGCCTGGCACAAGCAGCTCTGCAGGCTCAAAATATCTCGCCGGAGCACAAGCAGCATTCACCGTTGGCCGATTCCTCGGCGCCTTTATGATGAAATTCATTCGAGCACGCTGGGTTTTCCTCGCCTACCTCTCAGGCGTAGTCGCTTTCTGTGCCGCTTCAACGACACAGAGAAATCAAACTGGAGTGGGTAAGTAACTCAGAATAAGAAAACTCTACTTCCCGTCCCATTCCTCCAACTTCTCGGCCAAACAACCCCCCGCCTTCCTAAAACAGGCAAACAACTAACTGCATGTTCCTTGCCAGCAATGCTCTTCTTAACCCTCTTTTTCGAATCCGTCTGCTTTCCTACCATCGTCGCCCTCGGCATCCGCGGTCTAGGCCGCCACTACAAGCGTGGCTCGGGCTTCATCGTCGGCGGTGTCAGCGGCGGCGCCGCAATCCCTGCGCTCCTGGCCCACGTCGCCGATATGCGCAACAACACTGGATTCGCATTCATCGTGCCAACCATGTTCATGGTTGTTGCGTGGACGTATGCGCTTGCGGTGAACTTTGTCCCGGTGTATAGGGATACAGTGGACAAGGTTGGAGAGAGTGATATTGGGTTGCAGTCCGATGGGGGTGCCGATGGGAAAGACGTCGAAGCTATGGGGGGTTCCGAGAAGGGTGAGGTTGTTCATGTTCGGTGAGGCTTAATTCCGTTTTGTAGGAGTAGCTACGCGGCGAGTGTAGTGTACGGTTTTTATGAATTATGATATAACCGATTCGGGACACATAACTATATATTTATTTGGATGCGCATGTAGTAGGCTCGGGTATACCAAGTATTGGCATTTTCCTCATGCTCAAAGCAAAAAATATCTATTATACATATACTTTGCGCATGAAGTTGAGTTTGGTACGAAGTAAGTAGAATATTTATCCAGCACACGTGGTGCCAATAATCTTAATCCTAATCTTATACATTCATATTCTATGATACAGTAATACAAAAGGTACACCCAGGGAAATTAATAACATGACAGCACAAGAATCACACAGGAGAAGAGAAGAATAGGAGGCGCTTCAGATGCAAAACCCAAGTTTGCTTAAAGTTTAAGCAGACTTCGTCTTTCCCGCGGAGTTCTCCATCATGTAACTCTCAATGAATGACGCCGTATTTTCATCTAGCTTCAAATTCCCATCCTCATCTCTCATGCTATCCAGCTGCTCCTTCTTCTTCTGCCGAATCAAAGCCATAAGCTCGCCTCTCGGCGTCATCAAAGACCTGCTTTGAAGATATTCCTTCTTAAGATCCTCCAACCGCTTCTGTTCCACGAACTCAGGATCGTGTCTCGTACGGTACTTGGAGAACTTGTTTCTAAGCTCGTCAAGCACACTAGGCGGGAAGGGCGCGTAATGCAGCGAGGGTACCCATGATGGCGTTTCGACCTCCATACGGAGTGTATCCCACTCTTCGTCTTTGACGGCTGGCTTTTCAAACCGTGGCCAGGGGATCTCGATATCCTCGCCAGCAATGTAGCGTGTGTGTCGTGGGGTTTCGACGCCAAGCTCGCGCTCGAGAATGGGGCCGCCCCCGTAGATGTGTTCGACAATCATGTCGCGGGTTTGGCCTGTGGACGGGTCGTCAAGGGCAGCAACGAGACGCACGTCGTCAATAGAGATGGGAAGGGGAACGGTTTGGAAAGGTGTCTTGTTGCCGTACTGTTCGCTGAGCCATTCGGGGAAGTAGACATCGGCCTGGAGTCATATATAATTAAACCTTGATCTGGTGCAGAATATATAAACCCAAGCATAAGAGTGCATGAAGGCTTACCATGTTAAGATCCTTCACCGTAAGAGTCTCGTTCTCGGCATCCACTCGAGTTACTACTTCGATTTTACCCTTGTCCCTTCCCTTCATAATGCACACTCGATCACCCGGAGCAAAGTTGATATATTTCCTCCGCAAATGCTTCGGAATGGCCGGTGGCCTCATCGCTTGTGGACTCAACGCGCCAAACGACTTTCCGTCCATTCCTGCATCTCGCTGGGGTGCCAAAGGCCCTCGCATCCAATCCTCCCGGCGTCGTAGCCTCTCAGCGCGGATATTGTCGAGTTCGATCCGGTTGTAGGCGAAACGCTGTCGCAGAGTGTCTTTTAGCTCATCGCGTTGGGCACTCTTGTTGGCTCGAATGGCTTTTCGTTGCGCCTGGTTCCTGGCCAGTGCCGTTCGTCGAACGATCTTTTGCATCTTTAGAAAGGCCGGGCCTGGCAATGGCAAGGGGTGCGGTGCGGAATCGGGTCGATGATTGCTGGTTGATTGTCGCGGAGGGAAAATTGCGGACTTGGTAAGTCACGTGATGTTGATTTAGTAGAAGATTGATTGACACCGCCCCCAGCGCAGAAAACAGCACGATTCCTGCCTATTCTTCTGTAAATGCACTATTCCAGTTTTATTTTTTGTACATAAAATAGAAGGGGAAAATAATCAATTAGAATCGTATATCTTATGCGTTGCTTGGTATCCTGCATAACCGTCGGGGATGTCACGTGGGCTTTCAAGGCAAGAGAGTCTTAAGACTGACTGGGAAACATCAAAGAATCCAAGAACAGAAGACAGTTCCATGCATTCTCTTTAACCAAAACAATTAAGGCACCGGGGAAAAAGGAAAATTAGACTTTGTTAGGGGAAATCCGAAAGGCACAGGAATCTTCTATCAGATCACGAAATTCCAACTTGCTTGATCAATTCCCTGGGCTGCTGAAGCAAGACGATACTATCCCCAGTTGCACATTGTCACTCTACACCACTCAGACAAGTAATGCAGACCAATGTTTCGGCTGACGAACAGGAAGCCTTCTTCGCCAGTGGGAATCGAGCTGCCTCGGGGGCGCTATGGAGAATGGTTCAGGAGAAAATGAAAAGCCCACAAGGTTATGACAACGCCTCCCTAAAAAAAGAAGTCTGCAAAAGAAGAAAGTCGACCCAACTGCACAGCCAGATTGTCCCATGACGCTTATGTGCCGGTGATTGAATATTGACCACACTCGCATCTGGCACACACTGGCACACTCACACTAGCACCGACACAATCCCATCGCCCCTTGTAAGATAAGAAAACATAAACAGCCAAATATTCGAGACGCTTATCCGTTCGTATAATCTCCGCATGAAAAAACCTTTTGCGAAGGCAGGGGGAATAAACTAATTTACAGGATGCTGCACTTCTTCTTCTTGCTGTGGGTCTTTGTCAAGAGAGCAGCACGGGTGGCAGCCTCAAACACCTCACGGACGCCTTCGTTGGTTCGTGCAGAGCACTCAAGGTACTTGTAAGCGCCAATCTTCTTGCGGACTTCCTCACCCTGCGAACAAGTCAGATGTTTGGTCCAGAGCATTGCAGGTTGTGTGTTTGGGATCCTACCTGTTCAGGGCCGACGGGCCGCTGGGAGGTCTTGTGCAGCTCCTCGATTGTCTTGGGGTCGTTGCGAAGATCCTTTTTGCATCCAACAAGGATGATGGGAAGACCCTGGCAGAAGTGAAGAACTTCAGAGATCCACTGGTACGGGGTCAGTTGGCTGTCAACGAATATCTCCTCGGGAAAATGCTGACCTTCTCTTGAACGTTGTCAAGGGAGTCTGGTGAGTCCACCGCAAAGCAGATCAGGATGACATGAGAGTCAGGGTAGGAGAGAGGACGGAGACGGTCATAATCTTCCTGGCCAGCAGTATCCCAAAGAGCGAGCTCGACGTGCTTGCCATCGACCTCAACGTCTGCAACATAGTTCTCGAAGACGGTGGGGACGTAGACCTATGAGTATGGTCGTTAGTTTCAGAGAGCATTACGCAAGTTATGAGCAGAGATCGACGGTAGTCGACGGTATAGGTTCAAGGCGGGAAGCTAACCTCAGGGAAAGTGCCCTTAGAGAAGACGCTGCCAGGGAAAATACAATCAGTAAATGATGCTAGGATATAATAATAATTCTCAAGAGGAAAGACTTACATCAACAGACAGGTCTTACCGCAGGCACCATCACCCACGATGACAAGCTTGCGGCGGATCTCGGCCATCTTGAGAGGAAGAAAATCAGCGAGGTGGTCGAAATAAATCAACTTTTTGGGAAAAGTGAAAATAAAGAAGACACTGAAACAAGCAGGAGAAAAGAAGTGTCGTTGGAAAGTGGATGAACCGTTGGTGGATGTTGATGGTTGAGAAAGGGACACAAGTCAGACGGCCGAGGGAAAAGGGTTACCACGTACGGTGTAGGAACTGGGCGCAGCGGCGCAGATTAGAAAAAAAGGTAGTTTGGTGAGAAAATCGATCCAGCAAGATAGCTGGATGTGGTGCGAAAGAAGCTAAGATAGCAGTTGGAAGGACCCAGGGGAAGAGAGATGACGAGGATGGAGGGTGCTTGATAAATGGAAGAGAGTGAGGAGGTGGAAAGAGGCGGTTAGTGGTGAGTCTCCCTTAGCAGCGTAGTTGGACTCTTAGCTACCACGCTTTATCGGCACTCAATAATAGCCTGTCGGGCCCCTTAAAGACCTAGTTACTTAAGTTAGCTCTTTCAAGGTTGACTCAGTAACCTGCCCAGGGAAAAAAAAGAAAGAAAATTATTAGTTTTTAAATATTATTGTTGTCTGCCCCCCGAAACACTACGATACCATGTTACTCAAGTTGAAAAAGGTGGCGCAGCAGCTATGTGGCTGTGAACCCTGGATTTTGTTTGTTTTCCTCGTCAATGACGAAAATGACGAAAATGACGAAAATTTTGCGGCAACTGATCAATCCAGAGCTCTGCTGGCAAGTTGCACTGGTGTCTTCACTTCAACCCAGTTTTCTTGGCCATTCATTCCCACGCACGTTGAGGAGACTGAGGCTTTCGTCTCCTTTTCTCAACTGTTGCCTGGTGCCTAGTCGACGTTACTTTTTCAAGCCACAGTGGCTTGCACATAATGATACAGTATGTTACGATTTAATACGAACACGAAACAGTGATATTCTTCTGGATCGTCTCCTGAGGCTGAGGTGGTCCTTGATAAAATGAGAGCCGTGACGGCTGGAGTTTCGGTTATGCGACCGCAATTTAACACTCCTGTCTTGCTCCGTGATACGAGGTTTGAGAGGGGAATAAAGAAGCGTAGAATTTACGGACGTTCGAGCTGACGTCCTCGTTGCTTCAGCTTACCTCGTACTCAAGTACCAGTTTCTTGTGGGCCTCATTGATAGCGCGCAGACAGCACGAACGGCAGAACACGTTTCTCTTCACGGCGAAATCGTCCTTCATAACAATAATACTGTGTCGACTAGTGTACTTCAATCTGAACAGGCTTGGATTAATACGAACGATAAGGCTGGGCAGTGGACAACCGCCCTGAGCCCCCTGAGGTCTGACCCCCTTCCGGCCTTCCCCCTGCAACTATGCCCATTGCTGTTACCAAAGTGAAGACCCAAATGCGCCCCATGCTCTCAGTCAAATGAAGCTCCATCTTGACAGTCACTTAACAGTAAAACACATTCCTCCCAAGGTTCCATGCTTTGGAGATGTGGGAGACGTCAACCCCGCAGACTGTGCTGTCGGTTTCCCAGCCAATGGTCCCATGCAGCATTTCACGGCATGCTATTCTGCATGACAGGCACCCTCAAAATGATGATGAAGCCCATCCATTTGCCTCGCTATGCTCCGACGCGCCTATAGAAAGAGAGCCAAGCATGAGCTGACAGAAGCTCCCTGGAATCCCGGATGAGCCTGCCAGTGTGAATCGCCCCGTCACTTTCTGCGGCGCACATCCACACGCAACAAAAACCTTGTGCTCCAACTTGGTTAGCGATCAACTCAGAGACGTCCCGCTGGGAAAACTTACACTTCCCTCCCGGGGCGATCGATCATCTCAAGCTTGCGAACCATCGTGATCAACCTCCCTCTGCACCGTTATATTACATCTCGTGGAAATAATACGTGGCGGTGCACGATACTTTAGTAGTCCCCTGACCAAAAAATACCATACTTTCCTCCTTCGAGCGTACGTTTGCCTAGCGCACTGGGGCAGTCAAGAATAGTAACAGGAAAACTAGCAGTGCATAATTCCACTATCAGACAGAAGTACCATTTTACAACCGCCATCCACTGTCCACACCTGTGGAGTGTCTTTTGATTTCTCCATCCGTGGATTTTTTTACCTTTGGGACTTCAAAGGGAAATGGTATCCGGCTAATCTAACTTTGGACATACCATTGGCCGACGACACGTGTAACGGGCAACGGACAGCTGACATGCTGATACAATCCAGCTTGCTGCAAGGCCGCAAGGCGGAAGCAAGGATTGCCTGACTCAACCTTGGGCCCCGGAAATGCATATTCAGCTTTCGAATATTAGTTCGTCTTGCCCGGACGCTCGCTTTGTACGATATGTAGGTCGTGTAAATATTAGTGTTTTGATTAACGAATCTGAGTGCGGAGGTAGCAAACCCGTAAATTAGGCTGCCAAAATGGATATCTATCTATTCAAACTGAGTATATTCTCAATGTACCGCCGAGCATCAAGACCCAACCCTTCAACAAGCTTCCCTGGCGCCATATCCATTTTCGAACCCTGGAGTGATAGTCCAGGGGATGACGCCCCGCCGAGATCTCTAAAGAACCGCGCCCCACTGCCACCACCAATATTACTAGCATTGCGAGTGTGGTTTGAAGAAGCAATGTGATCACTAGCTTGGCGGATAATGAAGGCTTCCTGTTGTTTATCTCTGCTTGCGCCTGGCGTATCTGGTTGAGCCTGTGGAGACGCGGAAACACGGACCCAAACGATCCACCACCCGCGGCTGGTTTTGCATGTTCGTTCGAGTTCAAGGGACCGAGACCGGGTCTCGATGTAAGTCGTGAGGAGACGATGATGGATGCCTATTGTTTCGACCCTAGAGAGGGATAAGGCTCCGCTTACACGTGGGCTCTGGAGGTGGGATAAAAGATCCGGGATGTTTGGGATAGAGGAGCGGATGGAGAGGTTGTGTGGATCGTAGACAAGGTCGTATATCGGGTGTTGTTGTTGCTGGGATTTGATATTGGAACCCGGAACCTCAGAAATTCGCGAGTCTGCCGTCGACGGAGAGGTAGAGGAGCTGAGTGGCTTTTGGAGGGGCCCAAGCTGATGATGTATACTGTGGTAGAGAGAGGGATCAGAGAGCGATGGTGTTGTGATGTCGAAGAGGAAGGTGTACATGAACGGTTGGTGCTATTGACATGAGTCTCTGTAGAATGTTATAATTGGGATAGTGAGAACTTACAATGTACACAACGGCGCGGAGTTGTACTGGATCTGATGGATGTGAGTCTCGTGAGTCGGGTGGTTGGGGTGAAACATAGGCCCACCTGTGGTGTCTTGCTGTGAATCTGCCATTTGAACGTATATTGTCCGTTTGGCTATCTTTTCATTCGGACTAGCAGCAGGATCAGAAGGTTCTGTTTCCTCTAGTACAATGTCTGGACTGGCTGTGCTATCCTGTAAACCAATAAGGAATCGACCATGGTCACGACGCCGCGGGCGGTCATTTGAGTTTGATGACTCTTGCGAGCCGGCTTGAATATTGGAGTTGTTTGCCTCATTGGAGGCATTCTCTCCCGTTGATGACTCGGCTTGAGGATGCGGACTAGGTGTACGACTAGATGACCCCGAGAGGCCCCATGACGAGCCGTAACCGAGCGTGAGATACTTTACGAACGTTTCTGTTCCTGTTGTCATCCAATCACTTGCCTGACCATTCTCGTTCTGGGCGTTTTCATTATTTGTTTGAGGCGCTGCCTTTTCCTGGGGGTCCCTTGGAGTTGGTTGAGGCGCCGGCGCCCCTCCAACAAGTGGTCGCGGGATACCCGGGGAAAATGGACGAACTGTGGCGGCTCCCTGCGTAGCATCAGTAGGAGCGAGCTGGCTGCTGGTAGATTTTCCAGACAGCGTTCCCCGTTGTCGTCTCCTCCGTTTTCGACGCCGTGGCGAGGTCGGATCCTCGCTGACTCCATAAGCGTCTGCACCGTATATGTAAATCCATTCCATCCACTGGGATATAGATACAAGGGAGCGTCGTGTGATCGCTCCAATGCCCGAGAATATGACACCATCTGAAGGCCGTGGATAAGCATCAAAGCCAAGCCATTTGTTCTCGGCGTCGCTTTCTGATCCACTTGTCGTTTGAGGGCTATCACTTGGATCATACGGATCACCGAACCGGGACACAACCAAATCAACAAGTCCATCTGTCCTTGAGACGAAGTCTTCGAGCACCTCCCTTTCCCCGCTTCCCCATTCCTCTTCACCAACGCCAATGCCAAGCTCGCCCCCTGCAGAGAGCTTTACACCGTTGTACATCTCCACAACGGGGTTTCCGCCAAGAAGAACTTCCCAGTTCCAAGCAAAGCGCATCCAGAAATTCTCGAGGAATAGGCAAAACGTGGACCTGCCAGCACTTTTGTAAAGTGCATCGAGGCTTGCCGCATGGTGCAGAAGGAATGCCGAATGCGCTCGACGAAGTTGTTGGATTAGGAGTTGTGGAGGAGCCATTTCCCTAGAGGAGTATTGCAAAGAAGTTTCCGAAGCATCTCGTTTTGAAGAAGATCCATTGTTAGGGTCCGTCGGTAGTCGAGTCAGGTCGATAGACTAAGATCTCAGTGTCCGTTCAAATAATGCTTTCTGGGCGTGAAATGTATACTTACGGCTAGAATCCACCAATCCTTCTCTAGTTCATGTAGCACAATTTGCGATTTCTCAGTCTCTACGAAGTCAACAGCTTTCCCGCCCGAGAAATTCCTAGAATATGCCCTTAGCATCTATTCCATCGCAGTTGGTAAGTTGCAATTCCCACCTCGCAAATGTCACCATACCCTGCGCCAGACCAACCTGGCGTAATCTATCATTCCATTCATCATTGGAATCCTTATCACTGCTCCCCGCGGAACTATCTTGCCGTTGCGAGAGACATGATTTTGATGTGTAAAAGACAATCTGCTCTCTGAGCGCTTCGTCCGTAGCTCCGAGTAGTGGATTGTAAATGGCCAGAAACGAGAGTTGTGCCGGAACTACCGAGGATGTGCTGCTCTCTGGCATGGCATTTTAGGGCCGTGAGTTCCAGCTCACAATGTAATGTCGCGAGATCGTGGTCAAGCTCTCCGATCATCCCCCGCGATTTGGCTTGCGGTGGGCAGTGACATCACGTGGCGGGCTAGACTGCCCGCCGCGGAGCTATCGGGGAGCTTCAATGTGCAGCCGATGACCTGAGCGAGCAGCCTCGGCCATGTTTATCTCAAGAGGCTCGGGCTCGCTGTGCCTATATCGGCAAGCCCGCTTTCGTCCATCCTTCACACTCCGATCCGTGTCCTCAAAGACCTACGACCCGCTCCGAATCCTCTTTTGCGGCTCTGATGAGTTCAGCATAGCTTCTCTGAAAGCTCTCCACGCCGAGCATGTGAAGCAACCCGATCGGATCGCATCCATTGACGTTGTCTGTCGACCTGGAAAAAGGGTAGGGAGGGGCTTGAAGCAAATACGCGAAGGTAATTAACGGAAAGTGAAAAGCTATGTACGGGTTGTTTGTCGCTGATACCTCGCTTCTATAGTCCCAATCAAAGCTGCCGCAACGAAGCTATCGCTCCCTATACATGAGATTGACACATTCACGGGTTGGAAGGTATATAAACCCTGGCAGCTACCCGCGTAGTCGTATACAAACTCACGGTCATAGCCCCCCATTCTCCCCGAAGGACCCATAAATCTGATAGTGGCGGTATCATTTGGGCTTTTCGTGCCACCGCGCATCCTCCATGGCGCCAAATACGGTGGTTTAAATGTCCACCCCTCATTACTTCCTGAGTAAGCATGGACTTGATTTTAGGATATCTGGCAAAGACTAATCGAGACAATAACTATAGCTTTCGTGGCCCTGCACCACTCCACCATACTCTCCTAGCAGGCAGATCCATGACTGGTGTCACTCTTCAGACGCTACACCTTCAACATTTTGACCATGGGATTATTCTTGCGCAGTCGCCCTCTCCTGGTTTTGCGGTACCGAACCCTGATTCGTGCACTGTTCCGGAGCTGTTGGATGTTGTCGCTCCAAAAGGTGCAGATATCTTGGTTGAAGGTATCCGAAAGGGCCTGTTTGCGCCCCCTGTTGAGGATGCAGGCTGGTACTCGTCTGAACACAATGAATTGACACACGCTGCGAAGATCAAACCCGAGGACAGACATATTGACTGGGCGAACTGGACTTGGACGGATATCAGTCGGCGGCACCGGGTACTAGGGCCACTGTGGAGCAAGTCTCTCGTTTTTGGCCAACCGACTGGACATATTCCAACTTTCCAACAGCGAAGGGTCATTTTAAGCGAATTTGAAGAGGTGCAACCGTTGAAGGGAAGCGAGGCTTTTGCCCTTGTCCCGGGACTGCCATTTATAGATGGCGAGCACACAGTCAAGTCGGACTCAGGAAAGGGGGTATATGTTTTCACCCGAGATGGAAGGCTGATCAAAATTCATCAAATGAAGGTGGAGGGGCAGCAGAATGCAGATGCGCTTCGGGCTGCCCTCAAGGCTGGAATGATTGGAAGCCGCACGTTCTCTTCGTACGATGCTCCATTTGCTCCGTTTCATAACCCCCTTTGCTAAACGCAAAGCTTACGAGAGGGAACGTGATATTAATGTACAACCAATGTATTCTATGTATAACCAACGTGATACCATTTCTAGTGAAATCTTAATACTATTAGGCTCATTGTTTTCAATCTAATTATAACCTTTTTTTTTTAGCTTAGTAGTTTATCACGAATCCCGAATCTACAAAGTTAGTAACGGCATACATAGAATATCCCAATGGGCACCTACCTATCTGCATTGCCTGTCCTGTCACGGATGAGTTCCTGGCTAATGTAATATACGCCTCGGCTGTATCTTCCACTTCGGGCTGGTAGTGACCAAGGTGAATCAGCAGGGGACTCCTGACAATTATTGGGGGGTTTCATACCAGGGTATTCAGAGGGGTGGCAGATTTATAAAGCTCGATCTTCTCCTTGGGGAACCGCAAACCCTATGCACGCCTTAGTAATGATTCTATATCCTCCCCAAGCCGGGGCCCTTGGACAACATACCCAGTCGGTGAGAAGCAGACCTGGTAGGACTGCGTTGACGCGAACCTTATTACCTTGAGTCTGGGCGAGACATTTCACCAAGTGCAAGCCTGTATCGTCAGTGACATCGATACGCGTATCACACCGAAGACCACATACCTGCTGCTTTTGTGACTGAGTATGGCAGGCTACTTCCGGTTGCCGAAACAGCCTAAGCAGTTTGTCAGCGAATGGCGGTTACTTTTCTTCAGGTACAACACGAACCGCGGCTGATGAAGTGAGCAAGAAGACACCACCATCGGCATTGGCCCTGAAAGTGGGCAGAGCGGCTTTGAAAAGCCACAGGTGGCCCTTCACATTGGCAGACCAGCACTAGAGGATGCCATGTTAGTACGTAGCAGCGTATCAATAGATATACCGCTTGCTGCATACCAGATCCCAGTCCTCCTCACCCATAGCATCCAAGTCGCCGAAGCTGGTGATTTTAGTCCAGCCCTTCAATCTAGTTAGCCCATGTCTTGACAAGGTCCTTATCACGGTTGGCTAACAGCATTCGAAACGAGAACATCCAATCCCCCAAGCTGTTCAATGGTAGTCTGAACCATATTCTCACAATCGGCCTTGAGACTCGCATCCTACGTCGCGCGAGCACCTGTATTAGCCATGCCATCACTCCAACAAATCGCGCACACCAGGGTGTAACATACACCCTTAATCGTTATCGCCTTCACGTTATACTGCTCCCGGATATCTGCGGCGATTTTCTCAGCCGCATCCGCGCTGGAGAAGTAATTGATCGCAACATTGCTGCCTTGAGCGGCAAATTTCTGTGCAACGAGAGCACCTAGTCCTCTAATGAGAGAGAAACAGACGCGGTGTTAGTACTTGTTACGTTGACCTGGATCTGATGCGGGGTTAGAGTACCTCGAGCCTGCGGTGACGAGCACGTTGCGGTTCTGTAATGAGTATGGCATGGCGTAGATAGTATGTTACGATTTCTTGGATGTTGAAAGCCGAGATGTTGACAGGGTTACGAGCTGGAATGGTCCTAAATGAAGTGAAGGTGATGATTGCCTCTGTCAGACGCGGGGTAGGTAGTTGGGATCTAGGGTTGTAGCGCAAAGGGGAGATCTGCCCATAGGCACATGCGTGGGCTTTACTAATAAGTAAGTATTTTGAATAAGGTACTTAGGTTACACGTCGGAAGGCCCGTTTCTTGAGCGGACAGCCCGTTTATTGAATCCAATGGTTGTACTAGTGGGACCCGATGGTGGGAATGAGGGGAAGACCTCGGTTGGTCCGAAGTCGAACTATGGAAAGCAGTTATGGTAACAAGGGGATCGGCCTGCATGCCGATGCAGCAGTACAGTGTTTTCCCGGGGCAAATTCAAAACCTTCGGCACTGGATAATTTACAGTTTATCTTGGAGTTGCCACGAGATCAACCCATGAGACCAGGGACGTATTCTGCCTTCTTCTCACCCCACCACGCCTTCTTACCACCCAGCGCAGGCCATTGGACCAGGAACCGATCGGCAAAAGGTAGGAGAATCTTTCCTGACAGACTTAGTGTTTTTACCCGAGCCCAGGATTCCACAAACACTGTACGGAGTCGAAGTTCGTCCGTCGCCGGATGGTCCGCGCGCGGTTTTGCACCGGTCACAGATGACGGAGAGGGCGATTTAGACCACCTAACGAAGTTCCGACAAAAATGGCCCAGGCGTATGAGCTTTGCAGCAAGTATAACGCAAACCGCCGTCGCGGGCCCATTAGTGAGGATCAGATCGGGATAAGGCGATACGAATTGCTCCGGTAGATTGAGGCATTGCTGGTCTGGATGCCGCCTGCACAGAGCAAGGAGACAAGACCAAAAAGACAAAAGAGTTGTAAAGGGAGCCGTAAAGTAGGACTGATGGACGCGGCGGGCACGGGGAACATGGACGATTACGTAGGATGCTGGTCTTGCGCCGCGGCCGTGAAGGGCTAATTCATACTGGATTATTTTCGTCGCACTGAAATTGTCGCCCGAGCTTACGACGTAGGTTCGATAGGCGAATTTGTCTGGACTAATATCCATATTTCGAAGCAAGGTGAGCATCTCCGCAGTATGGCCACCGCTGCCAAAAACAACGAGGAGATGGAGGGGAGAGTCTTTTGGGCGCCATTTCGGCACTGCGGTGTTACGGGGAATGGCAATAACACCGAGGAACTGTAGAGCTGCTGCATGAGCCTGGGATCCATCAGGAGGGATGGGAAACGAGGGACGAAACGTACCAGGATCGCCAATACAGCGCCCACGACGGAGAAAGCGAGAAGCATGGCCCAAAACAGCTGCAATTGCATCGCAAGATAGCTCGTGGCTGCACCGGCGGTGCAGAGTAGCAAGAGCGCAGCAAGGCCGTAGAAAAGAAGCTGGCTAAACGACATTGACGGGATGGAATAGTTGATCTGGGTTCAGGGATATCTTCCAAGGTTGGCTGGAGAGTAGAGTCTTGAGGGTCGAAGATACGGTTGCAGGATTGCAGGCATCATGGAGAGTGGACTGGTTGGTTTTGTTGTTGTGTTGATTGCTTAGTCGCCGAGTCGCCGAGTTGTGGTCTGTTCACCTGGTCGCAGTTGAGCAGAGATGGGCTGCCTCATGGTAAACCTGGTGTTGTGAGTTGTGTTCACAAGAGTGTGGCTCTGTACACAGTTGCGCATTTATTATTCACGTGGCCCGTGCACTGTTGTTGCGGGCGACTTTTGAATTCTGGAGAATATTAACACTCTCCTTCCTCAACACAACCGTGTCCCCCATCCAATGTCCCTACAAGATGGCTCCTCTATTTTCAAAGCGACTGAGCTGCTTCTATTGCGGCGGTCGCTCTGCACAGCCTAACAAGCGCCCAGTTCGAAAATGGCAATGTAAACACTGCGAGGCTGTCAATTACCTCGACGAAGTACGTCACTTTTTTCCGCGATTTCCCGCTATACAACTAACAAAGCAAATCTCTCCAGAATGGAGAAATTACAGATCCTCCTACTGCGGAAACAAACCCAAATCCGCCTACACCCGGCCCTTCAAACCCTCTTCTTGAGCCCGCTGACCTGGGACTGACCGGCTCAGACCTGTTCTGTGCCCGGTGCGTTCGGAACCAACACCTTTTTACCAGCGCCTTGGCCTCCTATTTTCCACCTTCCGATGACCCAAATTATAGCGCTTATGAACGAGAATACCCGAAATTTCGAAGGAACATGGAGGAGCGCTACCCGCAAGTATGCGACAACTGCGAACCCCGTGTGAAGGCGCGCATCCGCCAGGCTGGGTACGAAGCGAAATCGGATCACTTGCGACGGATGATGGACAGGAGTAAAGCAGGAAAGGCAGCACGGAGAGCGCGACAATGGAGCTGGAAGAGTCTATTGGTGTTTGTGGGTGCCTTATGTTATTGGGCTAGTATTGCTGGCCAACTTGTTTGGGACGTGACGAGTGCTTTGCCCATTGACGAACCGCTGCGGGACCCGGACGAGCTTCGAACTACGTCCTCCATGGCGGTCGTGTCACGAATTCGCGAAACCCTTCATACGCTTCGTTTACCGGCCCATTGGCCTGTCGATCTGGAATACTATGCTGGTCTGTCCCTAGTGGCCGGTATTTTCTCGCTATGGTGGAATCCAAAGCTCCGACTCAAAATCGAGGGACGAGGCGGTCGCTTCGTAGGCCTTGGTGAATACTATAAAGTTCAGCTCATTGTCATGGTAGCACGATGCGCGTTTTGGGCCGTCCTCAGAGACCCTTCGTCGAGTGGCCTCGATGCTAACTTACCGCCGGCTTTGCATTTATTCATGCTCCTCTTTATAACTTTGGTACGTTGGAGATGCTGAGACTTTCTGCGTTCAGCATACTAATATAATTTTTCTAGTCTGCCACAATATCGCGGCGCATGGTTCGCTACGATACTCGTCCATTGGTTAATTGGTCTGAATCCACCCCAACAGCAACCCCATCTCGAAAACCGGAGGCATCTCCTCGTCCAACTACGGGGGCGAAACAACCTTTTTGCACGCCGCATGAAAACTCCCATCAGATAACACCAAGATTTCCTTTCGAAAAGCTTGCCACTCCGCGCACTGGCCAGGAGGAACGCGCAATTCCCACCCCGCCGCCTGAGGTCGACGATATGGATTGGACACCTTCTATACAGCATAATTTCCGACCAGTTTCGACTCCCTACCAAAGAGACCAGACGTCTGCCCTTGCTGGGCCAAGCCCGTTTTATGGATCGCTGCCGCCAGCTCCAGCGCCTCCGTCGTGGAACTTGCGAAGCCAGCCTTCGCAGAGACAGAGGCCCATTGAACAGGTCGTCGAACGCAATCCTTTCCATCGAAGCCCAACACAGCCATCAGTCAATTGGAGTCGTAATACGAACACCCCCGATGATGTATTTGCCCCACCGAAGTTCTTCCCAGTGGCCGACCATGCTTCAACAGGACTGGAGAATCTCTTTGATCGGGCATTCTCCATCAAGTCACCAGATAACGATGAGGATAACTGGCAGTCGCCGCAGCAATCAAATTCGAGACCTCGACCCCCCCGAACGACGAACTTGCCTGGATCTTTTGTCTCCCAGTGTCTTCGGTTAGGGCTACTGCTCGTCTCTCTTGTGGCATGGAATGTTTCACAGTATGAACTCGTTTCCGTCCCTGGCCACTATATCGAAGTTGCTTCATTGGGATGCGCAAGTCTTCTTGCTGGATTCGCTCTTCTCGAGGGCTTAAAGCAGCCCACTATACAGTGGAATGGGATGGAGCTTTTAGTTTATGTCGCAGAAATTGCAGCAGCTGTTCACCTCGGAGGATACCTTCCTGGGGCAGCTTTTGAACGACATTATTTTGACAGATATGGAAAACTCCTTCTGGTCTTCATGATTGTCCAAGAGGCGTTAGCTCTGCTGGCTGTTTATCGCGGCGTCCCCACCCACCCCGACAAGATAGACACCTTACAAGAGCAACCGACTCGACCATCGTCTCCTGGCGACACCATTATCGAAGACTCGCCTAGATCCGGACTAAGCAGACGCTCCGAATACCACGGGTCCTTTGGTTCACCTCCCATGACCGCACCTCCGCCTCTCTCCTTTTCATCTACGGCAGGCGGGTCGAGCTTTTTAACACACCAACCAGAGCCCCAATATCAACAGTATCAGCCCCCATTTCCATCATACGACGGCACATTTCACAATAACAACAGAGACCACAGCTTCAGCCTGAAGAGTCTCAAATATCAAGATGCCAATGCATCTGACCAGGACTCCGACACAGAAACGACCATGACAACTGCCACCGGAACAACAAACAACACAATTAAAAACATCCGCTACGGGCGAGATAGCACTGTTAATGATACGTTTTTCTCCCCAAAGCGTGCTGAACTTGGTCCAGGGCTTGGAAGTCTAAGTCTTGATGATGGTCCCTCTAGGCGCATGACGCGGAGTCAGTCCCAAAGGCTCCAGGGTCAGGGATCCGGCTTCCGCAGGAGAGGACTTCGGTAATTTATTTACCTCCCATGCCTCAAAACTTTTCACTTCATCTCTTTACTCTGTCGCTGTCCTACCTCTCTTCTACATACATCTCTTCTACATTGCCTTGTGTTGTATCCCTCGCCTTTCAGCGCCTCTTTCCTTAGCATGCTATACCCGGAGCCCTGGTCTGATCTTTGTCCTTGTTTCTTTTTTTTCTTTTTTTTCTTTTTTTTCTTTTTTTTCTTTTTGCTTAACTTGATATCTACGCTACATTATTTCCCATACGCATGTTTTGTTACCTGTGTTGACAGACACTCCGGGATATAAGCGACCCATGCTCCATTGCAGTTTTGTATTCCTCTTTATTGTCCATTCACCGGGGTTTGGTTAGACTAGGGGCCGGATTGGACTTATACAACTAGTGTACACTGTTTTCTTGTTTTTCCTTTTTCAATTTCAGTTAGTTTGGTCGGTGGATTCTTTGCAGATACTTACATGCAAATTACAGCATCTATATGTACAGACACTATGGCTGGATCAGGAAAGGCAACCAAGGCGCCCAAGTTATGAATTGACGAAGATCATGAACCAATAGCAATAGTAATAACAAAGAAATGATTTAATATTATGTCTTCTGTCTGTAAAACTAAGCGGTTCCTCGTAAGTTAGGTGGCGGGGTTATGAGATTTCAGCAGGATGCCCTTTGCGGACGTTGACTGCAGCCAGCGAGGGTCGTGAGATGCATTGCTCTTGCCAGATGAGAATAAATGAATCCATCAAGAATCCACGGCTTTCATGGAGATATTTAGCGATAATTCCACCAAGTTCGTTTGATTCCAAGATCTATTTGTTTGTTGGATGGTGCCTCTTCCAGTTCGGTTCCAGAGCCAAGGCTGCTTGGGCGTAGACAAGGGGCGCTAGCCAATGCCATATCTTAGCTGGTAGAAGAAACTCAAGGACGAAGAAAATGATATCTAGGTCTTACAGTAATAGAAAACCGGGCTTTCTTAAAGTGTATACATACACTGTACGATGTTCAAATAACGGGACATGCTCGACCCTAGCCCTAATAGGGTTTAGCTTCAGGTGATAACAGCCCTTTCCCTTACTACCTATAAAAATAACCTTTCCAGCTGCAGTAGTATGACACGAAGCCCAGTAATAGAAACAACCTGCAAACTCGCGGCAACAGAATCAAAGCATTTATACCGTCCTTTCAATATGAACTTCCTCCGGCTTTTTGACGGCGTTGTCCTCGGGGTTCTCCTTCGGCTCCTCTTGCGTGACACCAAAGAGTTCGTCCATCTTCTCGAGTGATAGACCTGTTGTGCTTGAATTAGCTGGTTTCAGGGAAGCGAAGTGGAACTGAAGAAGAAGAGGAGGAGTAACGGACCCTTGGTTTCTGGGATGAAGAACCAGACGAAAACAAACATGGAAAAGCAAAAGCATGCGAAAATAATATATGTCCTAATTGCAATTTGTTAGTTCCACAGTTAGGTGTGGTGAAGGGAGACGGAAGTAATAAGTCAACGCACCCATAGCCGTTTGCACCAACAGTAGCCAGCATATTAGGGACTGCACGTGCAACAACAAAGTTAAATAGCCACTGTGTGGCAGCGGCAAACGAAACGTTCAAACCACGTAGGCGCGTTGTAGGGATCTCAGAGACGTAAATCCAACACACAGGGCCCCATCCGAACTGGAAAGCGGCGGCAAACAAGAAAATGCAGACGAGGGCCACATAGCCTGCGGGAATGACGGGCTCTCCCTCGACTGGAGGTGCAATTCGGACGTATAGACCGATGTAGAGCATTGTGAGTCCCTGGGCTATTGATGTCCAGAGAAGAGAACGGCGGCGACCCAGTGAATCAGCAACAAAGACTAGAAAGCATGCACAACCCACAACCTTGACTATACCATATACACCTGTAGCAAAAAGTCCATTGGCCGAGCCTGTGATACCAAGATTTTCAAATATTTGCGGCGCATAGTAATTAATGGCATTGGTTCCAGTGAGCTGTTGCATTATCATCAACCAGATGCTAATGATGGCTCGTTTGCGGTTACCGGCCACTAGCCACATTTCCTTTAGGAGGTCAACAAATCCAGAGCCACCGATGAGCTGACGTTCGAACTCTAGCTGACGGACGATGTCTTGGAATTCATTTTCGACGTAAGGGTGGTTCGCCGGAAGGTTGCGAACACGGGAGAGAGTTGCACGCGCTTCGTCCCAGCGGTCTTGTTTGGCGAGCCACCGTGGGGATTCATTGCAGAGGAGCATCCCGATGAGAAGAAGTACTGCAGGAAGGGCTTGCATAGCTAATGGAACAAGGTACTGTGCTGTGCCGCTGATGTGGAGAAGGGAGCCGTAATTGATCCAAAAGGCAAGCATAATTCCCATGGTAATAAAGAGTTGATATAGACCTGTGAGGCCACCGCGGATGGCTCGTGGGGCGTTCTCGGAGACATAAAGAGGGTTGACCATGGACGCGAAGCCAACCCCAACTCCACAGAGAAGACTGTAATAGTCGTTAGTTTGGCGGCCACCTATGGAAACCAAGGAACCTACCGTCCGATATACATAGCTTCCAGGTGACCACTCGCCGCAACTTGCATGATCACCCCGAGTATAGCGACGAAGGACGCAGTGATTAAGCCGAGCTTTCTCCCGAACCTATCAGCTACCCAGGATGCCGCCAAAGCACCAAAGAAACATCCTGCTTGTAATGTAGACACGATGTTCGCAGAGAGGTTCGCCTGTGCTGTTTTATTCTCGGGGTCCAGCCCGTATTTGCTGTTCAAAGACATTAGAACTAGGAGCGGGAAAAAACAACATGGAATGCTTACTTTTGAAAGGGTACCATGGTCAAGACACCACCAATAATGCCAGTCTCCATACCGAACAACATGCCTCCAAAACATGCCTGCGTGATGGATAAGTACGGTGGGTAGCTAGAGACCCTGGGTGGCATCGCTCACCGAACAAGCTAACGCGTATACACGCCATCCATAAATCTCCGGGGGGTCGGTTTTCATCGCCTCATTATGGACGAGCTTCTTGAGAAGAAACGACATGTCTGCTGATTGAGAACGTTCCTCGACACGCTATAGACAGATATTGAGCCAGCGGAATGAGTGTCGTTGTGAGGTCGGGGAAAGGACAATCCGTTTGTATCGACTGTCAACCCCCAGTATGCGTGTAGTGGCAGATTTTCAGCAGTGACTGTCTACCTTCGAATACTTAAGGGGCGTGGTTCAAATAAATATTAAACCGTGTTTCAAAACAAGCCGACAGGTGGTCGGCCCGGGTAGTTATAGCATTTGACGAGAACTGCACTGGATAACCGACAGACCAGCTATACCAGTACGGTCGCAATGTCGGTCTTTGATTCACAGAGCATTATGAGAGATTGCCGGCGGATAAACGCGAGAGAAGACGCAAAAACTCGATTCCACGAATCCCATGTACAATGACACGACCACGGCCCATGTTCAGTCAAACTTGGCATTTAGCCATGATTGAACAAGCCAGTGACCTGGCGACGGAAGGGAGGTGGCGCATCAATTCGCCCCGGGGCATGGGTGAGCGCTGACCGTGTGGCAGGGTCTGAGAGGTGTCGAGACAAGGAGGTCATGCCGTGACGAGAGCAAATAGCCAGCGAGGAAAATGGGGTAGACCCCACAAAATCTGGGATGAGGAGTCAAATCATCACGAGGGCCAGTGCGAGGATCCCGGCTGAGATGGAGGTTGCTGGTTTGATAGCAACAGGAGTCTGGAATTGCAGGGCTCGGGTGGAACGATAAGGAAAGGCTAAAGCCAAAAGCAGACACACTTTGCGGGGAAGCTGGGTCAACCGTGAGGAAATCTCCCGGTAAAAGATAATTGGTGTAGATTTCTGGATTTAGCCTGGCTTGAACTTCACTCGGCAAAGATTGGCATGGGAGAAAGACCATCAGTAAAACCGTGGATGAGACCCCAACCTGAGTTGAAAGCAAATCCAAGACACAAGGCCTATCCCTGTCAGGAAATGCCTCCGAAGAATCGTGTCCAAGAGACGTATGGCAAGGGCTGGACCATGCTGGAGCTCTTCAAATGAAGGCGAGGACAAGCCCAAGAATCGCAGGTTTCCACCTCCACCACTAGGAGGGCCATCTCAGAAACACCGGTACTGTGAGTGCATCCGGAGCAAGACTGGCCTGAGTCAAAAACTGTCACTCAGCAAGTATTTCGATAGCCGTAGTCGCCAACTTAGTAGGTGTCTAGTAGCATTCCAAATGTCTTGGAAACAAAAAAAAGGAACGACCTGGATGGAGCAGTGTTGATAGGCCATTCCTAGGCATCAGTCCAGTCAACCCGGGCGATGTGTTGGTGTTGAACACACTCGTGTTCTGATCTCTGCTAGTATAGTTCTGAGTACCTAGAGATGCGAAGATGGCTTATGTTAGTGTATTAATCCGCCACTGTTTGAGTATTTGGGCTTACCTGGACGATCGTACTCGACTAGATCTCCTCCGCGCCCCCATGGAGAGGAATTGTGGCAGCCGACGCATCACGTTCTGTTGGGCATGAATCAAATTCTCCTGCTGGAATGTGGAGCACATCGACAAGGTTGTAGCAGAGGAAGTTGGGGGAGAAAGCGACGACGGAGGCGGAAGATTTACTATTCTAGTCGAGGTTGTTATGGCTACGAGAGAGATTCTTCTCTATTCTAACAGCACAATTCCAATCCCAGCTCACAAACACGCTCAAAGAAATATCAACCGTTCACCAGCTCCTTCAACCACTCTGGAATGGCCGGTTGATTATCCCATTTATCAGTCCAGATGTCTTTCCAGTTTTCGCCATTTCCATGTGCAGGCAAGGCAAATACTGCACTCACGAACCAGGTGTGCGTGCCTGCCTTCAGGTCGGCGCCCAGAGACGGCAGTAGAGTGCGGCCGTGAAGAAGATTGGAGTTTGGATCTGCGAGAACGATTCTTCCTGCACGGTCTGTCGCTGATTGCAACTCCACAATACCTACAGCACCCGCTGTGGAAACGGCAAGTGCATTTTGGGCCTCTGCTGAAGTTCCCTCGGACAACGACGGATTTGAAGAGTCGGCAAAAGGCTTCAGAATGCGGCCATTGTTACTCTGACACCCGTAGATCGCGAACGCTCCTTCTGATGTCTGGAGGTCCCGACCCGTACGTACACGATGAGCACGGATATGCCAGTTCTCGCCTCCTTCCACAGGTGGTATCAGGAATGTCTCAACTTCGACGCCGGACCATGGCTTCCAGTCTGAGATCAGGACCGGCACATTCTCTCGGTGCTCGATACGTGCGTTCTCCACAACTCTCCGTGTTTGCCAGACATCACCGCCATCATCAGAAAGTGCAAGCATACTATCGGGGGCATGCTGCTCCAGCTGGTAGCCGCCAGTTGGTACAGAGTATCCAAAAGAGGCACTGTATGCAAACTTGCCGTACTTAGCCTGGATCGCTCTAACCGGATAATGGCAGGCCTGTCCTGATGAAAGAAGGAAAGTGTGTCCACCTCGGTGAACAATAATATGTTTCGGGTATTTGAGAGCCGCTACCGTTGAAAGCGAAGTCGGATATTCTTCCTCTTCAGCAGCCCAAAAGGGATGCGAATCGGGTAGGGCAAGAGGGACAAAGGACAGGCAACACCAGTACGGCGAGCCTGGGGAGTTGTAGTTCTCAGTCAGGAACATATTCGCGTAAGAGTACCCAAGGTTCAGCGTCCCATCGCTATTGAACATATCCTCTTGTGTGGCCCACCAACGGAAATGCCGAAGCAAAAGTCCCTTCACAACACCCCAAGTGAGGGGCGCCGGGGGGGTGACATCCGCAAAGGCTAGAGCACCCCAGAATCCAACCATCGCAAAGCGGTATGTCATGGATCGTCCAAAGGGTATTGATCGCCCATCGGGATCGAAGTAGTACACAAAATCCAGTGCAAACTCTTTAGCGCGTTCTCGGTATCGTTCTGCTCGGGGTTGGTCAAAGTCTCCAGCCAGCTTGGAATAGAGCAACTGCAGGAACTGGATCGCGAACGAGCCCGAATAATAGTCCATTTGGTGATGGCTCTTGGGCCCATCGTTGCTCCAACCTCCACCCACGTGGAAAGTATCCAAGTGATCCATATCAGCCTCGATGCGTTGAAGAGAATATGGTGCCCCATTCCGCCGCAGGCCCAAATTCGCAAAGACTCGGAACCATAGCCTAAACAAGCAGCTTGTGTGAGCGCTGCTAACCCTTGATCCATATCAGAAGAAAATGGACATACCAATTCGTATTTGGCATTTCACGCTCATTGATGCTTGCAAGCCACTTTGCAACAGTCTCCTTCTGCTTGGTGGTCAATGGATCCCAGAAAACGTGCGGCGCAACCGCCAGGGTAAAACCAATCGGGCACATCTCTACCATCCTCTGGTCCATATCTTCGATATCTCCCCAGTATTCTGGGCTTTCTGGATCCGTTCCTTGTATGAAACCATCCCGCCAACGAGACGCGGCCGCATAGTCGCAATTACCACCAAGCAGGGCAGCTAGACCCCATAATGGGCGCGCAAAGCCCTCAATCTGTGCACCTCCTTCATCAAACCGAGTAGTCGATGACCCGATCTTTACGCGGCTACCTCCAGGAGTGAAGCGGGGTACAAGAGGGTCAAGGAGCGCCTTGCACGCATTCTGAAGGTCGCCGCGGGTACGGAAAGGCGACTGACTGAAAAGTTGCGTTGGGGTTTTCCCGTTGGCATGAACAGACATTATGAAAGCCAGCGACAGAGGAACAGTAAGAAATGACGTGGCATGCAGACCTGGGCTGGCTCTCAGTCACCATCATATATGTATAGCTCCATAAATCGGGGTTCGGGCCAAACACCGACGGGAAACAAAAGGTTTGTCAGCGATATACCCGAGGGATAAATAAGGTAATGCGCAATTGAGCATTATGTGATGCTGAAGCGGCTAATATGCCGTTTATTCATCAATAATATTGGACATGGGCCCAGGCCCAGAAATGCAACTTCACGATGCATGTTTTAATAGGTGGAAAAACTCGTTCCGCCCATCCTTGAATTGCATCAAAACTGGAATCATAAATCCAGACAACACGGGAGTTAGAGGCCATTTTCCCGCAGATGTTTCCGGCTTATATTGTTGGACTTGGCATCTCGCTAGAAGAGCAGAGAAGATACTAAGCCCAGCGAAGTCTTTGAAGCAGCCCTCAGTGTGATATGAAAACCAACCAGAGCGCCAGATTGTGAGATATTCCAGTTCACTTGGGTATTTTCCTGGTGCTGAACTAATTATGTCTCTCAATAAGAGCCTTGACATGATAAAGACCAAATATCCGCCAGCTATGGTTTATTAGTTCGTAGCTGGAGTATTTACGTGGAAGGAAACTTACACCCCAGCCCTCGTAGGTTCTCCTCCACGGACCATGGCATACCCAAGCACTTTACTTCCCCTGGGTTTATAGCTCTAGCTTTTGGCTTTAGAGGTAGACCTGTGGAACAGTGCTGTTCCGTGACACACATGGATCCCATTCCACGTTTCCGACTTTTTGTCTGTATCGCCATTTGAGAGAGTCGTTAAATCACGGAGCGCTCTAGTTAAACCCACCGAAGCTCGGCTTCGTATCATAATTTACATTCGCCTCTATTTTACAATCGTTGTCTATGAACAGCCGAATTGGCTGGCAATGAAACTCGCAAGTTCGCGTATCTTATCCGGTTCTTCGTCTTCGGATAACTGACTGAGTAGGGTCTCTGTCCAGTGTGATAAACGCAACTCATGCAGGTTTCGCCCCTTTAGGGCTTCGTGCAGACGGTTGGCCTGTTCCGCAGCAAGTAATGGGTCATCGGAGGTAGATATACAGCTTTCTATGATAGCTCCATGCTTGAAGCGCAAGAATATGCGTGTCTAATGACTGTCAGCACTTCCATCCTGCTTTATCAATATGCAATAAGTGAAATCTTACCGAAGATGGAAGAGAAGGCGGAAGTACTGATCGTTCACGGGGATCTTCCTCAATTGGGTAGGTAGAGAACGTAAACTGCGGAGTTTGTCTGTATTTCCACTCCAAAGACTGACAAGCATCATTAGCAAGATTCTTCTCCAGGGCCCTGCCCGAGAAACTCACCCTTAGCTCATCTAGGCCTTTCGTAATTGCGGTCACCGTATCAGCTTCGTAGTCACCCACCGCCCCAGCTACCCAGTTTTCTCCAGCGTACAATTCAGGCTCCACGGCGTGGGCCCGCTGAGCTCGGCGAACCACGTCTGGACCAGCCTGATAGAGCTGCGCAAACTCCTCCATCACACTAGCGATAACCGCTTGGATAGAGAATGGAGCGGGGGCATCACTCATTGAAGAAGATACATTAGCCACCGGAGATCGGACACTCTCAACACCTTTTGCTTTGATATACTCCCTCGCGGGAGACCGAAGAAAAGACCCAAGAATATCAATGTTTGGTGAATCCAGTAGACAAGTCCCGTGGTGCAGAGCGCGGAATCTCGTCAGTTTAAATGCTGACCCAGAGATTTTCCGCACCTGATCTGTTGACATGACAATATCGTGGCGATCATTAACACTCGTGTTAACCGCCCCAACGCGGTGCAATGCCCGCACCATCATCTCCGCATGTTTGTCCCGTGTGAAGGTGGTTCGAGGAGAGATCACACTGTAGTTCAAGTTTCCGGTATCATGGAAGACGGCACCACCACCTGAGCGCCGTCGGACAAAAACCGCATCTCCATTGACGTTGTCGATGCTCTCGCGATCGTTATGAAGCTTCTGGAGGTTGGCCTCAAGCCAAGGGTTCTGATTCCGGCCTATTACGACGCACGGCCTATTTATGTATAGGAAGAGAATATTTGATTCGGGCGGTGCATTTTCTAGCAGAAAATGTTCAATTGACAGGTTCACGTAAGGGTCGGTCGAAAGCGATTGATAGATCTGATGCACGGAGGTCGGGCGAGACGCGAGTTGAGCGAAGTGGTCGGAGGCGTAGGCAGAATTGAACCGGACAAAGAGGCTGCCAGAGTTCCTCTTACATCGGGAAGCTCTCAAGCATGACGCTCGAGGGAATAGGAGCATTGATAAAGGTTCCTGGTGGCTCAAACGAGGCGAGCGCGTTGTCAACTATTTTATTTTTCGATATATCCGAGAGTCCGCAACTGTAAGCTTCCAGTGACGTCGTATGGTACCAAACATTACCATACGCCGATCGATAGTACTGGACTCCGATCGCGGGCGCTAAACCTAAACAGGCTGCAATTGATTGACCGAAAATATCCCGCATTTTCGAGTCACTTGGGAAGAATTCATAAGTTGACCGTAGTTCTTCAATCCCTCCTTGGTCGCCTTGTGTTGATTCCTGAGGTCTCTGTTGAATCTCAGACATACAGCATCTAGCAGCACTACCAATTCAATCCAGCAATCTAAACCACACACTCAGCCAGTCCCCAATTCGCCGCCCACCATGTCAACGTGGGGTGACTACTTTCGAGTCACCACGTAAGTTTTCAGACCCCCTCCATGCGATTCCCCCAGCTAACGGGGTTATCTTACTAGTTATGGTGAATCCCACTGCCGCTCTGTCGGTTGTATTGTCGATGGATGCCCTCCGGGCATGGAACTCGCCGAGGATGATATTCAACCCCAAATGACCCGCCGACGTCCCGGCCAGAGCGCCTTGACTACCCCCCGCAACGAGAAAGACCGTGTCGAGATTCAATCAGGAACCGAGTTTGGCGTCACCCTAGGCACTCCAATTGGCATGGTTGTGCGCAATGAGGACCAGCGCCCAAAGGACTATGGCAACAAGACTATGGACATGTACCCTCGCCCCAGTCATGCGGATTTCACCTATCTCGAGAAGTATGGCGTCAAGGCTAGCAGTGGTGGTGGACGAAGCAGTGCCCGAGAGACAATTGGTGAGCAGGACCCTTGGCGAGTTGATTTTCAATTCTAACCTGAACCCCAACTCTAGGCCGTGTCGCCGCCGGAGCCATCGCCGAAAAATACCTGCGCCTTTCGCACGGCGTCGAAATCATCGCGTTCGTCTCCTCCGTTGGCAACGAGCACCTCTTCCCCGCCACGGCCGAACACCCTACCCCATCAACCAACCCAGAGTTCCTCAACCTTATCGAGAAGGTCGACCGCAAGACCGTTGACGCCTTTGTCCCCACTCGCTGTCCGAATGAAGATGCTGCCGCGCGTATGACCAAGGTCATCGAACACTTCCGTGACAACAGCGATAGCATCGGTGGCACAGTAACCTGCGTGATCCGCAACGTCCCCGTCGGCCTCGGCGAGCCCTGCTTCGACAAACTTGAGGCCCAGATCGCGCATGCCATGCTCAGCATCCCCGCCACGAAGGGTTTCGAAATCGGCTCTGGCTTCGGCGGCTGCGAAGTCCCCGGCTCAATCCACAATGACCCCTTCGTTGCATCCGAAGTACAGACCCAGTTGGGCTCCGAGAACATGACGCAACAGCGCCTCACAACGAAGACAAACAACTCCGGTGGTATCCAGGGTGGTATCTCCAACGGTGCCTCCATCTACTTCCGCGTTGCGTTCAAACCACCTGCCACAATCGGCCAGGCCCAGCAAACGGCCACCTACGATCTAGGCGATGGCGTCCTAGAAGCCAAGGGCCGCCACGACCCCTGCGTTGTGCCCCGTGCTGTACCCATCGTTGAAGCCATGTCCGCTCTTGTCGTCATGGACTCCTTGATGGCCCAGTATGCGCGTGAAAGCGCAAAGTCTCTCCTTCCACCGTTGCCCAAGACAATTCCTACCCGCCCTACAACGGGGACGGACTAGATTTCGCTAACCCCTACGGGGAAATTAATCAATTGTTATGCGTTTTATGACTTAAGTCTATTTCTATTTGAATTGGTAAAAGTGCTTCACCGTTTTCGGTTGGATATATCTTGATGTATCTCCTTTAGGTAGTCTCGCATAGCGACGTCAATAGAGTTTAATTGGGCAACTTTACTTTACAAAACATGAGAAGCCTAATAATATGTAGGATTCGCCTACACTACGCTGCACCGGAAAATGAACTAAAGGTGCCCATTTATTTCATCATTCATTCTCATTCATACAGTCATTCTGGATAACCTATACTACTGGCCAACATGGCAGCGACTCATAAAACATTTTCAAGAAGTGAAAGGTGAGGGGAACAAAAACGTAAAACCGAAAATACCACTCCAATCTGAGAATCTCAGGGATATCCGAATCAAAAGCAAAGTTGAAGAAAAACCAAG
The DNA here is from genome assembly GCF_001890125.1 of Aspergillus versicolor CBS 583.65. NCBI lineage: Eukaryota > Fungi > Ascomycota > Eurotiomycetes > Eurotiales > Aspergillaceae > Aspergillus > Aspergillus versicolor. The sequence goes on along the minus strand of NW_024467528.1, from coordinate 2,291,595 downwards.
GTCCAAGACGCCTCCATCGTATGCTCTCCCATTTCTCGGCTCCCCCATAGGCACAGTTTCAGAAGCTGGACTATGATGAGCTGTTACTTCGACTGACCGAGTTCACTGACAAATCATCAAAATCACCGGCTGAGGCATTCACAACCCGTAACTTCTCCTTTGGTACAGTAAATGTTACTTGCACCCGTCGGCCCTCTGCGGCTCCTTCAACATCCCACTCCTCGTCGCCAAGGTCCACATGCCCATCCAGTCCAAAGTCATCACGGGTAGAGCGAGGGGACTGGAAGTCCATGTCTTGCGAGAGCCTGTTACCCACGCCCCAGTCTTTGGCACCTTGCTTCCGTCTGAACAACTCGGCCGACGCGCTCACAGACCTCCGAGGGAATCTGGCATCAACTGTGTGGACTCCAATGACAGGATCGCCTCCGTCAATCCCGGAAGCTCGAGAGATAGCACCGGAACCTTCGTTGGTGGGTGCTCGCCTCCGTGATACAGATAGCACTCGCCGAATACCCCCAATCCACTCGGACGCCTTTGGCTTGATCGGCGATGGTGGTTTGCTGTTAAACAAACCTCCTAGTGAGGATCGCTCATGACTATCTGAGTCTGAAAGCAGATATTCACCCTCCGCTTGACGTTGTGATAGCGTTGAGTGGGCGGTTGAATAGGAATCAGATGAATAGCGCTTCTCGGACGATGAGTTTGTTGATGTTGAGCTGCCCTGGCTACGAACAGCGTCTCGATTGTGATGAGATGAAATAGCATGTTGATCGAATAAAATGGCTTTATTGGTATGCGAAGCTGGTAAGCCATTTTTGACGGTTGCGGCAGGCTTCGCTGAATTTTCTGACCCCATGGAATCAGAAAGGCCGGATGAAGTCCGCTCATCTTTATCTGGCGATAAACTTCTACTCCTCCTCATACCAACTTCTGATGTGGGTTCAGCACCAGGGGGTCGTAGATCGTCAACCTGGGTGTTTCGAGCTGTGACAAATGCTTGCCCTGACAGTGAATTGGTCGTATCGCGCGCCTGGCTCCTTTCCGCCTGATCAGCTTCATCCTCTTCACGCTCGTCGATAGGATGGATAATGCCAGCAGTATCGCCTCGGCTATGCTCGTTATATGGGGGCCGGTAAACACCAGCGTTTAGGATCGGTCGATTGAGCTTCTTAGGTACGTGAATATCACCGAGCAGTCCAGTTCTCTCCGCAGCTGCATCGCCATTGTCGTTCCAATTAAGCCTCTTCCCAGTGCTTCGCGGGTTGTTGCCGCTCCAAGGATAGTCGCTGCTGAATGAGTTCCTGCTTGAGGGATTTCGAATACTACTGGCCATCTCCGAGTCCCCTCTTCCCCAAAAGTGAGCTCTCTGCGCCCCCAGGGCAAGCTTGCGGATCTCATTATCGCGGCTTCGGCGCACTCCGCGTCGTCGCCAGAAATAGAAAAAGAGCACTCCAAGTGCGGCAGCTACTGGGACACCCAGACCTATGCCAACTCCTAGTCCAGTCTTTCTAGATGAGGAGGAGCTTGAGCTTGAGGAAGATGATCCATCGGAGGTTTCGGGGGAGGGGCTGAAATGTGGATTTTCATATGAAGAAGTCCATGCTCCAGAGGCTGTGTCATACAGGTAGATCTGCGAGTTGACTTTGGGTCCAGAGCCGGTTCTTTTGGACAATTGTGAGATCTCGTATCCGCCCGCGATCATCATAATTCCTCCCGGGAGCATCGTAGCACCATGTCCGTAAACACCAAGGTCTTTAGGACCCCCGTCTGCAGATGGCACAGTCCACGACCATTCACCAGTTCCTACAAAACCTCCTCCAATTTCTAGAATGGCTAATTGAGGTTCTGCAGCCACACTCGTGTTTCCCACCCAGCCCCCAAATACGATCACCTTACTTCCATCTGGCGAAAGAACCGCGCTATGGCCGGATCGAGGTTCAACCATAGCAGTAGCGCGGACGGCGAGATCAGTTCTCGACGACTCTATCTCGGATTCCACGGTGACAAAGCTCCAGCTATTTTGCGGCGCAGAGAATATAGCCAATTCAGACATATTGATGAACGCCTGTTGAGTATGCCCCCCAATGAGGAGGAAATCCTGCTGTTGGCGGAGCTCATCATCAACGTACGCGGTTGTGGCGTGAAGAGGAGTAATCGTGAAGCCCGCCTCCGGGATAGGGGGTGCTCTATCTCCAGTAGTCGATATCCCGTAACAGTGGTCTTCATCACAAGGATCCAAGACCGTCAGCGTCTGGGAATAATTTGCAGCAGATGTCCAAGAATCGCTGCTGTCACTTTGGTCTGGACACATCCCGGCAAAGGCGAAGAGGGAGCTTTCAGTCGTGTTTGAAACAGAATATGCGAACCCAGCTGACAGAAAGTTTGGACCGGTGGCGATAGAACTTGCCTGTCCGTCAGACGCATGCGCGGAGAAGTTATCCCAGGTTCCATTACCCGTTGAACTCTCAGAATCGGGTTTGAAAGTCCACAGCAAAGGCGCACTCTCAGGTTCTCGACACTTGCCCGTATAGACCTTTATTATACCATTCTGATCAATGACTGGAACGTACGCGGATACTTCGTCATCGTTATTGAATGGGGTCTCTTCGAGCAGTACTTTATACGGCGAGTCTCCTGTGTCGACTTTTTCAGACACATCTATCGAGATGAACTCCGTCCGGCCTTCCGTCGTTCGTAGGAGATATGCGAAGGAGCCGTTCTGCTGTGAAGCGTAGAGAAGACTCGAGGGCGTATATGGGAGTTGTGCAAAGGCATGACTGACAAACAGTAGTACGCAAAGGAGCATCAGCACCAGGTTGGCACCGACTGCCCTGTGCATTCGGGATCTGCGATAAAAACGACCATCCATGGAGAGGTTCACGAGGTTCAAGCAACGTGAGCTAAGGTGCAGTCGTAGCTAACCCAACTGTGAGACATTAGAGGCTGTCGATCGCCCGATCGCAGGATCCAGAGAAAGCACACCCAAGGAGGGAAGATGCCAACATCAACGGCCTCTTCAAATTGACAGGTCGTCTGGGTTCTTTCTTTCTTTTTTCTCGCTTCGTACCAAGCAGCAAGAGTGGCAGTAGACAGTGCGGTCGGCGCAGTGTTGTAGTGAAGGCGGAACGAAGTCGAGGCTGGGCGAGTAAACAAAGAGTCGTACGCATGCATCTCAATCACAGCGGGTCACAGTTTGATCTAGATCACCTGAAACGCAGAGCTGGAGCCTAAAATGACCGAATCTCTCTGGCGCCCAGATAAAGATTCCCCATGATGTGCAGTGGATTTCCTCTAAGTGGATGAGGGGCAGGCCGGGGCCATGGTGGGAGGGAAAACACGGCGGTTGCACTGGCAACGACGAGGTCATCCATGGTTAGGAGGAAGAAACACCCAATAGACCAGCACTAACTAATACATGTGGAATGAACAAAACTTCCCAGGTTCTTTCTGCGACAGCAAAAAGCGAGATAGACAGAGGACAGAAGGAAAGGGTAAGTTTGCGATGTGTAGTAGTCAACTGTCGGGTGCACAGTGCACATTCCATCGACACTGAGAGTGGAGCGAAAGTGAAACATTCCTTGCTGCTTCTCCATCACCCACGCTTGACATCAACCACGTTTCTTCGAGTCTTGCAGCCTTCGGCTCTCGCCGACACTACTCATTCTAGTTTGCACTTTCCGGTCCCCAATCCCATTTTTACTGCGTATGCGATACTCTGGTTCTGGTTGCACCTGGGTGCGATTTTTCGCGTCACATTCCAGCGAACAGATCACATCCAATGTTCTTTGGAGCTTCAGGCTCTCGATGAGACATGCAATTGACTGCTTTGGGCCTTTCCAAATTCCTCGGTTGGTTTGACGCCTCACATCTATACAGCAAGGCAGTCTGCGCCGCATTGCTTGATCATCTGCAGGTGTTTGCTTGCACCCGCCCACCTCTCCGAGCCATGAATATGATACCAATGTTAGGCGATTAGCACAGATTGGAAGGGATCGGCCATCTCGCTATCAAAACACTTTTTAGAGTGATTATTGGGCACGTCCCCCTCTAATCCTGAAGCGCTCAGCGGGAATTGGTTCTGGCACAGCCCTTCCACTTGCGGTTGGTCTGAAATGTCGGGACAGTTCACGGACCCCTCCTTCCTCCTCCCAGCGTATGGGGATAGCGAGGCTTGAACACAGGAGTAAAGAGACAGTCAGTCAATCGCGTGGTTTGGTAATTTTCAAAATATTCCCTTCGCCGACTGTGGACCTCCAGCGAAACTGCCATCGAAGTTACGCCATGTCACTGACACTGCCATTTGCACTCCGGGAAGGAGCTAGTGCTAAGCAAGTAGCAGCACATCGAACCCCTGCTTGTTCAGAGATATAACTCCAATCATGACCTGTACTTGGTGTGAGTCTATACTAGGAGTGTGTTATATGGCTCGATGCTCGAAATCCAAAGGGTCGTAACTGGTAATCAGCCGGCAGCCCTTGCCCTGGGTTAGCCATAGCCCCGGCCAGCGCTCCGCTTCGAGCTTCGACCGCAGCAACCCATGAACATATCCAACTTGTTGGATATAAATCTTAATCCAAACCCAAACAAACTCCTAGATCATCACATTAGCCAGGGAGACCTCCAATTTGATATTTGGCTTGCCCCACGACTCCAACTCAGATACGATGATACGATGATACGAGCTTTTCTTGATCTGGGGAAATAAGGTGGAAGAGAAAAAGCAAATCACGGCGCCACCATCAGTGCTGGTAAAATCCACTTCGTTCGCAGGCTGGACCGAAGGAGTTCCTTGCCAAGTCCAATAACAATACGAGCTTGAAAGGCCAAAGCGTCCTCGGAAAGACCCGGCTATCCGCCAAGGCCAATCGAGCTAGAGTATACCCGCACTGGTCTTTCGTCTTCCCCCTTGGTCTCCTATAAGCCCCAGCCCTCCTCAGCTGTTCACAGGGGTGCGCTTGTCACGGCGCGAGAGGTGGTGAACACGAGTCAACCAACCACGAATCATGTCTGGCATTGGAAAGGCACCTGCAAATTCGAGGGCATGCGTAACGTCTTGGTGGGTGGCTCTGTTGATACAAGCGAACATATATTCCAGCCCGGGGGTGTGTGTGTCATTGCTCAACCAGATAACGACGCAGGGGGTGGGAGTGCCAGATAAATCCAGAGTTGGTAAGTTAGAACACAACTGGTTGGAGCATGGGACTGCATCATGCTCCGCAGGTCAGTAGTCTATCAGTCACTGGGTAGCGCTTGCTGCTCGCAACATTGTCCGGCGTCCACGGCACCGATGTCTTTCCTGGGAGCCCAATGATAATCAACCAAATCCTTCGGGCCTCTTGTCTCCGATGGCCAACAAGCCAACTTCCGTCTCCCGCTCTGTAGCATGCCCGTCATATGGTAAGCATCTGTAGGTATTTCCATGTTCAACCTAGCGTTTTATTACTGGTCCAGTAATCAATAATGGCCGTACCACAGAAAGAAAGGGGGGTTATCTCATCATCCTGAATACAAATTTCCCCGGACTGGCAGTTTCCCCAATCTTTCCGCGATTTCCATGAGGATGCAACGAAAAAGCTTGGCCGGGAGATATGAGACCAATTATTTAAGGTGTCATAAGCTGATCTCGCTCCGTATGGAGTTAGAGCCTATGCACAGCGCCGGATTTGGTATGGCAGCACGGAATATTGGCGGGAATCCTCTGTCAGCTCGACACGAATGTGAAACCAACCAACTTCCGTCAGATTATGGACAGTGAAATCGATTCTGGGGTCCTTCAGGACTACATATCAACTGTGCGCAAAGTGGGAGAAAGAACATTCACGCGGGGACAGACACGGCCACACTCAGCTATCCACACCGTTCAATAGGATGTGGTAGTTATCCATGGTTTCCCACGTTATCCTTTTCGCTGAAAATAGTTAACTTAATCCCTGGAGAGTTTGGAGAATCTCAAGGTTGTGGTGAATACTGGTGATGCATCTGATTACCCACTTCCCCGCGAAATTATCTCATCCACAATACGGAGTACCGAGTTAGCTCGAGGCTCGAGCCGCCCATTCTCGAACTGGCAGGTATTGTTGAACATTGGTGTCCTGAGGCTTGAGCGGCTCGAGGAACCAAGAGTTAACTTGGTTAAGTTACACATGAACAACTTAGTAAGCCTAAACGTTCGCCGCGTTTTTACTGCATGCGGAAGGTACCATGGTATAGAACAAGCTTCACTATACTTACTTTGTTTATTTGCGTATTCGAAATAACTAACAATTCAAACGTGTACTGAGAGCACGATATAGTGTCTTGGATATTATGTATTGTAAGAAAATGGATGCAGAGATGCCAACAACTCCATCGGAGCGGAGGGCTGTCAGTCGGGTGTCACTTGTCAATGGATTAATATCCTTGGCATTTGCACCAACGGTCTCCCCCTTGCTTCACGATAACCTTCAGCCACCAGTGATAATGTAGGGCGCGCTGATCATCAAAACGGAGACGCATTCAACTGCGCATCGTCTTTCGATGTAAATTGCTGAGAAATAACAAGGGATACGGGACCCATTTCAAGCAGGAGTGCAGGACCGGCTTGAGTAATGCGTAATCCCTGGATACTATGAGTCTGAAAAGAGGTTGAAACATGCCTAGCCGTTATTATTCTCGTGTCAAGTTCTTTACCGCGAACGTCAACCGCCAACTCGGTAATTCTGATTGGAGAGTATTTGGGCCTTGGTGACGTCAAGCGTGAGTGGCCATTTTTGTCGATGAACAGATAAGAGAGGAAGAAAAAGGCGCATGGTCTTGGAGTCCAAACTCCCGGGAGGCGTGCGTCAAACTCAAATCAACTGTCAAAGTATCGTCTTGGTCCGTGTGTGCCGTGTCCAGATCCATTCGGAAGGCTTGCATTAGGTGGGAATGCCAATGGCAATCATCGCCATTGGAATGCTCGAGAATACTCTGGTTTGGGCGAGGCAGAACTGACAGGGAGCAAACCGAGGATAGGATTGTGGGCTTTTCCCCATTGCGTTTAAACCAGCCACTCCTCGTGGATGATCAGGCTGCCATGCAGAAGCAAATAAAAGGAAGGTTTGAGTTGGATTGTCCAAATTCCCGTATCCAACCCGGCTTGGGGCAACCGAATGAAGCGGGACTCATAGAATGTTGCTACAGGGACCCCGATACAAAAGGGAAGAGGTATTAGAAGAGCCATAGACATTCCACCGCCGCGCCAACGAAGTTGACACCGGCCACCCCTTGATGGGTGTAAGTAGTGACTTGAGAGTTTGAGGCACGAGTAGACAAGGTTTACGGTTCAGAAGAGCGAGTAGTACCTCAATCGAGGAAGCGAGAAGAATAAGCGAAGTTGAAAGTGTGAGTCTCGGTCATCAAGTTGAATCGATTAAGGTTCTACTTCCACCCTCGTTTGCCACTTGATCTTGCTGGTTGTCCATCGTCTTGATTGCTCGTGTGGACGTTAGCCTGTTAGAACCTGGAGAACACGGACCTTCCGCAGAGAACTGAAGCTCGCTAGCAAGGCCAAGAGGAGTTCTCGTAATTTTATTGGGGGCCGCAGGCAAGGCCACTGCAAACAATGTCGACGAGAGACGGAAAAGGATTACATTGGCCGTTGGCCCTTGTCGCGAAAATTACCACTTCTTACCACCATGATCGACCTGGGAAGGAAGTAATGATGAAATTGAGGGAGACGGTATCCACCAAGTGGTCGAGAACGGACTGCGCTGACGATGGACCCGCGGAACATCACTGACACTCCCCTCTGAGACAAACTGTCCTTGAGAGTTCTGTTGGAAATTAAAAAATGATACCTGCAGGTTTCCTGTCAATCTTGTCAATGCATATCTGATCGACGGTTAAATGAGACGAAGGAAAGAAAATGTTAAGGGCTGCGTTAAGAATGCGCGTTGTCATATCGGCCAGTGGTGAGGGATTGGATTCGGCTCGACGCAGCCCGAGCGGCACCTTCACGGGTTTTCCATGATAACGGCAAAATTTCGAAAAACGGGTCGATGGGCTCCATATCCATAATTAACGGGGATGATGTTGAAATTGTTGACGGGGAAGTTCCCCTACAGCACTACAAGCCGATCACGACCATGGACAGGACCAACTCTACCTCGCAGGAGTAACATTGACTGTTGAACTTTGACCGTTGATTGTTCTGTGCCCCCGGTGTGCAGATCCCCACGATTCAACAGAAGAAATATACCGAAGAAAAGTACTGCCGTCATTGATATACCTCTCATCCACTGATGGGAGCCATGGATCTGAACAAGTGGAGGAGAGCTCTGAGAGTCCTTCCTCAGTCTTGGAAGAGTTTGGGCCCAGCCGGCCGAAAGCCTAACCCTGTTAGTGGTAACTTATCGAGTGATACCTGTAAACCTTGTGTAATGATAATATCAAACCAAAATAATAATAGTATCAGGACAGCTCGTCGATCCCCATCCTGGCAGCAAAGAATCAACTGGAAGAGACCAGGAGTCTTCGCAGACACAGACGACAAGATCACTATCGTATCTTGGGTTTCGACTTTTCAAACCTGACAGGGAGGTCGAGGAGTGCTTGGTAAAATAAATACCTGGTTGACAGTGCCACTGCGAGGCCAGCCGGGACATTCTCCTTCGCCTGGCCTCGCCTCCTCCGCTCATCGCTTGCACTTTATCCGCCTGACAGAAACACTTCGCCAGCCCTCTCTCATCTCGACGACCTGGGCTTCTCCTCTTCTCCCTCTCCTCATTACTGCTTCCTCTCCCTCTTCGCCTCCATCCTTCTCAACATCTCTGTCCTTCTCTCCTTCTCTCCTCCTTTCACGACCTTTCCTTCCTCATTTATTCCTTTTCGCCAAAATTACCCCTCCTTTCAGCTTCTGCTATCTTCGCACTTTCACCTCTTGTCTATTTTCATCTATTTAATATCTTCTCGGACAGTCCGACTTGGCTGCCCTCTTTTATATTCTTTTTATATAGGTGCTGTCGCTTGTTGCGCCCCTGTTTTTATACTTAGACGCTCCCTGGACTTTTTCTCCGCCCCGACGACCGTTTTCTCCGGCCTCGCTCCGACCTCGCCGACCGCTCCCCTTCACGATTTCTTCGATCCTTGCTCCTGCACGGAACCGCGACCGACTGCATCCCGGTGCTGTAGTGGGTTAGATATTTCGATCAGTAATTTCTTATCCGTTGTCTGGTACACGGTTTCGTTGTCTTCGCTTTTCCGCCAGGACGTCCCATGACTCCTATCGTTCCCTTCGAGCCGAATTTCTAGAGTAATGCCGATCTATTCGACTATACAATCGAAGCTTTGTGTCGATTCACCCTGAGTATTTGGCTCGTTGGCCCAGATAAAAGGATATCGAACATAAAAAAGAGGAGCATAAATACGGGGAACCTTCAACGGAATAATTACACAAAGAGCGCAGGGTATAAATTTGGGGAAAAGGATGCGCACGTTTGGTCAAGGCCGTGGTTTAATAGCATAAAACGAATATGAAGATGGCCGAACGGCCCCATTCAGAGTTTGGCGTTGAGGAACCCTCGAGTGCGGTGACGCCTCAATATGGCCAGACATCGGAAAACAAGCATAGGCGGGGGATGGACAAGTCAAAGGTCGCATCCGGCAGTTCTCGACCTGCGTCAATCGAGACGGACCCTGGGCAGGCTGTCACCAAGCCATCTAATGCAAAGCTCCCTCAATCGAGTGATGTATTGGACGGCCAACCACCCCTTCGACACACTTTCCCTCATCTATACCATTCCTCTGGGACCTCTCGCACTCCTTCCACCAGAACTTCGTCTAGCTCACTCCAAGCACTAAACGAGGATACCGTGGTCGATGCCCGCAGTGTCTTTTCACGTATCTCGTTATCGCGAAGAACGTCCTACAACCGCTCGTCGGATGGTCAAGTCGCCGAATACCCTGTCTATCCGGATCAGTCATACGCTGTCCTTCAGTCTCAGATACACCCCACCTATCAACCTCCATTTCTACGTTCGCGGAGCTCTTATCCTACCGAGGCTACCCCAAAGCCCGGCCATACTCGCGGTGCCCGCACCGCAGGTAATACACCTATATCCAGTCCCGGCCTGTTCTCAGTTCGGACTCCGGGGGTATCACCTTCGCACGGGTCTGATGAAGAACTCAGCAGTGGTTCCTTTCTCCACCCAACTCATCTTCAGCCTCCAAAGGAGTAAGTTATTCTGTTCGTATCGTACTTTCTCAGAGACGCTAACCTTTCTCCGTTGCAGAACGCACACCGTCGAAGTGGACAGGGATCTTGTGACTGGAAATAAAGTTATCAACCAATATGAAATTCTTGAAGAGCTTGGTCGCGGTGAGCATGGTAAGGTGAAACTGGGTCGCCATGTGGCAAATCGCCAGAAGGTTGCAATCAAGATCGTTCAGCGATACTCCAAACGACGTCGACTTGGGAGGCTAGGGAATGCCGAGGACAAGGTTAAAAAAGAGGTCGCAATTTTGAAAAAGGCTCGCCATCCGAACGTGGTTAGTCTGTTAGAAGTGATTGACGACCCGAACCGCCAAAAGGTTTATATAGTGCTCGAGTATGTCGAGAACGGCGAGATTATCTGGCGACAAAGAGGGCTCCGAGAAATTGTTTATGTTGACAAGCTTCGGCTTGAACGTGAAAAGGCCGGCCTTCCTGATACGCCAGCATTTTTGGAAGAAAGCAAGCAGTATATCATGACAGCGCAGCGTTATCGGCAACAGCGCGAGAGGGCAATGGAGCGGCGTCAAGCACAAGCAGAGCATGCACAGCAGGGACCGATTCCTGCCTGGAGTTTGGAACACGGAGCAGAGTCGGATGATGATGAAGTCGGCCCCGAGCTCGCAATGGCTCGCACAGCTAGCCGTACCATGTCAAATTATGGGGAGGCAAACTCCTCTCCAAGTCATTCCCTTGGTTCATCTCAAGAAGCTGCGTTGGCCGCAGTGGAAGGCACTATGTATGGGGCTTATTCTGGGGCCTATGCCGACGGTCCTTCCGAGAAGCGACGGTTCAGCACAACATCAAGTAGCTTCGGCTATGCCCCCTCAGAAACTGATTGGTCCCCTGAAGACGATGACATGTCTTTTGTGCCATGTTTAACTTTCGGTGAAGCGCGCAACGCTTTTCGAGACTCACTTCTCGGTCTTGAATACCTCCATTTCCAAGGTATCATACATCGTGATATCAAACCTGCAAACCTTTTGGTCACCAGAGATTACCGTGTGAAGATATCTGATTTTGGGGTCTCATATCTGGGACGACCTATTCGGGACGAAGAGGAAGAACAACTCGAAGAGACAAATGCCTCGGAAGTGGACGATGCCCGAGAGCTATCCAAGACTGTTGGCACACCAGCCTTTTACGCCCCTGAACTTTGCTACACTAGTGAAGATTTCATAGACAGCATTGGCGGCCCTCCCCGTATTACCGGTGCGATCGATGTCTGGTCTCTTGGAGTGACTCTTTACGGGATGATCTTTGGTCGACTGCCGTTTGTCTCGGATGATGAGTATAGCATGTTTCAGACGATTGTCAAACAGGATGTTTTCATCCCACGAAGACGTTTAAAGCCCGTTGAAGTTGCTACCGATACCCAATGGCCTCGGCATACGCCCGATTGTATGCGGGAAGAAAATGAGCTCGCGTATGAGGAAATTGATGAGGAATTATGGGATTTGTTGAAACGACTACTCACCAAGGATCCGGTAAAACGCATCACGTTGAAGGAAATAAAACATCACCCTTGGGTACTACACGGCCTCCCGAACCCCAGGGACTGGATAGATGAAACCGATCCGGCCTATCTGAGCAAGGGCAAGAAGATTGAGGTGTCCAACGAAGAAGTGACCACAGCCGTAAGCAAAGTACCCTTCATTCAGAGGGTGCGATCCAATGTCGCGAAATGGTCAAATTACTTGACCGGAAGGTCAAAAGACAGGGATGGCCGCAAACGCACGTCTAGCTCGACCCCTTCAGTTGATTCAACTTCCACCTCAAGCAGCACCTCATTGGGAAAATACCTCTGGGAAGGCCGCCGACTCAGTCTTCGGGGGGACGAAGAATTTCCCCAGCGATCCGGCCGACATACGAGGGATGGTGAGCATCCTCTCTCCCAAAGTGTGACCGTAAGCCCGATAGCTAGCCCAGAAGAGCGACCCTTGTCACATTCTACTCACGATCCCGCTGCCGACTACTTTTCCTCTATCAATCGGACTCCACGGCCCGATCACCTAGAGCGCGCAGCGTCAAATTTGTCGACCGCGGAATCCTCGAAAACTGTCAAGGCGTCTGACATTAACAAGGGCTATAATGCGGCCCGACGCCCTGTCACTCCTGAAATGGCTGGGTCATCAGGAACGACAAATATCAGTGGCGTCTTTGGCGACGCAGGCCGTCGGTTGGCTAGAGGCCTCCAGCCAGACTGGCGGACTGAAAGGTTTGCTCCCGTTGAACACTTTGCTTTGGAGGACGACCATCATTCAGAACCTAGTCTTGCCTTAAGCGTCACTTCTGCGGTTGGGCAAATACAGCCGTCGACATGGCAAGCGGACGAGGAACCCTCCACTCTACACAGGAGCCCGGCATCTTCACCGAGCCACCGACGCAAAATATCACATCCGCTCTTAGGGAAATCCTCTATTGAACCACTCACTTTGTCGAGGGATTCTTCGTCGCTCAATAAAAGTGGACACGGGTCTTATCCGGAAAGCGAGCCTCGCGCGTGCAAGGAGGCTATTCAGGGAACCGGGGGCGCCCGCAAGCTCTGGGACGGTACGCCAGAGAACAACGCAGTGGAACTTGTCAAAGGAACGTTGACGACGTCTCCTGCTTCTGCAGCTACAATATCTTCGTCATCGGTGGATGAGGACACTAGCGGCATGTCGCAGAGCACGTCCCATCCAAGCATTCCGTCTGTTATGTCTGGAGCCTCATCATTGTCAGAGGGGGGGCCGGTCAAGGAGAATGAAAATGAAACAGTGACGCAGGTTCCTTCCATCCTTCGTACTGGCGAGACAGTCAAGGCAAGGCGCTCCAGCACATCCCGTCCAGCAGAAGATGATGAATCTCGTTACTATTGCGATGACGAAGAAGAGAGTAGCGACGATTCCGAAGACGAAGGCCTTGTTTTTGGCAAAAAGAAGCCCGTATCGCAAAAACCAGCAATTCCTATGGGCAAGGCGTCGAAGTAAGGGCATGATGCAGGTTAATCGTGCCCTAGACGTGTGGTATACGGACATTACCGCACCCCCTCACCCTCAGGCATTTGCGGGCCTCAAAGCCTGCAAACTCACTTCCTTAATCACGGCTGCGGCCTATCCCCATTGATGCCATCATAACCTACTCCAATCCACCCTCACATCTTAATTCAGAGCACACTGCACACGTTATCACCGACCTCTGAGACTCACATGTATATCATTTAATTGGGAGCACCTTCTGGCATACATCTTTGCTTTCTTCGCTCGCATACATGAACCTGCAGAAGACTACATTGCTTGTACATATATTCGCATTTGTGGCAGGCTTCATTTTGTTTCTGTTCGGGCGGGCTTTAAAATACAGGGCGTTTGTTTGTTTTCGATGTCTATTCCCATTTGGTTCGCTTCCTGCCTGATACATCGGTTTTATTCGATGCATAGGGGGTGCTCAGGACACTGTGTGAATTTTCTGTATGTAATTGTCCACTGGGAGGAGGTCTGAGATATAGCATGTTTGGCTTGGCTTCGTTATGATTAGGTGGATTGGGGTTTGAATGGATGAGATGATGAACGAGATGTTGTGAAATAAGCCGGATTATATATTGGGAACAATGGAATGAAACATCCATATCAATATCAAATTATCAATCAGTCTTGCGTTCTTTAAAAGCGGAGTATACTAAAACTTCACCCTCCGTCGGCTTCGTCACCGATCTGCCCCGGTGTCTCAGGTTTTCCTCCACCAATGAATCTTGCACCTCGAAATGAATTTCATCAAGCTTCGTCTCCGCCGGACTCTCCTGAAACGCATCGCGATATTGAACTAACGTATCCCGGAGAAAAAGGAGCATGGGTCCATCAACGGCCAAAAATGCGTTTAAATCCTCCCGGGTTCCAGCTCCCGAGAAAACTGACCGTTTGACAGCGCATGACAGTTGAGGTAGGCAGCCTCAAACAATACGTGCCCCCTAAACTACCAGGATGTTTCTCTCTTCCCTCTCGGCATTATTCACTTTATCCAGCGTCGCCAGCGCCGCCCTCACCTATCGCGGGGCAGACATTTCGTCGCTTCTGATCGAGGAAAATGACGGCGTCGCCTATAAGAACTTGAATGGCGAGACCCAAGCACTAGAAGCGATCTTGGCGGATAATGGCGTGAACTCGATCCGACAGAGGATATGGGTGAACCCTACTGATGGGTCGTACGATGTGGACTATAACCTGAAGCTTGCGAAGAGAGTGCAGGCGGCGGGCATGAGCTTGTACTTGGATTTACATCTAAGTGACACATGGGCGGATCCGAATGACCAGGTATACATAGATAGATATAATCTTGTTGCTTTCTTTTTATCCGGGGAAAGGGAATGTTGACTAACTGGACATGATATAACTAACCAGACTACCCCATCTTCCTGGTCGACGACCGATATCGACACTCTAGCCTGGCAAGTATACAACTACACCCTCGAAGTATGCAACACCTTCGCCTCAAACGAAATCGCCGTCGAGATCGTCTCCGTTGGAAACGAGATCCGCAATGGTCTCCTCTGGCCTCTCGGCACAACAGACAACTTTGGCAACATCGCCAACATCCTCCACTCCGGGGCATGGGGCGTCAAGGACTCCAACCTAGCCTCAACGCCCAAGATCATGATCCACCTTGACAACGGCTGGGACTGGGACGCGCAGAAGTACTTCTACGATACTGTGCTGGCGGCCGGCTCGCTAGAGTCCTCGGACTTTGACCTCATTGGAGTGTCTTATTATCCGTTCTACAATGCAGACGCAACACTGTCCTCACTGGAAAGTAGTTTGTCGAACCTCCAGTCGACCTATGGGAAGGACGTGGTCGTTGTGGAGACGAATTGGCCCGTAGCGTGCCCGAACCCGGAGTATGAGTTCCCAAGCGATATCTCGAGCATTCCGTTCTCCGCCGAAGGGCAAAAGACGTTCTTGACTGATGTGGCGGAGGTGCTTAATGGGGTAACGGGCGGACTGGGTTTGTACTACTGGGAGCCTGGCTGGGTGGACAATGCGGGACTGGGGTCAAGCTGCGACGATGTTGTGATGGTGGATTGGGAGACGCAGACGGTGAGGGACAGTGTCTCTGTTTTTGGCGATCTCTAAGAATACTAGTATCGAGGCAGTGGTGTAAATCTTTGCTTGCTGGAGGGTTTCTTGACTCCCTCTTAATATGTGCGGAGTATATACTTCCGGGGAATTCTCCGTGTGCGGCAAGCCTCATTCTTCGGGCTCCGTAACACAACCTTTACCCAACAGACCAGTTAAACCCCAAGATGCATATTCTTGTGTAATGAAACCTGTAGCTGAAATCCAAGGGAAGAGAAAACCAACAAAAAGCTGTTTCATGATTTGTCGGCAGTTCAGGCATCGCAGGAAGTTTCAGCTTTGGGGCTGTGCAGAGCCAGCTCAGGGTTTCCAATGGGCGGCTACCAAGCAGCCCCTCCACAACTATGATGGAACAGGAAGGCGTGCACCGAAGGAACAACCCGGCACCTACTTTGGGCATACAGGCAAGATAGACGGAGCGAGATCGGCCGGTGTGAATCCTACAATGTGATTGATAGTTGTCAAGCTAATTCTGGTTCTTTACCCTGGATCAATCGCGTGGGGGCCGAAAGGTGCAACGGTAATGACTGCCGTGACGTCTGCTGAGGCTCCAGAGAACTACTGTTTGCGCTTTTTTGGTTTTTTGGTCCAGTATACGGTGTAGCCCTCGCGTGCTCCGACTTTGGGCAGTGATTATGCTGGCTGCTGAGCACTGTGTATAGATTGTAGAGCCGCCATCGGATTTAGCGTCGAACACGGTTAATGACATAAGTCGGTGTAACATCAGCAGCCTTTATCCTCCTGCATAAGCATGGACTATGACGAAGATATTATTAGTACCCTTCCAGTAACCGGGAGGCTGCCGGTGCCTTTGGTGTCTTTGGTCTCCCCATCCCGACGTGGTGCGGTGGAGCGTCAGGCCCAGAAGAAGTCTGCCTTGCGGGAATGGGAATGCTTGACTACATCAGTGATGGACAGACGGCTCCTTTTTAATCCTGCAATCTGCCCCTGTCAGTGAAGATTATTTGTTGAAAGTTAGATTTATATTTAGAAGAGCATTTGATATTTTAAGCAACAGGTGAATCCCGACTCCAAGGGTAGGCAACACTGAACGATTATCTACTGTATCCCCACGTCTGGATCAGGCAACAAGGCAGGACTTTCCCCGATTCGGCCAAACCTCCCCAGGCTTCTGTCATCGATCGCTTGATTCGCTTCTCGTATTTCACACGATCGCGCACTCTGTTGCGCTTCATCGCATCATCAACAGCGGCGAGGACTTGAATCCCTGCTGCCTGTCAGTGCGTCGAACTTCCCGTCGTCCGCCAGGGGATCTGCAAGCACGCTCGAGGCTCGCCAAGTTGCCAGCATCGAGGCCGCTATAGTTTGATAGTTGATACGCGGCGCCGCGAGGCTGAATCGCAGACTGCCCTCCGTCCCCATTGCTTGTCCCTGAATTCATCTCCACCGAATGATAGCTCCAGACTCAATATCCCCTCCCTCGGGCCTGCTTGATTATTATTATTTCTTCCCTTTTTTTAATTTTTTTTTTTTGTCCTCCATCCTTCTTATCCTTGCTTGCTCGCCGTCTCTGCGCCTCGCAGCCCGACCGACCCGTAACCCACTTCGTGCGCCTCCCCACCTTGCTTCCCACGCTTCGATCGTTTCTCTTTAACTTGGATCGCCCTGCCATCATTCTTATTCTTCCTTCATCTCGCTCAGCCTCCCTTCGCGTGGTATCTATTCTGGGATCTCGAAACCAAAAGCATCTGCCATGGATCCGCCGGACACGCTCCAGGACCTGGGGCAAGCTCCTGTTGCCCATAAAAACCGCAGTGTCAGCCCGTCGGCCCATCCTCACCAACACCAACAATACAATAATATTAACGACTTGACGATTGACCCGTCGATCACCACCAACCCTTCCTATCCTCCCTCTTCCTTTGACAACAATCCCGCTCCAGGCTCCGAGGCCTATGCCTACCCCTCTTCGAGCTATCTGACTCCCGCTACGGCGACCGATCAGAGCTTCACACGCCCTAGCCTACACATCCCACAGTCGTTTGACCAAGGGCTCTCGCATCAGCCAACCGAGGAGAACTTCTCGAATCTCCTGAACTCGAATACCGGCGACTTTGACTTCTCGCTTTATCAGAACCCGAGCCCAAACACCACGGGTGGCTCCGAGTACCCCTCCTCGCTCTTGCTTGACCCTCAGCACCAGCCAACCAACCAGGCTGTCAACCCGGTCGACCTGGTCAGCCAGATCCCATCCCCTCACCCCTCAAATTCGTCGCAGACATCTCCGCTAGAACAGCAACCATCAAATCCCTCCCCGAGCGCCATGTCGCCTCCCGCATCCTCGCCAGGCACGTTCCATACTCCACAGCACTCGCGGCACACCTCTCTCGACCCCGCTAGCGCCGCATACATGGGAAACGTTTCGCACCCAGATTGGCAGACTCTCATGGCCAATTCCTCGTTCCACGGTCATCGCCGTGCCCCATCAGAGGTGTCCGAAGTGTCGTCTGCAGCGCATTCCCCATATCTTGCTCAACATGACTCCTTTGATCCCGCGGACAATAACCCATCCCCACTGTTAGCGCCTCAAAACGACCCTAGCATCTATGACAATGCTGCCCTAGGAATCGAGACATTCACTCTGGCGGACAATCACACTCAGCACCAGCAACCTGCATTTAGTCCCCAGCACAGCCCTTACATTTCCCCTCAGTTGATGCCCCAACAGCCTCAATTATCAACCGAAATGATTCCAAGCGGACCATTCATCTCGGGCCCCTCCGCGAGCTCCCCGTATCCGACCCCTCCAACTGAGGGTTATCCAAATACCCAAGAGAGCATGATGCAGCAGGCGGGCCTATACCCAGATATCGGACAAGCGTCACAGATGGCACCGCCGTCTATTAATGTGGAACCCCCACCTCCTGGCCAAACTCCGATCTTTCCCTATGACAAGCCTCAAAATGATATGGATACTTTGAGTCCGCCTCCTTCACGTAAGTTTCCTGGTGTTCCATGTACGGAAACGACTCTAATTTATTCGTCTAGGTGCTCCTCGGTCTCGTAGCAAGTCTGATCCTTTCAGTACAATTCCCAAGAGTCGTCCTCGCTCGCCTTCCTCACCATCTGGCAACCTAGGCCCAGTGTCTCATTCATCAAACCGGTCACTGTCTCCCCTTGATGTCAATCGTCACCCTTACAGCAACCCTAGCTCTAGGGAGTCTTCTCCTGCCCGCCACCGACGTGTATCAACATCGTCGATTGATAACAGCCGAAACTATATTCTCGGCCTTGCTGACCCAGGTCGACCTACAAACCAAC
The DNA here is from genome assembly GCF_001890125.1 of Aspergillus versicolor CBS 583.65. Classification (NCBI taxonomy): domain Eukaryota; kingdom Fungi; phylum Ascomycota; class Eurotiomycetes; order Eurotiales; family Aspergillaceae; genus Aspergillus; species Aspergillus versicolor. The sequence continues at coordinate 2,272,974 of NW_024467528.1, read as the reverse complement.
CCGACTCTAAGAGAGTTCAAAAGCATCCTGCAACTTTCCAGTGCCATCTTTGCCCCAAGCGCTTCACCCGGGCATACAATTTACGCTCTCATTTACGGACACATACAGACGAACGACCATTCGTTTGTACTGTCTGTGGAAAGGCATTTGCTCGTCAGCATGACCGTAAACGCCATGAGGGTTTGCACTCTGGTGAGAAGAAGTTTGTTTGCCGCGGTGACCTCTCTCGAGGCGGGCAGTGGGGTTGTGGCCGCAGGTTTGCTCGTGCAGATGCTCTAGGACGCCATTTCCGATCAGAAGCCGGTCGAATCTGCATTAAACCACTCTTGGATGAGGAATCTCAAGAGCGCAATCGCCAACTCATGAACCAGCAACAGCAACATCTGCAGCCCATGGCACAGCCACTCATGGTACCTGCTCAAGGGATTGATGGCCAACAGGGTGGCAACTTCATTCTGCCAGCAGCTCTACTCGCGCAATACCCAGCTCTTCAAACATTGCAGTGGGATCAAATCCCGGCTGGTAATGACGACGCGAGCGATTTTGGTGGACGCACCAGTTTTGACGCCAGCTCTGGCGGAGAATTTGGGTTTGACGACGATGAATCCGGGATTAGTGTTTCCGGCATGAGTGGGGGATACGCCAGCGATCAGGGAAATATGTACGGAGTGGATGCGCAGTCGCAAGGTCTAAGCGTCAATACAGGCGAAAGTGGTTACCCATCGTACCCATGAATGAGTTTGCCGTTTATCTTGTCGATTTGCTGATGAGAAAAAACTCCTCTGTCTTCTCCCATTCCATTCATGGCTGAATTCCGGCATAGAGGTTCGGCGTTACGGATACAGGATTGGAAATATACCACATTCTTAAGTCCTGTTAGTTTGGCTTGGCTTATCACTCACATTTCTTGTTTCTTCATTCCTTTCCCCGATTTAGCCCTATTCTCGGCCGGTTTGGCCAGGCCGCTTACTTCCACTTTTACGTGTCTACGATGAATTTCATACCCCTGGGAGAAGGACTCATCTTTTCTATTTACAGGGGCTATTTGGATACCCTGATAGGACTGTTGGTTTTGATTGCTTTTGTTTATCGTTCCATTTCTATGATATCAAATTTGGTAGCCCATATTTTACCTGGTTCTATGGTTACTTATTCGGATCTGCTTGGTTGTCGTAGTATACACTGTTTAGTGTGTATTGTACTTCTGAGGTATGACTTGTCTCTCGCATATATATTAGACATGCAAGTAGCAACCAATTGCACGTAACAAGTTAGAAGCAGTAGTATTTAACGATCAGGTGTCTCGTATTGTTAGCAATAAGGACCTTTTTCAAATCCTCTAGGGGGAGATATATATAAGGAACATGCTCCGAACAAACACAACATAATATAAAAGATAATTGCCCCATTATTAAATTAAGCAACAGCATCGCAAATCTTGGTGCATTACGATGTAACAGGTTATAATAAAATTAGCAGACCATTCTCGAAATTCCGGCAAGGCATCAAACTACCACATCGCAAATACCAGTAGTGGGCGATGATGTACTTAAAAAGAGAATGAAACCAAACAAGAAAAAAACGTCTTTCAAATTGCTACAGCTTTACAAAATACTTCAAGTTTCAAGTAGGAACCATCCCAACCAACTTTCCAATTTCACCCACCCACTTCCGAGAAAACTCCTCTTCCGTAAACCTCAACGCGGACTGTTGTGCTCTCAGTCGCATCGCAACCTTTTCCTCGGAACTAAGTGAGAGAGCCTTCTCGAATGCATCGGCGAATTCTTCTTCGGTCGTGGCGCGGAAACCGGTTGCTCTGCCCCCAATAGCTGTGACTGGAGCGGTATCGGCTTCAGGAAGATCAACGACGATGTCCTCGCGTGGACCGCCGGAGTCGTGGACAACGGCGATTAGACCTGCGGCTTGGTACTCGACGACGCAGATACCGAAGTGTTCGTTCCACATGGCGTTGACTCCGATTGAGGACGACGCAAGGTGGGAGAGGATGGTGGGCCAGGAGGCATCGCAGAGGAATGTGGTGTTGTTGCGGATGCGGAGTTCGTGGGCTAGGAGGCGGAGGTTGTAGATGTGGGTTTCGTCGGGGCTGGACGGGCGGACGTTGCCGATGAGGATGAGCTGGGGTTCTTCGGTGGTGCTTGACGTGTCGGACTGAGTACTGTTATAGCGTTCGAGGAAGCGAGCGAATGAGCGGAGGACGTGAGGGTGGTTCTTCTCTGGACGGAATTGGGCAATGTATAGGAGTGTTGGAGTGCGGGATCTTTCGGTCTCAAGGGTGACTGGTATTGTGGACTGGATGTCTGAAACAGCGGTCGGCGGGAAGACGACAACTGGGTCCTTGTATTTGATGGTTTGTGATGAATTTAACGGATTATGTCGTGACGGTCCCCAAATGGACCGGACGTGGGCTGATGTCCACGAAGAATTGCACATGACCACGTCGACGTGGCTGCCAACCCAGCCATAGAGACGCGCAAAGGCGAGCCAGTATTTTCGTTTCAGGGTGCCTTTAAGTCCCGTTCCAGCACCGGCATTGACACCTTTAAGGCCGGTTTTGTCGTCCAAGGACTGGAGCATATCGGTGGAAATGGTGGGGTAGTGCACATAAGCGCCTGTTGGAACTGTTGGGAAGAGAAGCTTGCAAAATGCCACGGCAAAGGCATAGCCCATGGTGTCCACAAAAATGTCCGGCACGAGGAGCGTGAAGGCGTCATATCCTACTATCAACGAGCCGAGAGATTGACCCAGAAGAGTCATGTACGGATACATGCTGCTTTGGACATACTTGCGAGTTGTCAAATAGAGTAGCTCAACCGTCGGAGCGTGAAGTTGGATGTTAAACCGGGTCTGTTACATGTTAGAAACCTTGAATGAAATGACGAAATCAGGACGTACTTGAACCCTCTCTAGCATAGCAGATTTAGTGACTTCAAGATCGCCAGTATAAATAGCACAGACAGCCTTCGGCCATCGTCTTTGCGTAGCTCTGACAGCCTCCCAAAGGACACGTTCTCCACCCCCTCCGGCATTGCTTGAATCGAGTAGGTCAGCTTTGCATGCTCAATTACTAACAGGAAAGAGAAAATACCAAAAAGGATGAAAGAAGCCTATGATTCCAGCCCATTCTTCTTTCCCCGATTGCTGGGAGCTCTGACTAACTCTCCCGGAGCTGTCACCCGAAGTGGAGGTGTCGACCTTCTCCCAATCCTCATCCTCCGCTGATGTGGCACTGGTAGAAGCTGTCTTTGGTTGTTTTGCGAGCAGTCCCTCCTCGTCCACTCGGACACGAGCTAGGATGGCCTCTCTGCGAGCCTGAGTTCTCTTTTGGATCACCCAGCCCACGCCGCGGAGCACAACTCGGAGTAGCCCAAGGGAGAACTGGGGAAGAAGAACGCAGGCGGCAAGAAGAGCGATCACGGAGATCAGAAACTTGAGGAAAAACAGCATCATGATTTAGCATCAGTTGGAAGCATACTAGCTAGCGACGATGGTTGCGACGTCTTCTAGGCGAGATGATTGGTGTCAGAGTTGACTATTGTTGGATGTTTGCTTCTCTGGTCTTTTCGCTGCTTATCGATAACAAGGTGGCTGTGTATGGTACGGTACGGTACGATACGTTCCCCTCCAGTGGGGCCAGGTTTGCGTATAGCTTCATGACCGCCCACGTGATGGACCTCACCCGATAGCCTCAAGTCGGGATCATTCTGCCGTAGAATTTCTTTGTGTTGTTTACCCCCTATGTGAAAGTATTGTACGAGTATTATCTGCATTCTTGTTCTTTTTTCCTTTCGTTTTTGTATTATATCTTGTTCTTCGTTAAAAGGGTCAACATAAAAAAAGAAGCAGTTGAAATGAGGGCCTGCCATCGTCTCCCTCGGACCGTGCATTTCCAGCAGGTTCGCGGCTTCCACCAGACGAGACCTGCTCCATTCATAAACGAAGTGTTAGATGGCACGTCGGCTTTCGTCCATGGCGTACACTCTGTCAGCCATCTGCCATGGGTTCTGTCTCTCCCATTGACTGCCTTTCTGGTTCGAATGACTGTGGCATTGCCGCTACAGATTTTTACAAAAGTTCAAGCTCGTAAAGATTCAGATCTGTCTCCGATACTCACGGCTTGGCGACAGCACCATCAGCAACGACTTGCGCGGGGTCCCAGTTCTCAGGGTCTTCTCCCGCCTCAAGTTGCATCTATGGTTACGAGGAATCTCAAAGAGCAGCATAAAACCCTCCGCCAACGCTGGGGCGTATACCGGTTCTGGAGGCCCGCAAACTTCCTTCAAATGCCTGTTTGGATTGCTGTCATGGAAAGTATTAGGGCTATGAGTGGGATTAACACGGGGCTGGTCCCGTACCTCCTCTCACGGCTTGAACCGTCGTGTTCATCAGAATCCAGCGCGCTTCATCTCACTGTTGAGCCATCTCTTGCAACAGAAGGTGCCCTCTGGTTCCCAGACTTATTAGCGGGCGACCCGACGGGTATCCTCCCAGCAGTACTGACGGTGTCTATTCTGGCTAATGTCCGTGCCGGCTGGAAGGCGCCGAAGATGAAAGAAATTGCCGATCTACCGCGTATGGAGATGGTGAAGCACCTTTCTAATAAGGGGCTTCGATTATTTATCCAGGCTCTCGCTCTTAACGTCGGCGTGGCATCTTACTTTTATGGAATGCCCACAGCTCTTATGGTTTATTGGATTACCAGCACAAATGTTGCGACCTTGCAAACATTTCTTCTTCAGAAATACATGTTTCCCACCCCATCATTGAAGCCTTGGAGACCGGTTTCCGTCGGAATATCCTCCGCAAGGACAAAAGTACAGAACTGATAAATGATCCAATCCGAACCGCGCGACTATGGAGATAAGAAAACATGAAAGCATGCCCGATATGTGAAAACGCCAAGAAAATGACATGGGCGAAGCCAGATATTTAACGGTCTTAACAGTAAAAAGAGAAAATTGAGTCGAACGGGAAAATAATTTAGAAGAAATTCCATTCTGCTGGAATCGGAGCCCGGTTCTCGTTTGGAAAGTTATCTGGGAATGTTGTGACATAAAAGTCACGACGATCCTTCGCCGCCTGCAATTCCGCCCAACTGAGATTCAAGTGTGGGATCTGAGCCATTCTAATACTGATAAACTCAATGCTAGGAATGTCCGAAAGTGTCCAGCTGTATTCGCGTTGAAACACGGCCGGATGCTCACCCAAATACAAGGCAGCAAAAGCATCATCCTCTCTGTTCCAACTGCGTGGCGCCCAGCAAGGCAGGATGGGCTGAACATATTCCGGATGTCCCGAGTCTAACTGCCTCAGCTCTAAGTCCTGGGATCCCATGCGGACATCAGGGTGTGATATATTGGCTTCGTAGATTACCCCCCGGGCCTCTGCTCGCTGCAAGGAGTGGGTCTCACCAGGGAGATACTTGCGCAAAAAGGTCATCTGTCTGTACGCGTGAACTCCACCAAGCCTTGCCGCAACAGCGGTTTCGTCAATAGGAGGGTTGAAGCCAAAGATGGCCTGCAAGTGATCGGTGATCAATGGCACGTTCCCACGGCATGTCCAGAGAAAATACTCGATGTACGGTTCCCAAGCGCTAGGACTGGTTGACGGGTCTGGCCCGCTATCTGGGTCGCGTGCCGAAGGTATTTCCGCAGCTTGGCGCTCTCTTTCAATGGGAGAAACCGGAAGCATTTGCACCAGTTCGTCCCAAGTGTGGATTGGTCGGGGTGAACGTGGAGGTCTAACAGGTGGCAGACGACGGCGCCTTCTGTTGGCCCCAGTGGCACTGGTGGCTGTTTCAACGGCTCTATCAATTGATTCTTGATCGGCCTCGAAAGTACTCATTGAACCGGGAATAACATCGCCGTCACCGTTTCTGCGGACGCTGAAGCCTGTGACTTCGTCCAACAAGCAATTCATTTGATGGATGGTCACATCGAGTGTTCCTTCGTAATCGATCTCTTGCTCGCCAGCCTCTAGCTCCTCGTCGGTCTCGTTGATTTCCTCGTTGCGGTGGTTTGAGAAGGACATGGTGGGCAGCTGAAGCTTGGTCAGTTGCATACCACAATAACACGGGGTTACGATGTCGCGACATACCCTCAAAGATGATACCCTTATTTCGGATGCAAGCCACAACACCTCAGTTTCCGATGAAACGCCTGTCACTCCAAGCTCGGCAAACGACAACACAAGTATCCGAAGCTTTCACTTGAGCCTCGCCAAATGGAATTCGAACGGCAAACAATTTAACACCAACAAATCCAACAAGATGTCTGTGCAGAAAGGATAGTACCAAACCAAAAGACGTCTAATGGAAAGGTGGGAAGGAAAGCAGAGGGATTTGTGACTGTACTGGGAGGGGAGGCTAGCTCGATGGTGAGAAGATATGAAAAGAGGGGAGTGCATTGTATTTCCTGCTTGAAAATGGCGCCTCGCTCTGTTTATCCTGATACAATTATTCAGTAGCATAAAACAGAAAGTTCTACTTATTTATTCAAAAACATCATAAATTGCATCTTAAATGGAGTACATGAATCTAGCCATATCTGTACTTTCTATGTCATGGCATGAAAGGAATCCCTCTGTATACAACACCTACTTGTTCCTGCTAAGCTATAGAGAGAAAGAGTAGAGAGTGATTCTATCTTTCAGGGAATCTGTTATGATTCAGGGCATGGCAACTCACGTGGTAGTCACCTTGCTATGACTCACGTGATATGAGTGAACAGAAACTCACTCACTAACCTGGCAAATTAGAATTCTTGCTTTACTTTTATGTTTTCCGTTTTGGAGGATAGAAACGAATGAAAATTTAACTTGGCTAGCTAAATGGCCCATCATAACAAACAGCAGATGTGTAAATATAATTGTTCAACCCCAAGGAAAACGCCGTGAGACTTTACCCAACTGAGCCGACTGAACCGCGTCTCAAAGTTACCGAATTCTGAAATTCTTTCTAGAGAAAGGAGACAGAAGAGGGACCAAGGTAGTGACAGTAAGTCTTTGAAATAGATCTGGGTATTAGGTTGCTTAGAGTTTAGCCTTCACATTCTCTTCGGATGCACTAGCTTCTTCGTTGACTGAGACCGTACGGCTGTCGGTACTGTCGCCGAAGAAGATAACTTCGACGGTTACGTCATCGCTGTCATTTGGTTAAAACATATCACCCATGATTATTAGAGAATCGGGGTGATCTTACCGGTATCTTCGGGAATAGGGGCTTGGAAGGGTTAGCAAAGCGCAGAGCATGTCCTTATCCTTTCCACCCATGGCGTTGCGGACGAGATGGGTGGCTGCATTCTTATCTTCGACGACGAAGCGGTTGGCAGCGCCTGGGATATCGTACTGCTGCTGACGGATGGGGCGGCGCTGGCCATCCGAAGTCGTCTCCTGTGGTGTTTCGACGGGCAGCTGGGTTTGGGAGCCGAACAGACTCCGTACCCAACTCTTGTTGCCGGATCCGGCTTGTTGCTCCTCGATCCACTGACCAACTAAACCAACTACTTCTTCGTTGCTTAACATCTCCCAGAGCCCGTCGGTTGCGAGCACAACGAAATCACCTTGACTAGGTTCAACCTTGGTTGTTGTGATCACAGGCTCGGCGGTGACATAGGGTGGTGTCTTCAGAAGGGGGTGGGGGGTGCGGCCAAAGAACTGTCGCTTGATTTTGTCTTGAGTCTGCTTGGACCACTTGTAGAAGGCATCGCCGAAGGAACGAGAAGGCTCCAGCTGGCCCAGAATTCGTCCGTTCCGTACCACATTAGGCTCTCCCGGGTGTTCTTCGCGCAACCTCTTCATTTCAGAGGGTGTGCCACCTGTCTGATCTTCTGAGAGTGGAGTTGCTGACCACTTCCCATTCTCACCGCGACGGCCTAAAACGGCCCGAGAATCCCCTGCACATGCGACTTTCAGGTCTTTACTCTGCGAGTCGTAGAAGGCAAGGAGAGCACAAGAGCCGGAAAGAGCGGGGGCGAGCAATTCGGCTGCAGCGCGGCGCGAGTTGGACTTGAAGACCTGGTCGACGCTGCTGTGGACAATATCGTTATCTAAACGAACAAATCCTTGCTTGATGGCGGCATCAACAGCTGCGGAGGACGGTAAAACGAGCGAGGGGTCGGAGGAGGCAGATTTGTATGTACTGTTCAGCTCCCGAGCAACGTATGAAATGAGAACGTTACGCAACTTGGCAGATGTTGTCCAACCACTATCAACGTGCTAGTCAGTAGGGGTACAGGATAACTTAATGAGCTGGAAACGTACGAATGGCCATCGAACACTGCCCAAAACATCCAGTCGCTACTGGATTGGCCTTCGTTGGCCGCAACCGTTGAAGCAGGTACTTCGACTATCTTCTCCGCATGGTCGTCTTCGATGGGAGAATTGCTTGGTACCTGGACGACATCATAGCGAACAACTCCCTTTCCACGATTCACCAAGTATGACTCTTCGTTCTTCCTCAGCTTCTGCGTCGCTTGCTCGGGCGTGAGCATTTCTAGAAGTCGGCGGTCAGAGTCGTCAGTGTTCTTTTGCAATGGCTGCTCGCCAGAGAGCGTCGCGGTATAGAATTGGTCGTTATCCACTAGAAGAGCACGGCGCGTTGGCTCTGTGGGCTGTTCGGCTTGTGCGGTTGTCGTAAACAACCGGAACTGAGAGGACGACGTACCCGCGGCTGCTGGTGTTTGGGAACTGTCGCCCTGATAAGCGTACCAGGCTCCGGAAGCGACTACTGTCGAAATTACTGCGACAGAAAAGGTTCGAAGATGCATCGAGGACTGAAGAGAAGCGGAAAGGAAGGCAGGATGTTTGACCGAGGAGTAGGGCCGGAGGTTGAGAGACTGGCTGCTTGTGAACGATATACCGGGCGGTTTCCTACCGGCAACCCGCCATACTGGCGCACGACGAGCAGTACGGAACGCTTGAATAGCTGCACGACGCATTGAGCCAGCAATATGGGGCAGAAGAACAGAAAAAACCGAGACTCCCACCAACTCTAGGTCGTGAAGGACGATGTATAAAGAGGAGGCGGACGAGGCTCGGTGTCGGGAGTCCTGTCGCTGCCCCAGGCATCGAGGTAGTCATCAGTGTCGGCAACGCCAGTGAGGCGGTGTATAAAATACGGCAGATACGCAGATACGGTATCAATATTATAGATTTGAGGTACTCCGCACTAAACCCAATTGGGTCGCCGTCCACTTTCGTCATCCCCGCAGTTACAAATTAAAGATTCTCTACCCAAGTTTATTCCTGAGATTTCCAAGCCTGTGTTGCAGATTCTAACCCCAAGAGGCGACATCTAATATTCCGTATCTATATTCTCAGATTGGAGACCGTCAAACCCTATAACTCCGCGGATTATCCTGAATGTCCTCCCGTGCGATTCGCAAGCTGCAAAAGCTGCGTGAACAAGAATTGCAGCAAGCAGAACAAGAACCCCAAGATTCCAGCGAAGACGACGAGCCAGTATCGAGACCATCAAAGCCGAAGCTAAATGCGTTTGATCTTTTGAATGCAGCGAACGACGAAGAGGAGGATGACATTGACGAACAGCAGTCAGAGAGCGAGGTGGCCGCCCCGGTAGCTCCATCGACACAGGAAGTAACGCCTTCAGCAACGACGGACTCAGGGAAGAAGAAAAAGAAGAAGGGAAAGAGCAAGAAGAAGAAGAATACGGCGAAGCAGGGACCTACAGAAGAGGAATCCAATGACAAGGACCTAGACGAGATTGACCGAGTATTGAAGGAGCTGGATGTAAAGTCGAAAGGAGAAACCGCGATCGAAACACCCGAGCGTACCCTTGATGACTCTTTCCCAAAGAGACCAGAGGACTTTTTGCACATTGATTCTAAGTCGCTGAATGCGACGAATGAGATGCGAAAATTGTTCGGCAATGTTGTGTTGGAGAACTTCGATCAGGCAGACTCGGGGTCGGGTCGTAGGCGAGACCGGGCTCGAGAAACTATAGATCTGGGTCGTGCATTGACGGGCAGATACAGCCCAGCAAGTAGGGGCCAAAGTCTAGCTGGTGTTACACAACGGCGTAACATTTTGTTCCAAGGCAAAGATGAATGGCCGCGTGCCCCCAGCGGCGGTCTTGGGATGGAGTTGACAGAATCTCTCGCAAACGGCGCAGCTATCTACAAATTCCTTCATAATACTGCGTACCAAGACGTTCAAAGGCAGTTCGACCTCTGCGTGGAGTCAATGGATCCGCAAAGGATGATCCAGCTTCTCCAGTACAACCCTTACCACATTTCAACTCTTCTTCAGGTATCGGAGATAGCAAAACATCAAGGTGACCATGCTGTATCTGCCGATCTCCTCGAGCGAGCTCTCTTCAACTTTGGTCGGTCCGTTCACTCATCGTTCGGAAATCGACTTAAAGAAGGCCGGGCTCAGCTTAACTTTACGTATTCAGAAAATCGCGAGCTATGGCTTGTCGGCTGGAGATATATTGCCAACCTAGGCATGAAGGGAACCTGGAGAACAGCATATGAATGGGCTAAGCTGTTACTGAGTTTGGATCCAAAGGATCCTTACTGCATGAGGCTTATGGTCGACAATTTGGCGCTGCGCGGCAGAGAGTGGTCACATTTCATTGATTTATGCACGCAAACTAGACTTTCCAAGGAGTGGGAATACCTCCCCAACATTCAGTGCTCCCTAGCACTGGCATATCTACGACTAAACAAGCCTAAGGAGTGTCGAGAGCAGATGCGTTTAGCAATGTCTCGGTATCCATGGGTATTCTGCAAGATGGCGCAGGAGCTCGATATCCAACCGATGCCGAAGCGAATTTGGGGTAAACTTCCCCCAACTGCCGGCCACGAACTGTTCACAGAACTTTATATTGTGCGGACCAAGGATCTTTGGAATACCCCCGAGGTCGTTTCTCTTCTTGTTGAGGTGGCAGATACGCTACCTGAAGGAGATGAGCCTATCGAGCCGCCAGAGATTACTTTGGATATCGCTCGCCATGTGGTACTCTCGGACGTTCCGCGCGTTACAACACACTTACCCACCCGATTCGTCTCTGGGCGAATCTCCGCTTCTGATCCTCTCCCCCCGTACGAGTCGGAAGCGTTTCGGCAGCAGTCTGATCCAACGCCATCTTATCTGTCGCAAGTACCAGAGGGTGGTAGGCCTCAATGGCTTCGTAACCTTTTAGACCAGCTCAACAACGGCGCGCTTCATTTCCCCCGTTTCCGGGCCAATGGCGAGGAGGAAGCTGGAGAGGATGGCTCTTCGGATGAAGGGACAGGAAGAGGAGAACAAGCACTTCCACCATCCGGCCCTGAAGGCCAAATTGTACTCGAGCATTGGCTCCTTGGAGATGGTCTGCAGAGCCTCGAGGGATTTATTCGCCAGTATGGCGTGGATCGGGGGAACTGGGATCTCGAAGTCGACTACTCTCCACTACATGACTACGCCGACGCACTGAATGAGATTGAGCCAAGTTCTGCCCGGCAGGCCCTACTGGATGGTGCAATTCGCGAAGCGTTAGGCCCTATGGTTGTAGATTTACTGCGAGAGGAGCTGGAATTCTTACGGGCGGAAGATGAGGAGGAATGATACCCGTGCGGATAGGATTTATCTAAAAATAGATGGAAAGAATATTATCTCCAAATAGTATTGAGGAAATTGATGGAAGTCCTTCAATAAAGCGTCCAATCGTAAGCACTGTTGGGGGATTTGTTTGCAAGTCGCAGAATTATCGCTGAGCCGATTGGCTCCAAGGGCCGTTGAAATGTCTCCAACAGACGGCTGCATATACATCGGTCATTTCTATGCACCTTGATTGAGGGATTCCAAGTGCCACAGGTCGCTATAAGTATGCATAAGTTGTATATAAATCCCTACCATGGAGGAATCTTGCCTGAAGCCCAAGAGGGAGACAAAGGTTCTTTGAGCCCCCAGCTTAGTCAAATCCCAGCGGATCCACCCCGCAATTAGCTTTGGAGAAGCTTCAGGATCTGCTCTTTCAGGTTTCATCTTTCCACTTTCCACGAAATTTCTGCGCTCCCACGCCTGCTTTCAGTCCATGCTTTCGACACCCGTATAATCCGAGTGCCTACCGACCCTACCACCTGAAACGATGGCAGGGGAATCCGTCCCGTTGACCACGCGAGAAGCCGCATCAGGCCTTCTCGGCTCGATCTCGTTAACCTGTTGGATTTTTCTGCTGGTACGCCCATTTCTCTGGGACTAACATACCGTCCATTTTCAAAATCAAGAACCAAATCGGTCTCTAACCTTGAACAGGTCCCCCAGTTGATTGAAAATTACCGCAACGGCAACGCAGAAGCCATCTCCCTCCTCTTCCTCTTCGTCTGGTTCGTTGGCGACGTCACAAACCTCGCCGGCAGCACCTGGGCCGGCCTGGTCCCCGTCATCATCGCAATCGCGGTCTACTTTTGTCTCGCAGATGGCGTTCTCATCGGCCAATGTCTCTACTATCGCGCTCGAAATGCGCGCGCTGAGGCGTTGCGCGCTCGCAATTCTTCGTTCGCCACGCCTGAACCCACAACCCCACTGCTAGGACGGAGATTCAGTGATTCACTTCCTGAGGGTGGTCGCCGGCGGAGAGGTTCTCGTGCGTCCTATAATGCCACCGCTAACGACCAAGGGCAAAGCCCAGATGATACGCTTGCCAAACTGGTTGAGGAGAACAGGTTTGGGAAAGGCGCAGTGATGAAGAATATAAACAGCGTACTGGCTATCTGTGTCATTGGAATGGCAGGATGGACTGTTGCGTGGCAGACTGGCGTGTGGAAGCCTGCCTCGCCCGATAGTGGAAATGGAGGCGTCGACATGGCGCCTGGAGCGCAGGTTTTGGGGTATATCAGCGCGGTCTGTTACCTTGGGTATGTTTGTGTTCGCATTATGTCCAATGCTTTTTGTTCTTTCTTATTTATGGTCTACTAACAAATTTCAGGGCACGGCTTCCCCAGATTTATAAGAATTATTGTGATAAGTCCTGCGAAGGTGAGATATATTCTCGCGTGAATTGTTCAAAAAACGCCAGTTAACACCATAATAGGACTATCACTTTTGTTTTTCATTTTGTCGCTTTTGGGAAACTTGACTTATGGTGCTGGGGTGAGTTCGCATTTTTCTCTCTACAACTTGTGGTTTTCCGACTAATACGTTATATAGATTCTTTGTCACTCTACCGAGAAGAGCTATTTCATTACGAACTTGCCTTGGCTTATTGGCTCCCTGGGTACAATGGTTGAGGATGTTACGATTTTTGCGCAGTTCCGGATGTACGCGATTGAGGATTCCGACGCAGCAGTTGCTTGATTTTGCGGTTCCATGTTTTTGGGCATGTTTGCTCGTATATTCATTCGGGGCGTGGCGTTCAAAAGAAAAGCGAATTGGCTTTGCTCATTCTGGCCTGGCGTTAGCGTTATAAAATTTATTATCTCTACTTTGCATGAATGTACTACAGAATCATTTGGGACTACTTGGAGCTACGGTGTATTTTACGCATGGAATCTCAACGATCCCAAAGACCTAATGCAGACGGAAACCTTTTGTTCATGGTCGCATGACAGACATCGCATAAGAGCTGGGCACCTAAGCTCCAAAAGAATCAAAAGTAACTGATCAACATATATCAGATAGAGAACCTTAGGCGGCCAAATAGACCTCGCCTTCGGACTACCATACATGCTGCCTGTCCATTCACCATTGTGTTCCCCACAGCCGAAATCCTAGCGTCATCCGGTCCAGTACCTCTGTCATGACAGAGTCCATCATGCAAATGCAAGCATAGCGCCCAGTCCAAAAGGATGTCCTCGTCCGTAGATTTTTCTTTTTTGCTTTTTCCCTTTTTTGATCTTCGTGGGGATTGCGGTGTATCGGGTACAGAGAGATATAAGAGGATGGAAGAAGCGAGGTCGGAAAGAAGCGAGGTGAGGAAAAGTAAAAGGAAAAATAAACGGGAAGCCGAACGGAGTTGTTTCGAGACGTTTAGTCGAAGAGACCGAAGCCCATGTCCTCGTCGGACTCCTCCTTCTCTGTAGCAATTGGTCAATATTCGAACTGATTCGGGTTTCCAGATTCTGGGTCGCTGTTTACCTTCTTCCTTCTTCTCCTCAGCAGCGGGAGCGGCGTCACCACCAGCGGCGGCAGCACCACCGGCAGCAGCGGGAGCAGCAGCACCAGCGGAACCGACGTTGGTCAGAAGGTCCTTGATGTCCTTGCCCTCGAGAGCCTTGGCGAAGATGGAAGTCCAGATGGGCTCAACCTCCTGCACCTTGGCGGCAGAGAGAAGAGTTTGGATCTTGTCGGCCTATAAATTCCAGAACAATCAGCCCTCCGTTTCACGTCCGATATTGCGACCCCCAGATGACCAATTTCATTTTCGAGCTCTCTATTCCATTCCCCTTCGCTACTCGCGATATTCCCAACCTTCCAAAAATCCCATCATCGTCCTCGGGGCCGAGGGGTATAAACGAGGGAATACATACGGTGATCTCAATGCCTTCATCCGCAAGGATGAGAGAGGCGTAAGAGCAAGCGAGCTCGGCGTTAGACATGGTGGTCGATGGTTGTCGTTGGACTGGTCGAGAGGGATGGGGGAGAGAAGAGAAAAGGACGGGAAGACCTTTTTTTATCAACGACTGGCTTTGAAGAAGTCGGACGGGAGTCAACGAATAGCCAGACCCAGCGCGGAAATTGTGTGTTTGGCGGCGAGCAAAAAGCCCTCGCTTAGGGCTATCCATTTGGGGCTTAGCTCTTTCTCCATGTCCCGTGACCTCATGCTTCTCCCGTGACCTCGAAACTAATCCGCATTCGGAAGATACGACATCATAGGTCACAATAGGTGGGCTGCTGCTCTATAGAGAGTACCGTTTGCTACCGCATCTCTGGAGCATGTGCATGATCGCTGCTTTTCTTTTTTTCTCGTTAACCCAAGTCGATCTCTACCACTAATTTGTAACCCCCGACCTCCCATCCTCTGCTTCGCTCTCTATATTCCCGACTCCTGCGACCGTGATGGAATCCCCCGCTATCCAAACCCCGCTTGATCCGAAAGAGCAACCGATCCTCGAATCCGTACTTCGAATTCGCGATGCGCTTTATCTACTAAAACAAGACAAATCTTCGTATATAAGGTCTCGCGATGTCCTTCCGCTCTACGACCAAGTGACTGCAGAGGTCGAAAAGCTCAATGCCGTTCGGAAAGATCAAAACCGTCGCCTGGCACATAATCGCTGTTAGTAGAAACATAACCGTGAAGAAGATGAGCTGTGACCACTGTGCTAACTATGTGTCATTTGGTATTATCCAGTGGACTTTGTTCTAGATGACTGTTTCCAACTAATCTCGCTTCTCTTCTTGACGGTTGGGAGGAACAATGAGGCTCCCGCAGTGTGAGTGCACTCCCGGTTCATTCGAATGGCCTGGAGCTAACATATTATCTCTATCGCTTTATAGATATTCCCTTGCTGCTACAGTGCAGGTACGTCCCATAAATCCCTCTTCTTCCGCGCGCTTCAACGAATGGTGCTGACTGATTTGTAGCGACTTCTAGACCACCTGGAAGAAGCCGGGTTTTACAGTGCAAAAGACCTGAGTTCGATCACAACGACACTCACAGATATGCGCGAAACTTTAGACCGTGGCAAAGAAGCTCATTCGCCGGCCATGTTGATACTGCTCGAAAGCCGCCTAGAAAAGTGCCAAATCAAACTACAGAAACTGCAGAAAGAACTATCGAAATTAAGCCCCGAACTGGCTTCAACACACGAAACGCTCGTATCTGTTCTCCGGTCAACGTCAGCTGTGAATACTCGCTCAAAGGTTCGTTACGCATCTTTTCTCGACATGAAGCAATATACTGATAGTGGTGCCGGGGTAAAGTTCTCTGCCAAGGAAGTAAGCGGGCTTCGAGACCAACTGAAGAAGATTGAAGATTCAATGAAGGACGGTAACCTCGTGGACTCAAATGGAACGCCCTTTGAAAATCAAGAAGATGTGAAATTGTTACTACACCGATGTTGGCGCTGGACGGAGATTGTGTTGGAGCGGTTTGTCATCTACATGCCGAAATTGCAACCACATGGTGGCTAATCAATAACAGCGAGGGTAAAATCGACGAGCGATTCCAAGAGCAATACGAGCGATTACTAGATATTCGCAATCAACTAGACCGACTCTCCGTCACACAAGCGTGGTCTCTCCGCGAGACAGACCTGTTTGTCTACCAGCGCAAGCTCGACCGAATTGATGAGGCGAGAGTCAACGGCAACTTCGTCGATGCCGAGGGGAAGCCGGCAGATATTCATGCCCAACGGGTAGGACGCCTCATTTACGGTTATCTGGCTACTCAGTGCTGACCATACAACTTCATATAGACTCTCTTGTATCTGATTCGGAGAAGCTACGCATATATCTATGCACTTCTCATCTCATCGGAACCTGTCTCTGAAGCATTACTGCCGGTTTATAACCAGCTTCAAACATTAAGACGCTGTCTATTCGAAGTCAAGGAGTCTGGTGGCGTGTCCAATTCGCGCGAACTATACCCATATAGTATGAAGGTAGGTTATACGTGACTCCATTGATAACCCAAAACCTCCAACGCTTGCTAACTTGGGAAAGCTTAATTCAATTGACAACATGCGCGTCGATGGCAAATTCTACATTGGCAACGATATCCCAGAGGGCCAAGGGGGAGTGAACGCACTGCTAGCAGAATGCTATGATCTGGTGTGGGAGCTCCGAGCTGCAGTAGCAGAGGAGAAAGAGTAATTATTTTGACGCATCTGTGTGGCCGTCTAATTCTTATTTTCCCACTACCTCTTCTTGCTCATGTTATTTTCGTATTATTGTATGAATGGCTTGGAATTGGGAGGCTTGCTGTGATCCGACCCGGCTTCTTTTACGGCGTTAAAACTAATTGGGTGCTATAATAACCTGAATCTGTCCAATTTTTTTTTATCTTTTTGTTATTATCCTGATATTGCTCCAAAACTCAGAATAATGGGCATACGTTTAAGGAACAACCTTTGTGACAGTTACATCATCACTAACTCAGCAAGCGCCCCAGGGATATAATGAGAATAAGTATTTAACACATCATTCATTTGTCTAAACACGCATACGTAACATGTTATGGTAAACGTTCAAAAGGGGGAAGAGGAGTCTCATAGAATAATAGGAAATCATGGCATCAAATAAAAATTACTGGAAGAAGCTGCGGACAGCCGCCTGGTTTTCCGGGCTCACACCTGCGAGGATCTGCTCAGCGTTTAGGCCCGTCGCTTGCACAAGGTTCTTCGCTGAGGTTGCTACGCGGACGGCGGTTTGGCCCTGCAGGGTTTCGGCATCAAGTGCTCGTACAATGTACCCAAAAACTCGGTCTGCGTTTGACACCACCGCGGGGTTTTGTCTGCTAATGGTTAGCTAAGGTCCTCATATGGCCCAGAGTGTATAGGATATAACTTACTGGTCGATCAATTGTGCTAGGAAAGAGTAGGCGTATGGTGCAGCCTCTTCGTCAAAGAGGATAGGAAGTGTACCAATCCAGTTGGAAGCCAATTCCGCCGCGTTGGGAACTTTGCTGGAGTTGTAGTGCAGAATCTTGGCAATGCTTGCGGATGCATTCTCAGTAGCAAAAACATGCTCTTCTGACCGTGCCTGGTTGAACTGCGTTACCTGGAAGAGACTTGGTAAGCAGGCGGCAACAAAATCACTCCATGGCTCTCCGCCCTTCTGTGCAGCAACTCCAACGCCGTAAGCCGCCGCCTGACGATTAGCCGCATTGGTGTCCTGCAGGCCGGCAGCTAATGGCTGGACGATGTGATCCCGGTAGCGCCAGGACTCCGGACCGCAGAACTCAAGCACATCATCCATAATGCAAAGTGCCCATTGTCGCTGCGTAGGGTCTTGACTCGTGATGAACGCATCATAAAATGGCATCAGCTGTTCCCATGCAGGCAGGAAGGATGTTCCCTGGTTCTTGAAGATAGTGTGGAATGCCTTGTTCATATCGCTAAGAAGGTTCTGGTCATCTTCGATCGCGTACTCGTAGTCCGGGTTCTCCTCTTCGCCATCATCCGCTTCAGCCCGGTCCTCGGCTCTCGTCTTCACTCGTACCTGATAGTCCTCCAAGGTAGACTTCGCGGACTGAATGAACGCCTGCAGGTGTTGAGGGCCTAGAGAGTTCCTGCCAACAACCTCGACAGATTCGTAAAAGCATTGGTACATCTCCGCAAGTGTGTCAACTGTCGGTTCCGCACTTAAGACTTCGATGATCTTCTCTGCAACCTTAACCCACATTCCCGCGAAACCAGCTGACTGGACTCCGTGTGCCTTCTTGTACGAATTGAGGAGCTGTGGGATCAACTTCGCCGACGAGACTCGCACGGGGTCGTGGAAGAAGAACGCCAATCCAGGAACCGCGATTTTCTCCATCGTCTCCATCACATATGGCTCGAAGGAAGCTTCCAAAATCTGCGCGTAAATGGTGATGAGTTCGATAGCAGTATTCTTGTCTTCCAAAGCGCTTGTCTTGATACCAATAATCTTGCCCTTAAGCGGCACAAGCTCCCAGCCTTCATCCTGCTCCACTTGATCGATCTGGTCTTCATCATCGAGGAGCTGAATATCAGCCTTTGCAGCGGCAACTGCCAAAAGCGGGGGCATAACTCCGGGAAGATAAGGAACAAAGTCTTGACCCAGGACTCGGCACATCCGACCCCAGCAGTGAAGCAGGTATTGCGACTGAGGATCATCGGCATCGACAATACCCTGTTGAATGTTTCCTAGTAGCTGCACCAAGTCCAGGGCGTCTTGCCCCATCTTATTCTTTCCAACAGCAAGGGCAATAAGAGTAGCACATTCCATGGCCTTCGCACGCAACAAGCGGTATTCCTTGGATTGCTCCTGTTTCAATACGTTAAACAGCAATGGCATGAGGGTTTCGTAATATTGTTCAAAGGCATTCTCAGCAGAATCAGCGATGGTAGCGATCGTGGACAAGGCCTGCTCTTGCACATAGCGCTTGGGGCTGCGGAGAAGCTGCAGCAAGTGCTGCAGGAGATTTGCAAGGTAGGGCTCGAGAACGTTGCGCTCAGCCTCCTCGCAAAAGTTGACCAACGCGGCAGCAGCGTGAGCTTGAACACGAGGTTCGGCACTATTGAGAACCGGAATGATGTTGGTAAGCACAGCCTCGTGGTACTTCTCTTGCATTGTGCCCGCAAAATCGGTGCTCATCTGGCCCAAAGCATTGCAACCAGCATAGCGAACACGCGGGTGAGGATCCTGCAAAGCAGGGACAACAATACGGAGAACTTGGTCCAGCTCTCCAACCATCAAGTCACGGCAACCCTCAGAAATGGCAGAGATGGCCATGAGGGCCGCATGTCGGTCACGCCAGGCCGCCGATGACATCAATTTCGGTATCCATTCGAAAGTAACTGGCAGAACAACTTGGCCTCCAAGTTTATTGGCAAGTCGGTCCATACATTGTTCACCAGCAACATGGTTCAGATCACTTTCTTCCAGATCCAACTAGGAAAAATTAGCATATAAACGAACAAGAGAGGGAGTATAAGGAAGAACGTCACTTACATCCTCGGAGGCATTCCACTCGGATGCATCATCGTCATCCTCACCGATATCGGTCATCAAGCTCAAACACTGGGTCACCATCTGTGATGTGAAATCTGGGTCTTTCTTGCACGTCCCAGGGGCGTAGTCCGCGAATGTGGCCATCAACTCCAGAGCATTCTGCCTGACTTGATCACTAAGCTCCTTGTTTGCGACAACGCTAACACTGAACTTCACCAAATTGTTAAACAATCCCTTGAACATCTTCGGGCTAATTTCTGCCAACTCGATCAACGCCAAGAATGCCGATGAAAGCTCATCGCTCTCAGAAGACTCCTTCAATGGGGGTAGAACGTTGAGCATGTCAGGCATGAGCGCAAAGAACTTTGGCTGCGATTTCTTGGGAAGAGAGCGGAAGAAGGAAGCGAACGCCTCCATGGCTGCGATGCGCACCTAACAATACAAAATCAACGTTAATATTCTAGGGCACTTAAAGTTCGGTAATACATACCGAAACAACATCGTCCTTGAAACCTTTGCCGAAAACGCCTATGACAGCATCCTCATGGGGCTTCTCAATGACACTAGGCGTGGTAGAGAAAATGCGAAAAGAGGCCTCCCGAAGACCAGCATCGGGTGATTGACTGGCTTGGAATAGGATACCTAGCAATTCCGGCCATTGGTCTCCTAAAAAGAAACAACCCTCGTCAGTCCAGATATATCAACCACGACCGATGTCAACCTTAAGCTTGTGCATACCATTTTCGGTGTATTGCCTGGCAATCTCGGCCACCGCGTCACCAATCTTCCTTCGGACGTCATTTGCAGATTCGGTAGTAAGACAAGTGACGAGCTTCTGCCGGATAACCAGTCTCTGCTCGCGGGCAAGGGTTGAGAAAAGTTCTTTCGCCTCGTTGGTAACGGGGTCCTTTCGTGTTTTGGTCGCGATTCTTCGGAATAAAACGGCGGAGAATGAGCGTGTCTATGCGAAAAGAAATAAATAAGAATGAGATTATGTTATTCGTTTGGTGGAATTTGCCGGTAGTAGTAACTGCAAGTGCCGGCAAAACCCCTCATATCAACCCCTCCATTCTGGTGTCATGTACTTACAACTGTATCTTCGGCACCTTCAAGTTGTTCTGCCAGGCCCATCAACAGGACATCTGGGCGGTTTTGAATCCAGTCATTTCCCAACTGCTCTTCGGCCTGTGCACGGACTGTGTTGTCCGCAGTGCTCAGTCCGCGGAGCAACTGAGAGAGGGCGGAGTGGACTTCGGGAGGCAGCAGTGACATCTCGTCCGCTCAACCTCAACTGCCAAACCAAGACAAAGAAAAAAACGGTCAGGGCGCGTTCCCACAGGGAAGTCAGAACGCGGGCCGAGTAATTTGAACCCAAGTGGTCAAGAGTAGCGGGTTGGTAGTCTGGTTGAGGAGGATATTTTTTTCCAGAAAGGAAATTGTTTTGGTGGGGGAGGCGGTGGGAGGTGAAGTACGGAGTGTAGTCCAGCTTAGTTCTTTAGTACGCATTCACCAGGGTGAGGAGGCGATCATGTCAAGAAAGGATATACTCTAACTAATGTATCCCAAGATACAAATTAAAAGGATATATGATGCGCACGTCAGCGATACAGAATTGGAACAACGGACATGAAAGAAGCTGGCTCTCAAACCAATTGAGAACAAAATGTGCTGACTGAGGCAGAAACGTCTTGCGGTTCTTACAAGGAAACGCGCTAGTCCGTGTTCGGTATCATTTGGCTTATGTCAGTTCCTGAGGCATCAGTATTACTCATCTGTTTACAGCCAGCTTGCTTTTGATTTAAAAAGAATTATAATATATCTACCTAATATATTGCTACTAATTCATACAATTACCCAAGCCACAGTAGCCAGAGGACACGGAAACTGCCAAAAAGTAGCGGAGATGGACAAAATGGGCATACAAACGCGCTATTGGGGTGTACAAGAAATGATTAACAAATGATAGATGCACAATTCTAACCTTGTGAAAAAGAATCCAAAATGCCAATTACCGCGAGGTAGCGCGGCTCAGAACGAATACTCCGGCAATGACAGCGGCCAGGGTCACAATCGCCCCAGGGAGCAGCAGGTCATTGGGAACGCCAGCAATTAATTGCTCTTCCGGACCATGGGAGGGGTACGGTTGGTGCGTTCGCGGCTTGGGAGCAGACAGTTCTTCGGAAGACTGATCGTCAGAGATAGGAGGGGTTTTGACCTCAGCAGATTTGACGGTAAGAGGCTCAGGAGCAGGGATAACGGGAGGTTGAGCAGGATCGTGAACGAACAGATCTACCTTGTCTCGACGAGCGTGGCGAGCAATAGTCACAGCATCGGCAAGATCCTGATCAGTAGTGATAGAAACGGTATCCCCTTCGTTATCCACGTAACTTAAAGCGTAGCCAGTGTTGCTAAGTGTGCCATCCTCACAGCTAGCCGCACCCCCAACGGCTTCAACCTCAGGACCAAGCTTTGCAGTAACATGGCCCACCAACTCAGCGATTCCGGAAGCGGGGAGGATGTTGACCCTGTGTACACGACCGCTGGGTGCCTTGAATTTGAAGGGGAATGGGGCGAGCTCGCCGCCGTGGTGGAATTCGGAGTGCTCGTCACCGCCATTATGAGACGCGGACTCGTTCGGGAGTACGCTGTCTCGTGCGTCGAAACTAGCCTTCGGCGACTCGGGGTTGATCATTGACCGGTGTGGGGTATGTGGCTGTTGGCTTTGCGTTTGGCTTCCAGAGACCATGGAATCGGATTCGTTGTCCATGGACAACCAGAACTTGTTCCATGCCGGGCCCTCGTCATCTTGAGTGGACATGGAGTTAATCTGCGAGAGCGGTTTAGAAGGCATTGCTCTCGTATAGCTTCAAATTAATTTCCTGCCCACGTACCTGCTCTAAGGTGGCATATGTAAGTTTGAGCACATCCACCATTCCCACGATCTCGCCGCCCTCGTTCATCACAGGCAGGTTCAAGTAATGTCCATCTATATGCAATTGATTAGTGAGCGGGTTTCGCCAGCTTAACACGGAGATAATACTGACCATGCATCTTCCTAAGCGCAGCCTGGATACTCATATCACTGGGAGCAAAGTCGGGGTGGGGCGTCATAACACGGACAACACTACATGTTGCGGGGTCAAGTCCCGGGGCAATCACGCGAAGGACAATATCTTTGCTGGTAAAAATACCTGTGATGGATCCTTGATCTTGCACAAGTAGGGCAGTAGTATGGTGTTCCTTCATCAACGCCGCAGCCTCTTTGACGGTAGTTCGGACGGAAACTGTCGTAGGAGGCATCCCATCCAAGACGGTTTCAAGTGTGGGACCGGACATTTTCGACCGAAGAGCCTCGACATATTGAATGATCTGCTGAGGCTGGCTAGAGCCGAGTTCTGACTGAACACCTTCCAAAGCATCATATAGCTTCCGGGACGAACTGTAGGCGCGTTCCAATTTCTCCATAGCGTCGTAAAAGCACTTGGTGATATCGAGAACACCAGAGATATCCTGATTCTCGTCCATAACAGGCAAATGCCGGAATCCCTTTCGAACCATCAGATCGAGCGCATCGGTCGCACTTGTATCCGTCCTCGCACACAGTGGGTTCTTCGTCATGATCTCGGAAACAGTGATTTCTCGAGCCTTAAGTCCAAGTCCCACCACCCGAAAAGCAAGATCCTTGGCGGTAAAAATTCCAGCAATCCGGTCATCGTCGTCAGTCACTAGCACACAATCTTCTCTCTTCGCTGCCATCAACTGCGCGGCCTCCGAAATGGTGGTGGAGGGCTTAATCTGGAGAGCGGAACTCGGCTTAAGGGCAAGGACGGTGCCAGGAGGAGCTTTTCGACCGCGGTGCGCTCTTGCTGGATTGTGCCTCTTCTTGTTGAGGTCCGCCTCCAGCTTCCTTCGGATAGCCTGATGCACACATAGTAATTAGAATTGAATGTTTTTAGCCACCCTTCAGCGCTCCCCACTAGTGCCTTCTGGTGGGAGGTTTGAAGGGAAATTTACATACCTCATCTCGCTTCGACTGGTTCTGCCTCTGCCGGCTGCTTGCTGCACTCATTGTGGAGCTACCGATGTCACTGCCCGGGGTATGAGGGGCCTGAGAAGAAGTAATCGTTGACGAAGACTCGTGTCGGGGACGTGGGATATGAGATGCCGGATCACCTCCGAAATCAGGCAACCTGCCTCGTCCGACAGTTCGATGGCTAGTGGTTCCCCGAAATGTTGGAGTTGACGACATGTCCAAGACCTGAATGAGCGGACAAGAATTCAGGGATACAGGGACAAAGGGATGAAGAACGACGGGCGGAGGAGGAGAATTTTGAAGACTGATCGACTGAAACGCGAACAAAAAGAGGAAAACGCAGAGGAAGGAACAGGCGGGATGAGAAACAAAAGATGATGCGAGCCAACGAGAAAGATACGGGCAGACCGCAAGACAGGGGGGAGGTTCCAGTGGTGGAGGCCTTCGCCGAGATCGACTATTTGTTGTCACTGGTTAGCCCGGCTTCGATTTTCGATAGAAATCGGATTCTTCTTCGCAGAACTGATCTCACACGCCCCGTCTATATGGGCATAGCTAGTCTAGTTTCTTATTGTTTATTCTCATGACCAATACCAGGTGATATTTATCTGCTGTGCTAATGATTCTGCGTGGCCTGACCTCCGGTTCGAGTAAACAAAATGCCCCGTATTGGCTGACCGAGCAATCCGCTGGCACGGCGGCCGCTAGTCTCCCTTGGGCAACGCGATCGGCACGTGTCCACAGGTTTGGATATACTTATGCCTGAGGCATGAATAGGAGCAACTTTCATTTCTGCCTGAGGCATCTTTTATCTCGTGACCCAGACTCGCTTAAGGGTATAGGGCTTCCGACACACACTGACATATCCTCATCCCGAGAGAGTCGAGCGTCCCGGTGACTGGAGCCATTTACGACAACCAACCCCGACACCCAAGTACGCACCAACCTCTCCTTTCAACCCCTACCTTTTGACTTTACATTCTCTAACCCGAAATTAGAGAAATCCGTCAAAATGGTCAAGAAGAGGGCGAACAAGTAAGACCGCAACCCTTCCATACCCAGCACAATTTGGACTCTATATCGACTTCCCGGATTGAATGTGACGCCGATGGACGACCGCCATGCACTCGCTCTGGAGAGAATTTCAAAACGCCATGTCACAACGATTGGGAACGAGATAAAAGAGACCAACCCTGCAATTTAAACCGAATCAATCAACATCGAGAGGATCATGAACTAACATTTTTCACAGCGGCCGCAACAAGAACGGCCGCGGCCACGTCAACCCCGTGCGCTGCTCCAACTGCGCTCGCTGCGTCCCCAAGGACAAGGCCATCAAGAGATTCACCATCCGCAACATGGTTGAGTCCGCTGCCATCCGTACGTTCACACCGCCGAATACACCCCCGGCCCGTCGCGCACTGTTACACCGAAAGAGATGGACTACGTGATGAAGGCCCCTAGATTATGGAATGGGTTTTTCGATAGCAATGCGCACGGGTCGAGAACGTCAAATATACAATTGGGCTTGAAACTGACTCGGGCATTCGCTTTCCAGGTGATATCTCTGACGCCTCCGTCTTCACCGACTACGCCGTCCCTAAGATGTACCTCAAGCTGCAGTACTGCGTCTCCTGCGCTATCCACGGCAAGATCGTTCGGTACGACTTCCATCCTGATTCACATCAAATTCGTGTGTTGGAACCAACAGTCTGAACCTAATACTAATGGCTTTGTTACAGTGTCCGCTCCCGGGAAGGTCGCCGCAACCGTGCCCCTCCCCCTCGCATCCGGTACAACAAGGACGGCAAGAAGCTGAACCCCCCTCAGGCCGCTAAGGCTATGTAAGGAAGGTCACAGGAAAAAATGGACTTAGTTTAAACGGCATGAAATGTTGCTTTTCCCTTTTTTTTGTGAACAGATTCTCTTACTCGGTTCAAATGGAATGAATGGGTTTTACTCCCGGGGTTGAAATGACATAATGGTCTCGGAGTATGAGGCTTCATAAAACTATACCAAAAATGAAGATAAGATTATGATGCTTAAGTCCACGCGCGTTGGGGAAGTATCGTTAGTTGTATGCACGACGATTCGACAATGGTGAGAGGTAGACGCGTTCGTAAAGTTCGAATGTTGGAACAACACTTGAAGCCCTCGTATGTGTAGTCTATGGATGTGAAATATATGTACATGGGCGTCATGCCGTTATCACTGCCTACCGTCGCCCCAGCCAACTCGGTAGTCTCAAGGATACAAATACCCTTTCTCAAAATAATTTCCATACATATCCACCATCCCACTACGCCCCTTTGGAGTTGCATTTCGGACAATTTTGATCTCTCCTTTCCAGTGTCCTTCGACATGATGAGCAATGGACAAACGAGAGCCTGGAACAGGACTCGACGCCCTGGCACTTGGAGACGGAGATAAACCCCTAGCCGAACCTGTCGAATGATAAGACTGGGGTGATAATGTCTCAATCGTGTTTCTCCGCTGAGACGCTTGTCGTATAGTCTGCTCATATTCCAATTTCTTTCTTCGTCGAAAAGCAGCCAGCTCAGAGGCAAGGTCAACTATAGGTGCCGGTGCCGGGGTAAAAGAAGGGTTACTGGTACGCAACCCTGGTTGGTTTTTACCTTCTTGCAAAGATAATTTCCCAGAGAATGTGCCTGTCAGGTCCGACATGCCATTTCGAGAGGAACCAAGTTCGTCCGGAGTAAGTGTTCCATTCTCGTTCAGCGGAGGCATGGGGGAGTAGCTGCCTTGGCCATAGCTTGGTATTCCACATTCAGGCTCCCCAAAAAAGCTAAAGTCATCTGATGCCGCGGACCATAAGCGCTCTAAATCCCAATCTCCAGTGGTTGACTTTTGATTTCCAATTTGAGCATTAACAGATTTCCAGGCAGACGAGTTGAAATGGTTTAGTGACCTAGCGACCGGCGTGATCTCGAGAACTAGTTGGCGTAAGCCGAAGAGAGACCTCGCTCGTTCCTGTTCAGCCTTGGCTCTATCTTGTCCGGGTGGTAGGGAGTAATCTGACCCAGCTTGTAGGGTTGCCAGTAATGCTTCGTTTGAGCATGCAGTTATGAACTGCATCAACGACTCCAATATCGGTGAATCGGCAGGCACATGGGAAGGAACGTCTGTGAGCACCAAAACCTCTAGGTGGGGAACTTGGAACGGGTGAAGATAATCGACATAGCTTTGCCTGCCATGTCGTCGGGGCTGGGCCTTGGGTCGCTTAGCGAGTAACTCTTGAATTTTTCGACACCGTGGATCGTCCATAGAAATTGGAGAACTACACAATGGGATGGGCGAGCTTGAGAGGGTACCGATACCAACGCTCGCCGAAGTCGCCTCGTCAGTTCCGTCCGGCCCATACAACACTTCGGGCGCAATCACAGAGCGTCGTGTTTCGTCTATTTGGAGCCCAGGGTCTTCTTCGAATTCTCGAAAGTTTGCAGCTCCATTATCCTGTGGTGTAGTGGGTGATTCGGGGCATGGAGAGCTTCCTGGAAGCTCAAATACAGGAGTCGTGTCCGCGGGTAGTTCATATATCTCCCTGGTAGAAGAGTCTAGCTCACTGAAGCCTGCCGTGCCATCACCCGCTGATAACTCTGGAAGAAGATCTTCGGTCGGTGGCGACTTTCCGTGTGGTGCGATAGAAGTGCAGATAGGGTGATGTGCTCGGAGATAGGTCAGGTTGTCCTTCGCAACTGTGCCCAAGATGGGTATCAGCTTCTCTGAACCAGGATAAACCCTTTGTTCCGCACCAATCAGACTTTCATTAAGGTGTTTTTCTGTATCGACTGTCCCTATATCAAGCACGTGCAGCTGACCAGTTGTTAGAAGGCTTGCTACACCATCAACAGTGAATTGGTTGTCAGCGAGGTAAAGGTGCGTGACACCCGCATTCGGTAAATCTTCAACCCAAGAGCGACCTGTAAGTGGACTGGTTAATGCCTTGCGAAATTTCTCATCCACCACTGGTGAGCGAAGCAGTTTGGACCTAGGAATATCCTGGGAGAAGGGATTGATCGAGCTTGATACAGACAAGCCACGATTCTGTGAGGCCCGTGTATACGCAGCATGGCCGGGCGGTAAGAAACAGGACTGGAGTAATGGCTGAAGAGCCATATCCGTGAGCTTATTGCCCCGCAGGTCGAGCAAACGAACTCTGTGGCCAATCGCATTAGCCAAGTACGCTGCATCAATATCCTTCAGCCCAATGCCCCGTAGCTTGAGCACTTGAAGATGTTCAAGTTGAGATAGTGTAGACAGCACCGTTTGGTCTTTCGCAGACGTTGTATACGACAGGTCGAGGTAAATTAACCCCGGAAAGCGTAACAATGTTTCCGCTAGGCCCAGGGACGTTGTATTCGGCTCACGCTGGGCGATGAGAAGACGTATATTGTAGGTTCGTGACGACAGACTGCTGGATCCAGCGCCTCTAAGCGCCACCATGGCACTGTGATCAAAGAACGGCAGCTGAGATACTATCAAGGACTGTAGACGGGGCAGATATTCGAAGATATCCCTTAGCCACTCAGGACGTGGGCCACCGTATATCTCAGAGAGTGCCGGTGGCATATGAATAGTGTGCGTAAGCATCCGTACTTCAAGACGGGCATACTTGAGGGTCCGTCTGAACCTCGTCAGAGCGACTGTCGTTTCGGGACCGCATTAGTATACTAATAACATCTTTGGAGTGGCAATTACCGTAGACCTCGTCATTTTCAGTTCCGAAATGGGACGCTGGGTTTCCCCATAGAAACGGCATAAACGCGGTATGCCATTTTGAGCAGACCAGGGTGGCCGCGCAGAGGTCACTTGAGGGTATATACGGAGCAATTATAGACAGAGCATCTCTGGTCGTTGCCGATTCATACGACGGTGGCACAATCTCCATCATATGTAGTTTTTAGGACGCAAACACAACACGGAAGAACATAGCTAGCATTGTTTTCTGCTCTTCCCAGGACACAAGGAGCTCGACGAGCGAAAATGGATAAACTGGCAAGAGATGATGACACGGCGCGAGGGGGCCAAGATCATGTTTATAACAGTGCCCAAATGACGGGGCCAGCTTCGATGGGCACCGCCACTCCTCGTGATGGGGGCCGGGGCACCTCATGGGCGCACATTCCACTAGCCTATGACAAATTCCGATGTTGAGATGATGCACAGACAACGCAGTGAACGCACTCCTTGCAAGCTGCACTTTTGATCGATCAACCGATGGCTTGAGGGATCATCGAAACCATCGAAAATAATAAAGATCATCCCCCTGAAGAACGGAGTGGACAGGACAATACGGCCACCAGCCCGCAATGAAGATAATTTACAGGTATCATTACAGTCCCATTACGAGTACAGGAGGCTTATATGACGTCATTCTCGGCGCTTAGAGAAGCGACTAAAAGGCTGGAGCTGTCCTGCAGTCGAGGGAGGAAAACACACCTCAGTAAGCACGTTTGACTGACTTCGCCCCTATCGAGAACGACAGCAAAATGGACTCCTGGCATCGCAATGTTCGTTTATTGCATCAAATTGACGAGTTCCTTGACGTTGATTCCGCCCAACCGCATTATGTCGCCGACTTCATTGCCCTTATAGATGCGGTTTGCGAGGGTCTCTACCATGTTGACGAGGACATCCAAATCCCCGACTCGCAGATCAACCTCCATTTTCTCACGAAGTTGAAGTCGCGTCCCGAGTGGAGAGAATGGGCCATGGCTATGCTGCGGGATGGGCGTATCAATGCTTCCAATCTGACAGATTGCATGTCCTTTCGGGAGCTCGCTGATCTGGCGCTTAAGCAGGAACAATTGCTTCTCCAGCAGCGTCAGATTAAACGGAGAAGTGGCTCGAATGGGAAGGAGTATAATTCTCCGTCAGGGGAGCCACCGACACCCCGGGCGCTCACGCAGAACGAGATCAATGCCTTCGTCGTTGAAGAGATGCGCAATCAGCGAGCATCACGGCGTCTCAGTCAAGTGACTAGTCGCAGTGCTCGCGGACACACCAAACGCCCCAGTCAGGAGGAGATCAATGAATATGTCATCCGGCAGATGCGTCGAGAGCAAGAGCAAACAGCAAGAGTACGCAGCTACAGCCAGCCAGCGAAACACAGTCGGAACCAGCAACTTTCAAAACCAGCAGCAGCCCGCTGTAACTTCTGCGGCGATACTTATCACCCATCAACCAATTGCTGGCGTCGGTGGCGAGTGGCTGCCGAGGCGCTTCAGGGGAATACTACTCCCAAGTTCGTTGAATCTCGAAGCGGGCTACCTACTCAACCACGGATTCATGTCTCCGGGTTCACACCTTTTTAGCCGGGTTGGGGTGCTTGTATGAATATGGTTAGATTTGGTTTCTTTCTGTTTTTTATTTTTTGTGCTTGATGATTTACGTGTGAAGCTATAGCGAGGTGTTTTGGGCAATGGGCATTCCTAGGTTTTAGGGGGGGGCTTTTCTTCGGCTACATATGTCAATAGTGACCAGATTAGATCTAGATTTCATCATGGTTTGAATAACAGGTCAAGAAGAATAGAGTCGTATACTCACTCGACAGTCCAGTATTGTAACAAATGGGAAATATATATCGACAAATTCTAGGAATAGCTTAAAATCAACTAAGCGCACAACGCAGAAGTCGTTGTCTCCGCGGCGCTTGTGAATAGTAGTATATATTTCCGACTACGAGATATTATTTTAATAGCTCGCTACTCACGTCACCTAGAATACCGCACTATTGGTACCTGAGTAGTTCAAC
Organism: Aspergillus versicolor CBS 583.65; assembly: GCF_001890125.1. Classification (NCBI taxonomy): domain Eukaryota; kingdom Fungi; phylum Ascomycota; class Eurotiomycetes; order Eurotiales; family Aspergillaceae; genus Aspergillus; species Aspergillus versicolor. The sequence goes on along the minus strand of NW_024467528.1, from coordinate 2,242,567 downwards.
ATGTTCAAGTAGGGTTGCGGGGCGCGGGCGTGATTGGTCACCGCCTCAGTGCTGGAGGTGGATGGAATGAGAAGCTCGGGGAAATTTTGGTCGAGAGCATTCGGATCGCTCTGCATCAACCCCGTCTTCTGCTGGCCCCTTATTTTGTTTTTGCACCACTGTTATTTTCTCTTTACCTGTTTCTCTTTACAATAAATAAAATACCATGGCCTTCGCCGGCCAAACTCCCACTATTGTTGTCCTTAGAGAGGGTGGGTTCCGCCCGCATTTCTAACCCCTCCTCGCCTTTGTGTGCTGGACTTGTCGACCATTGCTGACCCGTGACTTTTTTTTGTTATCATCTAGGCACCGATGCCTCTCAGGGAAAGGGCCAGATCCTCTCTAACATCAATGCCTGCGTTGCGGTTCAGTCCACAGTGAAGAGCACACTTGGCCCGTACGGAGGAGACCTGTTACTTGTTGATACCAATGGAAGACAGACAATCACAAACGATGGTGCAACAGTGATGAAGGTTAGATGATTTGGGCTGACAGATATGGGATACACCTTACTGACCAGTCGTTTCTTCACAATCTAGCTGTTGGATATCGTGCACCCGGCCGCCAGAATCCTTACCGATATTGCTCGCTCCCAAGATGCCGAAGTTGGAGATGGAACAACGTCAGTCGTCGTTCTGGCGGGTGAGATCCTGAAAGAAGTTCGGGAGCTGGTTGAGCAGGGCGTCAGCGCACAAACCATCGTCAAGGGTCTACGAACTTCGAGTGCGATGGCCGTTAACAAGGTCAAGGAGATTGCGGTGGACATGATTGATTCTGCCGGAAGTGAAGAAAAGAAGGTGGAAACTCTCCGGAGGTTGGCTGCAACCGCTATGAACAGCAAGCTTATCAAGCGAAACTCGGACTTTTTCACCAAGAGTAAGTGTTTACCCCCCTGATAAACGGACTCAAACGTTGTGGGGATGTTGGGTATTGGCTAACTCGTATGGCTATTAGTGGTCGTGGATGCGGTGCTGTCGCTCGACCAGGATGATTTGAACGAGAAATTGATCGGTGTTAAGAAGGTCACTGGCGGTGGTCTCCAGGACTCTCTCTTTGTCAATGGTGTGGCCTTCAAGAAGACCTTTTCCTACGCTGGTTTCGAACAACAGCCCAAGTCCTTCAGGGACCCCAAGATTGTGTGCCTGAATGTGGAGCTGGAACTTAAGAGTGAAAAGGATAACGCAGAGGTCCGTGTTGAGCAGGTGTCTGAGTACCAGGCTATCGTCGACGCAGAGTGGCAGATTATCTACAACAAGCTCGAGGCCATCTACAACTCAGGCGCCAAGGTTGTTCTCAGCAAACTCCCCATCGGTGATTTGGCTACACAGTATGCATCTCCTCGTAACATTTTGCTCACGTTCCATCTTCTGACTCTTGACTTTTCTATCTAGATACTTTGCGGACCGCGACGTCTTCTGTGCCGGGCGTGTTGCATCAGATGATATGGACCGTGTGTGCCAGGCCACTGGAGCAGCTGTTCAGTCGACTTGCAGTGATATTCAAGACCGCCACCTGGGCACTTGCGGCTCATTCGAGGAGCGCCAGATTGGTGGGGAGCGTTACAATCTGTTCTCCGAGTGCCCCAAGGCCAAGACATGTACACTCGTGCTGCGTGGTGGAGCCGAGCAGTTCATTGCGGAGGTTGAGCGAAGTTTGCACGACGCTATCATGATTGTTAAGCGTGCACTGCGCAACACGACCATCGTCGCCGGTGGTGGTGCCTGCGAATTAGAGCTATCCGGCTACCTCCACCGGTATGCCGACCGAAATGTTCCCTACAAGCAGCAGGCGGTTGTCAAGGCGTTCGCCAAGGCATTGGAGGTTATTCCCCGACAGCTGTGCGACAACGCAGGCTTTGATGCTACGGATATTCTAAACCGCCTGCGAGTGGAGCATTACAAGGGCAACACTTGGGCTGGTGTCGATTTTGACCACGAGGGCGTCCGTGACAATATGGTGGCGTTTGTGTGGGAGCCTAGCTTGGTTAAGGTCAACGCCATTCAAGCGGCCGTGGAGGCTGCTTGTCTGATTTTGAGTGTCGACGAGACCATCAGTAAGTTTTACCTAATGCACCCCTGTGCGCTTTTGATCCTGGGCGCTGACTGAATTTTCCATCACAGAAAACGAAGAATCTGCTCAACCTCAGGGTCCGTCGCGTGGCCTGCCGCCTGGTGCTGCACAACGGGCTCTTGGTGGAGGCCGTGGCCGTGGTATGCCGAGACGATAGATTTCACGACAGTGATGACATAGCGGAGTGGATTGAAAAGGGATTGGACCGCCGCCCGTGGAAAAAGAGATGAAAATACGGATAGTCAATACTTAGAACTGCACATCGCTGCATCTTACCCTCAATCTCATCAATTAACTAATATTCGGTATTATTGACTCTGCTTGCGGCGGCTTGACCCGGCCACGCGGCATCGAAGAAGAGGAGATAAAACCAAAGATAAACCTCCATTTGATAATAATAATAGCTCGTAGAAAGTGCTCGCTTGATGCATGTGTACCTATGATCGACGCGCTTGACTTGGGCAATTGTGATTGATCAACACTGCATGCAGTTGCTGCTCATGATTCATGAATCGATTGGGTTTATTTCGGGAAACCGACTCGAGCATCGCTCACAGTCAGGCATCGGCACTTGCAGTTGCAGAGTTTTCCTCCACCGTAACGCTCACCGTGCTCGTTCTCTGTTTGTATGATGTCACATGATCCAGATGACCGGATCTCGGGATTCATCCGTGCACACATAAGGCTGAACTTTGAGGGAGAGCCGGAGTAAGACCTCTCAGTAATGCAGGCGAAAAAAAACAGGAACAAGAATAACACCTCCATATTCACGCCCAAACTTCGCGACCTCCGAGGCTCGAGTAACGCGATCCGTGCAGATTATTGGACCAGCCCTCCTTTTGCCGAAGCACACTAGTGAAGCCCAGCTGGCTGAGGATATCGGGGAGGCCGTGTTGGCAGTGCAGCAAAAGCACAGATTGCTTGATCGGGACAAGGGTCCGTACGCGTAACGTAAGGCGCCGTATCGGCTGGACCCAATCGCGGGTGCTTTCCCCACCCGATCTTTCAGGCTGCATCTTTTCTCGCCCGCTGGCTTGCTCCCTCTCCATCACCTCTGCATTCGACAGCCCAGCCTGAGTCCTGGCCCTCCCATTTGTCTAATTTTGGCATCGTCTTGTTTTTCCGGCCTGCCCGTCTGACTATCTGATCATGTCTTATTACCCTCCCTACTCCGGCGCGTCCGGCTACCCCCCGCCGCAGCACCAGTATCCTCCTCAAAACTACAATTCCCCGCCCCCATATCAGTAAGACCAGTCAACTTCTCTCTTTCTCTGTTGCCTGTTTCCCTCGCCCTTCCAAGTCTTTGTCTCTAGTTCACTTCTCTCTCGGTTGTATACGTGGTGTAATACTAATCTGAGATTTCATTCTACTTTGGTCAGACAAATGCATCACCATCAACAACCATCGTATGGCGGCGGCGGCGGCTATCCCGGCCAGGCCTACCGTCAGCAACATCCTCCTCCTAGTAACCCTTACCAATACGGCCATCACTCGCCCCAACCGTATCCTCCCCATAATGGCTACAATGTACGTTGCAGATCAGAGGTGATCGTCCATTGAGCTGTCTTTTGTTGACTTCTTCATGTAGGGTCCTCCGGCCGGTTACCCACCCTCATCTGCTCCTCCAAATGGTGGCCCGATGTACCAAGGCCAAAGTGCGTGAGATCGCGATAGTTTTTTATTTTTTATTTTTTATTTTGTATAACATGCTGACCTTGCTTCAGACCCTTCTTATCAAAGACACTATCCATCCTCGCACGGTGGGCCTTCCGCTCCTCCTTCCCAACCCCAAGCCTTCGGCCATGGCGCACCCCAAGGATACAGCTTCCAGTACTCTCGTTGTACAGGAAAAAGAAAGGCTCTCATGATTGGTATCAACTATTTCGGCCAAAAGGGACAGTTGCGTGGGTGTATCAACGATGTGAAGAACATGTCCACATACCTCAACCAGAACTTTGGCTATGCCCGTGAAGATATGGTACTCCTGACTGATGACCAACAAAACCCGATGAGCCAACCAACGAAGGCGAATATCCTACGCGCGATGCACTGGCTGGTCAAAGACGCGCAGCCTAACGATTCCCTCTTCTTCCATTACTCTGGACACGGTGGACAGACGCCTGACTTGGATGGCGACGAGGATGACGGATATGACGAGGTTATCTACCCAGTGGACTTCCGCGTGGCGGGACACATAGTCGATGATGAGATGCATCGGATCATGGTGAAACCTTTGAGGCCGGGCGTGCGACTCACGGCGATCTTCGACTCGTGCCATTCAGGTTCTGCTTTGGATCTGCCGTACATCTACTCTACACAGGGTATTCTCAAGGAACCCAATCTCGCAAAGGAAGCCGGCCAAGGCCTACTGGGGGTCATTTCGTCGTATGCGCGTGGCGATATGGGAAGTATGATGTCCAGCGCCGTCGGTTTCATCAAGAAGGCTGCCAAGGGCGACGAAGCCTATGAGCGAACCAAGCAGACCAGGACCAGCCCCGCAGATGTCATCATGTGGTCTGGAAGTAAAGACTCCCAGACCAGTTCCGACGCTCAGATCGCCGGTCAGGCCACCGGCGCGATGTCTTGGGCCTTCATCGCCGCCATGCGCAAGAACCCGCAGCAAAGCTATGTACAACTGTTGAACAGCATCCGAGATGAGCTGGAGTCGAGATACTCACAGAAACCGCAGCTGAGTGCGAGTCACCCATTGGGTACGTATCCTGATCTTGGATAATATATTTTTATGAGGGCTTTTCTGACGGATTTAATTAGATGTGAACCTACTATATGTAATGTAATGGGACTTGATGACTGGATAATCGGGATTCTGGGGTTTTTTGGAGGATAAGGGTTTTTATCTGCGCTTTTCGAATGGTTTTGAAAACAGGATCCATCTTCTTTTGATTCTTGCACAGTATTTTTCCTTCCGTTTGCTTAAAATATCCCCGCTTGTTTTCTGCGTGCTGTTCTTTCTTGTCTTTATGGGCGCGATCTCTATGGCTGGGGAATTTGGTAGTATTATTTGCGAAAGACTGTTGCTTGTAAGTTCATCCTACTAGCGATGTATTATACCAAAGTACATCAGTGAAAAATAGGTTGCGTTACATATATTCATACATTCATTATATAATCGTAGCATAAGTTAACTTTTCCTTGGTCATTCCAATGTCAAAGAACTACCCCCTCTTCGGCGCATTGACCACGGTTCTGGAAAATGAGGCACTAAACGAGTCTTTGGCCTTGTTCCTCGATGCAGCTATTATCCCGGTTCGGTCGGTAACAGGCGTAGCATCGATGATGTTGTCAAAAGCATCATCCTCACTCCCACTCGAGCCAGACTCGGCATCTGAGTCTTCCAATGGTCGAGCATCTGGACGTTCGATTTTTTCAGGCTGCACTTTATCGGAGACGGATGGGTTCTGGAAGGATTTTGAGTTGAGAATTTTGGCGCGGATGGCAGCCATTTGAGCCTCGTCTTCGGAGTCGTCAGATATGGCATATGGGTCTTTTTCTCCTTCCTCTTCCTCGTCGTCTCCCTCTCCTTCCTCATTGTTGCTATCCTCGTCATCCTCGTCGTCTGAGTCTGGCAGTGCTTTTCGATTCGTATTCCCGACTGTCCACATGTCGTCTGCGCCTCCTTCCCTGCTCTCTTCATACTCCCTCTCTATCTTCGCCAGCCATTCCTCCTCTGTCCGTTTAACGTCTTCCTCTGTCTGACATGCCGCATATCGTTTTAGAAGTTGGGAGTTGATTTCGAGAAAGGCCTCGCCGTATCGAAAATGTTTCAATACCTCTTGAGCCCATTCTTCGTGTCCGCAGATGTAGAAGCAAGCGGCAAGGGCCTCAACGCAGTTCAAACGCCATGGCTTTCCGTAGTTGACTGTGTTGGCTGCGATGAGGTAGGGCACTAATTCCGGTTAGCTACCGCTGAATCCAACCGCTGAGAGAGACATACAAAGTCGTTCGCATTTCCCGCCGATTCGAGACCAGGGCACCTCTTTGACCCTCACCCATGAACACTCTACCACTGCGGCGCCATATTGTTCTAGAAGCTCTCTATCGGCGGGGGAAACGACTTTTTTTGCATTAGGCCTTTAATTTGGGTAAGTTAGTGAACGGCAATTCGTTATTTTTCTTTTCTTTTCTTTTCTTTTTGGTGCAGACATACGATACAACCACGCCCTGGAACTTCTGTCCTATCGCTAGCTCTCGCATCAAGCCAAATTGCATTAGCCTCTTTCCCGAGCATCTCTTTGGATCGCAATGGCCGAGATCCCAGCAGGCGGCTTTGAATGGAGGTCTCGAAGACGAATCGTTTCCTTCGCGATCGCGGGGTACTGGGCGTGGGCGGGGGTTTGAGAATTGCTTTCCTCCGCGGGAGAAGTTGTCTTTCTTGTGGCGGACCATGATTACGATAAATTATTAAAAGGAAAATGATTGAGAGACTCAATCCAGAATAGATGTGACTGGAGAGATACGAAAGAAATCTTGAGCGGCGCAAGAAGTTGAGAAGAGCCAAAGAAATGTTCGAGCTAAACACGTGGAATTAGAGCTAAACGCCGCCAGACACTCCGGCCGGCGACCCATCATCGGTCCTCGTCAACTCCACCACTCCTCCCCGTCTTATATACGCTCATCGTCTCAGCTCCCCAGAGCTACCGCCCCCTCTACTGGGATTCTCGTGTCTTTATTTTACCTTTTGACCTGGCCCCCGTCGTCACCCTGGAGGCCGCTTCCGCACGAATGGCAGCTAGGGACCGCTTTAGTGGCGCCTATGCTGACCTGGGCTTCACCCCTCTTCAGAGGGCCATTCGTACGTTCCACGATGCTGAACGGCAACTTTAGTCTCCTCGACTAACCCCGACGCTCAATCTGATAGGAAATGCCTGCGACCTTTCCCACTACGAGCCGAATCTCGCTCTGAACCTCGAGGTTGCAGACCTGGTCAATTCCAAGAAGGGAAATGCGTGAGTAGTCGCGAACTCCAAACCGGAAGCACAATATTGCATGGATCAATTTCTGATGGGTTATATTAGTCCTCGAGAAGCAGCATTTGATATCGTCCGCCTGATAAACTCCCGAAACCAGAATGTTTCATTACTAGCATTGGCGGTAGGCCAGATCTCCCTTTTTCCGTCTTGTAACTAGTGCAAGGCCGGCGGCGCATTGGCTGACGGAGCTCCCTTTTAACAGCTGTTGGACATTTGCGTCAAAAATTGTGGATACCCGTTCCATCTTCAGATTAGCACGAAGGAGTTCCTGAATGAGTTGGTCCGGCGCTTCCCCGAACGGCCGGCTATGCGAGCCACGAGGGTCCAGCATCGGATTCTCGAGTCGATTGAGGAGTGGAGGCAAACCATATGTCAGACGTCAAGGTATAAGGATGACCTAGGGCATATCCGTGACATGCACAGGCTGCTCCTGTACAAGGGCTATGTGTTTCCTGAGATTCGGCGCGAAGATGCGGCCGTCCTGAACCCTAGCGATGTATGTTTATTTCAACGACCTTTATTTTTTTCCCCCTGGAATGGCATTGACATGGTTTAGAATCTACGGTCGGCGGAGGAAATGGAGGAGGAGGAACGCGAGGCGCAGTCGGCGAAGCTGCAGGAGCTCATTCGGAGAGGGACACCGGCGGATCTACAAGAGGCGAACCGGCTGATGAAGGTGATGGCAGGATACGACAATCGCCATAAGACTGACTACCGGGCTAAGGCGGCCGAAGAGGTGTCCAAGGTGCAGGAGAAGGCTAAGATTCTGGAGGAGATGCTGCAGAGCCAGGCGCCGGGTGACCGGATTTCAGAGGGTGACGTCTTTGAGGTATGGGACGCAATGGGGAATGGGATAGTGAAGGGATATTCTAACATGTTTTGCAGGAGCTGGCAAATGCGCTTCAAAGTGCACACCCGAAGATCCAGAAAATGTGCGAAGAGGAATCAGAGGATCCAGAAGCTGTGCGCAAGCTATTGGAGATCAATGACAGTATACACCGAACCATCCAGCGGTACAAGCTCGTGAAGACCGGCGATTTGGAGGGGGCTACGAAGATTCCCAAGGGCACCTTGGGAACTACCACGGGAGTGTCCAAGAACGCCAACAACGAGCTGTCTCTGATTGATTTCGACCCCGAGCCTAGTCCTAATGGCGACGCGCAGCAGGCGGCGCAGGGCTCTAGCTCTATAGAGAGTGACCTGCTTGGCCTGTCGATCGACGAGCCAATTCCGTCAGGTGGAATCTCGTTAGGACAAAGTACGTATCCTTGTCCCATTCTCCATTCTCTACATTTCATAGGCTGACATTGTGGAAAGCGAGCCCGCCTACTTCCCAGATACCCCAGACATCTAGTGCATTCCAACAAAACATTGATATCCTCGGTTCGTTAAGCTCACCTCAACCCGCGTCAAAGTCATCGACACCCGTACCCGCATTTTCGCAAGCAACAGCAACACCACCACCACCACAACCTCCTGCGGATCCATTCGCGTCCCTAGTTTCCGCCAGCCCCCGACACCAAAGCCCATTCCCCTCTGGCAGCTCTGCCAGTCCTCAACCGGCCGCATCGTCGTCGCTACTTGACCTTGCGGGAGCGGCGCCGGCGCCAAAGCCCCAGGCGGAGGACGAGTGGAATTTCGCGTCATCTCTGCCGGAGAGCAATTCGTTACCGAGCAGCAACCAGGTGCAGGTCCTGAACTCGTCACTGAAGGTTGAATTCCTTGCTCGTCGACATCCCCAGCAACAGCGCCAGATCCACCTCGTTGCGTCTTTTTCAAATGCGACCAGCCAGCCGCTGAATGATCTTCACTTCCAGGTTGCAGTCGAAAAGGTACGCAGCCACCCACCCACACACACACACACACAGACTCTCTCTCTCTCTCTCTCTCTCCTTTTTAGTTTTTTGCTAATGAATCAGGCATACACATTACACCTCCGGCCGCAGTCCGGGCGCGAGATCGGCGCGCTGCAAGCCAACGGGGTGCAGCAGGAGATGCTCATCGACGGGATTGACATGGGCAAGGGCAACTCTGTGAAAATCCGCTTCCGGGTGTCGTACCGGGTGGGCAGCGAAACGAAGGAGGAGCAGGGGATGGTCCCGGCATTGGGAATAGCATAAGGGGTAGAGAATTGTAGTGGTCTACCATCTTAGTTGTTTATCTATCGCGAACTAGCCTGTTTGCCTGAACTTGCACCTTGTCTATATTCTGAATTTACGAGTTGATCGGCTTCTAGCCAGCCACCTAGTCGATGGGTACTACGGTGTAGATGGTTAGTTGTTTATACTTCCGCTACATGTTTACCTAACCGTAGACAGGATAAGATAAGAATCTCATACCGGACTGCAATGCCGACAGTGTTGGTTCCGAGGTGGCGATGGCGGTGGCGGAACACCGCGCATAAGCATAGACATGGACAGCAAGTCGGATAGCAAGTCGGATACCAAAGTACGGGAAAAAGGGAAACGAATGAACGGATGAATGGTTAACTAGCGTTACTAGAATCAGCCTTTACAATGTAAGCCCGGAGACCGAGGCTGGCCTGATCCTGATCAACTGGGTGAGGTGTGATGGTTGGGGTTATCTCGTTTCAAGTCTACCCAATAACGAGAAGGCAAGAAGCGTTATCAACTCTTAATATAATTCAACGCTGGAATAGTTAGTCTGGTAAGCGGGTGAGATTGAAAGAGGCGTAGATATAGACCAGCCTAGCCAGCCAGCCAGCCAGCCAGATAGCCAGATAGCCAGATCTAGACAGCAGATCCAATCCGACAAGTCCATCTTCCCCATAAGACAGGGCAATCGTAGAATATAACAAAAACGCCCTCGAACCAAACCAAAAAAACAAAGACCAAATAATGGTTGTGGTGAAATACCATAGGCCGTGGTATACAATAAGTACCAAGGCACGGGCCTAAAAAAGTTTTCAGGGAAGAGTCTTTCCAGTTCAGCCGGCTCGAGCACCGGACCGGTGAGAATGTCTTGTACTGTACCTTAACTTAGGTACTCAAGGTAGATACCGTATGTAGTCGCTGCGAGGGGGAGCGTTATTGGCTCGGGCATATGGAATTGCTAAGTGCCTTACCGAGGGGTAGATAGGTACTATCGCCAGGGTTCCTAGACGAACCGTCTGATATGGCACTATTGATGGTAACCAGGTACACTACAGGGTTTGTTCTAAGGGAGTTGACTGATAATAGTATTACTGATACACCGACTAGAGTTAAACCCTTGACAGTGGCTTGACGCTTGCAGCAGTCCCTGCATTAGCGCGATTAAGTGAATCATGTACACTGTACACGTACACTGTACATACAAGCGACAAGGACAGCAGACAGTTCCCCAGACCAAGCAGGATAGCCGAGGCATGGGATAACCCAAGAGGCGCGATTTGGTCGGCTGCAGACACGGAGCCGCAGACTCGGAGCCGCAGAGACTTGACTACTGCTTGTATACTCGATATGGCAGCGTCGGCCGACGGCCGAGACTGAAAAGAAAATCTTGCGAGAAAACAGCGGGCGAATGAGTTGTCTCTACAGGGAGAACGTGATTGAGAGGGGAGGCCCACTGATTCATTGCCACAGCAGACCCGGGGCTTTGGGCAGGCCGTGCATCTGAGCCGCTGTCATTAGACGGGATGCTATTTCCCGAGAACCAGAGGCGACGCCAGGGCGCGTCTGGGCCGGGCTGGAGGGGAGGGGGAGCTGAGCTCGAGGACTCGGGCAGACTTGTCGGGGGTTAGTAGCGGTCGAAGTGGGGGGTCACAGTGCGAGGTGGCGATTACACCGTATGGGTCCCTCTACTTATCAAGAAGATCCATGGGCTGTTGCAGTTGAAGCTGAAGCAGGAGAGGGAAGAGTGAAGATGAAATGTACTCCGATGAACTGTACTCCGTAGATGTAAGTGTGAGATGTGCATGATTAGGGCCTGCAGAAGCCAACAGAATATACAAGCGATGATAGAGCGAGAAATCGCCGATCGATCAGGTCACTGAGGGGACAGAATCTAGACTGACGCCTCCTCCGCGAGCCCATGGACAGCAGAGCCGGGATTTGGCTCTGGTCGTCTCCTGGACTGAAGCGCAGAAAACCTTAACAGCTGTCAGTCCCATGGATCTGCGCCTGAACCAGATCCCTCCAGCTGCGCGGCGTGAACCGTGGACTGCTCCACCGTCCTGGCTGGGTGGGATGCTGCAGTTATTTAACTTGGCTTGCTCGTGCCCCCTCCTGCACAGGACAAGATATTCTACTTTTGATGAGGATTCTGATAAGTCACCATGTCCCCCAGACCCCCTTCGCCCAGACCGGGCTCTGATGCCGCGAGCAATCGCACCAAGGAGGAGAACCAGGAGCGGTATGTTGCCTGAACCACCTGGACGGCGTGAGGCTGACCGCACAGTGCATTCATTGCCGCGTCCCGGCGCAAAGACCGCAGTCTGGATGCGCGCATCGAGTCTGCCAACCGGGCCTCGAGCCTGCACAAGCAGCGCACGGGCAGGGCCCTGCATATCACGCGCGAGATTGTGCAGGAAGAGTCCATGTACGAGGAGATCGACGACACGTACCGCACCAAGCTGCAGCAGTACATGCGTGCGCAGAACATGCAGCTGAGCCGCGACTTTGACAACTCGCTGCTGGCCGGCTTCACGCCCTCTGCTGGCGGGATGCCCTCGCTGCAGATGCCCGCCAGCTCGCAGGGCATGCAGATGCAGATGCAGCAGCCCCAGCAGCCCCAGCAGCCCCCAGCTGCCTCGCCGAGCTTCTCGGCCAGCCTGAAGATGCCGACGCTGACGCAGAACCTGCCCTCGATGCACATCCGGCCACGGGGCTCGCACAGTGGGCCGAGAGGCGGCCACCAGCAGCACAACCCGCAGCGACGAGCATCCAGCGTTGCACCCGCCGGCCCGATCCACGCAGGACGCAAGATGAGCCTCGACTTGACGCAGCTGCGGTCTGGCTCGATCCCCGGCTCCATCTCTACCCCCAGCACCGATCTCACCGCGCCGTCGGGCAGCTTCTCACCGTCGTATCCCACCCCAGGGCCCATCCAGGCCCAGGCCCAGGCCCAGGCCCAGATGCCCGCCTACGTTGCGTCCACCCCGACCTACGCGGTGCGCCCGCAACAGCAGCAGCAGCAGCAGATGCAGACCTGGGACGGGCTCTTCCAGGGACACGCGATGTCTCCATCGTCTTCATTTGGCGGCATCCCCATGCACACCCCCCAGTTCCGCAACCGCATTGGGTCCGCGCCCACCATCCCCGTGCGAGCACAGGCGCAGGCCCTGTCGAATGTGCAGCACTCGCGGAACCGGTCGGAGCCCACGTCCTCTGCGGAGGTTCCCACGCCCTCCTCCTCGTCGTCGTCGTCCTTCTCGCTGGGCTTCTTCCCGCGCTGCGCATCCAACTCCGACAGCACCTCGACCGAGATGCTCACCACCTCCGGCAGCACTTCTCCTCACACCCCCGTCTCGCAGGCTTCCACCAACCTGCGCCATAATCTCTCCAGCCTGGACCTGACCGACTCAGACCCCAAGTTCGACGCCGACCAGCAGCTGCAGAATTTCGACCTGCATCTCGGCCTGGGCGCGTTCCCCCACCAGTCGACCGACCAGGACTTTGTCGACTTTAGCGACTTTGCGGCCACTCTCGACCAGAGCCATACCATGTTCCCCTTTAACTTTGCAGTCCCGGGGGACTCGGGCAGCCTCACTGCGGATGCTGCTTTTGGTGATGGTCCCGATATGAAGGAGTTTGTCACCTTGTGATTATTCTTTTTTCTTTTCTTCTATAAACGACCTCCTGTACTTGTATGGGTTTCAGGTGCTGCATCTTTCCCATTACTCTTTTTTATTACTACTACTTACATGAGTCCGATGACCATTCATGGCTGCTGGCGAGTTTCATTTATGATTTGCTTTTCTTCTTTCCTTCTCTACGGATTGGAAAATACCCATGGTCGTTGCTTGACACCTAGTTTTACTGCTAGCAGCATCACTTCTAATGAGAGACGATCCTCTGTTATGAACCACCTTACTCGTAGCTAGGCGTATACTCAGTACCTGTCTGTAGGCTCAGGAGCCACCGGCTAACCGAACACAAGAAGCTGGGTATGTCTTCCGACCGTTTCTCATCATTTGCCTCGCCGGGGTATCCATATCCAAGAGTTATCCATATCCAAGAGTACGTACCCCGTCTCCATACTGCAGAGTCTACCAGTCCTCCCCGCAAAGATCGACAAATAGCAAGAAGTCTGATTTACTTAACGTTACGTTGATAATTCTGCAGTCCACACTGCCACTGAGCAGGTCCACATCCCGTCTCTACCTATAATATCGCCCCTAGTATCGACCTGTCTGGGATAGCACCACTTCCCCCTCCCCGAGGGTCCATCCGGCGGCGAACCAAGTGGGATAAGTGGGATAAGTGACAGAGAAATGAGGTAGCTAGCCGACTTTGACAGCTCCCTATCTCCGCGGGCTGTCTCTCTGCCTTCCGCAAACGGAAATTCAGGGCCATACCTGTGCCATCGCCCGCAATGCTGGGACGGTGCTATCCTGGGTCTGTGGGCCGCTCTGAAAGGGGTTAAAATCAGTGCAATGGATGTGCCTATCCGTTGACTTTGGAGCTGTGGTTCGTACCTCACTTTGACATTTGACAGAGGGACGGACATCTTTTGCGTGGATGTTGGCCACATACGGCCTTGGGAATGATACTACCGTGTATACTCGTGTATACTGGAACAGGTCCTCTGGCTTTGTTGGACCGAAGAGTTACTTCAAACTAGCTAGTAAGGTTTGATTAGCTATCGCGTAACCTACAAGAAACCTACAAGAAACTACGCTGTCCCCAGCTATGGCAGAAGCAGATGACCGTGCGTGATTTTACCGCGAGCCCCCGTTCCAATGGAACCAACTGGCCGTTGTAACTCCCAACTAGAATAGAAGGAACCAGACTGGCTGCAACTGGAATGGAAGGAGCCAGCGATGGCGGGGGCAACACGAGTCTGGGACGGGGCAGACTGAAGTCCGGAACCTGAACAGCCAAGCCCAGAGCTTGTGTGGGTCTGCCAGGTCCACCGTCCTCACAAATGAATGTGTTCTATTGGCTGGCAGGGACAGGCCAGAGCTTGCAGTCGATCAACAATGCCCTAGGCTGTTCTGGGTGTAGCTCCGTATTAGGGTTTCCAAAGCCCATGGTTGACACTGGCAGCCCTGGATTTTTTTTCACTTTGGCGGCGGTTTGATTTGTTGGCTGGAAGCTGGATGCTGAACTCTTTTTTGCTTCCTTTTTTGTACTAGCTCCTTTTTTGTCCGAGCTCCTGGCTTTTGTCTGGGTTTGGTTTCTGCCGGTCCCAGTCTTCCTCTTCTACGGTGTTACTTCCAGTCCAGTGCTCTCGTTCCAGTTCCAGCTCAGCTTCAGACTTTGGACTTTGGACTGGGACTTGGACTTGCTCTAGCCTTGCTCGGCTAATGCTGATCAACTTTATCTTGCGAGCTCGCCAAATGAGTTTTGGTTCTAAAGTTTACTTGACGAATTTCACGTCAGAGGCCGCTTTAGGTAATAACAGAGAGCCAAGAGATGCACAAAATATACGAGAATCCAATTAAACACCGTAACCTAATCTTTACACTTCCAACTTTAAGCCGATCCAACGCCGAAATGCGGGGGAGTGGCCTGACCTCAGCTGTCCAGCTGAGCTGTCGACGGTCTACGGTCTCCGGTCTCCGGTCTACCCCTCGACCCAGACCCTCCTCCACGAGGATTCATGTGGTCGCTTGAAGCCAGGGTTCAGAATTACCAAGATCTGGGCCTATATCGTGATTCTGCTGTACTGTACTTTTGTCGAATGCTGTAAGTGTGGCGTGGACTGGACTGGACTGGACTTCCCCGCATTGTCTGTCTGTCTCCATTCTCTCCAAACTGATAGACAAGGCTTTATATACCGAAGGAGAAGTGGATCTACTGCTTGGCATTTTCTTATCAGACTGGCGCCTCCAAAGACTGTAAGTCGTTTGCTATACGACGGCCAAGGAGCTAGGACTACTGGACATTCCCCAATTGACGTCCGTAATAAGCGAGTTGAGCATACTCGGCGGATGTCGCCTAAGTTCCAAGTAGGTCTGTCTATTTCGTGGGCTTCTTGGAAGTCTACGGAGTAGACTCCTGTATCTAGTGTTATGGGACGGGTGATATCTGATTTGGCCATTTACAGCTTCCAAGTCAATGTATATAGTTCATGTACACAATACCCAAATAATCCATGGCAATCATCTACTAAATAGCTCCCGCCCAATCTCCCCGCTCCGCCGCACACTGATGCTGGAACTGCTGCTTCGTCGTCGTCTGCTGCGGCTCTCCGCTGGGTCTGCCGGGCTCAACCCGCTGGCTCGTGCGTGCAGGTTTAATACGTCGGTCAGGCTCACGACACCAACTAGACGTCCAGAGAGTCGAGCGCCTGGGAGTGCGGACGACGGGATGGCGGGCGCAAGAGGTGTCGGGCTCACGTACGGTGCTGGGCCCGGAGGCTGCTGAGTGGCAGTCGCCGTTGCCGGGTTTGGCGATTGTGGCGGCGACTGGGCGTTATTGCTCCCCGTATTATAAACTGGAATGTGCACCATTGAGTGAGATGGCGTCGGGGGGCCGGATGACGACGGCGATAGAGGGTCTGCAATCCATAGCCTGTATATAATCAGTTGCTGTTTGATGTATACCTGCCCGATACACTTACCGGTGGGACCTGGTAGCCACCAGTTTGGCTACTGTATGTGCGAGCGTCGATCCTGGATGGACGTAGAAAACTGGGAATGAATCCTTGCCTTCTTGAAGTCCCCGAGTGGACAGGATCACGGATATGAAATGTGTGCATGTGTTGGTGAGCAGCGGAAGTGACGACGATCTCGTAAGAAGCTATTCTGATCAGCAACTTGCCTGATCAAGTGGAATACAACATACCTTAACATCAGTGGTAGATATGTTTCCAACGACGTTGCTGTGGTTGTCGACAACTGCCACAGACGATATTCCTTCACTGTGCATCAACTGCAGCGCCTCGCAGAGCATCTTGTCACCACTACTCAAGTTAGCAGCCGACAGCACATCGTCACTCCCGGGAGACCTACTTGATCGAAATAACCGAGTGAGATCCTATCGTCAGATCTCGCAGCGGCTGCGGATACAGCTGGTCAAGAACGGGGAAACAACGCCCATTCTCCCACAGAAACTTGACGAGCCGGAACTGGCTGAAGATGCCCAGAACTTCGCCATCTCGCTGTTCATCAATCACAACCACACGGTGTATTCCCCCACCAAATGTTTCAACCGCTCTCATCACGCTGGCTGACGCCGGGAGTGCCGTCAGCGGCTCCTTTCTCCCGAGCTCTTTTACGTCTCTCATCGGGATCGGAGTGTTATCACGAGCCTTACGAGCAAGCTCTTCGTAGGCCGGAAGTAGTTCTTCATCTGGGCGGGTCAACCCCGCGGCGAGCAAAAGGTACGTATTCAAGTCATTATAGTCGAATGTCCCAACCGCAGTCTTCTGCTCGAGTGTCTCGCGAATCAACAGCACTGGCGCTCCAGTGTCGATAAGAACCTGCCATTCACATAAAAAAATTAGCAGTGCCAAGCGAGTGGTCAGTTGAGTCTCACATTTGTAGCCTCCTCAATACCGGTATCAAGTTCCACGAACTTCAAGTCGTCCTCGCTCACCAGCTCCCCGATCGATATTTCTCGCCAATCCCGACCAAGAAACGCTGGGTTCACATTGTGCGGAGCCGGTGGGTTGTCGATGAGACTCTGTATAGCGGACTGGGTGAGTGAGGGCTGCCGGCGGGCGCGCGGGGATCCGGGTGCTGCGCGGAGAGATTCACTGAAGCTCGTGCGGTGCTGGTGATTCGATGAGACGTGGGATAGCCGCGGAGTTCGTCCTGCAATCGAAGACGGACGGGAGTCAATGCTCGATCGCGGCGAGGTCACATTAGACCCATTGGAACTTTCTGTTGCAACGTCGAGTGTTTGAGGTTCGGACATGGTTTCTCGAGGGGCACTGCGGGGAGACCTGCGCCTCCACTATCGGATGATGCAATTCGGCTTGTTGGCTAGAGCGCAGATAGAAAGTTTGAACGTCAGTCGAGGTAAATAACCAGGGATAACCACTTGAGTAACGAATATGACGAAGCAAGAAGTCCTCGAGTTGCCTCCAGAACGAGTCGTCGAGACTGAAAGTGAGCTCTCGACGGAGTGCCAATCACGCGGCGTTGCGGGGGAATCGGCGGTGTCTGGTTGGCGGGCTGCGCAATGGCCAATTACAGCGGAGCACGCTATCATTCATCATGGGCGCTCACAAATGGTATTCATATCTAGAACCTCTTGAAAAGAAAATAGTAGTTGGTGGTGGAGAGAAGGCGGCTCTCGTGTCACTGGTATTGTTTGTGGCATCATCCAACCCTAACTTTCTATACTTTGACAGCTGCTCAGAAAAAGCCACTGAGCACATCGCCAATATCCTTTGTACGGTCCTTCATAACGGCCTTGCCCTTGCGAGGATGCGCTTGCCCACGCTGACTGTCTGAAGCTCCTGCATCTTTCCGTTTCCTGGTGCTCGGTTCGTGATCCACTCGTTGAGGGCCGTCATCTGTTCGTTGATATATGGCACAGTGGGGTTTCGGACGGTTGGCTCCTCCACGGGGCTTTGGGCTCATCTTGCCGATTTGAAATTCCAATACTGGCGTTGAATCTTCAATGCCCGCTGCCTTGCAGTTGGCCTTGTAAAGCTCGTATAGGGTGTCTGGTGGAGATTGCATGGCGTCTGCAACCATCCATCCTTCCACGCCGCCGTCAGAGAATGCGGAGGCAATACCAGGACATTCAAGCGCGACGACAAATTGCAAGTTCGGTAATGATTTCAAAAAGTAAAGTGCCATCTTTGACAAATATGTTTGATTTCGTATAATCAAAACCCGAAGCTGTGAAAATGCATCTGCCGTCTGGGCCATTTCGCTCCAGGCGCGAATAATTCGATCCGATAGAGCTGTCATCTGTATGTCGGAATCGGGTAATGCATCTTGCTTTGGAGGCGTAGCAATATCCAGTGCGGCCAGGTTTTTGATCTCAGATATCCCAACGAGTTCGGGAATTCGGGCATATGATGCTCCCAGGGTCAGCACAACTCGCCAACTCAGGCTTTTGCTCTTCGCCAATCCAAGATACTCTTGCATGGAAATTTGTGGCTCTTCGATCTTCATTGAACGGTGCTGCTCGATTTCTCGGAACTCAGTTGGATATACCGTTGCGAATATCTTCCACATGTGTAGAGTTTGTTTTCGGCTGGAAGCGTGAGCTGTGGTACTATAATCGCATTCTTAACCCACTCACCATCTACCCAAGTAGTCCCATATATCGCGCGCAATAGGCCATGGCACATTCGCAAACAGAGCTGTGGACAAGTTCCTCTGATCTGAGACCAGCGTTCTCATCGCCAAATACCTCAATGGGGATGCCCCGAAAGGACTTCCTTCCTCCCAGCCCATCAGTAAAAATGGTGACTCATGAACCCATGCCGGTCCATTTGCTACTTTAGCAGCCGGAGAAGATTCGGTTTCGGTGTATACCTGGCCAGACTCATGAACAATTCTTAGGGGAGCCTTTGCCCTGGCACTTGGTCTCTTCAACGTCGGTTGCATGCTGCCAACTTGCATTCCATCCACCGTTTCCTTTTGCAATTACCGCGAAACAGCGATTGTGATGATATGTAGAATGACCCCATTAGATTTGAAAATCTTTCGACCAACGTCAAATCTATTGCAAGTTTCAAGCCTGTTTGACTTGAAGTTGATCAGTATGATGGTGCGCACGTGATGTCTTATTCCCCTTTTGGGAATACAGTCTCTTCACAGTTTCAACTATTCGCACACCCCAGGTCAACCTTTGAATTCAAGATTTCAATTCTAATATGTTCAGATCTATATCTGTGGAGTGCAAAGAGAGTGTTCCACCACAATAATATCATATTTTCCTGACATTTCGCTTACCAAAATCACAATTACTACAAGAACACAACTCCAAACAAGCTGTGCTCGATTTTCAATGTATCGTCACCTACCGCTGGAAACCTGGAAAAGGGACAGCAGTTGATTTGCATCAATCTTCTGTGTTACAGCCCATCCTGTCTGATGGCTATTCTCGGCAATCACGCTCGAGCACTGGAAATGCCCCAGGATACCATGTCGAACATTGCTTATTACTTACAGAAGCTGAGCGCCACGCTGTATTAGAGGCTCTAACGGTGTAGAATATCTCCAAACTGCTGGGTACCCTTGTCCGGAGCGCGAGGATGTCGTCAACTAACAACCATGTGCGAGGCTCCAACAAAACCAAGAGGTGCCGGCGACTGACCCCGAAATCACTAATATATTTGCCTGCAAGCTCGTATTGAACAGTCAGGCGCCCGGGGTAGACTGCTGATTTTGATAGGGTCACAAGCATCGCAAGGCTGACTCCCGCATACTCAAGCGCCAAGGGACGAACCATCCCCACGCGTATCGTCTTCCCAGTCGATTATTCGCAGCTGAAACGATCGTCGAACCAGCAGGGGTCAATATTGGTCCACCTGACTCATGGATGAAAGGGAAAGTGACTCAAGACAGGCTGTGCCTGGCACACAAACGGTCACTGCCTTGTGGCTCGTCTCAGCGAGTATAATGCAGATCAGCCGGGCAGTTTGCCCCAGGTCTTGGAGGGTTGTATAAGAATAGCAGCAAAGAAACCGTCGAAATGGGACACTGAATCGACTTTATTTTGCACCTCATATCTTGACTCCACTTCAACATTCGCTTGAAGCCAGCTAAGTGATATTGACAGATATCCGACGTGATCTACTTGCGGGGTACCCTCCTAGGCAGAGACCACAAACTAGTACCTAGGTAACAAGCGTCGCACTATTTAAACTATGAGCTCTCCCGTCCAAACAAAAGACCCTACCATCCCCCAAAAGATGGAGCGGTTCTCGAGTTCTTTGAAACGTTACTCCAGCATTTTAAGAATGGCCTCAAACACGTTACTGCGGCAGCCTGCGCAGGTTGCAAATGCCCACCAAAGTACGGTCTGGTTGATGGATAACACTGCCTACCGGCACCCAGCGTCACATGTATCCGGTGAACCCCATTCATGGCGAGTCGAGGTTGTGGCTTGCGTGTTCCGAAAGGATAGCCGACGAGATGTGAGCAAGTTTGTCGCCGCGATCGCAGATCTCATCGGACTCGACGGGGCCGTCGGCACAGAAAAGGAGATCCGCCGTCGGATTGCGCAGCGTCTACAGCCTTTCCTATACGAAGTCGTTCCGGATCATTCCATGATGCTAGAGTTACCTCTACCCAACCACACCACTCAAATTCACCAAATCGGACCCACAGGAGACAATGGTATTATCTCGCAGGTGGTGAACACCGGTGTCCGGCAAATAGCAGACGGGTCCCGAGTACGGGCTCACATTCGGGGTGTTAAGGACAGGGCATCGATGGAAACGGCCTTTGCTGGGCCAGAAGGATGGCTGGTCGTATCCGACATCGATGATACAATCAAATACACCAAGACGTCAGATACAACTGGGATCCTCCGCACGACTTTTGCGGAAGAACCAAGACCCATCGCGGGCATGCCTCAGCTATATTCTCGGATCGAGTCATGGTTCGAACCCACATGGTTCTACCTTTCTGCATCGCCGTATAATCTGTACCCTTTCCTTCGAGGATTCTTGCGCGATAACTTCACCCCGGGAACACTCATTCTTCGAGATTCCTCCTGGCTGGATATTAGCGAACTGGTCAAGTCATTCACTGTGAACACGCAGGAATATAAGGTCGACCGCATTAGGAAAATCCGAAAATGGTTTCCGCACCGGCGAGCGCTTTGCATTGGAGACTCCACCCAAACGGACCCTGAGGCCTACGCAGAAATCTATAAGCGACATCCCGAGTGGATCCATGCTATTTTCATTCGAAAAGTCATGGATGTGCCCCATATGGAGGAGCGTAACTCGCCGAAAAGGTTTGCGGAGGCCTTCAAAGATGTTCCGAAGCATATATGGCGGGTGTTCGAGCACCCAAAAGAAGTCTATACCGCGCTGGATGAAATCAGGGCGAGAGATAACGCAAGCTTTTATCCTTAAAAAAAAAGACCCCTTGCAACTATTATTGTCAGTGCCTTGGTCGCCTTTTCGTCACACTTGTTTTACGACATGAAGTTATGGTCATTTGGCCGCTGATCCCAAGGTTGTCGACTTTGTTACGTCAATACAACGTTTGCGCGTGGCGAACCCCAGCAACGATTTGGATATATTGATGTTTCCGCAGGTGGAAAATGACATAAATGTGGCATTGGTCTCAGCCTCCTTGAAATTAATCACCTCACTATTAAAACGTCGTTTTGTTCGTCAAAGTTAACCGGGCCTGGTTTTACAACATTCAAGATCCAAACTATACCTTTAACTATCGCTGAACCCCCCACATACAAGAATGAAGCCCGCCAAACGACGCTCTACGACAATGGACGAACAAACCTTTGTCCCAGACACAATGAGAGCTCTATACTGGTGTCCTGCCTCCACAGCCCTCCGAGACAGCTCTTCTCTGGAGAATCCCAGAGTAGACTCAGAAACGGTTTTCGACATGGACTTTCCTACTCCAAAGCCGTCACCATCCCAGTACTTGATTAAAGTGCAGACAGCTGCATTCTCGCATGACGAACTCAGATTAGCGAAAGAGCTTAACCCGTCGAAGTCTATACCGCAAGTCCCTGTACATAACTTCTGCGGCACAGTCATCAGCACTCCTACCAAAGACCATGAAAAGCCAGAAGGCCCGATGTTCAAAGTAGACGAGGTCGTCTTTGGACTAGTTGACTATGCCCAAGACGGTGCAGCGGCCGACTACGTTCTTACAACAGACGATCAAATCGCCCACAAACCCCAGAACATATCCGCTGCTGAAGCAGCTACTATACCCCTGCCGGCCCTCACAGCCTGGCAAGCCCTCTTTCAGTATGCCGGCATTGATCCCACACAACTCAAAGACAAGCGCAGCAAACAGTTACGCGTCCTTATCACAAATGCTCACCGCAGTGAGGTCGGAACGCAAGCTCTTCACCTCCTTCGATCTCGAGACCTGTTCCCCCACCATCGTCCTTGGATCTGTGCAACCTGTTCCTCAGAGGATAACGCAAACGAGATACGCGAGCTCTCGCTGGCCGATGAGATTATCTTGATTCCCGACCCCATCCCCAAAGACTTCGATCTCTCAGCCGTCTTCCGCCGCAACAAATGGGGTCCTGTCGACGTTGTCCTCGACTGCACAGGCGAGAAAATCCTCCAACAATTCAAAACTCCTGCTGTTATCAAAGACGGCGGTGCCGTCCTTACAGCTGTGGATGCGAATCCCGTCCTAAACATAAACCCGAAGGAGAGCGACGGCAAGCCACAAACCCAATTCGTGCACGTCGAACCAGACGGCAGAACCCTAGAGCTGATAGCCCACATGGTCGAGGAGAATAACGTTCGTGGCCGTGTTGAGAATATCGTTGATTTAGTCAATGGCGCCAGTGTTCTTTCTGAGGACGCTGCGGCTGCTGGTGGTGAGCAGCGAGGTGGGATTTTTGTTATTCGGGTGAACTGATTTCATTGATTCTCTTCTTTTTTGACTCTTCCCTTTTCTTCTTATACTTTCCCATTTGCTTTGTGAGCAGTGACTATTCTAGCGTTGCAGAGGCAGTGTATTATATTGTTATTGTGCTAGCATGCCAATATATAGACCGTGCTTCCCTTTATACCTTTGCATGGCATCTGGTAAGAATATTTAGTAAACGGTAAAGAATGGCTCAATCCGCCAGTACAGAGTCCTAGCCCTCGCAGTTATCGAATCTGCGAACGGACAAAGGAACAACAAGTGCGTTCCAATTTCACGAGCTATTTGTAAGGAAATATGTTCATTCTTTTGAGCCATAGTCTCGTTTCTCAGTCTTTTTTTTTTTTTTTTTTTTTTACTTCATATCCTTGAACATCCACCTGATTAATGATAGTGATAACACACATCCGCATCAACCAGCAAAAGATAGTAATATAATATAGAAAGACACCATGACGTATAGGTATGAGTAGCCTCTGGAAGAAAATTGTAGAAGAGATAGGAGGGTAAGAAGGCAATTTCAAAGTAATACATTTAGAGTCGCTTTCGCTAGCGGATTCATATTAAACACTGTCCTTGCCCAACCTAACTTCGTACGCCGACTATTTCAGACAAAACAACGGGCATCTTTTTTTTTTCAGGCTTCCCGTGGCAGAAACACACAATGTTTGATGCGATGGTGGGCTTAAGGACATGAATATGGACGGATAGAATATGATAATTGGCAATAGATGGAATGGAACAAAAAAAAGGAAAAGAGTACAATTACGGAGTTTAAAGTAAAGAATCAAGTCTAGTGAAAACGCTCAAACAGGCCGCGACAACCTAGAGATAGTTAGTTAGTCTTTAGATGTATCTGGTTAAGGGGAAGTGGGATATTACCTCGAGTTGAACCTCCTTGTCACCGGAGCCTTTGTTCACTTCGTCGTTGATCGCTTGGGCCAGATTGGCCCCAACGGATTGGGAGCCGCCAGCGCGCCGCGCAAATGGCCATTGAGAGTACTCGGCAAGTAGTTCGTCTACCTGTGCAAAAGCTCTTTCACGAGCCTCATGGCTCATTGTGACCAGCGCATTCTCCAACACGTTCGCTGCGTAGGCGGCGCACACCATAGTGATAGTGCGTAGATAGCGAAACTCGGTCTCTTCGGGGAGCCATTGGTTTCCTGGGAGGAGCACGGTGCGACTGCTGCAGATATTGCGCACCCGTCGGTTGAGGTCTTCTTTGGCGCCGCCATCAGCGACGGGGTGAGTAGCCATATCGAAGAGAAGGAAGTTTCGTTTTTCGGTCCGGAGAACACCCTTGTCTACAAGGCCCTTGGCGAGACGCTCGCGTACTTGTTTCAGCTGATATCCAATTTTCATCAAGTTCCATGTTTCGCCTATTGTATGCGAATAGCGGTCAGCGTGCTGTTGAAGAAGTGTATAATGGTTTGTTGTACGTACCGCTCATCAGGTCGATCCAGGAGTTCACGCTCATCTTCTCACTCGACTTCATCATCTTCAATGCCTCGTCCAGCAAGACTTCACCCGTCATTGTGTCGTCAATAACTTCAATTACCCGATCGGCCAAGGGGAACCTTCGTCGAGAAGAATCCTTCTGCATGGCAACCCGACCGCGGAGAGCCAGCTCGACGACGATGCACCCTCGTAACGCGTAGGAAATGTTTTCGTTCCAGAAAGACAAGTAACCCTGCGGTAAGTTCATGCAGCGGTCAGCTATCAGTCAAGTCGCAGAGGCGAGGAGATGTCCTCGTGTGGGCAGGGATCAAAACTGACCTGTTTGTCCTTCAACCCAAGCAGGAGCACCTCTTCCATGAGTGTTAGCTTTGGTTGCTTGCTTCGTTCCTCTGTCTCGCTGATATCCCTGGGATCGAAGGCAATCTTATGCCCATTTTCTGAGTTCGTGTATGACGTCTCGGGGATGCGGTTGTCCATTGCGGAGTTGTTCCGGGAGACAGGCGAGGAGACTCTGCTGTCATCGTTCTCGTCTGGGCCAGTGGCTCGACCGCCACCTCTCCGACGAGTCAAGCCCCCGGCTGAGGCCATGAGATCGGGCGGCGAGGGTTTGTGTCGTCGGGGGTGGGGTGTGGAAGGACGGTGAGGTTGCGGATAGCGGACGAGCTGGAGCGCGTGCCACTATTGTCGACGCCGAGTGACTGGTTTCCCCGTTCTTGAAAGCCGATTGACACCGTTGAGGATATCGCAGAAGGCCGTTCCAGGGCGGCGATGGAGGGGTGAGATTGTAGGTGGACGGTTGCAGAGTAGAAAGGACCGGGAGGGAGAAGGAGGACAAAAAAGATCCGCCCGAGAGATTAAGAAGTTCAGATTAACCAGCAGATCCAAACAATACAAGATGAGCTGATTCGGAGATCGCACTGCAAAATCAATATCCCGTCGAGAGGATAATCGGGCAAGTCAATAAATCGTCGACCGGCACGTTTAATTTCTTTGAGCAGCGGCAGCGATTGTGCCCAGAAGAGGCTCGGCAGCCGTTGTCAGGCTATCTGGCTCTAACTAACGCGCGTTTCTTAGTCTCTCCTCTGACGAGCCCCGTCAGCCGTGGATTATATTTATGGCGCTTGGCTGCCTGCCTTTTGGCTCTATGTAGTTTCTTCCGTACGTACTACAGTGTTAAAAACCCTCGTGGCCATCTGCCGGATGTGGTTTACCTCCAAGTCTGAGTGCGACGCTATATAAACCCCCTCGGGCCGACCAATGTCCCTCTCACGAATCCCCCGGTACAACACTTATTAAACTTCAAATCAATCAAAACTGCATTTAAAGGTGATATACACGATATGGGAAGGTGAAAGCACCGGTATGTATCAGCATACAGATCAGCGCCATACCACGCAGGTACCCCAACTCTAAAGGATCCTGCATAAGATACACACTAGACTACCCCATTCTTTTCTATCTAACTCCCGACAACCTCTCCCGAGCCCTCAGATTAGGTACATATTTAGTGAGCTAGGAAAAAAACAGTCAGCTGCGAACTTTGGCCGGGTGGTCCGTCCGGTGGGAGGTTGCGCTTACCATCGGGCTGAGCAAGGATGTACTCAACAGCCTTGTCAACTGTTTCGGTAAAAATCATCAGTATAAGAACCATCTTCGCCGCGTAATTGGCGACTTACCGCTGTGGATGGCGTCGGCCTCCTTGTCGGGGATCTCAATGCTGAATTCCTGTGGGCGCGAGTCAATATCAATGGATTGTCACATGAGCAGCTCCGCAAAATCCGTACCTCTTCAATAGCCATCACAACCTCAACAGTATCCAGGCTGTCAAGTCCGAGGTCGTTCGAGAAGTGGGATGCACCGTTGATCTGTTTAGGTCACGAGTTAAAAAACATTATGCCGACTGCCGGTTAGATATAGTGACGAACCTTGCTAGCATCGGTAACCTGCGGGAAAGGAATATGTCAGTAAACTATTATTCCTACGACTTCTTTCGAAGTCAATGGAATGGGATCATGACGCGGCTGACGCACCTTGTCGAAGTTCTTCAAGAGGTTGACTATCCGGCCCTCAACCTCGTCCTTGCCCAGGCCGGCAGGGGCGGAGTAGAAACGAACAGCCTGGAAGGCAAATCGAGGAGCGAATTGAGCAGGGCGAGCCACAGGAGAGCTGCGAATCTGGAAAGCAGCCTGGGGCTTGACGGCACGAGGCACAGAGGCTCTCAATGAGCGGACAATTGCGGAACGGAGCATTATGACGGTGAAGGAGAGGGCGCGGGGAAAAAAAATTGCCTAGGCCTAGATTAGATTATGTCGACTGCAAACAGACGTAGGTAGAAATGGGATTACCTCGACAGAAGAATGGACGAATGGACAGCGAAGGGGAATTGATGGGAGCTTTGCTGGTCGCTGGAGAGTCGAACCTGAATTTGGCGTTGCGGCTTCGGGGAAAGCAAAATCCCTGCGGCCAGCCAATCAGGGCGCGGCAGAAAGCAATGACCTAAGCCGCCTGCAAAACCACTCCAGCAACCGTCGACTTCGAGATCCTCTAGCTGCTCCAGTTCGTCCCCCTCCCCCAATTGACTCCCCCTCACTCTCCTCTCCGACCTTTTGTCGACTCTCCATCTCGCGATGGCTTCCTCCAGATCTGCGGCCAGGCTGCTCGCCTACCGACGGCCCATGCCCTCCGTCGCCCCTCCGTCTTCCTTTATCCCGACGGCAAACTTCTCGTCCTCGGTGAGCCGGGCAGCCACACCAGTTGGGCCTCCCCAACCCGGCTTCCGTCTTCCTCCTCCCAAGCGATGGGATCAAGGCTCCGAGGGCGCTCTAGACAAGGCCAGCAAGTACTTCCTCATGGCGGAGATCTTCCGGGGCATGTACGTCGTTTTGGAGCAGTTTTTCAGACCACCGTAAGTCGCTCTCGCAAATATGATACTATGTGCATTCGAATAGCGATGTACGACAACAATTCGAGCCTATTCGATTGAGCGTGCTGCTTCGCGAATGCCCAAGGTAAATCTGTCGCTGACGCGAACCAACCCAGTTACACCATTTTCTACCCCTTCGAGAAGGGTCCGATCTCTCCTCGTTTCCGTGGTGAACACGCCCTGCGACGCTACCCAACTGGCGAAGAGCGCTGCATTGCATGCAAGCTTTGCGAAGCTATCTGCCCTGCCCAGGCTATCACCATCGAAGCTGAAGAGCGTGTGGACGGAAGTCGCCGGACGACCCGCTATGACATTGATATGACCAAGTGTATCTACTGTGGTTACTGCCAGGAGAGTTGCCCGGTCGATGCTATCGTTGAGAGTACGTTTGGACTGTTCCGTATTATCTTTGTCCTCGCTAGAACAATTACTGACATGGTTGGTGTCCACAGCCTCGAACGCAGAATATGCCACCGAGACTCGCGAGGAGCTACTATACAACAAGGAAAAGCTCCTTGCTAACGGCGACAAGTGGGAGCCTGAAATTGCCGCCGCTGCCAGAGCCGATGCTCCTTACCGGTAAAACCAACCTAGTGTCTTTATAGAATGTATCGAGGAGGAAACTTCTTCGAAGAAAAGGAAAAAAAGGCCACTTTCTCAAGAAATGATTGCCAGGACATCTCACCTGCGCTGGAAGATTTGATTTCATTATTCCCACTCTGTACATAACTCTACCGCCAACCCCTTTCCTCCTTTGCTACTATGTACTTGACGGATTTGTAGGGACATCGATCCCACCTTTCCGCCCCGATTGTCTTTTCTGTATCTGTGATGTTGGAAGAGATTTGTGTTTTAATACCGTTTAGGGACCAATTGAGCTGTATTTCCTTTGTTATATTTTTTACAAGCATCTGCTGGGGCAAATCAAGCGAGTCCCTCTTACCCGTATAGACACGAGCCTTTATAACACAGCAGGAAAAAGAAAACAACGTTCAAGAAAAAAAACAAACATTTTATTTTATATCAACAAATCGCTACCAATGCATATGTGCACAGAAAATAGACAGAAGCCCCCAATATAAACAAGCAAATACCAAAACACCAATCCTGAGCCCACTCCTTGACTTTTGTTGACCTCAGACGCATCATATCACCAAAACCTCTTCTCAATTCACAAGGATGAAAGGGGGTAGAGAAAAGGAAATTAAGTCTCTTCACATCACGGACAAAGGTATACGCATTCATCATTAGATACAATATCCATCCTGGGCCCGAAACCTACTTAAATTCATTTCTTCTTTCCACCTCCAACCTTGGCCTTAAAACTGCCTTCAAATCCAGGCCGGGGTTTACCCTTGCCTCCACCGCCAGCACCGGCTTTCTTGCCTCCTCCGGACTGGCCCTTCGAGTCTCGGCGCTTGCGGAGGTTGTCTTCACGCTTTTGCTGCTTCATGTCCTTGCCCTTCTTGACGGTATCCAGGCGGTCCTTCCACTCCCGCTCGGACCGCTTCTTTGCGGTTTCTTTGCGCTTCAGAGCTTTCTTGAGGAGTGATGTGTCATCACGGACTCGTTCACCGTGGGCACGCTTTTTAGCATTAAGCCACATGTCCTTCTCCTCGATGTCGGCACGCTTCTCCTCATCCAACTCGGCGAGACGGACTTTCTTGGCCTCGGCGGCCTTGAGGGCTGAGGCGGCGTCCCGGGGCCCAGTGGTCTTGGGCTTCTCTCGGACATTGGATAAAGTGGGATCGGCGATTTGACCATCAGCAAAAACAACACGGCCGAAAGCATAGCTTCCCGAGCCGACTGAGTCGGCAGGAGATCGCGGGGATGCCAACAGGGAGCCTGAACCTCCAGGCGAGAATCGGCGAGTCATAGCATCGTCCTTTTCTCTTTGCTCTTCTTCCCTGGCTTTTTGGCGAAGCTGTTTCTTATGTGCTTTGCGTTGCTCGGCCTTTTGTCGTCGGGCTTCAATGAGCTCTTGTCGATTCCGAGCCGGCTTGCCGTTTAGGCCATCTGCTTGACGGGCTGCGCGTAGTTCGTCTAGGCGCTTTTGTAATCGGTTTTTCAGCTCTTCCTGTGTGGGTT
Organism: Aspergillus versicolor CBS 583.65; assembly: GCF_001890125.1. Lineage (NCBI taxonomy): Eukaryota > Fungi > Ascomycota > Eurotiomycetes > Eurotiales > Aspergillaceae > Aspergillus > Aspergillus versicolor. Next base: position 2,213,328 of record NW_024467528.1, on the reverse strand, counting down.
TGAGAGGTTTGGAGTTGGAGGATGCGTCAGTAGGAGCGGAAGGAGGAATGATAGATGATATAGAAGAGCTTCCCGACTGGGGATTTGATGTGTCGAATTCCGGAGAATTCGGGGCTGACGATGTAGAATGATCTTCGTTGAACTCGAGCGAAAGCCCTTCGGCAACAGGGTTCTCCTCGCCGTCAATCTCGTCAGCATCTTCGGCGTCTGGCTCGCCAGATTTGCTACTAGTGGTCTTTGAGTCGGAACTCGGTGCAGCAGAGTTTTTGGTAACCTCGGCCTTTTTATCTTCTTGTTTCGCTTTTTTGGCGGCATCCTTAGCCTTCTTCTTCTCTTTTTGCTCCTGTTTTTTCTGCGCCTTCTTCTCTTCCTTTATCTTTTTGCGGGCTTCCGCCTCGGCTGCTTTGCTATCAGCACCGTCGGCTTTCGTAGAAACGTCGGCTTGTTTCTGCTTTTTCGACATCGCATCGCCCCTGTTTAGCCCCTCTTTCGGTATTTCTGAGCCTAGTTCAGCGTCGTCAGATGACTCTGCATCGTTTTGTTCCTCCTCATCATCGTCATCCTCAGCCTGTTCACTGCGCTTGCGCTTTCGCGCATTCTCGTCCATTACGTCCTTTGCCGTTTTGGCCGAATCAGGATCCAATTTCGCACGCTTTGCTTCACGAGCTTGCTCCTTGGTCTGCTTTTTCCGCTTCCATTGGTCCTATCCAGATACTCGAGTCAATGTCATGCACATGAAACGATCATGGATAAGGGCGACAAAAACCAAAAGGAAACTTTGGAGATAATGCTCCTTTGCAGGGATTAAAAAGGCAGGGTGGTAAAACATACACTGCCATCTTCTCCGTAGTAGAATTTTGCAGGAATCAATGAAAGCAACCCATCAAAGGCCTGTGCATGGCTTCGCAGCCGTTCCTGGTTACAGAAAAAAAGTTCCGTCAGCCTTGTCATTCCAAACGGCAAAAGAAAATTATTTGCTGGATCTGAGTATCATACCTCGAGATCAGCCATGCCGCTCTCTTTTCCCTGTAGAAAAAAACACAACCAACAACCGAACCAAGACGTGCAAGAGCTTCGCAACGAGTCGGTCGAGGAAGCAAAAACCCGCGATACGGCTCGAATAAAATTTGGGTGGGTTGAACTCTTGGCATCATCGTTTTCTCCACTCGCCTGTTTTTCACCGCCTTCTATGATGTGGGCCGGGGTTGGAGAGTCCTTGGCTGCGACAGTCAGCACAGGCAGTGAGTAACTGACTGTTATTGAGTCATTTCTATGATTCAACAAGGATTTTGTATACATATTATAACCTGATTGGGTGGCCCAGTAGCTGGATTTGTTACGTCACAGCCCGGTGTTTGTGGAAGTTACTTCCCTTTCAACAAGCTCACTTTATAGTAGACCATGTGACCAGTAACAATACAGGCAACAAAACCAAGGCAGTTGAATCAATCATCATTCATTTTTGAGCCGAAGAGTTTAAACTTTTGTGGCATCAACAGACACGTGGATACGTACAGGTCATGCTAAAACTGGCTGGCTCTGGTATCTAACTCAAAATTATGCCAAATTGTCCGAAAAGAGATGTAGGAAGCAGTCCGAAATCTTTCAACCGAAGCTACTATATTTATTACGCAGATACGCCATTGGCTTTTGACTTCGCGGCCCGTCTAGCACGGACTGCATCGGCGAGGTCTTCCAACACACTGACGGTGCTTTCCCAGTCAATGCAGGCATCAGTGATACTGACACCCTTCTTGAGTCCGGAAGGACCCTCGGCAGGAACCTTCTGGTTACCCTCGTTGATGTTGGATTCAATCATAACACCAATGATGGCATCCTGGCCCTCACGGAGCTGGTCGCCAACCTCCTTAGCGACGAGGGGCTGGTTGCGATGGTTCTTGTTGGAGTTACCGTGCGAGCAGTCGACCATGACGACTTCGCGCTGCTTCTTCCCTCTCAGAGCGTCGCGAGCGCCCTGGATGCTTTGACGGTCGTAGTTTGTACCCTTGCTTCCTCCGCGCAGGATCACGAAACCGTGCTCGTTACCGGAGGTCTTGGTGATGGATGCGAGACCCTGCTTGGTGACACCAAGGAAGCGGTGGGGGTGAGCGGCGGCACCAATGGCGTCAATAGCGACAGTGAGGTTGCCGTCTGTGCCGTTCTTGTAGCCGATGGGGAAACTGAGACCGGAGGCAAGCTCACGGTGCAATTGGGACTCGGTTGTGCGGGCACCAATGGCACCGAGGGAGATCAAATCGGCGAGGTACTGGGGCGAAATGGTGTCGAGCATCTCGCTAGCAATGGGCATACCCAAGCCTGTGAGATCGGCATAGAGTTTACGGGACACGCGGAGACCCTTGTTAATGTTGAAGGACTCGTCGATGTCTGGGTCGTTGATCAGACCCTTCCATCCAACCGTTGTGCGGGGCTTCTCGAGGTAGGCGCGCATGATGACGCAGAGGTCGGAGGACAGACGAGCAGAGAGCTCCTTGAGGCGGTTGGCATATTCGAGTGCTGTTTCGGGGTCATGGATGGAGCATGGCCCAACGATCACTAGGAGGCGGTCATCACGCTGCTCGATGATCTCGACCGCCTGCTTGCGGCCAGCTCGGACGGTTGGAAGTGAAAGATCAGGCTAATTAATTCACATTAGTGATGGTTCATCCAAAGCTGTAACTTCCAGCAGGATTGGATCAAGATTAGGTGCACTCAGTGGTGTGACTCACAGTTGGGATCTCGGACTGGACGAACTGAGGCGAAAGCAGAGGGTCGTAGCCCAGGACTAAACCAAAAAAGTTCAATTAGCAAAGTGAATCAAGCGCAGCACAAAGTTTCTTACCGCGAGTGTCCTCGTTGATTTCCTCTGTTTTTACAAGAGGCATGTTGCTTAGGAGCCTGAGTATAGAGTAAAGTGGGGTATAAGCTTAAAAAAAAAAAAAAGTCGAAAGAGGGGAGCTTTGAAGACAGCGAATGCACTCAGATTCTTCAAGGAACAAGTGTCGCGCAGAATTAAATCCAAACGAGGAGAAGGATGATATTAAAATAAAGAAGCTGTCAGTGTTTGAAGGAAAGAAGAATGCCTGGACCCCTCGCCGCGACTTTTTTGGCAGAGCGAAATCGGTGCCCACGCATATCAGGTGGATCCAATCAATGATTCACATTTCTCACACAACAGAAAATTGGCCTCCTCACTGGCCGTATTTCTAAAACGGTCTGGTACGATACAGTCGATCCGCCCTGTGGCATTTTTTCCTTTTCCCTTGTGTGACATGTGATAGGTACGAGTTCCCAAAGCTTTCCATCAACGCCATAACTAACCTCAGTAATGTTTGCAGATACCCACTCAACTCACCAGGCCTGGCCCATTGGTTCCGTAATCAGGGGATCTAGATAGAATGTGCTCCGAAAGAGTCCATTTCTTCCCTTACCGAGGTAGGACTTCGGTGACATTGCTTACCTCATACGCTCTCATGAAGGTCCATTTGGCTCCGCAACAACGGAATTGAAGTATACAAAAGCGTCACACCTCAGCGTGTTAACCGTTTCGCCGTATTCCAGCTTATCTTCTCATACGAGGGGCATGGTCAGTTTTGATCAAATCAGAGCCATATCTGTAGCAAAGATACTCTTCGGATTTCGGAAATACGAGCTCTTCGTATTTTAGAGTTATTAATAGAAGAGACTCCGGGATATGTTGAAGGCTCAGATGGTGATAATTTAACAGCAGTTTCAGAGTCACTTGGAGTAAATATTTCCAAGCCACTTCAGTAGAACTTGCGTATACCGTGCTCCCTATGTGCATATAAAGGCTCCATGAGATGGGAAGGGCGTTGGCGGAGGGAATTTTACCTGTATCAATTTTCTCCATAACCAGAGCCCTACATAGTTATATATTGTTTCCCTGCATGATATATCACCTTGTACTGTCACTCCACTTCTCCTTTCACACTTTGTTCCAGTATTTAAAGACCACACTATAACTAATTTTATCATTTATTAGATGTGCAATGGTCCTAATTGATATCTAGCCTTACAAATCGTTATTATATTGCAGGAATGATAAGCTGAGGAAACGAAGCTGTATGTACAGAAATCTTCTCTATTCCCAGAACAGACCATATTACCATGGAAATAAGATAGGTAAGGGACCAAGAATTTGAGGCTTGAAGGTCGAAAAATGCGTGTGGTGACATGAAATTCCTTGAGCCCCTAGCCAGCCATTGACAAACAACTTTTATTTCTTATTGTCTTTCTTCTCCTTTCTCTTGTGGCCATAACCTGACGAGCTTGGATCTATTGAATATGCCTGAAAAGACATAGGTGGTGGAAACTGGAAATTGAGTAATTAATTTTGATCTGTTGATAGATGGGCGAAACAACATACACCTCTAAGATCTGAAAGATCGGCACCTCCCCGTCTAGAGAACCTTCTGATATCATTCAAGCGAGTTATTGAGCAGTCTTCGAGATAATCTGGGGCGAGTTGGGATAGTCTGTGAGGCCAATAGCGAAATTGAGGCCGTAGGTGATCGGTTTTTCTGCGTAGCTCTTGTAGAATCTCGCTCGTCAACCGGCTGAACTTTGGTAGGTTATCATACTGACTCGGTGGTGTTCTTCGGCGCCCGGGCCTTTTAAACAGTGTCTTAGCTAGTGTAGTAGCTATTTTCTTAACTGCTCTCTTAAGTGGCGTCATAGGTGAATGAGAAATTGGCTCTTACAGTGAGTAGAAGAAGCATCAAGTGGCCAGAAATGATCTTTGATTGTTTATATGGAGCGAAATTAGTTGTTAACTAGAAGTATTCGATATATATACTAAGTAATAGTCCTATCAAAGAGTTGGGCTTCTTTGTATAAACCATAATTTTAGAACAAGACCTTGTGTCAAGTTTGTCGCAGAACTTACTACAAAGAATCCTGATTATTATGCTAAGTATTCTTTCATCCGAGACACCAACGAACGACATCCTGCTTTAAACATCAATATAACGTAGAAAACACATATTTAATCGTTAGTAAATGTTGTCTATATATATGGATATTGTAATTACTTCAAATATCTGAACTAATTTAATCAATACAAGTTTATATTTTACATAACCCTAACAGGAGACCAAGTTGTAGCCGTCAAACCCATTTGAATCCAACCAAAAACCCCGGTAGAAGGAGACAGCGGATTGAAAAATATTTCGAAAAAATAAAGACGAAAATAAATGAAAATCACCCACCCTCTTACCAAAGTACGCCAATCGTGCCGGCCGTAGATCAAGCTTGCAGTACCTCCTCATTTAAGAGGCATTGAATAGTAAACAATTAGTATAACTCATCTGAGAGCTCTGTGATTTTATACCCAAATAAACCTGCTTCCACGATGAATATCCAGTGCCCTCAACGTTCAACGAACGAAACTCAATACTGAGACCATTAGTCATTTTGAGAAAGGGCCTGGTGAGCTCTAGCACGATATTTGCAAGAACGCAGCAACAAAGGCAAATGATTGAAGCTGATTTTAGACGGAACGGAAACTCAGGGCGCGATCTTTATCAGTGACTGGAGGGGCTATCGAACTATGGTAATATCTCCTGGCCTCTCCAGTCCCAGCATCGACCTCTTCCCTCGTTCGCACCAGTCCCCATTGAACACAAAACTCGCAAAAGCTTAACAGCGGACTCTTCAGGCTGCAGCATCTGCCTACTATTCCAGTAGTGCTGGGTGAAATCTGTATGGACAGTTCCAGGGTGCATCGCAATCGCCATAGCACGCTCGTTGCTTCGGGACTGCAAATAAAAGTCGAACGTCTTCGCTAGTTGGAAAACTGCCGCCTTACTAGCACGGTAGGAATACCATCCTCCCGAGGCGTTATCGGAAATAGATCCGATCCTGGCTGCCATCATCGCATATATTGCATGCGAGCGGGGTAGATTCAGATGCCACAGAGGACTGTCCCGTTCGGAAGATTGTTGCTCGTCTTGGAACTCTGGCGATGATCTCTTCGGGAGGAATTCTGATAGATGCTTCATTAATAACATTTGTCCCAGCGCGTTGATCTTGAAGCTATCTAATGCATCTTGAGCATCAATATCGACTGGGGATTTCTCAACGTGAAGAACTCCGGGAACTGTGATGGCGAGTCGAAGAGAAGTATCAGGGTAGAGCTCATGGAGAGTCGAGGCCATCTCAGATACAGTGGATTCATCTGCATATATTTAGCCGAAAACAATAGGTGAGCGATGAACCAATACCAGTTACATCGACCTTGAGAACCTTGAGTCTCTTTTCCGCAGCTGGGGCCTCATTCTTGATCTCCAGCAATCGGTCCCGCACTTCTTCACAGTCTTTCCGTGCCGTCGCAATGACAGGCAGGCTTGTGTGAGCTAATAACTGCTGCGCAAGAGCGAATCCCAAACCTCGCGAGGCAGGAGTCACGATAGCAAATCCAGATCGTAGAGCAGCCATAATTTCTTGACTTGTGCGAATATTGCAGATCAAGTACTCAGACACTCAACGGTAGAAGTAGTACTACCACTAATAGTTTAAGTAGAGGCTCCTCTCGGGTCAGGTGGTATTGACATCATCAGCGACGGAGCTCCAAAGGCAGCTCGGAAATCAAAGGCTATAACCGCTACCCCGCCACGAAGCTTAGTATAGACTTATGGATGCATTTAAAATTAAACTGATTATTATTGGATTGTTGTAAGAGTTAACCCTGGTGGGAGTCCTCGCCGGCGACTCTGTAGATGTACTGGTAATAAGTGATACGGCCCAATACATAAATACGTGTATTAAGGTCACTTAAGATCCACAGCTGAATTTAGTGCCTGCCTTTTCTGGAGTAGACTGTTCGTGCTCGGAGACATTTGGGAACAGCTTCGACCCCAGATCACACCTTATGTCCCTCGCCATTAATATGATTCGTATATAATTTGACAGTTTCATACTGCCGTTCGACCGTGGATCCCCCGGGTCCACTTGAGTTAACGTTCGCCGACTTCCAACCAAGCGCAGTGCTCGTGTTAGATGGACCACAACTCCTAGTCGATTCTTCCTTCACCAGCCTTTTCCCTGTTCGACATCAAGAGCCCCATGTCTTGCCTTTCCTCAAAGCGCCAGAGGGAACACGAGGAGTTTCCCGCCTACAATGTGGACTTATTCCGAGAGAAGAAGGTTCGTGTCTATGGCATAAGCTGAGCTGGTATCGTCTAACAACCAAACTTATAGAAGCACCGTTCCCTGCCTCTACGCAGTCCTCGGAAGGCTGGCCAGAGCTCGAAGCTCGTCGAAGCAAGTCCGCGAAACCCGCTCTCAGTCTATCCATACTCCGCGTTGACTCCTGTCGAAACCTCCTCCGAAGATGATTCCGACAGCCTATACCTTTCTAGCCCGAACCTCAATAAATCCCAGTTGTTCCAACGAAGCTCTCATGCCTCTGGGTTCGACTTCGACGCGTCCATGGACATGGACGTATCGGAAGATTCAGGTTCGATAAACAAAGACGCGAAAAACCAGCTGCCAGCCTCTGTGTTTGATGGGGATGCACGGAACCATTCATCAAACACGCATAGTATTATCCACCATTCACCCAGTCCAAGCCACATCGCAGCAACGCCATGCGATTCGTTTAATTCACAACAGCCAACCCTCCCTATAATATCGGTATCCGACTCTACGATATCTCCCAGTCATTCTGTTCAGTTAACCGGGGATACCCTATGGTGGCGTTGCCCGCGCCTGCTTAGCCCAGTGAGCGATAATGGAGATGGCATACCAGGCGCGAAAGACTCCTCGGATGATTCAGAAATGGTATATGACATCTCTCCTATAGAATCGCTTCCGTCGCTGGGATCGGGGAATTCGTCCGCCATGGATGCTGAGGCTGCTGACATGCGGCAGCGGCTGTCATCGCTGGACCTACCGGGTCAAGCGAATATAAAGCCAAATGGGCACCTCAAGCCGCCCAAAAAGCCGGGATTCTCAATGGGCTATCGTGCCGACTGCGACAAATGTCGTCGTAAAGTGCCTGGACATTACAGCCATATCATTGGGTGCTGACACTTTTATTCTTCAAGCCCTCACCTCCGGGTTCACAAAGAGTGACTGCTTGGGCTTATCGGTCGGTATTTTTATTTAACGATTTTACGAATGCACGGCGTTATCTGGGGTACTTGTTGATTATTACCTCTCATGGATACCAGGAGTTTTGGAGCGCCGCTCACGATGGTCATATTGCATATCAAGGGATACCAGAACATTATTAATAAAGACCTCACAGAATTTGATTGAGAGCATACCTACCCAGAATCACCCCGCATAATTATGGAGTAGAATACGTACTGCGTAGTGCTTCGGTTCTTATATTGACTTTCTCGATTCTATAATTATCCGTCCGCTTCCGATGCGTGTAGTTTGTTGCTATCCGAACCGGCTGACATAATCCGTCATCGGATGGCGGGCTCTGGTATATAGTGCGAAGCTGTTGCGGCTGCCGCCATAATCGACTGGGATGAAGACAGTATGGGGATACTCGGTTCTTTACGTGTTTGTTATAAAGCTCGGGAGTCACTTTGAGGACATCTGGGGATTCAGAAGAGGAATGGTGTTTCCCGATGCGGTTTGCCGGCTATGAGACCCTCCCGACTTCCCCCACATCTCCCCAATCTTTTCAGCGGCAGAGCACTTAGCCGATCTTCACTGCCGGCAATTCGATGGCAACTTGGGGACGGCTCTGTCTCTTAAGAATAATGGAGCCCAAGCTCCAGAATTCCTTCTGGACGATCCATCCTCCATTATAATTATTCTTCGACATCCCATACCTCCATTGAGGAGTTTGTGAGGTGGTCTGCCCTTAGATTATCTCTTCCGCGCCAGCAAGCTTCTTTCGGATATATCCCTGTGGGTACCTGAACCCTCAACCTTTGCATTGAATAATTGAGATCTGACTATTGGAGGCGAATATAGGAGTTTACCTAGTCGAAGACGTATTTAAATCATGGCTTCTCCAGTCCCACGAGGCATTCGCCAGGTCCTCCAAAAATCGCCATCGGATATTGTTATCCTGTCGTCTCTCCGCACTCCCGTCACCCGCGCAAAGAAGGGCGGTTTCAAGGATGCCTACCCGGAGGAGCTGCTTTCTCATGTGCTAAAAGCGACGCTCGAGGCAAACCCGAACCTCGATCCGGCCTTAATTGAGGATGTCTGCATCGGTTCCGTCCTCCAGGAGCTTGGTGGTGCGAAAGCAGGTCGCATGGCCCAGATCCACGCAGGCTTCCCTCACACTGTTCCCTTCCACACGATCAACAGACAATGCTCGTCAGGTCTGGCCGCCATCTCGACAGTCGGAAACAGCATCCGCGCTGGTGCTCTCAACGTTGGTGTCGGTGGTGGAATGGAGTCCATGACCCGGAACTACGGCTCTCGTGCCATCCCTACTGTTTTGTGGCCCGAGCTCAAGGACTCGCCTTCCAAGGACTCAAGAGACTGTATTATGCCCATGGGCATCACTTCTGAGAATGTTGCGTCTCGCTACGGTGTCAGCAGGGAGGATCAAGACGTGTTCGCAGCCAACTCCCACAAGAAGGCCACAGCTGCGCAAAACAGCGGACTGTTCGATTCCGAAATTGTCCCCGTAAAGACCCTTTCTTACGACGCCGAGAACCCTGATGCTCCTCCTAAGGAGGTTACCGTTAGCAAGGACGACGGAGTCCGCCCCAACATCTCCGTCGAGAAGATGGCTTCGCTGAAGCCGGCTTTCTCAGCGACCGGTACCAGTACCGCTGGGAACAGCTCCCAAGTCAGCGACGGTGCCGCCGCCACCTTATTGATGCGCCGCTCTACAGCTACTGAGCTCGGTCTGACTTCGTCCATCAAGGCCCGTTGGGTCGGCACTGCCGTGGCCGGGTGTGCCCCCGATGAGATGGGTGTTGGCCCCGCGGTTGCTATCCCTAAGCTCCTCCAACTCCTTGATGTGAATGTTTCAGATGTTGGAATCTGGGAGCTCAACGAGGCTTTTGCCTCTCAGGCCCTCTACTGCGCTCGCAAGCTGGGGATTGACGAGGCCAAGATTAACCCCAAGGGTGGTGCCATTGCCATCGGCCACCCTCTTGGTGCCACTGGAGCTAGGCAGCTCGCAACTCTCTTGCCAGAACTCGAGCGCACCGGCCAGGAAGTCGGTGTTGTTAGCATGTGCATCGGAACTGGCATGGGAATGGCGGGTATGTTTGTTCGGGAGTAAATCCTCCATAGGATCTCCACATAATGATTTTAGCGTCAGATACCTGTACATAAGCAATTTTCTCTGTAAAAAAAAGACTATATTTTTGAAATATTCCGCGTGATAAATTATTTGCCCTCGTTTTTTGGGATTTGGAAGATTTGCCGGTGGTGGCTCAAAATGCCAAGCCTATAAAACATGGTCACGTGCTCCGCTTTTTGGCTTCCGTAAACTTTTCTCCAGTTGTTGCATGTTAACAAGCCAATCACCCAACATCGCAACCATGCGCTCCTCTCTGCGATTGTTGAACCTGGAGGCCACTCCTCTCCAGGGATCTCGAACCCGATACGTCTGCTCGGTCTGCAGACAGGAAGCGCGCCCACGGCCCTTCGTCGCCCGTCAATTTCTTCGCAATGCCTCCGACTCCTCCACCCCGATCACCGAACGTGTGCGCCGCAAGATCTGGGGCACCGATAACCCGCCCGGTTTGAAGGATCCATACGGTGGAGAAGGTGTGTTTGAAAAGAAGTTCAAGAGAAGCCAGGCGGCGAGAGAGGACCAGGGTGTGGAGGCTACGCCCGCGGAGACGCAGAATGCTGCCGTCGAGACCGCTGCGGAGGAAGCTGTGCCCGAGGGAAGCTCTGCTTACGAGCCTGCGACGACCTGGGAGGGACTTGAGCGTATCGGACACCTTGGGAAGTGGAGCGATTATCCTCCTAGTGAGGCTGATGCATACAATTCGTACGTTCACGCTTGATCCCTGCCTTTTCTCAGTTCTTCAGATGGACTCGATCTTTGCGGTGGGAGGGCCTAATTCGTAGTACGGAATGCTAATATATATACCAGCTTTTTCTCTAACCGCCGCGTCACAAAGCCCGGACAATTGGCCCTGGCTGCCCATCAAGCCGCCGTCGAATTGTGCTTGATGCACTCCCTGGACAAGCCCCTCGCCCGCATTTGCGACGTCGTTGAACACGAGAAGGCCGTTTTCGAGTTGATGTTGAACTGTAAGATCCAGCCGAGTGGCCAGTGGAACTCGGCTCTGGAATACCCGGATAAGAAAACGGAGGAAGCACTCGTCTATATCTTCCAGCAGATCGGAGGTCAGAACGAGTCCACCCAGCCGGAAGAAGCTGCTGAAGAGGATGTTGAGAATGCCGAAACGGAAGAGATTGAAGAAGTTGAGGCTGCTGGGCCGCCTAAGAAGTTCGCCTTCTTTGGATATCGGGATGTCAAGGACAAGGGCTACCTCTCCTTGTCATTGGCTGACCCGGCGATGAAGTTCGCTGTAAGTCTAGTGAGGTCTTTTTCTGCCGGTATACATGTGCTGACTTAGGTGATTCACAGTTCCTGAAACGATTCTCGCAACTAACCGGCCACTACTTCCCGGACCCTACTATCGAGTCGATCAGCACAGTCCAGCACGTCATGAGCCACGTTAATAAAGAGACGGCACCGAAACCGAAGAAACTTATCGACCATCTCGAAGCTAATGAGGAACTTCAGAGTCTACCCAACGTCAAGATCTTCGGAAAGAAACAGAAGCCGTGGCACCAAGACGAGGAGTTTGGACGGAAGAAGATCATTGACGCTGAGCTTCGTGCGAGAGGTCTCATCGAATGATTTTGTCGTCTGGGATCCAAAATCAAACCCCCTTATCCAGTTCTTGTAGCATGTCGTTTCCCAAGATTTACTTATTGTGTACAATAGCAGCAGATTTATGTTTAAACCATTGGAATGATATAATATGTTTATATAGGAGATTTGTCGATGACACGCACCGTAACGAACGGCGTATGGCCACTAGATGGGTTGTATATCCAATAATATATACCGAGGGCCTATCCATCTCCAATTTGTCAACTTTGTCGAGCAGTCTGACTGTAATCTGTACGGATATATGGTCACGTGTGAAGAGGCATTAGGGCTTCCTGGTTGGGGAACAGGCAGACAACTTTGGATCATACCAGGACTCTTCAATTAGATGCCTTAAATACAGAACAAAGAAACTTTTTGTGGTCTTTTCCTGGGTACGATGAATAAACACCTACTCATCCGAACCCGGGCTGTTCTCTCGCAGCGTCAATTTACACATCAACGGCACTTTCTCCCACACAACGTACGACTTCTGGTCCCCCCAATTAGCACTCTCCTCGCACAGCTCAAGGTCGAAATTCCAGAGAATTCGTGCAAAAATGATACGCATCTCAGCAAAAGCAAGATTCCTCCCAATACAATTTCTGGGCCCTACAGAAAATGGTTGGAGAACATCGCGGTTGTCCGAGTAGAATGGTGAAGCTGGGTCTCTCTTGCTTTCTGGCAGCCAGCGCTCTGGGATGAAGCGCTGCGGGTCGTGGAAGTTGGCTGGAGATTGGTATGCTCCCGACTGGTGGACGAATACTGTTGTCTGTGAGTGGAGGGTGTTAGACCTGGTTTTTCTGCTTTCTTCGAACGGGATGAGAGGGGACTTGTTAGGGCTTACTCCGATGGGTAAGTCGAATCCAGCGATATTGACAGGGGATATAGTTCGCCGAGGTAGACCTGTCGGGACTGGAGGATATAACCTAAAGGCCTCTTCGAAACAAGCCAGCATGTATGGAAGCTCAGCAGAGACCTTTTGAAAGGTAATATCGGACTCTTTATTCATCACAGCGCGAACTTCGCTTGTTGCCTTTGCCAGAACCTCGGGATTCCGTAGCAAATAGTATGTGATTCCTGATAGCAGAGTAGCAGTGGTTTCACTTCCTGCAATGATAAGGATATTTGAATTGGCCTCGAGCTCCAGGTCACTCAGCCCGTCCTTCTCCCCCCGGTGGCGCAGCATCGAATCCATGAAGTCGTGTCTGTTATAAGCAGACGCATTCTGGAGCCTCTTCTGAACTGTTATCCTGGTGTGTAAAAGCTGCTTCTTCCTGTCCTCAACTATTTTGTTACCTCTAGACATAAAGGAGCGAATGATCCGAAAGACCAAAGGATACGCGTCCTTCAGCCTAATGTACGAAACTGCCTTGATAGCCTGGAAAACGAGCGCCACCCAGTGGTGATACTCCGAACTGTCTAGTCCGCCGAAAGGCTCCCCAAAGGCTAGATCACCGATCATATCGAAGGTGGTAAGATTGTACCACTTGGCCATGTCGGCCGGTAGCCTTGATTCAGCGACTGCCTTCAAGCGCGTAACCAGCTTGTCAACGTAACTATTGAGGAGAGGCTCCTGGGCCTGAAGACCCCGGGCAGAGAAGGCATGAGAAAGTGACTTGCGGTAGCGAGAATGGTTATAGTCGTCCGATGAGATTATGTCGAATTTGTTGGCAGTTGAGGCCTGGGCCTTGGGGAGCTGGCGATGTCCATGGCCGTAGATTTCCCTCCATGCATCTGCGGTGATAAAGGACACTTCGTTTCGGTCGAACCGGACAGCTGGACCATATCTAATATGGAACCGACGTAAGTCCTTGTCAAAATTGCCGTGGATGCCTGAAATGTATCTAAGGATCGGAAAGAGTATCCATAGCTTAGGGCCTGGAACCCGCCGCAGTGGGTGAAGGAGAAGGTACCATGTGGCAACAATGGAGATGTAGAGGCAAAAGGTCACAACGGTCAACAGTATGAGCCTTGAAATCATGGTGACAGAAGCGAAACGAATGATTAGACGAAACCTGAGACAACGGTTGCGTGCACTCCACCGGAGGGCATGGCCGCTCCTAAATAGTTGGGCAACACCTAGGTCAAAGGCATTATTATTATGCATCGCGATATTATGCACCGCGAAGATCTAACGAGCGGGGGTGGTGGAGCAGACAGTCACACGGAAAGACTAGTATCATCTACATCATAGTACATTTTATGCAAGGTAGTCATGCATTATATCCCCGTTGCGATACCATATTTTGCGTCCACCTACAATGCAAAGCTGCCCTCGATGCATGCCATGCCCGTGTGGTGGGGAAGAAACTAGGGCACAAAACCATTATGCCTCTGATCTGTTCATAGAGCATCCTAGCCAGACAGGCTATCGTTGGTTTGAGAACTGACAGGGAATAGTCCCGTGTCCGTGCAACAAGGAGTAACGGTGTTTTTAGAGCTTGTCATTCCTTTCGACTTTCGTCTAGGGAGGTACTTCGTACCTGCTACCTGGCCAGATGGTGCACAGCTTGTCCTCAAACGGCTCATGGCCCGAGGTCTTGGTCTAGCTAGCTGTCTTATCATTACTTGAAAATAAGTCGTCCATCTGCTTGTGGTTGTAAAGATGTCCTAGCTCTACTGAGGAAGAGTCGACGCCATGCTAAGCTGAAGATGGAAATAGAAAGGGAACATCTCAAAAGTGCACATGTGTCTTTGCACTCTCAGAAAAGAAAAACAAAAGCTGAATTGAAGAAAGTAACCCACCCGTTTAATAACTGATTTCGTACTCCAAAATTCCAGACCTAACGCCGTGAAAAAGACATTGAAAACATCATTTCTTCGAAGCTGCAGGTAGCGAGAATCCTCTCGTCATGAAATCAGTATTTTTGTATTGTGTATCTTTGGAGTCTTTCTTGAAAAGACTGCTGATATTGTCGTTCGCACCCATCAGCTTGCGCCGCTTCTTTTTTTCATTCTCTTCTTCCAGAACTCGCGCAGTCAACATTGCCGTCGACGCATTTTTGATCCCATTTGGCGCTGATGATGTAGGGGTAGATGTATTGCTCCGGCTTGGGGCTGATGGTGTGTCCTTTGTGACCGTGGTCTTTGATGAAGCATCCCCGTTGGAAGTCTTGGTCTCAGAGGCAGTGGCTGAATCGCCGTTGGCCTTGTTCTTACGCTTTTTCGACCCAGGGGCCTTTTTCAATGAGTGCGTGAGACCCTGGTCGGCTAGTCGCTGGGATCTCGCGATAAGCTTCTGCTTGTCCTCAACCTTCGTGGGAAGGATGGGAATGACGTTGTCCTCGGTGTAAGGTTCATTGCACTGAAGACGTTAGCCGGGTCTCTAGAGGCGTGTAGAATTCCTTACCTGGAGGCATTTATCCTCCTTTAACTGACGGACCGCCTCATCTGAGAAAACGTGACCGCATGGCACAAGATAAACCGACTTGACGTTCGGCCCCAATTGCTTCGCGGTAACGGGACAGAGCCAGCTCTCCCTCTTGTCAAGCTTCGCACTCGGGTGTCCATCGCCCTCTGTGTCAATCTCAAACTTCAACTCGACGACATCCCGCAGACCTTTAACTCGACCGGCCAGCATCTCCTCGCAATCAGCCTTCGAGCTGATGCCCTCCACCTCGTCGCCAGGAAGAAGGAATTTTAGGACCGCATCCTTGTTGTACATGTTTCCCGCGCAGTCGGATACAATAGGTCGTAGAAGTTGCTTATGCGACAACGGACAGGTCGCCCATAAATGCTCTAGGAGCTCACGCTGGGTTTCTTTTAGCTGCGCCGTACTGGGGTTGCGGGCGGCCTCGCGGACGAGCTCGCGGCGGGTTGGGATACTAAGAGCGTACGCTAATTAGAGCTGCAAACATTGCTGCTGAAAACAAGCACTTACCTGCCACCATCATTACCCATATTGGCAGAGATTAACTCGCAGCTGGTGTAGTTGAAAATAGTTGTCGACTTCAAGTTCTCATGGTTGCTCTTTGCCACACGCCGCCGCGGGACGATGACTAAGCGCATAGTTCCCCAGATCGGCTTCTCCAAGGTTGTCAACAGCTGGCCAGAACCCCAAGGACTGTCCGTGTTGAGCACCTCCGCATTCCCATCGCTAGTGGAGGAGTATCGTGCACCTCTGGCACTTGCTGTTACCTGACATTGGGGGAAAACTCGATGTGGTAACGATGATTCTTTCTCGGAAATCGCTCATTCTGGTGAGCTTCGCAGCGTCCTCGACGCTGGTTGCTGCTGCTGGGGATGATCCTGCTCGACCCCGCGGAGTCGGGCCAGAATGTGAGTACTGTTTATGAGACAGATGTACACCTGCATTTCGTTATTGGAGCTTCGAGGCTTCAATGATGGACAATAACAACGTTGAGTTCTAGACTAACATCGCTCGTCTCCGACAGTTGCCAAGTTCTACAAAGACACCACCACCTTCTCGTGCATCTCCCACCCCGCGGTCCAAATTCCATTTTCCGCTGTGAACGATGATTTCTGCGATTGTCCGGATGGCAGTGACGAACCTGGGACAGCAGCGTGTGCCCACCTGTCCGGCAACGCTCCATTGAATGTCGCCCACCTTCCCGGCCATTCCAACGATGAGCTCAAGGCGGCGCTTCCGGGATTCTACTGTAAGAATAAGGGTCATAAGCCATCTTATCTGCCCTTCCAGCGGGTCAATGACGGTATCTGCGACTACGAACTTTGCTGTGATGGAAGCGACGAGTGGGCTCGAGTTGGAGGCACGAAATGTGAGGACAAGTGCAAGGAGATTGGCAAGGAATGGCGCAAGAAGGAGGAAAATAGACAGAAATCTATGACGGCGGCTCTGAAGAAGAAGCGGGATATACTTGTGGATGCGGGCAGGCAGCAGAAGGAAGTCGAGGATCAGATCGCTGCGCTCAAGATCGAGATTGAGAGCAACGAGATTAAGCTGAAGAGTCTGGAAGCTGACCTCGAGGAAGTCAAGAAGAAGGAAGAGAGTAAGGTTGTGAGGGGGAAGAAAGCGGGCAAGGTGAACGTCCTTACTCAACTCGCCAAGGGCCGTGTGGAAGAACTCCGGAATGCGTTGGTCGACGTACGTAAAGAGAGGGATGAAATTCGGTCTCGTGTTCAGGAGCTTGAGGATATTTTGTCCAAGTTCAAGGTCGAGTACAACCCGAACTTTAACGATGAGGGAGTCAAGCGCGCTGTGCGCGGCTGGGAGGACTACGCTGCCCGAGGAACTGTGGAGACTATTCTAAACAGTGAACGCGATAGTGATTGGGATACGATATCTCAAGCGGACAATGAACAATCGGGAATAAACTGGGAGAAGTGGGAGAACGAGGGTGATGATGAACCTAGTGCTAGTATGTTCAACCTCTTCATCATGTGGCATAAAGCTAACCGGATACCTAGTTTACAAACTCGCCGCCTACTTACCCCCGTCTCTTGTTTCATTCATAGAAAGCAAAGTCGACCTCGTTACGGCTGTCCTCGAAGAGAGCGGCATCCTGCCTCCCAAGGATCAAGAAACTGAATCTGAGTCCAAAGCAGTGACACAGGCCCGCGACGCTGTCAAGGCTGCAGAGAAGGATATCAGTGACCTGAAGAACCAACTCAAGGGACACGAGAAGGACCTTGAAACTGACTACGGTGTCGCCTCCATCTTCCGTGCCCTCAAAGGCGTCTGCGTCCAGAAGGATGCTGGCGAGTACACTTATGAGCACTGTTTCCTCGACCAGACGAAGCAAATTCCCAAGAAGGGCGGATCCACCGCGCGGATGGGCAAGTTCGACCGCATCTCAACCGTCAACATCGATGAGCTGAACGAAACCGGCGAAATCATCCAGGTTCCCAGGACGACTCTAGAATACACCAAGGGCCAAGGCTGCTGGAATGGACCGGCTCGATCGACAACCGTTATCCTGGAGTGCGGTGAGAACGATGAGATCCTGAAGGTCGCCGAGGATGAGAAATGTGTGTATTCGATGAGAGCTACGACACCGGCTGTTTGCGCCGGCGGGGAAGAGCCCGGAAACGTGGCTCCAAGGGCCAAGGATGAGCTGTGATGGATATAGGTGTTTATGTACAGGGACATTACCTCTACCAGGTACGACTTAGTTGAATTGCATACAGCGTTGGATTCTCAGAGCACTTGATCCTGGTTGAGCGTATTAACTATAACGTTTAATGAATCTGCAACGAACCATGGTTCGTGGGTGAGAGGATTGTAGTTCCCTGAAGCTTAACAGTGAGTCAATAACACAAACATAGTATTTGAAGCCGTATCTTACCACCTCCCATCTCTCGTCACTCAAGAGTCAAGTCCAAACCCCACTGCCGGACATGGACCATCTCACGCATTTTCCGATGCCTGAAAAGGGGCTTGATACCCTTACTACCCAACAGAAACACTGTTCTGTTAGCGCTGCATCCCCTCTGCCTCAGATGTCCGCTAGCTCCCCAGTATCAGGCTTCTTGGACACGAAAATGGCCGCCATGGAAGCCGAGCTCGACTGGATCCGTTGCTTTCGTGACGGATTAGACGAGGCAAAGGCAAAACAGTTGATCAGCGACGAGGAGTTTTCTACCGAAATACAGCCATTTCTGAGTTCCTCCAAAAGCCTGTCCCAGAACCTCAAGGTTTTGCAATGTCAGAGGAGGCTGATTGAAGACGACTTAACGGAGGAACTCCAGGTGAAAAAGCACCGCAGTAACCCTACCACAGAGCCCGATGATGGGATCCTGGAGCGGGCTTGAGGTCAGTTCTTCCCCAGCAGGCTCTATCAACCAAATCAGCTGCTAACAATCGAACTTACAGGATATTGACAAAAAGGAACTGACCTTCCTCGGTGACAACCGACCCGCCTGCCGTTACCTTTTCTTCCGCTTCGTCATTTCGTATATCTACGCCAGGATCAATGGCAACGATGTAGTAAGAGAAAAACTCAACAGACATAACTTCTGGCCGACTATGGCCCGTTATCTACATAGGCCCACGCTTGTTACCCTGGCACGCTGCTTCTCGGGTACGGAGCTGCCACCATCGCTGCTCGAAACAAATACATTCGAGCCAGACGGAGAACAGGACAAACAAGCAGGCCAAGATATCGGTATGCTACTCGGCGCCGATATCAGAGAGGCCCTCATATCTAGTATGGAAGAAAGGGAAAAGGAGGATGAGGATGAGGAAGAAACTACTGACGAGGAGTACGGTAGTAGTGATGAGTAACTCGAGGGGGGTTGGCCTTGTGGGCGAGGAACTCGACATGGTGGGAGTCTACAAATCCTTCTACTAAAGTGGATGGTTAGGAAGATATATCGGGTACTACTCGGGCATGCCATCCTGACCAGGCCACAACTTTACTAGCTACAGATATAGGAAGAGTTGAATGAGCTCTCAATATATAAAGCGTATATGTTTAGATATGTATAATTCACTTTATGATCTCAAAAACACGAACAAAGCAAAACAATACCCTCAACCGACCCAGATGCGCAAGTTCGTTCACGCCATCGTTACCGACGGGTGTTGAGTATCGACCTCGAGGTGTTTATTGACAAGAGGGATGCTCGCTCGAAGGGTTTAGGGGATTTAGTGCTAGAGGGAGGAATCCGGTTAGTTTCCCAAGATACTGGAGTAGGGTCAAGATGAGACGAGAGGGAGGTGACATACGGTGCAGCTGCTGCAGGAGCAAGAGTTGCAGTCGCCGGAGCAGCAGTTGCAGTTGCAGGGAGACATGTTGACTGGTTTGGGTCTGTGGTGTTTGAACCGGACGAAGTAGATGCTTGTTTGGATTGAATAGTTGTGATGGATGGATGGATAAGAAAGAGAAGAGAGACAAGGGTGTGAGGGAAGGCAGACCTTTATATAGCTTCTTCTGGCTTCTTTACTACAAATACTACATCATTCATCCATACTTCCCCTCTTCGTCTCCCCCATTCAGAAGCTCTTGTATCAGTTACGCAGCTTATGCGGCGATGATTGACTGGATAAACCATACTAGTGGAGCAAAGCCCAGCACAGCACAGTCTGTCAAGGCGTGGGTGTGGGCGTACTGGCGGACATCCTCCAATAAGCTGGCAGTGGCAGTCCCCAGTCGTCTTCCGATTTGTTTTCTTCTTGAGGGCCCCTGCTACGGTGATCGGAGTCATGCTGAGTTTCTGAAACTCAGCGCTTGGTTTTGCTTTTTCTTTTTTGTGGAGGGCGAATGACGGTGTTTAGTTACTGGAGGTTGATGGTGGGAGGGGACGGATACGGCGTTACTACGTACTTGAGAGGAACAGGGTGTGGGGGTTGGATGGTTGACGTGCATGATATAATACGTTGGGATCCGTGCGATGCGGTAATCAAAGCAGAAATCGGATGGAGAAGTCTTAACCTGCTTTTCTTGATAGGCGCAAGTGTCCTCTCTATTTCCTCTCCAAGAACCGGCCTGCAGCTGAGCTTTACAGTATACAGACGTGTGGTCGATCGATGTCATGCCACGTTCAACATACAGATCCTATCATAGTTCCATAGAGAAAAGTGAGGCTAGCAATGAGAAAGGCCTCTCAGGGCTTATTACCCCATTATTTACGACTTTTCATCACCTTGTTGGGTCTTCGCCCGGTGTCTGAGGAGTGGTTGTTGCACGTTCGAGCAGAGGAGCAAGTCGCAAGCGTCTTAGTATTGCCTGATATGCACTAGCCCTCCAGTATCTTATCTCCCACAGCATCAAGAACCAAACGCCCATTGGTGAGGTTGCCTTCTTGATGACCTCCTGGCAGTCAGTCACCTGGAGCTTAAGCTCAGGCACCCAGTCCTGCCCCCCTCTTTCGCGTTCGAGCAAGAGTGTAAGTTGCCTACACCACGTAATCTGAGTTGGAAGTCCGATGAAAAACGTCACTATTGAAAAGTAATATGCGTTACTAAGAAGGGCGAAGAAGGACGCAAAAATTCCTTGCCTGGGACTGGTCGCCCTGATCATGGTGGGGTGGGATGGGTCGATGTCAGTATTTCCTGCATTAGCAATAATGGCGCAGTGCCCACAGGTCTCGTAGAACGCGCGACAGCCGCACGATGCAAGGATCGGTCGTATCGCCGGATGACATCTGATTATTGCTAAAAGATGGCGGGGAACGCGGTTGCTGATTGACATCTGGAGCAAGAGGGGGAAGGGGGTCTTTCCAAGGAGGTACTCATGAGTAACTTGAGGACTACTGCTTTAAAAACATAAAATGCCCAGAACGAATGCTAGAATCGGGATCTGATGGTAGAATTTATCACTATCGGTGCTCTCGCGCTACGAAACATATTCCGGGGCACAACGACAACCACCCATTCCATAATTCAGCAACGACATCTCTCCGGTCCGCTTCCGCTCATCAACACATGTTCGAGACCTTTAGTTCTTCTGTTATGCGACGTCTATTAGCAAGGCGACAAGTTTGACAGTATGTAACAGGTAACAAAGCAAGGGTGCGGCTTACAGGGCAGTTGCACTGGCCGGCAGGGCACTGGCAAGAAGCACCGCAGGAGCAACCGTGAGCTGTACGATCCAGCGTTAGCTTCATATTCGTCTCTACAGACGTCTTGGGCTAGTATTATCATTCGTGCAACATCCCTGGGCAAATTTGCCTGACAGGGATGGGAATGGATGGGAATGATACCCCGCCATTGACCCCGCTAGATGAAATACACTGGGAACGAAAGGGGAAAACAACATACACATTTTGAGATGTAGTGGTGTTTTTAAGAAAAGTTTCTTAAGAGTCTGAGCTTGGGTTTGCTTTTGTGAGGTTCGTGGAATTCAAGTCGGGCGTAGGAGGAGGGAAGAGAGAAGAGGGAGGGACCGGGGCGGGGTCGTGTACCGGGTATTTATAGGACGGCCGCTGGCCCCGTTGCAACATCCCGACACGAACGTGAATATTAATGTGAGCACATTTCTGCAAGAGGGCGGATCTTTTACTTCCTGAAGCCAACTGGAGCTGCTATTTTGCCCAAGGTGTTTTTTTATGCGATGTAGTTGGCGTTGATTTCGAAGGGCCGAGTCCAGTATGTGCATCCTTGTTGGGACTAGGCGACGTCACTAACGAAGCCTGTAAGCCTCTACAAACTTCTGACAGAAAGCTACGTACGTGCACGGCTTCTATCTGGAGCATCAAAGATATAGACGACATGATGCACTCAATCTCCTGCCTATGCGCTAGGGTGACACAGCAGGTGCAGCTCGATCCATCTACTACTAGCAGCACGCTGAACCTCTGCCACTGCACAGCATGCCAGACCGTTTCCGGACAAATCTTCACATCTTACTACCCCCTGCAAGAAAAGCCACAACTTAAAGATCTCGCCGAGTATCACCAGGCAGACTCACTTACACGCTTCTTTTGCGGGACCTGCGGTTCGCATGTTTTTGCTCATTCTAGACACACGGGCCGCTTTCTTGTCGCATCGGGACTGCTAGATAGCCCGCCACAAACCAAGGGCGTATTCCACTGGAAAGTCAACGACACGCAGGACGGTGGCCTATCTCCCTTTCTTCCTGGTGTCATTGCTAGAGCTGACGCGCCATGTTGGGTCGAGTGCCCGGCAAAAAGTCAAGACGCTACAGACAAAATAAAGAAAAAAATACCAAGCCGAGACCCGGCTCAACTTCTCGCTCAATGCCACTGTGGTGGTATAGAGCTCTATATTACCCGCCCGGATTCGGCTTCTGAGGAACCATGGTCGCCATGGCCCGACTTGATTGTTCCATACCATTCCTCGGTTTCGGCTGAAAACGACGAGGATGTGAAGTGGTGGCTATGTGCCGGCAAAACCAAGTATATGGCGGGAACCTGCGCCTGCCCAACATGTCGCCAGGCCAGTGGTTTTCCTATCCAGACCTGGGCATTCATTCCCAAATCAAACATATTGACGACGGACAAAACAGAGCTAACTTTCGGCACCGGCACAATGAGGCGATATAATAGTTCACCTGGAGTCTATCGGGAGTTCTGTAGCCGCTGTGGAGCATCGGTTTTCTGGCACTGCGAGAAGAGACCACTGCTGCTTGATGTAAGTGTCGGCCTTCTCCATGCAGACAGTGGCTCCAGGGCTGAAGAATGGCTGGACTGGGTTACAAGCCGAACCAGCTTTGCCGAGATGGCAGTGGACAATTCGCTCATCCAGCAGTTGGAAGCTGGTTTAAAGGCGGGAGGCAGTACAAATAATCCTGAGATATAAATAAACCAATCACCACTCCAATAGCCAATTGAGCTTGTGTAACCTCAGGTGAAAGAACAGGGATGTTGTATGCTTTGTCTTCACCATAACATTCACCGCCTTCCTCAAAGCCAAATTTCTGCCGCAAAAAAGAAAGTAAAAAACCGGCAATCACGCACTCAGCATATCTCGACTCAAGGCCTTCTTCTTTTTTTTGCCCGAAATCTCTCTATAAATCTCTCTTTTTATGTTTTCAATTTCCCCCGTTAATACTTATACATCAGAACATCTGGCATACCCGGTCCATAATGCCGCCGCCGGCTTACGAGTTTCGAGGTGGTAACCAGCGGTCGTCGCATCAGCCCAAGCATGAATTCACTTTTCGCTATCAGCGCCCCGGGACGTCAGAAAGGCCACTCTTGAGATCGCGGAGAGAGACGACACCAGAGCTGCTGGTCGGTCCTGAATCAGAACATGCGAAACCGGGGATGAAGTTTGCGCGAATCGAGAACCTTAGCGATAGCGAGGAAGCCGAGATGGACGTGTCGTCGGACGAGAACGAAGACGAAGACGGAGAGTCCCGCCCACGCAAGAAACGCGCAGTCGAAAGCAACAACACGCCTGTACCGGATACCGCCGCCGAGTCGAAGCCGAAGTGGTCGAACCCGGATCCTTACACGGCACTACCTCCTCCGGATGAGACCCAGAATAAAAAGGTGGACGTGGTGAAACTTATTCGAAAGGCTCGACTCGCGGCTAGCGAGAAGCCCGCGAAGACAGATGCTGTGGTTTCGAACGAGGACTTCATTTCTCTAGCTGGGTTGGTGGATGAGAATGAAACGAGTAATCCACCGGAGAACGCGCCAACGGGCCCAAAGCGCCATCTTCAAGGAAACGACCCAGCTCTTGGGAATCGGAAGAGGACCTATGATGATGAGATAAAGGGGCCAGGTAAGCCTGGCGGAAAGTTGGCGAGTAGGTACTACAAAGACGGCTCCATTATAGATGAATGGAAATTGCGGCCTTCTGAGACTGGGACTCCTTGGTTAAATCTTATGCCACCGACCCTGCATCTAGGATCAAGGTATGTTCTGCGCTTGCAGCTCTTTTGGGATGGGCTATCTAACGCACTCAGGCTTCATGACGAGATTTTGAGCTTTTACCATTGGGTAAAGCCTGTGCAGTACGAGCAAGTCGTGCGAGAGGACTTGGTGGCGAGACTACAGGCTACGTTTCAAAGCCGCTATTACGGAGTGGAAGTTCATGCCTTTGGTTCGTTCGCGTCCGGGCTGTATCTGCCCAATGCCGACATAGACCTTGTCCTTCTCTCTACCAATTTCAGGCGCACCGGCGTCAAGACGTTCGGTGAGAGAAAAGGGCAGATCTATGCTTTCTCTGCTTTCGTTAAGAACCAGGATATAGCTGTTCCTGGCTCTGTTGAAACCATCGCTCATGCGCGTGTTCCAATTTTGAAATTCGTGGATAAGTTGACCGGGCTCAAGGTGGATCTTTCGTTTGATAACGACAGTGGGCTTATTGCGAACAGAACGTTCCAGGTGTGGAGACAAGAATATCCCGCAATGCCTGTTATCGTGTCAGTGATTAAACAATTTCTTCTTCTTAGGGGCCTCAACGAGGTTCCTACTGGTGGTCTGGGAGGCTTTTCTATCACTTGTCTCGTCACCAGTCTTCTTCAACATATGCCCCACAGCAATCTGTCGCCAAACTTAGGGAGCGTCCTCATGGATTTCTTCCAGTTCTATGGAAGCAACTTTGACTACGAAACCGTGGGGATTCGTATGAACCCCCCTGGATACTTCAATAAGGTCAGTTATCAATTCACTTTCCTGCATCTCTGCAGTCGCTGACTAAAGGTATAGAGAGTCTATGGGGTGTACAAGGCAAACAACGGTCCTCGTCTTTCTATTGAGGACCCGAACAACCCGGATAATGATATATCTGGCGGCACTCGTGAAATTGGGTTGATTTTCAAGTCATTTGCAGAGGCATTCCGACTACTCAAGGACCGTATGGTGTCCGCAGCCACGACTGGAGAGATTACTGAAAGCATCTTGGGTACAATAATTGCAGCAAATTTTGATGAATACACAGAACTCCGTTGGCAGTTGCGTGAGGTGTTCGAGACGGACCCCAGATTTGCTCAATACCGACGGTCTCCGTCGCCTCCCCCTCCGCCACCTTATAGCCCTCCACCACCAACAAATGCGGCTCCACCCCCACCACCTCCCTCATCGAAACCTTCTCGTCCTCTCCCGGCGAAACCGCCGGCTGGCGGTAAAAAGGCTAAAGACTCAAAGGCCAAGGAATCCAAAGAATCCAAAGAAAAGTTGACAAAGCTTCAGAAAAAGAAGCTAGCATCAAAAGACCGAGCTTCTCGTTTGAAGCGGTTACGTCCTGATATACCGAAAGTCCCAACTTCCATCAGTAATGAGGAGGCAATCAAGCTCGGCGGTTACAAGACGCAGTCTGAAATGGACAAGGACCTTATCATGCGCGAGAAAGGAATACCCGTTGCTGGCTAGAACTAGCACTCTTGACTTATGAAAATACGGCATGCTGTGATGTTTTCTCTTTCCTTACGTTGTCGATCTATGTATTATATATTAGCATTAGATACCCTTTCGTTGTGGCGTTGGGATTTCGCATGGCTATCCTGCTTGTGTGCATCATGAGGGGTTTAGGATGGTATCAATCTTGCCATTTTGTCTACCTTACTACTTCAGGGGTAGCACTGGGCTCGGCTCATGTCAGTTCTGGGCCTGGGCAGTCTCAAAGTGTTGGCTCTTTTTTGTGCTGGTCTGTTTTCTACCCGCTCAGTCACGAACTTTACCTTTGGACGCCTTGGTGTTCCCATTAATTACTGACCTATTCACAGGTGAGTACTTGAATATAACAACGCAGGCTCAATCCATGGCGTTCGTGTTGGTCGAACAGGTCTTTGAGACAACATCCAATATTATGAGTGAGCTAGATGACAAATCGAATTGCTACAGTCCCATGGAGGCTCCGTGTCTCTGTCTTTTCACCTTCTCACCGAGGGAGCGCTAGATGCGATTGCTTGGAGAGGAACGTGAAAAGGTTGCCTTGACTTTGGCGAATGGGGCCTTGGCTAAGATGTGCTATCCAGCTTATAACCCAGCTTATACCAAATTAGAGAGGGTGCGTGTCTATTAGGGGAGAGGACGGTTGTGACATCGGTGAATAAATATACATTTATGCGGTTAGAATTCGCCTTCGCACTAGCTTGCACTGGACACCATCATCCAGGTAGATATCTAGATACTGCAGCAAATATTCACCGCATGTAGGTATTTATAGTACATATAATGACAGCGTGAGAGCGGAGAATAGTGTATCGAAGGAAGAAAGTGGTAATATATCAACAGTCGCTCGCCGGTCCATCCTTCGACTCAAAAGACAATCCTTGGCTTCTTTTCCGTTTGGAGGCTCGCTTGCGAGATAATGTACAGAGGAATATCGATGTCGAATATCGTGCAGCGAGTGAACGTAGGGTGTAGCCGATGGATAGCTAGAATCGAAGGAATCGAGGACTGACTTTATGGCATTATTCGTTTCTTAACCGGTAAGCGGAGGTCAAGGGTGAATACGCCGCATGAGAAACCCTCCCGGAAGGCGAGCGTTTTGAGTTGTTGGGGAAGTCTAATTTTCTCCGATCCAGATGCTCGAAATACCAAAAGAAAACGCCGTGCTATGCCGCAAAAGATCTCGAGAGGAGAAAAAATTAAAGGGAAAAACATCGAGGGTGGAGATTATTCCCTGCAACCCGCGCGAAAACCATCCACCAGGTCGAAGGTAAGAAAGAAAGGGGAAAATCACCGATCCTTGTAAACCTTTGGCTTCCACCCTTCACGCAGTTCCTTTTCCTGCGCAGCGTGTCTCTCGGCCTGACGGACCTCCATTTCTAACCGCTCGCGCGCACGCAGAATCTTACTCTGCAGATAGAAACTGCCGCCCTTCTGCGGATCATTCATGTCGAACAGTTTCTTGAAACGCTCCATCACTTGCTCAAGGTTTGCTTCGCCGCCTTGTGGGGGCTTCACGTTGAGGATCTTGCATGCCTCGTCTAGGGTGATGCCAGAGGAGGCGAAGGAGTTCCCAGACTTGCCGTTTGCGCCTTGGTGTTTGGATGCGGCGGAGGCTTGCTTGTAGGCTTCAGCAAAAGCGCGACCGAAGACACGCGCGCCGGTTACAACGACTTGGGTAACGATGCGGTGGGCCTGGTTGGTGAGTCGGAAGTTAGTATGGCGATTTCGGAACAACGCGAGAAAGGGGATGGAATCTGTGTCAGGGGCGGATTGAGTGGTGTCAACGTACCATTTTGATAAAGTAAAAGACTTGACCCAGCTAAGGGCAATCGGAGGGTAGATTATGGGGGTTGGTGGTCTCGAGGTGTTGGATGGCAATGGGGAGACGGAGGTGAAGCCGGAGGGAAAAATTCGGAGAGCGACTTTGCGATTCCGCCAAGACCGAGCACGAACTACGGGCAACGATGTACATACTGCCTAGTAGGCCTCGCGGGGGAGGAATATAGGTTTAAGTGGCACATATTATGGCCCAGAGATGCAATATGGATTATTTGTACTCATCAGAAAATGTATCATGACTTTGACTGATGATTATACTGTATATTGAAGGGAAACTCTGGCCCGGCTTCCTCGACTCGGCATCACAGAGAGATCACATGTCCAGAACTGCAGCAAAGCTTCACCTGCACCGCGGGTCTTGTGTCGCGATCTTCTGCTTGCCCCCGCAACCCACTCTTCTGCCTCCTCGCCGTCGTGCTTGTCTGGGGCTTATCTTACGAGTATTTCTCCTTTTCCCATTCCTCCCTTCTTCCTTCCCCCTTCACTGCCCGCAATGACCTTGTTGGTTGCTTGTGACGTCTTTATTGGATGGCAGCACTCGGTATGTACCTAATAAGCCTGACGGATGAAATAGGCACCCTTCGTTTATTCATATGTCCTCCACTAAGCGCCCTGGTGTATATGACCTTTTCGAGGATGCCGATATTAATGACTCGGTAGAAGATATACCGTGGATAGATTCCATGGCCCCGTCAACCCACATTAGCGGCCATGCTGATTCTCAGCCTCCGACGGTCGCCGCTTTCTCGCCTAGTACCATCTCTGGCTCGTCTCTGACCTCAAGACAGCGCTCTAGCATCATTGTGCACCGCAAGTCTCCTCTTCTCGTGGCCACTCCTCCGCCTGTCACACGGGCACTTGCCTATTCACACCCGTTTATTTTACCACTAAATAAGCTTATTGGCCTGTTGACATGGACTACGGACGACTCCTACTATAGCTTCCTACTCGTGGCAAGTTTCTGGGCGGTGGTCTTATACGGTGATGCAATTATTCTTCGGGCCGGACCGCTCTTGGTAGTGGTCGGGCTGATTCTCGGGATGTACTGGAGGCGCTACTCTCCATTATCAACCCGGGCATTTTCAACGGAGAAGCACAGCCAATCCGCTGCCTCAGAAGGCTCTGCGCAACGTCATGAAAGTCTTGACGAGATTGTCGAGGCTATGAGGACATTCACCACTCGGTGCAATATCCTCCTCGAACCACTCGTGGAACTCACGGATTTCTTGTCAACTCAAAGGACGGCTACATCAGCGACCACGCGGCCGGCTCTTACGGCTTTATTCGTCCGAATTCTTTTTGTCACTCCACTATGGATTGCCCTAACTCTTCCTCCCCTACACCTCATCACTACTCGCCGTGTTATAATGGTGGTAGGTACAATTATCCTTACATATCATTCGCGGACCGCGAGGGTCTGCCGCGTCATTCTTTGGAGATCTCTCACCATTCGCCGGATATGCGCTATGATTACGGGCCTGTCATTTGAGTTGGATAAAGACAAGTCTCATGTCCTGCAGAGTCACGGTCACGCCGCCAATGTTGCTACTAGACGCCGCGGAGATTCGTCCGGTGTGCGTTTTACTTTTATTATTTACGAAAACCAACGTCGTTGGTTAGGCATTGGTTGGACATACTCCTTGTTCCCGTCAGAGCGGGCTGCCTGGACGGATGAGCATCTAAACCCAGTGCCTCCGAAGAATGAATTCCATCTTCCAGGAGTGCAAAGCGGAAACGCAAAATGGCGATGGGTCGAAGGCGGCGAATGGCACATTGACGGAGCCGACGATGATGCATCCGATTCCAAACGTGCCGATGGGGGTGGTTGGATTTACTCTGATAATAAGGTGTGTTTCTGCTTCATGATCGCGTGCATATCTTATCTTGGCTTTTATCGTTCTTCTAACTGACTGTTTTCTTGCAGTGGCATGATGGGCGCCGTGGTCAAGACGGGTGGGACCGCTATACACGCCGCAGGAAATGGTGTAGGGACGCCGAACTCGTGGAAGTGGCATCCGACGGCAAATCCCTAGACGCACCCTCAGCCTTAACGCAAGCCCTGGCGCAGCAAATCGAAAAGGAAAAGAATGAACGCGGCAACCCCGATGTTTCTACGGCCGACGCCGATTCCGTGAGTCTCGCCCCGTCCATATCATCCCCCAAAGCACGGCGACGACGTTGGTTTGGGGGGTCGTCAAAGAGTGTAAGCGACAAAAATGGCAGTTCCTCCTCTGCCACACCTCCACCAACCTCCTCGAATAATAATAATTACTCCGAAGATACTGGAAAAATAACCTCTGCCACTAGTTATAATAGCTCGTCTTTGAAAAATGCTTCGAGGCCCGTGAGCATATCGAAGTCTCGAAGAATGTCAGGGCTCTCCGAGGGTACTTCTGTCCATGGTAGCCCCCATGGCAGTAGCACAATCGCTAGTGACAGTTTGAGTATGCGTGATAAGGAGCTTTCGGATGCTCAAGATCGCTTGGATCGGTGGGGATCGAGGGCTGCTGGGGGAACGGAAAGAGCAGAAAGGGAGATGGGGTTAGGTGATGAGGTGAACATGGGATTGAGTTAATCTGATACCCACGAAATGAGAACGGTGTTTTATTACTTTATTCTTTCTTGTCATACTAAAAACGTGGCAGGCAAGCCATTATTATTCCATGTGGTATCATCAAGGTAGTATAAGTACATGCAGTAAGACGTAAACATCATAATACGGAGAATGCGTTGGGCTATTTATCAAGCACAGCCTACGCGAGGATCAAATCCCACCCCAACCCCTCCAGCACATCAACCCAGTGCTTTCTCCCACTCTCATCACCATCACCACCCCAAAGAATCCCCAACAACTCCTTCGCCCTCTTCACATTCCCAATCCCAAAACTGACCTCCAGCGTAGTCAACGTCTGCAGAATCAGCTCTCTGTCGTCTAGCGCAGTAGTTTCACATCCAGCTATGAAGAGCGGGAACGTGAGCGCCGAAAACTCGCAATTATTTTCGATGGGTTGCTCCCTAACTCTATTCACGAGGTTCTCGATGGCGAGCTGCTTGGGGAATGAGATTAGGGTTGACCATTCTGGATTTGGTGATCTAAATGCAGATGATGGCGAGGGCGAAGGCGAAGGTGGTGCCGGCGTCGTTGCCATTCGTTCTAGCGTTGAATGGAGGTAGATGTATGCGGCGTCGCGGAAGCAATCTGCCACGATGCGTAGGCGAGACAGGCTCGCTTCTGACATGCCCTTGGGGATGATATAAGTGGTCTTTGTGGACGCCCAAGTACGTAATACGGTGTCACTGCAGTAAGGGTTAGATAGATTTCCCATGCCTTCAGTTAACTGGGTGGTAGTGATTCAGACATACATTGCGTTGACCTCGAGTGCTAGGGCTAGAGGGTCGGAGTGGAGATGTGGAAGGTCGGATATTCGAGAGCATGTTTTGATGATTTCCTCGGTATATCCGATATAGATGTCGAGTTTGCGAGTGCTCACATTATCGAACCCCAGGATAGACGGTTTTATCACTCTCTGGGTGGTGATCGTGGCTACATTGATTGCGTATATGAAACTATAACAAGTGTATTTATTAGTTTTGAATCCGTCGGCATATGTCAAGGGGGAAATGCCGTACAGTCCTCGTACAAACTCAGCAGTTTCTTCATTGAGCTGAGCCAACCCTCCCCGAGAGGTAACTAGTGTCTGCAGCGCATCTAAATGCACCGCCCATTGCTTTACGCTGCCTCGGACGATCTCGTACTTGCAGAGGAGAGCAACAGCGAGGATGCCATCATCTGGGAACGAGCCCTTTTGGCTCTTCGTAAGGGTTGTTCGAAGCCCTCGCATTGTGTCAATGTAGTAGTTGGTTCCTTCATGTTCTGCAGATCCGCTGTTGAATGAGCGATTAGAGAAGTGTGCTGCAGATACCGCGCATAGCGCGTTCATGAGGAGTGGCGATGATAAAGCTCGAGGGACCAGCAAGGATCGCAGAGGATTGTCATCGGTTTCGAGATTAGCCAGTAGCTTTGATCCCATCTCCATGTGGTACTGGAGGTAGTGTGAGTCGAGATTGGAAAGATGGCTAATGAGTCTGGATGGACTGGGAGAAGCCACCACTAGCTGATGGTTATTGCTGGAGCCCGAGACTAAACTGCAGTTGTCTGGCTCGTCAAGATCATCTTGATCGGTGAGTGGCGAGGAAGAGACGGCAGCAGAACTACTCTCTGCCACCGACGATGCGTGTCCTGACGATGCAATCGAGACAGTTGATGGAGCAGGCGATAAACTGAGTCTACGGCGCTTGGCCGGCTCTGTGTGCTTGAAGACATGAGCGGCGGGCCCAAGAGGCGCTGCCCACATGGAACCATAGCCCTCACAGGTTAGTCCCAGTCTGTTACAGTTGTGGCAGCTACATCAGCAGTCAATGAGTGTTTTTCTCTAGACAGCGAAGTGTGATGGGACAAGAATAGTACCTTGGTTTACCCTCATCGCAGCGCTTTCTTCGCTTCTTGCAGGTCAAGCATCCCGATCGGGTCCATTTCCCCCCTCCCTTTCTATATCTCTTTTTTCCAGAGTGCTGGCCATCGTCATTCTGGGAAGTATCTGGGGTCGTCGCAAAGCGAACCATTACCCCGGCCAATGATCTAGTTTGGAAACAAGCTGATAGGTCAGTAGGCGACTACCACATAAACTAAGGCGTCGAGCCTCAAACAGAGAGGCTCATTATGACCAGATTGGCAGATAACGCAGCATAAAGTCTTCTCCAGAGAATTGTATGAGGATTTCTCTGCTTTTTGGAGCATAATGAGGGGACAATTGGATAGACTAAACCGTATTTGGTAAAAGATGCGCCGTGATTCAGATTGCGAAGGTCCGTCTGGTTGCCACCGCTGAGTAATATGAACAAGCTGATGGGACCTCAAAAGTCGGTTAAATGCATTTTAAAGTACATAAATATTACAGCATGGCCTTGACTTACTGAAGATGTATGACTCTAATCTTTAGGGTTAATGAAGAGATGTCGAACTGGTGTCTATAAAGCACGTGAACAGACCTGGAACCACGCATTAAAAGCGTATAACTGGGGCCACCACAATCTAGAAAAGCGAGACCAAATAAAGAGATTGCGATAGAAAAATACAGTTAAGACGGTAGGTATGGAATCGATTATTCTAGAAATGTTATTTTCAGACTGGGCTAAGGCGAGTCAATCGATTCTGGCAAAAAAATAGATGACTGTCCTGAGATATGCCAGCCCAAGCTTCGCCTTATCAGTAACACAGCCATACCAAGTAAGCACGAGGTGGTGATGATCAGTAGTGGATATAATCCGATTACAGCAGAAACTACCGCCTCTCCGAGAGCTCATCAGAAGTTCCAATGAACTGCGGTCTACTCAGAGATCGAATGCAGACTGACCCCGTGATGTGCCTCCAGCTGTTCCCTTCAGAAGAGGCGACCCACCTCCGGCGGGCATTTGCTCTGACCTTCCCAGAAAGGCAGGTACACCCAGAGCTGGGTCTATTGCTGCATCTCGTCTCTCCATATCTCCATCATCTATGGGAAGGATTA
Organism: Aspergillus versicolor CBS 583.65; assembly: GCF_001890125.1. NCBI lineage: Eukaryota > Fungi > Ascomycota > Eurotiomycetes > Eurotiales > Aspergillaceae > Aspergillus > Aspergillus versicolor. The sequence continues at coordinate 2,180,352 of NW_024467528.1, read as the reverse complement.
CCATGTTTTAAAGCACTGTCTCTCCCCTTCAAACTCTTCTGGGCCCCAGTCTCATCCCATCTTTCACTCTCTCGTGTACTCGCTTAAGGGCCGGCCATTCTCCATCCCGATCTTTACTATATCTCTCCTCCACCATCCTTCTCACCTAAATACAGTTGGCTATGTCACTCACATCGCAAGGCCCGGCTCTGGTGAAGTCCATCAGCCCTCACCCCTTCGACCCTCTTACACCCCAAGAGATCCGTCTGGGCCACCGCATTCTGCAGTCTGCGTTTCCCGGAGTTAAGCTTCGAATCAATCGAATCGACCTCCAGGAGCCCATTAAAAAAGATGTCATCCCTTATATTGAAGCAGAACGGCTAGGGAAGCCTTTACCTCAGAAGCCTGCCCGTCTAATCTACTCTTACTTTCACCGTCTGGATACGGGGGCGTGCTGCAAGGCTCTGCTCAATGTGGACAATGCATCTGTTGTCTCTGTAAAGGAGCTACCGCCTGGAGTCCAGGTAAACAATTCTACCACTCTTTTACCTCATACTGTAATTGTAATTACTCATGAGACATAGATCCCTATCGATGTTGATGAAATTACCGACATCGAGAATCTTTGCAACGGACATCCAGCCGTGCTGGCGGAGATCGAGAAATTAAAACTCCCACCCGGAGTTACTGTATGCAACGATCCTTGGATGTATGGCAGTGACAATGCCAACGAAACACGCCGACTCTTCCAGTGTTTTATGTATATCGTTTCTGTGGATCATCCCGAAAACAATCACTATGCCATGCCATGCAAATTCTCTCCTGTTTTTAACGGTCATACCCGAGAGTTAGTCCGCATGGACTACCTCCCCGGAGGAGACGATACTCGGACAGCAGAGACTCAGCCTTGGAAGCCTGTCAAAGCCATTCAATATGCACATGACCTGTTGGATGAACCTCTTCGCACTGATCTGAAACCTTATATTGTCCAACAGCCTGAAGGACCATCCTTCTCTGTAGAGGGAAATAAGGTCCACTGGCAGAAGTGGTGTTTCCGAGTGGGTTTCAATAACCGTGATGGCATGGTGCTTTATAACCTCACCTATGACAACCGCAATGTCTTGTATCGACTTTCTGTATCTGAAATGACCGTGCCGTATGGTGGTGAGTTTTTGCTCAATCCATCGCCCAAATAACGAAGTTGCTGATAAGATTGGAACAGACCCCAGAGCTCCGTATCACAGAAAACAGGCATTTGATGTTGGGGATGTTGGATTCGGTCTAAACGCCAATCAGCTCACCCTAGGCTGTGACTGCCTGGGTCATATTAAATATTTTGACGGTTACCGGTCAGATTCAAAGGGCCAGCCAGTCCTTTTGAAAAATATTATTTGCATGCATGAACAGGATAATGGGCTCCAACACAAACATACGAATTATAGGTCAGGCGCAGCCACTGTTGTCCGCAATCGTCAGCTTGTTATTCAGATGATTTGTACCGTGGCCAACTATGAGTATATTTTCGCATACATTCTTGACCAGGCGGCAAATATTGAACTTGAAATCCGAGCAACAGGGATCCTATCCACGGTTCCCTTTGACAACGAAAACGGAGAAACTGTCAAATGGGGCACCAATGTTGGCCCGGGTGTCATGGCCCCTTTCCATCAACACATGTTTTCATTGCGAATTGATCCTGCTATCGATGGATTCAGAAATACTGTCTATTACCAGGACAGTGTACCGCTTCCAGAGGACGAAAAGAACCCATACCTAGTTGGATATACGACAGAAGAAACGGTTATTGATAAATCCAACACCGCCGAAACCGATATCAATCGGCATCGCGTGTTCAAAATCCGCAACGATAACGTCGTTAATCCCATTACATACAAGCCCGTGTCTTACAAGCTCCAAGCCGCACCCAGTCAGATGTTAATCATGCCTAAGAAGGCAATGGGCTACCAACGGGCAGAATTTGCTTCAAAGCCAATTTGGGTCACCAAGTATCAAGACAATGAACTATACGCTGCAGGAGAGTTCACAAACCAAAGCAAACGAGCTCAGGGAGTGGAGACCTGGGTTCAGCGAAAAGACGACACAGAAAACGAAGATGTTGTCTTATGGCACAGTAAGTCTCATCATATATCTTGTCAAAATATTGCATTCGGAGACTAACTTGACACCTTTTTAGCCTTCGGTCTAACCCATAACCCTCGCATTGAAGACTTTCCAGTCATGCCCATGGAGCGCGTAAGTGTCATGCTCAAACCCGACGGCTTCTTCACAAAGAATCCAGCTCTGGATGTACCCCAGTCGACTCAGAACTTTAATAAATCCACACTTCACCCGGAGTCATGCTGTGAGTCGATGAAGAGTAAGATATAGAAAGGGTCTTGATTGGGCTGTTCACATATAATCATATACCTTACTACTCGAGTTGAATGTCACCTTTACGATATATACGATAGCCATTTAATGAATTTATTATGATCCACTAGTTTCTATTTACCATTAATATATACCATGCAATTTGAGATAGATACTTTCCACGAGTCCCCCTGCTCCTTCCGACACAAGCTATATACTTAGATCGGAAACCATTGTACAATAATGAATATAAACGAAAGAAACCAAGGGGAAATCTCGTTTCCATCATCCCAGATCACCTGCTATCCTCTTTCTGCGCTGTCACAGGAAACTGATATATCTCAATGTTTCCGTTTCTCCTCGTCCTGCTGTTTCATGTCCCTTTTGGACTTCGGCCCGCGCAGGTGCCGGGGCTGTGTCTTGATCCTGAACCTGATATGCACCGACAGTGATGTTATTCTCCTACTTTGAACTTAATATCCCTTCTTAGGGTATCTAAGCCTTGAGAGTGATGTGGGCGCTAGGCACAGAGCCGTTGCCAACATTGGCGGAGGAAGCTTCCCGAGCGCCGGTCAAGCCATATTGGTTGTTGATGCCTTCAACACGGTGAGTGGAGTTGATGTTCTTAACTAGCGTGATCTGCCAGCAGGTAGCACCGCCCTGGCGGGATGTGATGGTAGAGTAGGCAAGGAAGTATTCCCAGATCTGCAAGTAGCTCGTTAGTTATTGTGCTCACTTAAGATAAGGCCTAGATTGAAAGAGAAGATTAAAAGCTTACTCTGTACCACTTTTTACCGTACTTAGCTTCGACCTTTTCGTGGTTACCCAGCCAGTTCCGGTACCAGCGCCAGAGGGTAGCGGAGTAGTGGACACCAATGGTATCAATACCCTTGATCTCAAATCCGGCGGCCTCGAGTCTGTCGACGACGAACCCGAGGGGGGTGCTGGCGTCAGCGCCGGGGAAGATGTACTTGTTCATGAAAAGACCCCAAATTAGATCCTCGTATTGCCAGGCTTTGCGGAGACCAGCGATCTGCAGGAAGAAGACGCCGTCGTCATCTAGCATGTCGTAGACCTGAGACAAGAACGAGGTGAAGTGGCGCACACCGACGTGCTCCGCCATCTCTAGACATGTGATCTTCTTGTATCCACCATCCACACGGGGGGCATCACGGTAATCTAGACACAAGATACGGCTCTGGCTTTCCTCAATGCCGGAGTTGCGGAGACCATTGTTACCCCAAGCGGTCTGGTTACGGCCAAGAGTGATTCCAGTGACGTCGGCACCGTAGTGGACGGAGGCATACTTGGCCAGGGTACCCCAGCCACAGCCAAGGTCGAGAACAGTATCACCCTGCTTAAGTCCAATCTTCTCACAGACCACGGCAAGTTTGTTGTCCTGAAGCTGCTCGAGCGTTTCCTCCTTGTTCACGTCCCCGATAATACCGGAAGTGTAGATCATGCGAGGGCCTAGGAACCAAGCATAGAAGTCATCGCCGCGGTCGTAGTGGTCACGGACCTGTTCCTCATCTAGAAAGCCAGTTAAAACACCAATACTAAATTGGAAGACGAATCGGACATAATTACCCTGAGAACGAGAGTGAACCAGTAATTCTGGGATGAAACCGAAAAGGAAGTGCTTGAAGAGGCCCATTGTAAAGCGGAAGTTGGCCCAGTCATGCCTGAATTCTAGGGCTTCCAGAGCATCCATCTTGAAGTCAACCTCACCCGCAAAGTACTTCTCGTAGAAGACCTCCATGGGGACCTTGGCCTTTCCGCGGTATGTAGCTCGGTCATGCTCGTTGTGGAAGTTCAAGTAGTACTCCACAGGGCGGCCGGCATACTTTGCTTTTTCGTTCTTGCGTGGGGAGATAGTAGAGGCCACAGACCAGAAAGCCATCAAAATCGGAACGGTGGTGAAGATTGCGAAGAAGATGGTGGTGTAAAAGCCCCCACCAATCTGACGGGCGGAATACCATGGGATCAGGAAGAGTAGGAGGAAGAGTAAGGTGTTGGAAAAGCTATCACTGCCAGGAGAATCGGCTGGTACGGGTGCATTTTTGATGGCCGGATACTAAGATGGTAGAAGCGACAAAGCCGTTAGTATCGGTAGATCATGGTTTCTGAGCTTGGTTTGCAGAGAGGTTCACTCTCCAGAGCTCCTATCAAGCAATGAATCCCAGTAGTGGTAGAGCTCACCGAAGTAGTCCGCACGCCGCAGTCGTCTGCGGGCGTTGTAGCGGAGGCGGCGGGAGTTTCGATGAACTCGAAGTCCTCCGGCGACTCGGGATGGATATTCGTCATGGCGGTCGAGACGAATTAACCGAGAAGAGAGGGAAGGGTGGGAGAGGGGAGGGAAGGCAATGTCAATGGGGGAAATTGACACAGGGGAAGTTGAGGGAAGAAGTCGGTGGTGTTCTGGTCCTCTGGATAGAAATTACGTGTGGGCACCGATCATCCCGAGGATCACCACGAGTCACAAGCTTCCTGCAGCTTTTGACGTGTTCGAACCTGGCTAAATTTGTCTTACTAGGCTGGTGCCTGAATGCCCTATTTATATGTGCACTTTCCCACTGAGCTCCGACTAGGTGTCAGTGTCCTTTGATTTAGTGAGTTTACAGTTTCGGTCTGTTCCAAGGTACCCCAGGATGTGGGCCCAACCGTACCTTATTACTTATCCGAACTTTGCATAGTTACTGTTGTAGAAACACATGTAGATAGGCAAAAAGGCCTCGAGCTTCATTGATAGCAGCGTATTAAATGATATGAAATAATATTCACCCTCCTGTAGCCCAGACCGAAAATAAGCAAATGTAATTAACGCCCCTCCCATAACAGTAGCCCTTTAAGAATTCGTTGAAACCACCCCCGGTTCACGCCGACCACCGCGCTCCATTAACAGATAGGAGATGGATCGCATAATTAGGAAACCAAACGCATTTTCAATAAATATGGGTGCAGCCAGTTCGAGTACCACTCAAGCCGATGACACTCTCAGCTTATAATGTTAGCTGGAAGTTCTGGGTTTCCTCGTCTTCTTCGTACGTGGGGAAAGCTTCTTCCATCAGCTGTTCGCTTTGCGTATTAGCAAGAGCAGGCTCGTGAGGCTGAGTATAGACCTCAGGGGAGAGAGCTCTGCTTGCTGGCTGCTTAGCTGAAGGACTCTTAGCCTTGCCGTTTAAACGAGATGACATTTCTCGACCCTTGGTATAGCCCACAGTTGTCCGGGAGTCTGCTACAGCCGCAGTGTGGCGCATGGGAGAAGGGTTGCTGGGAACGGCCTTAGGCTTCTTGGAAGGAAACAGTGACGAGGTAATCCTGGCCTTGGGCTTCATGATAGGAGCGGCCCTGGTTCGTGGGACAGAGCGTTCATTGCTACAGAGAGCTTTGGCCGCTTCCCTAGCACGGACTGTAGGAACACCGGCAGAATAGCTTGATTTCCCTGCAGCGGCTCGGGGTTGTCGTGCATGAATGCGGCGCGGAGGAATCTCTGACACTGGGGCCTGGGGGGCTAGCTGGTTGTCTTCATCAGCCTCAGTAAAACCGACGCTCTCGACCTGTTTCAAAATAGTTTCATCAATCATCTTGTCGTACGCCCTCGAGTCCTCTTGGAATTTGCGCTGCTGTTTCGTGAGGCCATCCTTTCCAACCTCCTTGTCTCCATAAACACTTTCCAACCCAAGTGCCAGGTTTTTGGGCTGGAATTGAGGAAACGAGGTATCATATGTGATATCGTCAGGATAATCCGGAAGCTCTACATTGCGTTAGATACTTGATGCTGGCTATGGTCGGGACCGGACAACAATCTCACCTTTTGGCTTGGGTGGCATGTACTCGATATCAGGAACATCATCCTGAGGGGGCTGGATATGGACCTCGGGCTGTGGCTGCTCAACAAACGGGGAGAACTTTTTCACACGTTGTGTAGAGCCTTTCTTGGTCGTCCTTTCTGGCTTTATAGTTCCAGCGGGTGCTGCCGGGGTTTGTAGGCCTCTCGCTTTGGCGTTGGTCGTTTTCATACCCAAGGGCGCTCGCTGGCGTGTGTCACCTATATTATGATTAGATTCCCAATCCCTGTGTCCCAAAATGTTTCCCGCAACATGGAAAGGCTGGTGCATACCCATAGGAGTGACGAAAGCATCTTTGACGGAAAGTTTGGCGTTCTCATTTTGCTTGCCGATGGTCTTCACAGTCTTCTTTCCAAAAGCTAGCGGGTCATTCTCATCCTTCAGTGGCACTTTAAAGGGCGTCTTTGGAACTCGATTTCCCGGGGTCTTTGGTTGCAGTTGCTTGGTGCTTTGATTCAACGGCTTCGACGCGGCAACGGTTTGGTGCGTGTGGACGAGGTTTTCCTGGTCTCGGAGAGCCAGCATTGTGGCGGATTTAGGACGATACTGATCATCCAAGGGCGAATAGTTGTCTGGTAAGGTATAGCGTGCGGTGACGAGGTCAATGGCGGTGGTGAGGTTCTAGATGCCGAGTGCCTCCAAGTGTTTTCTTTTGCACCGTGGTTGCCCGTGGAGACAGCGTGATGATCCGCGGGAAGGCTCACCCAAAAAGAACTAGTGTGTTGTGGCCTCAAACTTCAGGCTGCTGCTGACCGCCGACTGGTCAGTGTGTGTCTATCAAGTGTCCCTTCGCTCTTCTCCTGAACTTCTTCCCCACCGATCATACACTCAACATCCTTGTCCGGTTTATCGCTGAGCGAAAGCCTTCCGTCGAACTCGAGCACATTCGTCTTCCCTTCGTCTTTACATATTTATCCGCTGCCAGCCCTTCACCATGGATAGAATCAAGGAGGTTTGTTTCTCCCCCCTCTCCCCCCTGCTTGCGGCGGGGTAGCTCGAAAGCTATGTTGAACTCCTGCACCTGCACCACCACCACCGCTTTATTTTCCCCTTGCTTCGTCCTATCTGGCCCAAATCGGAGGCGGAGAACAGGCCTCCAATAACCCAAACTGAGATGCGTATGATGGCTGACTGGTTTTGTTTAGAAAATGTCCGCCCTCCGCCTGGAGGCTGACGAGGCCCACGAGAAAAATGAGGAACTCAAGGCCAGAGTGAAGACTTTGGAGCAGGAGAACCTGGAAAAGGAACAAGAAATCACATCTCTCACCCACCGCAACCAGCTCCTCGAGGGCGAGGTGGAGAAGCTGGAGTCATCGGCGAAGGAGGCTAAGGACGCCGCCAGTCAAAGTGCCCAGCATGATACGCAGAACGAGGCCCTCCAGAGGCGTGTGCAACTCCTCGAGGAGGAGGCTGAGGAGGCTGACCGGAATCTGCGCGAGACAAACGAGAAGTATGTTTTATTGTTCCCCCTCCCCTTTTTTTTTCTTAGGGAGCGGTGAAGACTAACTATCGCACTCCCCCACAGGCTCCGCCAAACAGACGTCAAGGCTGGTCACTACGAACGCAAGGTGCAGGCTGCCGAATCATCCCGCGACGAGTGGGAGAGCAAATATGAGGATATGGCAAAGAAGCACGAAGAACTGAAGAAGGAACTTCACGAACTCGAGGTCTCCTTGAACAGTGTTTAAGGATAAGGCTGGAAATAAGTGTGAGATGGAAGGAGTGTATTCAACCGGTTTCCCAGTTGTTTTGTTGTTACTATTTCGCTCAACAGCCCATCATTTTATAATATCGTTGGCCCGCAGAAGGCAGATCTCATAACATTCTTTGGCCAGCGTTGTCTCCCCTCTTTATCCTTTTCATCCACCACGCTCTAGAGTCGACCTCATGGCGTGCTAATTATTGCCTGATTTCAGCTCCCATGGATACGCCAATTACTGAAGAGATGTTATGCGAGGCAATTGTTTCGGGTATCGATGCTGTCAACGTGCATGCCCTTGGTGCGATTATATTGTCGTAGAACCATATACCACGCATCTTCTCATCACTTTTCTCTTCGCGCTTGCGCCTTCCTATGGTTAGACATCCGCTGCTTCATCCTCGTGACCTTCCGTTCCTCCTTTGTTTCGTATCGGAACTTCTTCTTTTTCTTCTTCAACTTGTCGTCTGTCTGCTTTTTCTTTTTGGGTTGTTCCTTCAACTTGGCATCTTCACCAGAAGGTTCTGGTCGCTCCGTCGGCCGTTCGTCTGAGCCATCGTCATTCGTCCGAAAGTTGCTCTGGTTCGACGGGTCCATTTCCTCCACTGTTACCGTAGTATATTTATCCTCGTCGATATATTCGGCCTCGTAGTCTATCGCCGGGGGCTCCTCGATTCCGTCCCATTCGTCTTCCTCAGCATCGCTTGAAGAATTTTCGGCGTCGTCGCCACTTTCATTTTCCTCGTTCAGTTTCCTCAATTGCTTCTTGTGCTCTTCTAGTGCGCGTTCAAAATCTGCGGCTCGCTCTTCACGCATCTAAATATCAAGATCGAGAGATAAGCGCCGATCCGGAAGACAATACTATGGATAGACTCACCCTTCTTCGTTCCTGCCTTTTCGCTTCTCGCGCCTTTTCCTCTGCGACCTCCTGCGCATGCTTTATGCGTTGTTGTTTTCGTTTGCGAAAGCCTGTCAAGAAATCATGGCGGGCAGTGTCATCGAAGTTGATTTCTTCCACGCGAGTAGCTAACTTTCGCTTCCTTGAATGTGCTCCTTTTAATTGTGGACCCATGGTCGCAAATGCCCGTAAGTCTGAGTGGAATTGCGGGAATAAGGAGGTATGTAAGGAGAGGCGATATTTGTCGTGGTTTCGATCTAGAAAAAAAAAGTGGATGTTGGAAATCCTGCGTCCACCGGAACTGACGCCAATTGACCGCCCTCCGAGCTTGTCCAATCCACCAGCCTGGCTCAAACATCATTCCAGATACTCCTCGTTGCCCAACTAAGCTCCGCCTACACAATGCGTTTAAGTCAATTTTCGTTGCTGGCTCTAGGAGCAGCGACAGCTAGCGCATTCCGAGACACTTCACCCTTTTTTCTTGCATCAACATCCGAGTAAGTTGGCCCCCGGAGCTGCTGATTGCGGACATGAGCTCACAAGCTGCCACTTACACAGACTCCTATCTACTTCAGTCCAACTGAAATCAGCAACCACTTTGCTTAATGATCTCTCTACGAAACTCAGCACCTGCCCCTCCGAGTACTATGTTATCGCTTCTCAACCAGGGGTGCACAGCATCGACTTCACTACTGCCAAAACCGCGCCCCGCTTAGGAGCGAAGATGACAGGCAAGGACAAGGCGATTCGATCAACCATGAGTATCAACGAGGTCGCTGGTATTTTGGAAGCGAAACACATCCGTGATATCCTTGAAGATAAGTGCGGTGCTCAGACGACGGTTATTGATGCTTCATGTTTGTAATACTGATGTTCCGCTGGAAGCAATTCGCTAACATTCATGCAGCTGGATCGTATTCAACCGACTTCGGCAAAGAGCCTCGGGTGATTGTGGTCGAGTTCCCTTCGCTTTCTCTTGGATCCGAGCGAGTACAGCAGCTTTCTGATCACGGTACGTGGGGCGGTAACAACACGCTTGAAGAGGATACTGACGGTTATGTCTAGATGGGCTGCTTTCTGATATTGTCAACCGTCTTCCATCTGAGAAATATACCATACTCTACACTACAACCCCAAGGGAATTTGAGGAAGGCGATGCCCCTGTTTACGAATCCACGGACGATCTCTACCAAGATCCCGTACGTGCGGATCTGAAGCGGGACTACTCTATGCATTCTCGCCGTGACGACACGACGAAGAACTCTCTTTTCGATGAGTACCAATACTTCACACCAGGTCCGTACATTGTTGTCTTTTTCGGTCTGGAATATGCTATTCTAACTGCTCATAGGTATCTTCATGGGGCTTATCGCCGGTTTCGTTTTTATTGTCATCCTGTACATTGGTCTGAGCGCCCTGATGAGCCTGCAGGTCTCCTATGCAGCCTTTGAGAAGGACACTTCTTCTACCGTGCAGAAGAAGCAGCAGTAGCCGCATTTACGTAGCGTTAGCCCTGAGAGACTTTTGGCATTCTTGTTTTGTTTTCAACGTATATCATAAATCCACAGGCTTTTGGTGTTAATTATGGGTTATGTGTATTATATTGCTAGCGGAATCTATCCATACTTGGAAGTGTTTCGCATCGTGTCAGAGCGTCCTTCGTCTTCTATGAATAGGCGCATCACGTGATGGCCCGTGTTCCAGGCACATGATGGGCTTTCTGCGCTGATCTTTGCATGGCCGCTCTTTGACCCTACATTATTCTGCGTCGCTCGTTTTGAACCCTGCCTCTGCTTGATTATGACGTTTCTGTTAGAGTCCTGTTCATAGCTTGCCATTTTATTTCACTGCGCGGAGCACGATAGCACTTCAAGAACCCAGCCGCCTTTTGTTGACCTGCCACCGGGTGGAGAATAATCGAGATCCGATCCACGCCCTTACTTGCTGACCGCCCCCCATATTTATTATCTGTTTATCAATATTTTGCGGAGTCGAGTGTCGAACCTCGTGCCTCAAGGAGCGTTCTATACCATTTTCACATTCATACCGAACCGAGACATTTCGCAGTGTGGTGGAACTCATGTGCTAAACGGGGTCCTTCGTGCTTGAGACAGAGAATCTCACCAACATTGATCGCCGACTCGCATAAACATCCCTATACTGACAATGCTTCTTCACACCGGCCGATCAACGAAGGGTCGGCCACGATTGCTGCTCTTCTTATTTCTTGCCATTGTTTTGATTGCACAATTAGCCGCTGCCCAAGATAATTCAGATCCATCGAACGATGACGATGGAAATAACAATAACAGCGACAACAGCAACGAGAATGACAACAGCGAGACATCGTCAAGCGAGACATCATCAAGCACATCAAGCACGTCAACAGATAGCTTTCCTGTCATGACCGTCCCTCCAACAGAAGATGCGCCGTACATGCAAAAGTCCTCGGCACCAGAAGGGACTGTCTTCATCGCCGTCGGAGCCGTCCTAGGCGCAATGGGTCTCTCTGTCCTGGCATGGCGGGGCATCGTGGCGTGGTCTGTGAACCGCTCTGTCCGCCGAGCAGCCATAATGCACTCATCCGAGAGCAAAGGTCTGCTTCGCGGCAAGAAGAAGCGCTCGAAACGATCCCACACTCGCAGCCACAGTCACAGCCACCACAACGCCGTCTCCCTCGAGAAAATGGGTGGGAACCGTCAGAGCTCCTACAGGGACTCGGTGCGGAACTCCAAGATTCCAACCTCCGGCAGTGGACTTTTCTTCTCCCCGACGGCAGGAATGCAGAACAGCGCAAACCGCGGCTCAAGTTACCTCCCAGCTGGTTACTATTCTGCGGGCAATACCGCTGCTGGCCTTGCCCAGAATGCGGGCTTCTCCTCCGATAGTCTCCCGCCACAAATTCGTGGATATACTCGTACGGGTTCCGGCCCTACCCCGCCAGCTACCCCAGGGGCTCAGCCAGGAATGCACGACCCACCCAATTACAGCAATAGCAATATGCGACAATCCTACGCCGCCGCGGGGTCAACAAGCAGTGTGAACCTCTCTTCCCCGCCACCACCGGGGAGAACACCTAGTGCATATCTAGAAGACCTCTTCGAGTCTCATCATAACCCTCCCCGTCCTTCTGGGAGACATAATTAGCTATATTAAACCACATCTCTTTGTGTGTACGTGGAACGAAAGCCCATTGTTGATCCTGCTTTCCCCGCGTTGTGTACCTTGTTTGTCTGGGTTGTTTGGATGGAGTTCAGTGAGCCTGTTTTTGTATTTATTCTGACTTCATATCGGCTGTGCTGTCCTATATGTCATCTACTACTAAGTAGCTAGGTACTTACATGCTTCTCGAATTGATCTGATCTAATTAAAACTTTTTTAACACCTTGTTTGCCTCGCTATGTACAATTGGTTGTCCTTCAGCCAATTTTATACATCATCATACCACGTTAAGTACTAGATGCTACTACAGTTTGAATTACAATACAGCCAATATACTCCAAAAAAGAAAAACTCCAGAGTATTCCGCGTGTCCTCATTTATTAGACTCATAGAGCCCCGCTGTCCATTTCGCGTGTCACTGTGTAAAGTGGAGAGAAAAATACAAAGAAAGGGGGGATTATGTCCGAGAATCAGCTCCGCTAACGCTCTTGCCCATATGATACAATAGGGGAAAAAAGGGTGCAAAGAATACAAAACAGCCAACTTGGAGTCTGGTTGACTAGCTATGACAGGAAAAAATTGATCTGTAGATTTCCCAATCAAACGGTGCACAAAGAAAGGCAACACGCTCAAGCGCGATAGAAAACTGGAACGATGAAAAAGACGAAGGAAAGAGGGGGCATTATTTGCAGTGTAAAGTGTCTTGACAGGTGAATACAAAGTCATGTCGTCTATATAAAGCGGAGGGATGTGAAAATTTGTTTGCACAATGGATAATCCGTTCAATCTGCGTCCAGCTTGCCGTTGTATTCTCCGAGTAGAATGTCATGCGGGGCTGGTCCACGACTGTTCCTGACTGTAAAGTGAAGGGGAACCCTATTAGTATACAGAGACGTAGTGTGAGCACACGAAGAAACTTACTCCACTCAGCTTCTGCTCGAAGAAAAACCCACATCCATCGGCGGGCAACCTCGAGGAACATTAACAAGAACAGTCCGAATTCTGTATCGCCGACCCAGGAAAGGCCTGGGAAAAATTTCCACATCCATGAAAATCGGATAGCGAAATCAATAGCAATGGCCATATAGTACTGTTGATCCGTGAAATGGCGGAAGCGGCGTAGTCCGAATGGATATTCGTTATCGTTTCGTGCTTCCGAGAACAATGTCAAGTCCCAATCCTTTGTAATATCCCAATAGAACGAATATGAAGAGTTGATAAGGGTAAAAAAATACCTGTCGGCAATTGTCATTAGCTTAAATGTCGGGTTGAATCCCGGGCTACGCAAACTTACAGGAGCCTGGAGAGCGTCACTTCGCTTATTCCATAGAAGAGGAAAGGACTGTAGTTCCTTAGCGTAGCAGCAAGCGCAATAACTGGGAATGCAGAAGCATATTTCAAAGCGTTGGCCAAATGCTGCCCTCCACTGCTTCCGTTCTTCATACTTGTTCGGCGTACGCGAACGTATTCGATCAGACATTGTCTTAGACGGATCATACTTGGTAGCGCAATGACTAGAGGAACCACGTAGTCTGAGCCGCAGTGTCGGTCTGGCTTTGATGTGCTTGATGTATCCGAGCTGAAAAACATGCAAAATGTAACCACGAGATCTGCGATAACTTTCGCATAACTTGTAAGGGCATCAGCCAGCAAAATGTCGCCGAATTTGCCATCTTGAGGTTCTGCAAGCCCACCGATACTGATCCGCCGAAGTGTCGCGAGGAACCTACGCCGTCCAGACCGTGACAGTCGATTGAGGGGAAGGAGGAGGATGATGAAGAGGATGAAGAGATATGCTTGCGGAATGTAATCAACGGTTTCAACCCATTCTCTGGAGCCATGGGTAACTGGCCAAAAGATGAGGAGCGACAATATAAGAGGAAAGGTCAAGAGGCCGGCAAAGCGATAGGCTGAGACGTGGGGTAGTCGTTGGTTTGACGACTGAGAAGTGCGATACCGGATTAAGGCGAGAAGGTCCTAGGACAGTCAGTCACTGCTTTTCCAAGCCCTCGAACATGTTTTGAGGATCGGAGGGGTCAATGTACAATATTGTGTTGCTGGAGACGGTGAACATTGGCACCCCAGCCCCAGAATCCTTCGAAGTATTAATCGAGTGTCCTCAACCCCATGTAAAAGCGGCGGCTCACCTGCTAGCAAAATGACGGCAACGCGAGAGGGAAAAGGTAGGAATAGACTGAACCCATCCAGCTGAGCACGCTGATCAGGACCCATTATTCCATTGAAAGGAGTGATGCCCGGACTCCTAGCACTTGTAGAGGGGAACGAATACGAAAGTAAGAGGAAGAATGGTATACAAGTGTTCTCTCGGAGAAGGAAAAGAAGAAGAGAAAAAGAAGAGAAGAGAAAGGGCCAAGGGCACTCAACACGCAAACGAACGACTAGGGGTGAGTCTGACCTTTGAAAATAATTGAATATTGAAGGTCTGGGCTGCACACAGACTCCAAGAAGCTCAGGGATGCTCTCGAAAGCGGCCGAGCGACTCTTCCGACCCGTGACGCTCGGGGTAGGCGCTTGCCGCATTAGGCTTAGGAGGGGTCTAGGCCTTGTGTTCCGCATTTAGAACCAAGTTGGTCACGTGGTCTGCATCACGTGATAATTACCGAGGCATTTCCTCTGTTTGGCCGCTCGGACTCCGGGGAAGCATCTCCAGGCTCATGTTCCGCGACCTGAACATGACTTGTCTTCCAGTGCAAGAGTGTATGCCTTCATAACCGCCTCTTCTCTTGCCCCCCCTCGCTCTATCTTCTCTCGACTACTCTTTATCCCCAGAAATGGCGGACCAGGACCTTTCACTTTCGACTCCGGCCCCTCCCACGAGACCCTCGGCCCATTTCTATCCTTTCGCAACCTCACCGGACATTATTCGCTCCCACGAAAAAGATGCGTTCCTCACGGCCGGCCTAGCCAACCAGGCCCAATCCATCATCCGAACGCTTCGTGGCGCCCGATATGCGCATACTTATTCAGAGGCCATCAAACACCTAACCGAGCTTCTGTACTTCTCCCTCACGACATTGACAGGGAACCGGACGCTAGGGGAAGAGTATTGCGACCTTGTTCAATTGGAAGATGATACACTGCAGTTGCCATCAATTGCCAGGCGGCTGGGATACGTTCTGAGTAGTATAATGGTACCCTGGACGCTTCAGCGTATCCTCCCCGGCTTTCGACAGCGCCTGCGCGCCAAACTGGAGCGCAGCATTGCTCGGCAACAAATGAAGGCACAACAGGGAAAAGAGCCCATAAACTCCTCAAAGAACAAGCCAAAGCCATCTTTCTTCACGAAGTTACGCATCCAGAAATACATCTTGGAACATTTAGATTCAATCACGTCCTTGTCGCCAATATACGCCCTGAGCATTGCGACGTTCTATTTTACAGGATCCTATTACCACTTGTCAAAACGTTTCTGGGGGCTCCGTTACGTTTTCACCAAGAAATTAGAGGAGAATGAACAACGTGTTGGTTACGAGGTGTTGGGAGTCTTACTAGTTCTGCAAATCGCAGTCCAGAGTATTCTCCACGTGAAAAAAGTTAGCGACAGCTTGCAGCAAGAGGACCAGGATGTGCAATCTGAAGCCGCTGGAGGTACCGGGAAAGAAGATACCTTGGTCCGTTCGATCGAGCAGCCGTCATCTCTTCCTCTTCTCCCTGCTTCCAGCGCTAGATATGATCTATCGGAAGAACCGGATGCTATCCCGTGGATTCCTCAGGGGCAGCAAAGCAAATGCACGCTTTGCCTTGAGTCCTTCAAGGACCCAAGTGTTACAACATGCGGGCATGTGTTTTGCTGGACATGCGTTTGCGATTGGGTTCGCGAGAAGCCTGAATGTCCCCTTTGCCGACAAGAGGTCCTTGCATCGAAAGTACTCCCACTGCGAGGCTGAGTGATTGCACCCTAGAGGGCGGAAAGCTTTGATAACTGTACAAACATTTGCATCATGATCTCATCTTCCCTGCAGCTTAAGATATTGAGCGGCGGTATGCATATTGATCACACGAGCTTTAGATATATACCCGACTGTTTATTGAGCATTTAATATATTATGCGCACTATTGATCCCGTCTGATAATTATTTTATAAGATGCATATTTACAATAGCCGGGGCTCCATAACGGATCTCAGCCGTGGCACAATCCAATTGTACGTGCTAAAGACGTTTCTAAGGTTGGGCGCCATGTTCCGTGCCGAAAACCCATAACACGCCACTAGATAGTAAGTATGTACAAGAATTATCGGTGACATACCGCCAGCAGTATGTTTCCAAAATTAAATGGTCTGTGAACGCCTTCTAAAAAGATTCTACCCCACTCATAGGCCCAGTGTTACGAGCACCAGCAGGTTCCAATTGCACACCCGTCTTCCGGGCGTGCGCAACTCGTATCGGGCGGTTCAGTTCAGCATGTGCTGGTAGAGGTGGTACAGGATCAAGCGCTTTTCGCTTTGCATCCATAATATGGAACAGATGGAAGCCGGCATATGCGTCGGCAGCGGCATCTAAATGATAGATCTAGTTTAGATTTGCTTTCGGGTATAATTAATTTATTGTGTTGGGGGGTGGGAGGGCTCTTACAAAAGACCTGGTTGTGTGTAAGCGCGCGATTCCAGTTGCTGCACCGCACGTCCGAGTCTTTCTTTAATGGAAGCCCGAGGTGTTCTTCAACCTGCTGGTTAAGGCTGATGAGACGTTTGTTGATCAAACTTGGGTCGGAGTCGTTGTATTTGATGAGTTTATAAAGGTGGCTGAGCTCGAATCTGCCGCGGACCTCAATCCCCAGATATTTCCGAAGACGAGTAGAATCATTTGATATCGCTACGCCGGTCTTTGTGATACCTGGGTTCTCCAGAATCTTTTTGAGCGTTGGAGATACGAGGTCCTCGAGATTACATGCTGGTTTGAACCGAGAGACGTGGAAAAGTGCGATTCGATCACGACTGGCGAGCTGAATGAGCGAAACATTCTCTTGGAGTGTACTGTACTTGGAGGCCTGAGGTTGCCATTCAAGGTCAAATCCCAGCACTGTTTCATCAAGGAATAGTTGTGCTACGCTCTCTGTGTGTTTGAGGGAGTAGCAGTAATGTATGGGCACAGTTTCTCCATCTTGGTTTTTCAACAATCTATGGTCCCAGTATTTCGGCGACGGGGGCGTTATACCCTGAGATAAGTGCGATATCTGCTGGGAATTCACATCAATATCCAGGACAGTGTGTCCTGAAACAGGCAGCCTGATGTGCCCCTGGCGCTGTGAAATTTTAGCCCCAGCAGCCCCGTTGTCTGGCAGTATTTTATTGGTAGAGCCACCGTCTTGTGCTGTGGTACCTTGCGTTCTGCGACCAGACTGAGAGTTGTAAGTTCGATTGCCCCGTAAACTTGATCTAATGCATCTCCAAGTCAGAGGTGAAGGAGTTCCGTAACCCTTTGAACGCGTATGGCCGTGACTGTCTGTAACTAGTTGGCTAGACACACATGTCAAGCTGGATTGCCAGCGGCGACCCAAAAATTGGCCATGTTTAGCCGTAGTAGAATTTCGAGTCACATTAGCAACAATTCTGAAGAAGGTTAGCTACCAGTCACATTTATGAGGCGAATATATGGGAGAGAAACCTCGGGCTTATGGCGTTAGCTAGCGGCGTTGCAGAGTTCTTGATGGTCAAGAGCTCTAATGAGCGATAGAGGCCCATTGATATATGTCCCCGGACCGAAGCCAACCATGCTATTCCACCCAAGCGAATAAATAACCGTGGGCCAAAATACACGAAGTTGGTAGACACAACTGAATGCTTTGTTGGAGGCGGCTGGGTATTTTGCCATAGATCACACGGAACGGATAAACATCCGGCCCTCCATGCCAAGTCCGTCATTGGGGACTCGTCCATCCAAGTCTCAAGATCCACCAACTACAATTATCGCCGCATCGCGTCAAAGCGAACTCCGGAAGCCTTGCCTTGCACAGAAGATTTTTCCTCTGAGAACACCCGTGTGTAATTAAGAATGGCGTCCCAGCTTCTTCCTTTAGGTACCAAGCCACCTACCCACCACATTTGGAGATACGCTAACTGAAATGTTAGAGTTGATTGACAAGTGTGTCGGATCCCGGATATGGATCATCATGAAAAACGACAAAGGTTTGAGTATTTTTAATATTCAAGGAAGTATTTCTGACATTCAAACAGAATTCTCCGGCACATTGCTCGGGTTCGATGACTACGTTAGTAAGTGGCAGCCTTAACCCATAATTGAAGGCTCCAGTTCTGATTCTGTGTAGATATGGTGCTGGAAGACGTGACCGAATTGTAAGGACTTCTATACTCGACTGAATGGCGAGATGTGTTTCAACGTGCCATTCCTAAAACTATAGGCGCATATTCACGAACTAACATTGGAGTAGTGACTACACTGGCTCCCAGGTCAAGCTGCCGAAAATCCTTCTCAACGGGAACAATATTTGCATGGTAAGTATTTCTGTTCGCGAAAAAAATGAAAGAGAGTCTGACTGTGGTCTCCAGTTAATTCCTGGTGGTGAAGGGCCTGTTGGTAGCTCTTGATTGAGGTTCGACAGTTTACTTTGATGCGATGACAACATTTGCCAATGACCAGTGACGATATACATGTAATATCCTTCAAATAATAGAAACTTGTCTTCTTCTTGCAGTTCGTTGTGCACATTTGTGCTCCTAGGTTTGGCGTCAAATACTCCTAGTGTCCCTCGTGGCCTAATTTGGCTGGGTGTAGTCATCAACGGACCTAGGGTCTCAAGAATCTCTATTCATCGGTATCTTGACACCCACTCTAATAACACCCATGTATGATCGTTATCAGTTTACTTACAGACCACTCTACGTTATTGGCTGATGTTGGACTGAAGCACACGACCTCGGGCCTGAAAAGGGTCTAGCGCCATTGAGCTTAGCGCTGTGACTCTGAGTGGGTGAGGGGGCATGGCCACTCAAACTCGGGCTGGGGTTGCGCTGACCGTCGCCCAGTCACCTTTAATTTCACTATCTCTGGGGAATGAGACCCTGTCTCCCACTGGTAACAACATCCTTGATGGCATCTTCGACATCCTTTTCCATCACCGGGACCCTCTCGCTCTCGGCATCCGCAGTTGCATGAATGCTCGACGAGTTCTCTGTATACTCTTGGGCTAAACACGAGCGCATACAATACGATAAGACTTGCCTGCTGGAAGCTCTTGCTTCAACCGGGCGCAACCACTTGTTATCCCTGTGCACCGGCATTTTGCCGGCCGTCTACTCGCCTTTCTCTGCCTCCACGTCCGAAACCTGCGTGGTTATTCCGACAACTCGACATTGGAGACGGACCCCGCTTTGTAACAGAGTACCTCAATGGATAACGACTTATTAAAGGCCAAAGCTGAGCGCTCGGTTTCAGCTGATTCTGCGCCGGCCTATGGCGAAACTGCAACAAGACGGAGTAGCCTAGGACAGCGAGTATGGGGGAGCTTTCGGAGAGACCCAAATGCCCATGTTACCGCCGTTGCGCCCTTCCTAGAGGGCAAAAACTATGACATCGAAAGTGCCGCAGAGAGCGCTGCTAGTTCTCCGTTGCATCGTAGCCTCAGGGGTCGTCATCTACAAATGATTGCGATTGGGGGCTCCATCGGTATGTGCACCCTTCTCTGGTTTAATATGATGCCGTCATGCTGCATGTGATGGAAACGTGGCGATGGTGCTGATGATGTCCACTCTTCTAGGCACTGGCCTTTTTGTCGGTTCCGGAAGGGTCCTTGCTACCGGTGGTCCGGCTTCGCTTCTTATCTCGTATGCACTAACTGGATGCATGATCTACTGCACTGTACAAGCTCTGGGGGAGATGGCCGTTATTTTCCCGGTAGCTGGTTCGTTCGCGCACTACTCGACTCGGTTTATTGATCCTGCGTGGGGATTTGCAATGGGTTGGAATTATGCTCTACAATGGCTTGCTATTTTGCCTTTAGAAATTGTCGCTGCATCCATCACTGTTGACTATTGGGAGTCAGATATATCGAACGCCGTATGGGTCTCGCTGTTTTGGGCAGCAATTGTCTCCATTAATCTTTTTGGCGTCAAAGGCTATGGCGAAGCAGAGTTTGTATTCTCTTCCATCAAGGTCATAGCTGTGATTGCTTTCGTGTGGGTAACCCTGAATCCTTCAACCCTGGTTATGCTCATGTATGACTGACTTGGTATAGTATACTGGGAATCATATTGAATTGTGCCGGAGGCCCAGGGGGGAGCTATTTGGGCGGCAGATATTGGCACGATCCCGGTGCGTTTAATCATGGTTTTAAGGGCTTGTGTGATGTCTTCGTGAATGCTGGATTTGCATTTGCAGGGACTGAGTTAGTTGGCCTTGCCGCAGCCGAAACCGCCAACCCTAGGAAATCTTTACCCACTGCTGTCAAACAGGTTTTCTGGCGCATCACGCTTTTCTACATTGTTTCGCTGACCCTGGTCGGTCTTCTAATTCCCTACGACAACCCCCGGCTCATAAACGGAACCTCTTCTGTCGATGCCAAGGCATCTCCCTTCGTGATTTCTATCAAAAATGCCGGGGTCGAAGTCCTAGACTCTGTGATGAATGTTGTGATTATGATTGCTGTTCTTTCTGTCGGAAACTCAGCTGTGTATGGCTCCTCGCGGACGCTTGCAGCGCTTGCAGAGCAGCAGCAAGCCCCTCGGTTCTTAGCTTATATTGACCGGAAGGGCCGCCCTTTGTGGGCCATCGGTATTGCTTCCGGCCTTGGCCTGCTAGGGTTCTTAGCTGCAAGTGATCAACAAGAGGCCGCCTTTGAATGGATGATAGCGATTTCTGGCCTTTCATCTATCTTCACTTGGGGTTCAATTTGTCTAGCACACATACGCTTTCGCCGCGCGTGGAGAGTACAAGGACACAACTTGAACGATCTGGCTTTTCGCTCGCAGCCGGGGATAATGGGCTCATGGATAGGCCTCACCTTTAATTGCCTGATTCTGATAGCCCAGTTTTGGGTCGGCTTCTCACCGATTCACCATGAATCCATGTCGACATCCATGCTGGTCAGCAACTTCTTTTCGAAGTACCTCGCGGCACCGGTTGTCCTTCTCTTCTACATCCCCTATAAGCTACGATTCAAAACTAAGATCCTCCGCTCGAAAGACATGGATTTGCGCACGGGTCGGCGAGAATTAAACGTCCAGTGGCTCATTAAAGAAGAACGAGCGCAGCAGGCAGCATGGCCCGCGTGGAAGAAGCTTTACAAATTTTTCTGCTAACTTCGGAGTCTACTTTTCAGCATGCGTGTTCTCCATGCCCTGCAGCTTAGTTTCGATAGAAGTAACGACGATCATGAGATACCCACATTTACAAGACTTTAACATCCATCTAAATCCAGGGCTTCAAAAACAATTGTATAATTCCGTAGCTGCAAGGTGTCGATAATAATGGGATTGTCGATTCCAAGCTAGACGCGGAACAGGATCCTCCTTGTATAGGCGCTAATAGTGGCTAGTAATCACTGGAGTAACAAGTGGATGTCTTATCCCAGCTGAAGCCACTGCCGGTGGTGGTTTAGGAATTTACGGTAATATTTCACGGGAACACCAAAAATAGTCCGAGACAAAGAACACGTGAGGCTGAGGCGGCAACGGTCAGGTTTAGATCCCGTAAATTACGAATGGAGATTCGCAGCCCAGGAACTGCTGGTCCAGCACTGTGGGAGGCCTGATGGGAGTCTTCTTCCTCCTCTATTTGCTCCTTCATCCAGTCAATATCATAACCGGTTTACCGCAGGACGACGCCCATCTTCTTTTGTTTTTGCTTTGACGATTTGCTCTGCTCTCTGTTTTGCTTCCCAATTCACGCATTCTCTCCTTTGCTCAGCTATTAGGCGCCCACGCATACAGTCTGCTCAGCGACTGCTTCGACCACGTCCACGCCGTTATACGACTCGAATTGGCACTGGTGCTTTAAACGAGACTCAAGACTCTCCTTTAGTTTTTGCTCTTGTGCTACTTGTTTTGAAGCGAAGCGCCATCAACCCTCTCTCGCTACCCATCTTCCCCGGACCGACGACCGACGAGATCATCTCCGCTTGCGCGTTCCGTGGACAGACGACCGGCTCCATTCCAGCTTCCCCATCCCGCTGTGCGAAGGGAACTATACCATTCTAATCATCTACAAACGTGTGTTCCGAACCCAGAAACAATGCCCGGGTTCGCAGACTCCTTCTGGACCCCAGACTACGCCACAGGTCTCGGGGTCCTGTATGGAAAGCTTCAGCAGGGAGTCGTAGAAAACAAGCAGATACTTACGATTGCGTCAATGCGTGCCGATGCCGAGGAATTGTATAGTCAGAAGCTTGGGGATATTGCGCCAAGTGTGGATAGAATGATAACAGGATTTTCGAAAGATGACGGAGCGAGTGTGAGGAAGGTGAGTCGCGTTCCGAGGTCATTCCCATCACTTCATATATGCTGACGCCGAGGAAACGTGTATAGGCGTATGAGGGAACCCGAACCGAGATGGTTGAAGCGGCCAGGAATCACCAGAAGATTGCCTCGAACATTCGGGAATTGGTCGTTTCGCCGTTTAGACGCTGGTGCGATCAACATGAGGCTCGGATTGAGAATTCGCACGATGACCTTCAATCTCGGATTAAAGAGCACACCAAGCAGGTTGATCTGGTAAAGAAGTTGCGGAGCCACTATTTCAACAAATGCCGTGTGCTCGAGGATCTGGAAGAAGAGAACAAGCTCGCTTTTCAGGCGCCAGAGACCAGTCCGAAACCCAAAGCAGCGCCCAAGATCATCCTCCCAGACACGGAACCCGAAGAAGACGAGCCGGTAGAGCTTGGTGACAAACTTTATTCACCAGATGATTTGAAGAAGCTCTTAGTGCACATGATGGAGACCGTCAGTATGGGTGAGATTAAGGTACCTATTATTGGCACGTACCAAAACACATCGACTGGCGCAGACATCGTGGAATATACTCAAAAGTACTTGAACGCGACTAGCCTCAGCTATGCTGAAAGAATCGGGCAGGATCTTGTCGACACCGGGTTCCTTCGGTTAGTGGGAAATATGGGCAGCACCTTTGCCAACAGCTCCAAGTTGCGTTACCAATGGCGCCCCAAGAGTTTCCAAATCTCTGGTATTCCGGAGAAAAGGGGTGCTCTGAATCGTGTGACCTCCGTCGCAACTAGCGAAGATGGCATCGATTCCCCTATTGCGTCAGTTTCCGAGATGCTGTCAGGCTGGAACCCTCTGAATAACCCACACCCGAACGAGACGCCGGCGGAGAAACTACGTAGAGAATCTCGCGAGGCTGATGAGCGCTACAAGGCCGCTGTGCGCAAACTTGACCTCATCCGATGCAAACTTGAGGAGGAAATTGTTGCGAACCTCAGATTCATGGAGCAGTGCGAGCTGGACCGTCTCAAGGCCATCAAGGCAGTGGTCCTTGACTTTTCTGGAGCTGTCAGCAATGTTATTCCTAACTTGCAGAGCACCGTGGACCACATGATGCTGTACCAAGAGACCATTCAACCCCTGGGAGATCTGCGGTACCTTCTCGAGAACTACAGAACTGGTGGTTTCGTACCCAAGGTACAAGCCTACGAAAATTATTATGGCTCCGTCGAAGGTAACTATGCTCAGGCCCCTCTATTAATAGGCCTAGAGCTAATCATGACATTCCAGACCAGATCTTCGGTGTCGATCTTGAGGCTAGGGCAAGAGCGGACCGTAAAAGGGTGCCAATCATTGTCACGACGCTCTTAACTTACCTTGATAACTGTAAGCCCACAGCTGTCTTTCTACAAAACGAAAAATGAAGTTAATAAATGATATAGGCTACCCTGAACTTGAGGGCGACGAATCGCGGCGTGCAATTTGGCTTTATGATGTTCCGTTGGGAGCGACACACCACCTCCGCCACGCCTTGAACAACAGAAAGGGTGATTACTTTGAAGTACTTCAGAAGTATGAGATTCCTGTTGTTGCAAGCACGCTCAAATTATACCTTCTCGAATTGCCAGGTAAGAAACTGCCCATCCAAAACTAAGATACAAGGGAAGCTAATCGCAAGCAAGACTCCCTTGTTTCTTCCCAAGTTTATGAAATTATTAAGACCATTTATTCCACGACTGCAAACGAGACCACCGAAGAAGGACGCATCAAGGTCCTTCAAAGCACTCTTGGCCAACTCCGTCTCAACAATATTGCCACGCTTGATGCTATTATGACCCACTTTACGCGTTTGATAGACTTGACATCCGCCGATGAAACCTATGTTTCTGGCCTTGCCCAATCGCTATCCCCTTGCGTCCTTCGCCCCCGTAGCGAGAGCAGTCTGACAATGGACGAGCGCCACAGCTACCGCCTAATCCGCGATCTCTTTGCCCACAAGGACACGATTTTTGGCGAACTGAAACGCCAGTCGAGCGGTCTCGTTGGGACAGCTGCACCCCGTCCTCGCGCGATCAGTACAGATGAGAGCAATCGCCGAGCCGCCATGGAAGCCCGAAACCGGGCCATCATGGACCGTAGCCGTGCCCACAGCCCAGCTCCTCCTCGCAAGCACCGACGTGATCGTTCCAGCGGACCAGAAGGAACCCGCTTCCCGATCAACGTCTCCGGGGAGAGGAAAACCACAACAGCCCGAAACAGCTTAGACGTTCCTAGTGGTGAATCCCCCACTGGCGCAGACGAGCTCTCGAACGTGAACATCCACGCCACAGAAACCACCGCAAATGGCACCCCCACCACCGATTCCCCGATCTCCACGGATCCAAGCCATTCCCCGGACACGGCCACCAGTCCGCCACCTGAAAGCCGATCTGATGGCTCCCCAACGCCGACGCCTACTCCTCTCACGGAGGAATCCAACTCGAACCGTGGCTCTGTGTCACGTTCTAGCGGTATCTATTCCCGTAAACCGGGTCTCGGAAGCCGCTCTAGCTTCCCTACTATCTCTGGCGAGTCCGGATCAGACAGCAAGCGGAGCAGTATCGTTGAGAGCGAACCGAAGGGCGTCACGCTAGAGGATAAGCCAATGGACGACTGATTTTCGTCGTTCGATATCCGCCTGGAAGCATTTCAACACATAGCCATTTTCTGCTTGAGTTTGAGAGTTTGACAACTTCATTTTCCTGGTACACACCATATTGTTACATCTTGCATACCCCCCTGTATGTCTATTTCATTCTGCTGTTCTTATTAGTTTACTTTTACGCTTCTCGAGTTGTATAGCACCCAAACTTTTCTTTTAAAGAGCCTGTATATGAACTGCATACAGAGCCGGTCCGTCAACCGTTTTCCCTTTTCACGTAACAGTATAATTATCATGCATTCATGGTGATAAATGCTGCTGTCTATAAGTATAAGTGTACAATACTCCAAGCCTATGCACTGAAGAGAACGAGTTATGAATATCCAACAATCGCTAAAACACCACCAATGCCCCAAAAACTCATACAAAATACATTTATTAGAGACCTTCACCTGAAAATAGCCTCCTAAGGATACCCTCGCCCGGGCCAGTGATCTGGCTTTCGATCTCCTTCTGCGATACGAAGCAAACAAGGCTTTGTTCATCCAATGCCTTGCTCAATGATGTTCCACCAGACTTTGAAGGTGTACGTCGGATATCTGTACCACCAGAGACCGTACCGCCTCTACCTCGACTTTGGTATTCACCCACAAGCCCTAAAGTCTCTAGGCTCCCAAGAACGTCTTTGAACTCTGTCGCTGTTAACGGGTGTAGAATATTGTCTGCCCTGCATAGGGTGCAGTACGCATCAAATATTTGTTTCACTGTTGGGGCGGAATGCTTTGATTTTGACGGGGTTCCTGGGATGTCGCACTCGCGTCGTTTTCGGTCGAGTGCCACCAAGGCACAAATGGCAGCTTTTTGCTGAAGATTCAGGCACTTTAGCCTCTGTGTGGTTCCCTGTCCAAAGACCGAGGACGTGATTTTGGCGATATGTGGCAGACTAGCTCGAGGTGCCGCGAGGATTGTGTAAGGGAGCACGGAGCCTGACTTTGGTAGTAGTTGTTTGGGAGATGACGAGAGGTTGTTGTTCTCCACCAAAATAGTCCTTGACGGACTATTTGGAACTCCCTTCTCGAGTTTTTGCATCGTCTCCTGCTCAACCAGGTCGATTGCCCGTTTGATAAGTTCAAATGCCTTCCGTAGATCTCCAGTTTGCGAAGCAACCTTCTTTGCACAGAGCTGGATGGCTGCAGGATGGACAAAGGGAATGAAATTCGGGTCCTCTGTTTGTCCTTCTGGAAGCAACGATCGAAGGCGACTGATTACCACGCTTGCAATTTGGCCGGCGTTGTAAGGCAGGAAAGGGAGCAGAAGAGGCTTAAGATTTTTCGCTTTCAATTGAGGTAGCGAACGGTCAGTCAGGTCGAGTGCATTGGCAATACCAATAAGCATCACCTTTGACTCCCGCTGTAATGACCACTCAAACAAAGATTGAAGAATTCCAGCATCCGCGGTGAGGAGATGATCAATCTCATCCAGCATGACCAAAAACATGTCATGCTTGGTGGCTTGTTTCTTGTCCGGTACAAACATGCTTTTCAATCTATCAGCTTCGCTCTTCTTGAAAACCTCGCCGTCATCACAGAGGTCCTCGATAAGCTTGCTGTAGACGTCCCGTGCGGTTCTCATACTCGCACAATTAATCTGTGCGACCCTCACAGTTTTGAGGTTAAGCCCCTCGAGTACTTCCTTAACAAGAGCACTCTTACCGGTACCCGGGGGCCCACTGACATACATACATCCACCACTGCGTGATTGCATGCCATCCTCGATGAACGTGGCAAGCTTTCCTCTCTCTGCATCACGGCCAATGATCCGCCCAGAGCTTGCACCTCGCGCAAATAGCTGACGGGCTTGTGTGTAGATGGTCTGAACCGTTGTTGGAGTTCCTATCTGGCGAGGTGTACGGGGTGTGAGGTTTTTGCCTCCAACTTGTACTCGATGCTTTGGTGTGACTGGTGGTGATTCAAGGGCGTTTCGATATCTAGCTTTTGAAGGGGTTTTGACTTCCACAGGTTTCAGGTTTTCGTTTGCACAAGCTATCTGAGTTCCATCTTGAGCTACCGTATGGCACCTACCATTTGGCGACTCTGAGATAGCTGGCAGGGAATTTTCTTTTGCAGGGGATGGCGCTTGCTCTTTCGGGATATCGATTTTCTTTGCTCGGCCAATCTCACCTACACAATCTTTTGTAGTAGCGCCATTTTCTGACTGGAAGTCATCGCTGTGCTTTGTGCGAGATCGAAGTTGGCGTGTCGACGGTGCCGGGACTTGGCTGTTCTCTCGATGGATTGGGGGTGGTTGTGTTCGGCGCCTGCTGTTGCTGCGTAGCGGTAAGGCAGCTATAAACCAATGGCCATGTTAGCAAACCGGATAAAACCGTGGGAGGGAGCCGTAGCCAAAGCAAGCAGCCGTACCTTCTGTCCCAATGGCACTCCGCTGGCGCTTCCCCAATACCGTTGCGGCCATGACAATAAAAAAGGAAATAACAACCAGAAATCCCCCCGATATAAGTAGAGTCGCACTTTCCCAGTACAGGGGAGTCTAAGGGTTTACAGGAAAGCTTCGGTAGATTCGTGATGGGGTAGAGAAAGGTGGATGTAGATGCAAGTCCCGGGGTATCTCAGCTCGAGCGGCTTTCCGAACAAGGCATAATTGGTCCTGTCGGGAGTCGCGTCTTCGCGCGCCGGGACGCGTCCCAGCCAAAACCACGTGACTAGTTGGTTGCATTGTTAGTAATCATCTGCCTCTCGGCGGATTATCTATATGCCGAGTGGCATTAACAATGTAACTGCGTCACTCAGGTAGGTAGCCTAACTAGTGCTTGCCAGCAAAGGTTTGAAACATCTCATTATCCGCGAGTTCGTTTGACATATATTTTGCATCTGCTACTCAGGCGTGAGTATTCAGCTCGCCTCTCGCTTTATTTCCGTATTTCTTCTTCTAGACGGTAGAATATTTTGCTGTTATTCGCCAACCTTCTGAGAAGCTTGGTGGGGTTTGCATCTGTTTGCATCACTCTTACTTTCAACTTTGCAGATCGATTTCGTTCAGCAACACACTACAAGGTTGCGAAGCGGCTGCAGTTTTACCATATCAAATACATCTAGAGGCGCTTTCCAGGACACATCACTCGCCATGGACGGCGACGTCGTGGCTCAGTTCTCCGAAATCACCGGGTCGACTCCGGAGCTGGCGACCCAGTATCTGCAGCTAACAGAGTTCAATATTGAACAAGCGATGCAGCTTTACTTTGAAAATGACGGAGCACCACTTACGCGCGAACCCGTTCCCACGACATCTACCTCGAATATACCCTCTCGCTCTGGCTACGAAGATGCTTCCGGAGTAGTGCACATCGACTCTGACGACGACGACGCCCAAACTGCTAACCGGGGTGGGGCGTTCGAGGATGATGCGGCCATGGCACGTCGCCTCCAGGAAGAGATGTACGGCGGGCAAACTGCCCCTGAACCTGATGAAGTGCGTGCACCGATGGCCCGCACCACTGAGACTCTTGTCGGACCAGAGGCGGATTTCGGCGGAGATATGCACGAGAACATACTTAGCCAGCTTCGTACACGTCAACGACGAGGCAGTTAGTATCTCACTTCCATTATGTATTTAAGTCGTCTTGCTGATAAGCGCTTACCTTAGACCGCCCTGGCATTTTCAACCAACAAGATACGTCATCAATATGGACCGGCGACGATGAGCAAGAGGAGGCACACCGTGAAAGGCTGGCGGAAGCAACAGGTGGCGCCTCCGAAGCTTCCTCTAAATCAAATCTGCTAGCGGAGATGTACCGACCCCCTTTCGAAATTATGTCAAGGTTGCCTTGGGATCTCGCTCGTGAAGAAGGCCGGGAGCACGAGAAGTGGATTCTAGTGAACATTCAGGACCCATCCATCTTTGATTGCCAGCTTCTGAATAGGGACTTGTGGAAAAACGCTAGCGTCAAGGAGACCATACAAGAACATTTCATATTTCTGCAGTACACCAAGGACGACCCTCGTGCTGGACCGTATATCCAATACTACTTCCAGGCTAGTGATGTTTCTGATAACTATCCACACATCGCCATTATTGATCCTCGCACTGGTGAGCAAATGAAGGCGTGGTCAGGCCCCCCAGTGGTGAAAGCTGCAGACTTTCTGATGCAATTACACGAGTTCCTTGACCGCTACAGCTTGAATCACAATGTCCGAAACCCTGTGGCGAAACGGAAACCAGAAACAAAGGAGAAGAGCATCGATGCTATGACAGAAGAAGAGATGATGGAACTGGCAATGAAGAACAGTCTCGGGGCGGAGGCTGCGCAGTCAAAGAAACTGGAAGACCCGGATGACCTAACCCGGAGCTCTGGCGACGTTAAGGGCAAGGGTAAAGCGGTGGATGATGAGGATGTTGATATGGATAAGGCAGATGAGGACGGGCCGGCGAAGTCTGCATTTTCGTCTATTCCGGGCAACCTGCCGCATGTCGAGCCCCCTGCCGACCCCGCTACAACGACACGCATTCAATTCCGTCATCCTACTGGAAGGGTGATTCGGCGGTTTGCGTTGGACGATCCGGTTAGAAGGATCTATGAATGGTTGAAAGCTGAACCTGCCTTGCCGGACAAAGCTGGGGTTGAGTTCGAACTCAATTCTATGGGTCGCAATTTGATCGATGTTCTAGATGAGAGCGTGGGAGATGCCGGCCTTAAGAACGGAACTGTCATGATAGGGTATATTGAGGATTAAGGCGCTACTAGGCTAGGTGGTATCTCGCCTAGCAATGGATGTGTCGGCTGATCTTCTTGTAACTACAAACGTGAGACGATTTGCCATGGATAATGAACCCCCATTTAATGCATTTCAGGCCTAGTTCACCTTCGTGTGGAAAGCCAACCATTTTGAAACTCTGTAGCCGAGAGATGTGCTCTTTTATAGGTTCCATGGTACACGACCCCCCCCCGCCGGGGGGATCGCCATAGACCAAGTATTATACGTACCCTGGGCTGGATAATGCTGAATCATTTAGAAGCCACTTAATAAAGACCTGGGTGAGGAGTATTAAATCTCTAGCTACATTAGGTATCTAAAACCGAGTACAGCACATTGACCAGATTCATGGTCATCCACGAGCCTTTCAACTTGGCTCCTTTCAACTTGGCTCCCGCAGTTTCACGGAGGACTTGGCGCGTAGGTACTCGCCATACCGATAGAACAGAAGCGGCCCTGGAACAAATGCAAGTGCAAGCAGCCCTAGCAATGTGTTCCCCCACCCGTAATTCAGGCTATGGTACATGGCGGGCCCCGCGAGTGGCAAGAAGGTACTAGAAATATAACGTAGAAGATTATTAGCGCCCAGAGCGGAGGCAGCTGCTTGGGACCCAAAAACATCGACTAGGTACAGTTGTGAGGGCATCTAGATAATCAGCTCATCAGCATTAGCGCGATTGGTGGGGGGCGTCGAGAGACCTACAATCACAAAAAAGGCCCCAAACCCCATGAAGACTGTGCCAATGATAGGCACGATCCAATGAGCCCTGTAGTATGCTGTCCAGCCGTAGAGGATCAAGCCAAGTCCGACAAAAGGACTGAACCAAATCATTAGCAGCAGTCGGTATTCTGGTCGCGCCTGCTGTACCCCATCAGCTTTCATGCGTGCTGCTTGTACCCGCCCATTCAGAACATTGAACAGGAGCATGCTAGCGACTAATGCAACACCCAGGCCTAAGTAGACAAGTCCGGATATAGACGTGCTGAAACTATATTGACCCTCGAACACGCTAGGAAAGGTTGTAAAGAGGAGGTACATCACTCCAAACACCAATGCAACATATAGGGATATGACTAATAGGATGGGCGATTGGAAAAGGAGCATAGTTGGTCGGATCAGGACCTGAACAAGGACCTGTTCTGGTGAGAGCGAAGTATTTGCAAGCTTGGAATGTAAATTCAGTTGGCCAGTAGTAGCACGCAGGCGGGCAGCTTTGCGCTCCAAAATGATCTTGGGGTGGGTTTCGCGCATGATGACCAGTGCTGTGACTCCGGCCACTCCTCCTAGGATCGCGAGCAGCCAGAACGTCCAACGCCAGCCCGGCCCCGCCGCGACAAAGCCCCCAATGACTGGGCCGAGAACCTAGGCGACATCTTAGCCAATGCTTGAGAGGAATTGGAGGCGTGGAGCAATCAGTGACTCACTGGTCCTGCCAGAGGACCCATACTAAATAAAGCCATTGCCACAGCTCGTTTCTGAATAGTTGTAATGTCCGCAATTGTCCCTCCGCCAAGAGCCATCGGGGTACCGCCAGCGCAGCCGGACAGAAACCGGAAGATAAGAAACTGCGCTAGACTCTGGCTGAGTGCATTGCCAAGGATAAAGGCCATAAAGATGACATTTGCCGCGTGGTAAATGGGCACACGTCCGTAGATTTCGCTAAGGGGTGACATGAACATGGGTCCAATAGCAATACCCAGCACATAAAGTGTGACGGCAAGGGTACTGGCAACACTGGAGGTGATGTTTAAGTCAGTCTCGATTTCCTTGATTCCCGGGGCACACATTGTGGGCGCCATGTTCCTGGAGAGAGATTAGCTAGTACGCAGCCACTGAGTTGCATCAACCGAAGCCTACGTGATAAGAGCCAGGATGGAGATGATGACTACATGCGCCCACCTCTTAGATTCTGGCCAGTTGCGAGGGTTGGCTGGGTCATCATCCCCATCCCAGTCGACGATTTCAGTCACTGGAAGAGCACTGTCTTTCATGCTGCCCTTTTCCAGTTGTTTTGGTGTCATACTGCTGATGTCACAGACGTAGATAGCCGAGAGAATGAATACGAACGAAGCCAAGCAAGGTATCAGTCCTTCGCCAGCTAAGAATGGCCATCGATGCGTTTAATAGATGAAAGTGACCGGAGATAGGACAATAGGCGGTTAGAGTCATCTGCAAGATAGGAGGATCGGAAATGTGGATGTCTCCTCCGCGGTCTCCTCCGCGGATGCTTTGCCAACCCCATAGTATAGGGGCGGAGGATCGGAGGGTCGTCGGATCGGACGATCTCAGGAGATCCATGGACCCGCCCAGCGGGGCCCACAATACTCTGTACGAACAAGCCCCCTACGGAGTATGTTCTCATTGTACCTAGGTAGTGTCTGAAGGGAAGCGGAGAGAAAAGACT
Organism: Aspergillus versicolor CBS 583.65; assembly: GCF_001890125.1. Lineage (NCBI taxonomy): Eukaryota > Fungi > Ascomycota > Eurotiomycetes > Eurotiales > Aspergillaceae > Aspergillus > Aspergillus versicolor. Next base: position 2,148,167 of record NW_024467528.1, on the reverse strand, counting down.
TTCGCCAAAGTGGTAAACGTCGTCAAGCTTTCGTATTTGCCTAAAAGAGAAATATCACGAGAAGGCTGCGCTAAGACGGAAGAATGCCTCAGGCAGGAAAACCGGGCATCACGAACACCATCTCCGTTTCTCCTCAAAGAATCAATCATCTAGACGTGAATTCATTCCTTCTCCAGTCTACCCCTAATTTGACGCCCCATGGATGCTTCCCAGTCCGCACAGAAAAGTGACGCTGCCACTCCGTCGCAGCCGGTTTTCAACCCCAGTCGGCGCAGGGAAAAGCCTCAGCTGTCGTGTAATCCGTGCAGGCGTCGAAAGTAAGCACTCTACCACACCCTTTGTACAGAATGTGGCACTGAACCTTGTTTAGATCACGGTGCGATCGCAAGAGGCCATGCTCTTTATGTTCTATACGCGGTCAAACATGTACATATTCAGAGAATAGTTCAACTGTCGCCGCCCCATCAAGGACAGCTCCGACAGCGCCATCAAACACACATGATCGTTTAGTCCAACTGGAACGACTTGTCATGTCTGTCATGTCGAACTCGGCAGCGGTTGCTAACATGCATACCAACACCAATGTACGACAATTGGTGCCAACTCCGACAGATACGATGCCGGAGGATACTCCGATAGATGAGCGTTCAGAGTGTGGAAGTATGAAAATCAGTGCGTCAGAGCTCCGCTACATTGGAGGGGACCACTGGGTTGCCATTTTAGAAGGCATAGCCGATCTCAAAGACCATGTGGATCGAGAAGAACAATTGCGGCTAGCAGAGAGTCCAGGTCAGATCGCGGATGATCCCGAGGATAATAATGGTGACTCAAATGCCCCGGGCCGAGATGGTGCGTTTCTCTTGTATGGATGCCGCCCAACATCTCGAGAAGATATTCTGTCTGCGCTCCCTCCAAGATACGCAGTCGATCGTTATATATCGCGCTACTTCAACTATCTGGATCTCGTCTCAGCCGGTAAGTCCTTTCGACGTTGTCTATCTGTTGTCTATTAATGGCTCATATACTTCGGTGACATCCAGCTGCTGTCCATGCACCCGCTTTCTTGCGAGAGGCAAGTACTCGAACTTGATCCTATCATCCTACGCGTTGAGGATCCAGTACTGACAGGCCCTAGTACGAGGCCTTCTGGGCTGACCCCTCGGCTGTCCCAATAATATGGGTCGGGCTGCTCTTCAGCATGATATGTCTTGCTTGTCTGGCATCAAATCAGCCTGATAACCGCGATAATGAGCTACTATCTCTGCAGGTTGATCTCTACCGCGAAAAGACCGTCCAATGCTTGATCATGGGCGAATATACGAAACCGGGTCCATATGTACTTGAAACCGTCATCAATTATATCTATGCGGAATTCTGCGTTTGTACGGATGCGAATAGAGATATGTGGTATCTCCTTGCCGTGGAAGTTAATCTTGCGATGCGCATGGGTTACCACCGTGATCCTAGCCACTTCCCTGGAATCTTACCTTTCCAGGCTGAGATGCGGCGGCGAGTCTGGGCAACTGTACTCATGAGTGATGTCATGATTTCGAACCAAATGGGGATGCCGCGGATGATCGTGGATTGGAAGTGTGATACTGCCGAGCCAAGGAATTTAAATGATACTGATTTTGACGAAGACACTAGGGAACTGCCACCTCCACGACTAGAAACCGAGCTGACAACAGCTCTAGGGATCATCGCTCGCAGACGAATGTTGAAGGCCCTCGGTATCATTGCAGATCTCACAAGCAGGGTCAAGCCTTGCTCCTATAAAGAGGTTATGCAGGTGGATCGTATCCTTCATGATACTGCTGCCAACATCCCGGCACCCCTGAAGTGGAAATCGATGGCGGCGAGTGTGACCGACTCGCCACAGGTCATTATAGCTCGTTTGTTTATCAGACATATGCTGTACAAGGGTCAGATCATGCTACATCAGCGATTCTTGTGTATGCAGTCTCCATCGGGCAAGCAGGACGGCTTCGATTACTCGCGACAAGCGTGCATTGATGCGTCGATGGGCACTCTCGAGCTTCAGAATGTGCTTGACGAGGAAACTTGCGCTGGAGGTCAACTGCACGAGATGCGATGGCGAGTCACCTCGCTAATGAATCATCAGTTTCTTACTGCAGCAATGATCCTATGCTCCTTATTGCATAATGGGCGAACTATGGAGAGGAAAGATGAAATTCTACGTGGGCTTCAACGTGCCAGAGGGATCTGGATGCGTAGAAGCTCAACTTCGAAAGAAGCAAAGCGAGCCGCAGACACTGTTGGTATTGTGCTTTCGAGGATGGGGGGTGATGGGAGAAGCGAGCCCAACCTCAATGCAGATGCGGGCGGTAGCCTGACTATACCTGACTCCAGCGGTGACTTTGGTTTGGTGTCAGATAACCCTATACCGGGCAACATGGGTTTCCATGACCGTGGGTCTCACGCCTTTGTTATCATACCCAACTGACGATTATCAGCTGACCAGTTCATCATGCCAGAAATTCTGGGAGCTATTTTTCCACCGGTACTAGAGGATCAAAATATGAGCTACAATGCCCATAGCACTGCCCCCCTCCATGACTGGATGTTCATGAACTGGGATAATCCCGGAGGGACATACCACGGTTGACGCTACGCTGTACGGATGTCGATGGGCCATCTTGACAGATGTACTAGGGGGAAAGATGTATGTCTACTGCTAATTTTGACTAAATAGACGACAAAATTGCAGCGTACTACACGCACTAAACCTGGTCACTGAACACATACGGAATTCTCAACTCAGATGTTTAGGCAGCTTGGAATCATGAATTAGCTCACAGTAGTGGCATAAAGCCAACTCGAGAGAGGGCCTCAATACTACACCGTGTCTACACTAGGTGCCTTGACAACTTTCGGTTGCATAAGGGAAATCTTGGTCAATATCGTAGATGCATTGTTTCGCCATTCGCATCCATCGTCCGGAGATGATTATCAGTCTTGGCTCCAGTGGCTCCCGTGAATTTCCTAGGCCGATTCGACGAGTACACGAATACTCCGAATCTGCTTCACTGTCCGATAATCCGAATTCTTGTCAGGGCTTTGTCTTAATTGATCCTTTCTGGTCGTCCGGGGCCATCATCCGATGGCAGGGCACAGGTTTCCATGGGCGTGAACTATATTCCTGCCGGACTCTATGTGAAAGAGGCACACTGTCGTGACATCAAGTTCAACCGTTTCATTCTGCGAGAAGAATCTGGCTCTGAAGCACAAACGGTAAAGGCTGGTGAGCGGGTTCGAGTGCAGCTACAGAGCGCCAGCGGTCCTGATGCAGCCTATACCATCATCCGCGACACATTGGCTCTGCATTTTAAACCCTTGTTGCGAATGACCGAGGAGCAGAAGCTGGATGAAATGGTGGGCCTAGTCGACCAAAGTGTCGACTCTCGAGTCGCGGTTGATATTCGTGCGTGGTTCCTCAAGGAACTTGATGTGGATGTTCCCACACTGAAGATCATGGGCGGTGCATCTATTTCCGACTTGGTCAAGTCTGCTGTTGAGAACATGCCTCAATCTTCAGAAGGGGACGGTGTGGAAAGCCCAGTCAAGCCAGTCGGAAAGGAGATGTCTTCCCCGTTCCCAGCTAAGCCAGAGGAACTTCTTCTTCGCCCCCGTTCAGAGAGAGCCCCGACCACCTCCACACCTCTGTCGTCAGGCAGCCCGATTTTCATGCCTGCTCGGGTCACCACTCCGACCTTTTTATCGACTCTGGCCGCACATCTCCGCCGCGGGATTATTTCGACAAGAGTTCCACGGCATCGGAGAAACCAATGGTCATCGATGGGCTGGAGTCGGGAATTTAGGAAGGAAATGCTTGGGGATCCAGATAGTTATCATTTTCATTTGATGTGCGAGAACAGTGGTTTTTTGACAACGGTTCCCTGTTCACTGGATAAAGGTTATGGAGTAAAGCAGAAATAGGATTTGTGATATTGATAATTGCTGTGCACACCGCCTTTAGAATCCACTCTTACCGCCTGGCAGAATAGACCCCCGCGCTGGCCCCAATCATCGTCCGTCATGGCATTATTATTGTTTTGTTGCTGTTGTCGTTGCTGTTGTCACGGTCCTCGTCATTAACTCCCTGGTGGATTATGATGCAAGGAATCTTTCAATTTGGCCCCCTTTATTCCCAATACCTTATTTGCTCCTCATGACTTGACCCTCGGCTTAAGCAAGGAAGGATTGGCATGTCTTGCTTTCTATACGGTAAGACTCAGCCGCTCACTGCCCGCTTTTGTTGACGTCGAGACGCCACAACAATAGAAGTGGAACTGCCATCGCAACACTTCTGTAACTTATCTCGATAGCTTCCTTCATTTTCTGGATTTCCTTGTTTATCAATTTCCGAGATCTGTTCCTGTTGCGCTTTGCCCTTCCCTTCCATCGCGAAGAATACGCCCTTGATAGGTAAGGTGGCACCACTACGACCATTCCTTATCGGAGCCGATGATCATTATATAATACGGTTTCCCAGTATGGCTCTATATGTACTATGCTGGAATTGCATTGGGCCTCTTGTTGCTAACCTGGTGCTGCGTTACAGAAGTCTAGTAGAGGATTTACGAATACTCGAAGGGTCGAAATGGAAGGCCTAGTGGATCCAGAGACGCTTTACATGAAGCAGAATTGCATTGGTATGTGTCAACAATAGTAACCATACTGTTTGACAATGTTCCTAACTTTAGCTTAGGTGGTGGAAGCTTCGGACGGGTGTACAAAGGGTATGACACCTGGCCCTCCCCTCCTCAGAATTACAATCTTAATACGAACGGCATACTACAGTGTCGATAAACGTAACGGAAAGTCAGTCGCGATCAAGATAATCGATGTCGAAAACGCCGAGGATGAAGTTGAGGATATCATCCAGGAAATCGCTATCCTGTCAGAACTCAACTCGCAGTACGTGACAAGATATCATGGATCATACTTGAAGGGTTCCAGTCTTTGGATTGTCATGGAATTCTGCTCTGGGGGTAGCTGCTCTGATTTAATGCGTCCGGGGCCTATTCCAGAGGAATATATTGTCATCATTATCCGTGAACTCCTCAAGGGGTTGGATTATCTACACAGCGACAAAAAGCTACATCGCGATGTCAAAGGTGCGTTTGCTTCAGCCACTTTAACCATCCTCAATGAAGGCAAAAAAAAAAAAAAACTAACGGCGTATTTTCGGCAGCTGCTAACGTTCTTCTGTCATCGGCCGGCCAAGTGAAGCTGGCAGACTTCGGAGTTTCCAGCCAACTGTCAGCTACCATGACAAAGAAAAACACTTTTGTGGGAACCCCTTTTTGGATGGCCCCCGAGGTAATCAAGCAGTCAGGATACGATTACAAGGCTGATATTTGGTCCCTCGGGATAACCGCAATTGAGTTGGCCAACGGAGAACCTCCATACTCAGACATCCATCCCATGAAAGTCCTGTTCCTGATTCCTAAGAATCCTCCCCCTACGCTGCAAGGTGAATACAGCAAACCCTTCAAGAATTTTGTTGAGCTGTGTTTGCGGCGCGACCCGCGAGAGCGACCAACAGCCAAAGAGTTGCTCGAGCATCCTTTCATTAAGCGGGCGAAGAAGACCAATTACCTAACAGAGCTGATCGAGCGCTATGAGCGCTGGCAGGCCGTGAGTGGGAATAAGAAGGCCGATGAGGACGAATATTTGGATCATGAGCCTCCATCAGTTTCAACAACAACTGAGGAGGAGGATGATCTCTGGGATTTTGGCACGGTTCGCCCAGTGGGCCGAGGACACGCTCTGAATCCGATGAAAAAGACGGATCTTAATGTTCGTGACCAGGGAACAAGGGACCGAGATCCCAAAGCTGATTTGACCCGAAAGGAGGTTCCCAAATCGAATAACGTTCCACCTCCTTCGTTTACACAAGCCAACAGCACGCCTTTGGTTTCACCCAAGCCGTCATCGCCGACAAAAGTTCCATTGCCCCCTTCCCCAGCGAAGTCGACGCATTTTGACAACTTGCCCAAAACACCTTCACATCTTCCCCAACCAACACATCAGCATCTTAAGGAAAGCCCAGGCACTGAATACGACCGAGCTCTGCAGCAATCTTTAGCGCAGGACTTGAGCTTCCTCCAACTGGACCGTTCGCCGGGAGCCCCAGTGTCGACTGTTGTAGAAAGAGAGACCCCTCTCTCATCACCGTTGTCACATCAATCGCGCGCGTCGTCCTCGATAGAGGCGCCAACTTCCCATGGACTTATGGCAGGGTCTCCCTCTCGGAGACCCACAGAACAGCATGTTAGGGCTGGGATGGAATCACCACGCGTGCAGCCTCCATTGTTTTCTCAGCCACAGCCGCAGCTGCGATCCCATTCACCTCCACGCCCTCCCCCAACACCGAAACATACATCCCCGCCGCCACAACCCCAACTCCAACCCCAAAATCATCCACATCCGCCATTACACAGTTCACCATCCAATCAAACCGCTCCGAGTAATCATCAATTAAATAAACCCGCCCCTTCAAACACACAGGTAACAGGGCAAACACGGGAATCCCACGATATAACAGCCCTAAGCAGCGTCATTGTTCCTGCTTTAAGAGAAGCCATCCGCCGCCGTTCCCGATGTTTAGATCATGCAACTCGTTCAGCGGTAGCCCACGATGGCGAAAGCCTAAAAGCATCGTTGGAGCTCCAGTCTCGCAGAGAACATGCTCAAGAAATGATAGAATCATTATCCAGCGACCTGCGAAGTGTTCTCACCAGGATTGATCGCTGGGACAATGACGCCCCCGTTGGTATGGGAGCTGGCATTCCCTCCTTCCTCGAAGGATTCCTTGAAGAGATCCTTGTCAGGATTGAGCCAGGTGATGAAGATTAGTTCAAACAGGCATTGAACTGCGATTTTATTTCTTTTTCGTTTCGATTTTTTGTTTTAGCGACCTTCCTTGCCAGTGCTGCCTTCTCCCTTTTCCCTAGTGCTCTTAGGATACATGTGGTGTCCTACTTGCTCTTTCTGCGGAGGCTCGAAAGTTCGAGTCCCCTCCGTTTTCTGTTCATCTACACCGTGTTTCTGGATCCTCTGGTTTGCTCCTTAAGAAAGCCATCCAATGCGTGCAGTTGTGATGGGAGAGAAACCCGTTGCGACTTGTATGTTGGCTTGGCAACTTAACGGCACAAAAGAGACGGGTTCGTAAATTCGTTCAAGGGTTCTTTTGTTTCCACTCCTTATTATGTCTCTATACACGGCTGGTCCTTTAGATTTCTCAATCTTAAGCAAGATATTTCACGGGGTCTAGGTTTTTCATAGTAGGTTATTGATAACTGGCATGGCAGAAGAACTGCTTTTGGCCCTTGCACCAATAAGGGTGACGTAGTCTTGTAAAATTAACTAGGTCAATGGTAACCAAGGAACTAGTTATGCAAAGCATCTTCTTTGGCTATCTTATGACGAACGGGGCAAATAGCATGAATGCGTTGCCGGGTTCCAAGTTGGACGCAGAACACGACCAAGGCTTATCGTATTCTTCCGGTCCATAACTGGGCTCGAACCTGGCTCCCAATGCCATTCCATGGTCTAGGACGTTTGTATGTTCCATGTGTCCGGGAACGTGATCTGGTTGACCTTTCGGTGTTGCAGCTCTTCAATCGTGATTAGATCTAACCACATGTGTTTATCTGACGGACAGCACTTTTCTCGCCTGGTCGACTTTAATTCATGCTGTTAAAAGCGGCATAGTGAAGCTCTGGACTACAGGTATAAGACTCTTCGAGATCAATTTGACCTTCTTCCCCGGCCGTGGTTAACCCCCAGGGCGGAATAGCCAGTCTGTTTCGGGGGTCGGAATCAAGTAATTCGTAATGTTAAATTCGTTCGTGTTGGTGGAGGTGTTATCCACTGGGAGTTGATTCGAATTTCCGGCCCCAGTTAGCCCAGTTATCGACATAGGGTTATTGACAGGCTCTGCCATGTCAATATTGTTGATATCAGGAGTTCGGCCGGCAGGAACTCGTGGGACATTAAAGAAGCCGAAGACATCAAGATATTCCAGTTCGTTTGGTGCTAGGTTTCGTGACAGTAGCCCAGTTGGCTGTGCTGTAGGCTGGCTAGCAGTTGGTGAAGAACGGGGTTGCCGAGATATCAAAAAGTCTAGGTCGAAAGCGCACCGACGCATGTCCGCGAGTATCTTGACAGTAGACGGCGTGGATCTGTCGCCATCAACGGCGCCAGCTTGTTGGTATTCGCCATACTCATCAAGCACTCGCTGTAATATTGTGCTGTAGCGCTCCGCAACTTTCCAATATTTACCCATACGAAAAAGAGTGTCAACGATGAACACTATATCGGGGCTGACTGTATGGGCGATCGTAGAGCCATGGACGAGCAGCAAACGCGCAGAAACCCATAGTGTAAACGCAAAAGGTGGTCCAAGCTTGTCCAAGATGTTATTGTTAACCACGAATCGAGTAACTGAAAGAATATTGTCGACCGCAAGCAAACACCGTTGGCTAGCACTGTATGATGGCGTAAAAATTGGGGACCTGGTGGTGGGATACGCTGCAGAAGAATGGAGCCGAATAACTGCTCTATCGGGCTATTAACGCTGGCCATAGAGAGCAGAAACTGCAGCTCTTAAACAGAATAATTTAATCCTAGGTTGACTTACGTTTGATAAACGGAATGTAATTGAACCCATTCACAATGGTGTCCTTTGTGTTTTGAGCCACTGAACGCTCGAGAGGCATTTTCGTAGGTATATTCAGTAGGAAGATTGAATTCCCAGGTGGTTAAGTCACTATCCAGTTTACGGTAGGTTGCTTGCCACTCTTCGACATCAGATAGTGCCCCAATATCAACGGGTCGCTTGAGGAAAACATGTATCCGCGAGAGAATACCAAGTATCTCCACATAGAGCCCAAATGATCCGACATTCTCAGAGCGAATGAGATTATCTGGGCGGTCATTCGATGATTGGAACCATCTCGTTTCGACTGGCTGATTCTTGATAAAGTACTCATCTTTGCAAGGAAGTTTGCGATCGATGTCTTTATCATCCAAAGCAAAGTCGAAAGCCGTTGCCAGAGTTGAATACCGGTCGAGAAGGTATACCATCCAGAAGAGTCGACGTCTGCCTTCATCTTCAATCCACGATTCCGATTCGGGAAGCGTAACTGCGCGTAGTGTATATATGGACGGATACACCGGAGATATAAGAGTTGACTTCGCCTCGACAGCTAGCCCTAATTGGACCACAGATCTTGTTATCAATGCGAGTAATTTCCAACCAGGTGGCCCATTCGATGACCCGACTAAATCAAGGGCGAGAATCACTAGGGCCTGGAGTGCCTTTACTGAAGAGTTCTCCAGACCATAGAGCAAGACTTTTTGCTTCGAACAATCGTGATACCGTTTTCGGTTTTGTTCAGTGAGTCGACTGTCGCTTGAGAAGCGAAGAGCGGTTGCAACAATAGCATAAAGCACCATGCGGTCAGCCTCTTCAAGAGGAGCAGGTCCAAAGAAGGTGTCTAGTGTGGTTCTTCGATGAAGGATTGGACACCAGGTATTTAGGTGCTCGAAGTAGAGATCAACTAATGCATACAGAAGGTCGTAAGGGGGGAGGTCAAGCTCAGGGTCGGAAAACGACTGTTCTTGATTAGCGAACAAACTGACAGGCACTTTCAAAGACGACTCGTTATCATTGAAGTCGTTCTGCGAAGTAGTGTTTGTAATCTGTGGTAAGGAAGTTACAGAGGGAAGAGGGCCAGTGAGGTGGCTCTGAATAGAATTCTTCACCGAGACGTCCGTCGGACTAGTGATAGAGGGCTCGGGCGGGCGGGGAGCCGAGGGTACGGATGACGGTTCTTGCATGTAGAACGGATTCCGTGGACTCGGTCCATGTGCTGCAGAGGGTTCCGATGGCGAACTATAAGATAAAGCTCCGGGGTGATGAAGATCATGCGACCCCCTGGGTTGACTTTGGAGAATATGTGTTTCGATGAGACGGGCTTGCGTCTGGATGATGTCCTCCAGCCTGTCTGTTGGTTCCCGAGTAAGAAAACAAGAACACAACTCTGGAATAATAGCGACAGGTTGGGGAGTACATACCTAGGCGTTGTTCTAGCTCCTTCCCGTAACCTGCACGAAGGCCAGGCTTCTTTCTTTCTTTGTACTCGCACACCTGGGCATTGCGTGTACACCACCCACAACTTGGTTGGGCCCGGTCTAAGTTGTTAGATATCGAACACTGGCAACAAGACAAGGTGACGGATATTGAGGGTCATACCACACTTCACCTTCCGTTGCTTGCATAATTCGCACCTAAGGTTGTCAATCCAGCTGTTCAGGCAAACTTCTGCGGTATAAGTGACGATCCTGCCATAACAGGAGACACACTACATTGTAGATATCCCGTGCCGGATATCCCGCTGGGGCAAAGAGGTACTAACGATACTGTGAGTGGCCGCCTGCGTTTCAAGCCACGCGATGATCCATTTTGCGCAGCACCAGTATCACTGTCAATGGCAGACCAAGACTCATCGGCACTGTGATCTTTATCCAGGTCAAAAGCCGGATTTGAAGTAGGTGGAGGCGATTGCTGCGACGGGGCCGCAGAAGCAGTGTTCGGCATGGTGTGTAGCGAGGTTGGGCTTTGGGGGAACGAGCTCCATCCACCTTCAATGGCGGAAGCGCATAATGAGCGGGAGAGGGGTTCAGATCGACGAAGATAAAGAGGCGGGGCTCGACGAAGGATGATAATTGGAAGACCCGCAAGCTCAAGCTGACAAGTTCTTTTTTTCTCGCGTTTGAAGGTGAAGAGGAGAGGGAAGTCCGGGGAGAGAAGGAGAATGACCAAGAGGGAAAGCGCACTTCGGCCCAGTAGTGAGTCCTGAGCACTGGGCACATGCCTGCCACTGTGGAGGAGCTTCCGGGGTTGTGCCTGAGGCAGTGCGGTATAATCCTTACTAATACGGCTTGGTCGTGCATAACCCCCGCAAAAACGAGGCTTGGCAAATCTCCGCAAATCTCCAGCGAAAGTACAATTTGTTTACTGAGCACGGCGAGGCACCCCCTGTGCTTACTGATGATTCTGGGGGAACTGAAACACCGCCGTTGATCTGCCGTCGAAAGGGAGTCGAAAAAAATCAAGGAACCGAGACCACAATATTAGCCGACAGGCTGGCTTTCCGCGTCGCTGATCTCGGGGGAGCATTGCCCCGAGCCTAGGACTTGCTCCGAAGCCTGCCACATGCCCCTCTGTGCCGGCGAGACCAAGGCCCTCAAATATCCCCGGCTGCCCTCGTGGGACATTTCGTGCTTCCTTCATTCTTCTTTCTTATTTATCCCCTCTTCTCCCATAGATTAGCGCAGTGTCTCCTCTGCCTGTTATCATCACCATGGCTTCTACTACAGCAACATTTCCCCGCATCAAGGAGATTCGCACATTCCTCATCGATGGTGTTGGATCCGGCGGTGATTATCACAATGTATGTTTTCTCACGCTTCGTCCATTCTACTCCTTCAAATGATCTCGCGTCCAATGTGTTTACCGTGCAATGCTTATACCATCGTTTACTAGGTCAAAGGCGGCCACTGGCTGATCGATAGCGACATCTCTACTCCCATGACGCGATGGGCACAATATAGGGGATCACGAACATCCTGGGGTATCAATGTGCTGGGATCTTTCTGCGTGGAAATTGAAACAACCGATGGGTCCAAGGGCTTTGCCACCGGCTTTGGTGGCCCTCCTGCTTGCTGGCTCGCACACCAACACTTTGAACGTTTCCTGATTGGCGCAGGTATGCCGAACTATCCTTGCCTGTATGCCGGGAGAACTGAGTCTAACTAACATATGTAAAAGACCCTCGCGATGTCAACGAGCTCTTCGAAAAGATGTACCGAGGATCTATGTTCTACGGCAGGAAAGGTCTTCCCATCGCCGTCATCTCCGTGATCGATCTCGCTCTCTGGGATCTCGTCGGAAAGATTCGCAATGAGCCGGTATACAAGCTCATCGGCGGAGCCACGCGCTCCCGTCTAGACTTCTACTGCACAGGACCTCAACCTGGGTCTGCAAAGGCAGCGGGCTTCGTCGGCGCAAAGGTTGCTCTTCCTCATGGGCCGGACGAGGGAGTCGAGGGACTTGTCAAGAACATTGAATACCTCCGCAAACAGCGCGAGAGCGTTGGGCCTAACTTCCCCCTCCGTGTCGACTGTTACATGTCCCTGAATGTCCCCTACACCATTGAATTAGTCAAGCGCGCCGAAGCTGAGGGCCTGCACATCGACTGGTGGGAGGAATGTCTCACTCCCGATGACTTTGACGGCCAGGCCCTGCTCAAGCGCGCTCATCCCACCGTCAAGTTCACCACCGGCGAACACGAGTACTCCCGCTTCGGCTTCCGCAAGCTCGTCGAGGGCCGCAACATCGACATCATTCAGCCCGATGTCATGTGGCTTGGCGGCCTCACGGAACTGCTCAAGGTCTCTGCCCTCGCTGCCGCATATGACATCCCTGTCGTCCCTCACGCCTCCGGCCCTTACTCCTACCACTTCGTCGTCTCGCAGCCCAACACCCCGTTCCAAGAGTACCTCGCCAACTCGCCAGATGGCCACACCGTCGAGCCAGTATTCGGCAACCTCTTCCTCAACGAACCAATCCCTACAAAGGGCTACCTGGATGTTTCTATCCTCGACAAGCCTGGCTTCGGTCTAGAACTTAACCCTTCTGCTCCTCTGATTCCTGCCGCTTCAGTCCTCAACCCCGCCCCCGCCAGAAGTCTTGCTCCACCGACCACAGAACAAGATAAGACTGGAGCAAACGGGGCATCTCATTAACCTTCCTGCGTCAATAAACTCAATCCCCCATTTATGATTATATGTATATAACGGTTTTATTACCTTTTTTCTTTTTCTCTATTTTTTTTCATTTTTGCATGTCCAGGATTTCGGACTTGATAGACGGAAATATTAAGATCCTTCAATAACCAATTCCTCCCCAACGTACATATTCTCAAGCGCATACGTAGCAACCCCTACCATAAAAGAGAACATACAAACAAGAATGCCTAGCCTACATACCTACAAGGCAAGATTGGATTTTAGTTCAACAATGTAATCACCAGCAAGACAACGGAGCCTTCCCCGTGGCGCTCCCTCCGAACCTCCGGCCCATCCGCACACATCCCCTTCCGTCCCGACAACTGGTGGGACTGCGGGGCATCTCGGGCCATCAATAGCACGAGCAAGCAGCGCAGTCCCCCGCCACGGAATTCCTCCACCAATGACTAGTTGACTAAGCCGCCGGCTTGTTTGAATGGATCGGGTTCTCCGGCCGGACGGTCAGGAGCTGTCGTGACACCGTGTGCGACTTCCAATCTTGGATGAAGGGGATGCTCGACCCTTGACGCTTCCAAGAGCCGGGTGTTGTGGCTAATAGTGTTATTTTACCCGGGCGATCTTCGGTAGTATTTATTGAGATCTAGATGATGCCTGCATAAGGCGGGGTAGACGTTTTCTACGTACTAAAGTGTTAAGCAGCAGTATTGAGTACGAGGTGGTCTAGAAGCGAGTGATACTAATCCAATAGACGGCATGATATTCAACTTCGTCATCTATGTAAATCCAATGGCAGGGATATCGTGTTCTGTCCTGCAGCGCCTTATGATAAAACGGGTGAAAAGAGAAGAAAACAAAAACGAAACTATTCCAACCTAGCGCAGCAAAGGGGATATCGACAGTGGGGAATATAAATATAATACAGGAGAAGTGAAAATGGTGAGCAATCATGGCATGAGATAAGAAGGAAAATCGAGCGTAAATAACAAAGGAAAATCATAAGCACTTGCTCCCCATTCACCTGTGCCATCGCTGTTAGTGATAACTCGAATTGCCTGTATGATAGGATAATATAACTCGACATTCTTTCAAGTCATACCAGACGTGGCGGAAGATGATCAACTGTTTATGGTGTAAACAGGTGGGAGGCTAGTGCAAAGATAAACTATCACATAGGAAAAAAAAAAAAAAAAAAAGGGTAGAATGCGGTCAAAGCATTGCGCGCCTTTCCACATATCTACCTAGTCCTCCACTCTTCACGCAGAATTAAACTGCAGTTTGTTGAGGAGGGTAATGCCCAGGAATGTGCAATTCGATGGTGGAAATGCTGTTCTTGGTGTGTGCAGCAGGTCTCTTGGGAACTTCGATTGAGTTGCGCATGCTGTCGTGGAGCGATGACACGCCAGAGCGGAGTGAGCGGGGCCTCTTCTTGAATTCGGCATCGTCATCTGACTCTTCTTCAACGGATGTTGGGACAGTAGTCGCCGTATTGTGTGTGTGCTCGGTCACGTTTGAGTTTGTAAATGCCGTTGATGAGCTTTCACCGCGGTTTCGCTGGCGAGGTGACGAGACGTGATCCCGTGTCGCAGTTGAACTGAGTCCGGCAACATATATTGGGTTTGTGGATTGTTCTTGAGAGTATTCATTATTGACACGATTTTCAATGGTAGTGGGCGGTTGTTGGCCGTGGTGATTGAAAGAGTTGGTTGAAGACATCCAGTTTCCCTGCTCATTGTCGTAGCCGTCTATGGGGAACCGCTGGGCCGCCCCCGCACTGCTTGCGGTCCTACTCTGGTTCGAATTTTGAATTGAATCAAAATCTCGGTCATTGTAGAAGCGGTCGCCTCTGCCAGTAAAGTGTCCACCATCAGGTAGCGAACCTGCAGCAGCTAGCACATCTCTCTCTCCAGAGCTCTCCCCGCTTGAAGGGGACATCGGGGCGTGCAGATGACGATCGATATTCACATCGCTAGGGAACTTCCCACCGGGCTCGCGGGGCTGAGAAGTTGGGCGCTCTTGGTTCATCACGACTGATCCGGCAGAGTATGGGGTTCGGTCTGCTTCATCTTCATCCATTACTCCATCACTGCTGCTCCGAAAGCTGGCTCCGCTGACGGTACGTACATGTTGCCTAACGTACGCATTCCGAGCCTCTCCTGTCATGGAGATCAGCCTCTCAATATCCTCGTACCATGCCATCATTGTCTCGTAAGACTCTGCCCTAAACACCCACGAATGGCCGCGGTGCATGGTTCCCGTCTGTCGTCCCTTCAGCATGAACTTGTGCGACGTCGAGTCCGGCTGCGAATGAGAGCCGAGCTTCTGTTCCGGAAGGTATAATGACATCACTGGCGTCTGCCACGCGACGCCGTCCGCCGACTTGAACTCATGCAGATGAGTCGGTGACAAAACATACCTGGAATAATATTAGAAGGTCCAAGGATATAAAACAAGAGCAAACTAACCATCCAGGAGCGTAGCTCTTGAGATATTTGCTCTTACGCTCCAGCATCCCCGACCTAACCTCAGCGGCGGCCGGGTGCTCCTTGCCAGGATACGAGATATTGTCAACATCTCGAATACGAACGCGGGGGTCCACCATTTCATCAGTGTTTGCGACAAACGTGTTCCATTCGTGGTCGTGTGGCATAGAGACCGGCCCCACGCGCATTTTGTCAGCAGTGTCGAGCGTATGATCCGCCTCGCGCTTCAGAATACCAGCATAAGCGTTGTAAGCCTTCTGGATCTCGCCAACCACAATGGACTCAAGCTCGCGGCCAGAGTTCTCAAGATTCAAGTACGCCTGGTAACAGGGTTAGCAAAAAAGGAATACCAAACGGCGAAATGCGGTTAACGTACTCGATGAAGGTAGTTTTCCTCCTCAATTTGCTTTTCAATCTGCTTCTCAACGCTCAGGCGGACTATGAACGGATCGCCCTTGCCTGATGTGGCACCAGGGTCTGTGTCCACTAGCCCTAATGCCTCCTGAAGATGTCGGACAGACTTCCGAGTGACGTCGACTTCCTTATCGACAGAGTTGCGGAAATCGCCCGAAAGCCCCTTGATCTCTTTGGTTTTCTTTTGCAGATCATTTCGAAGCCCTATTAGCTGGTTGACAACTTCATTCTCCACCTCTGCCGCTTTGTTCATTTCGAGGTGTGCTTGCCGGTGGAAGTCTGTTAGAATTTCAGTCGCATCTCCAAGTCCGCCTGATTTGAGGAATGTTGATGGAAGCGACGTATTGTTCAGGATATTTGTCGAGGAGAGATACAGCTTCGCCCGTGCTTCATAGGACTTTTGGAGCTCTTTGAAAAACATAATCAGATCCTTAAGAACCTTGCGCCAAGCTATATTCAAGTTAATATTGAGATATTGGTTTGAAAATGACTTCGGAACCTTGACTTACCCTGGAATCGCTCTGCCAGGACCTCTGTCGGATTTCCAGTGGTCGGAACGGGAATGTAGAAGGCGCTGTTCATATCTTCGTCCCCATCCACGTTATATTTCTCTCTGTCACCTAGGGCCAGGCTTCTCACACTTCCAGCACGCATACTGCGTCGGCTTCCACTGCGACGCAGGCTGCCTCTTTTACTTAAGGACGACTTTTTCTTCAAAGTGCCGGATCGGGTTGGTGTTGCGGATCGGGAATGTGACATCTGAGACTGTGACCGTTGTATTCCTGAAGGCCCCTCGGCTGTAGAACCACGCATACTCATTGCATCCAACTCTTCATGAAATCGCCCGTAGTGATTGAGGGGTGATGGATTGACAGCACCTGAAGCAACATTATAATTGGAACCAGGAGCGGCGATCGAGTTAGGGCGGGAGCCTGATCGTCCTCCATAGCCCCGACTCGACATCAGAGAAGCATGGGGCTGTGATGCAGGACCAAATGGGTCCTGTACAGGTGTTTGCGACCGCAGTATTGTTGCCATTGCGGGGTCGTGCTCAGAGGGCGAAACAGAAGAGGGGGAGTAGAGGCAGTCAAGAGGCGAACAGGGCGGTGCAAACCAAAGCGAGCGGCAACATCAATAATGGACCCAATCAGTGACAAGAGGCGGATGCAAGAGCAGCAGGCAGACAATTTGAAAGAAAGAGAAAGAGGCAAGATAATAATTGATTGACGCAGAAGCACGATAGGAGAGAATGTCCCCTTTCGCTTTTTACTCTTTGGGGATGGGCGGTTTGGTTACCAGGCGAACGGGGCGGCGGAAATTGGTCGATGGGCGATAGCTGGCAAAGGCCTGGAGCGGACTGTTTGCGGGGGTGCTTTTCGTCCCTAGCAGGTAACTAGCGACTCGCCGATAATAATAGCAGACTAGTCGTAAGGAGAACCGGAATGAATAATATCAGGAGAATCGGTCAATAAAAGTGCCTGGGCGATCGGAATGTGGTTATGTATGGGGCCCACCGGGCCAGGGAAAGGAGGAATGGATGCGCAGACTGCAGTTGATTTCCAAAGTTCCAGGGCTCCTTGATAATGGATGATGAAATGAGTTGATAGGTACCAGCAAATTCCAGGGCTGAATGACAGCGACCAAGGAGGGGTTAAGAAGCAGAACAAGAAACTGAAAGGCCTCGGATGACGTCGACTTCTGGACGATGCGACCTTTGGTCAATGATGACGCCCAAGACGAGCACTTGCAACTACACCCAGAGTTCCAGCACCACGAACGGGCGGCTTCTCCGGACCCATTGACATCGTGGATCCTGACTCGCCATGATCCGATAGTTTGTTTGAGTGATGGTTCCTCAGTGGTGTCTTCATATTTCCCAAAGTTCACTGGGTGAATATGATCAGGTTATCCAGAGTTTACTGCCCGTACCCGAGGCACACACCCTCGCTACCAAAGATGTGGCACATGCAGAGAGCAAGCTATCATTGCGTATATCGCGGTAACGATGTCTATGCTTCGATGGCAAAATCAGGAGAAATGCCGCTGCCTACACAAGCCCACTCTAATTTCCCGCTCAGGAGCTGCTCAGGTACAGAAGCAGCAGGATCATTCTCTTCACAACTCTGGATTATTGAATTCAAACGGCCCCTTACGACCCAGCGTGGCTTGGTCAGCCCAACTTTGGGGATCGCAGCATCGGAAAGGGTTGATGCCTGTGGCGATGGGATTAGGGAGGCCCAATCGCCTTGAAATGCAGTGGATCTTCAGCCCACAGCAATCTCCTTCTTGGTCGTGAAGTCCCATCCCATTTCCGCAGCGCTAGTGGCGAATCTCATCAAACGGGTGGAAAAAGGAGAAGCATCTCCATCCATCCATCCTAGCGGATCTTTCCTTTTAGGGGAATTGAAGTGTTCCTCCCGGCGTCGACGTCATGCACGGTGCATCAATCACTAATGATTATCGCGGTTCGTTCCAAAGGTTCGGCCGATCGACCCTGCCTGTCTTCCCCAAGTTGTTGGGTTGTTGGAGAAGGTAAAAAGTACCGACAATTACGAAGGTGTAGACCACTCTTGAGGCCTCTCTATCTGGAAAGCTTCTCCTAGCATACCTTTCAATTACTGGCTATATGGACGGCCTTGGTGTATACCAGTGGCGCTGTAAGGTTCTTGTTTGCTAACCCAATACTACATGACCTATTTCTTACCTCAATATGAGATCTCAACCTTCTAACACCATCACGTCCATCACATAATACTGATATCAAATTCAAGTCCTTCTGTCATGGATTACCTACTGACTCCTGAGAAAGGGGTCATCAAATCTGATATCACAATGCAGGTCCACCATCTGCAGTGGAAAAGCACGTTGTGCTCCTGCACCTCCACACCTAATTATAGGATAATTAAGGCCCGTACCGTCCTCATTTCTCCTTCATGGGGCGGAAGGATCGGTTCATTCCAGAAAATTCGGGCCCCTAAGTCTGTTTACCAGGGGCCCCTTTTGTAAGACGGATTACTATCGGTCCATCTCCTCCGTACGTAAATAGGAGAAGGCTGAGGAAGCGTCAAAGTACAGACCCATAATTTCAGCCCTCGCCCTTTTTAAAGACATAATAATAGGGGCGATGGCATGACAGGCTGTTAGTCTATCAAGCTCCACCATTGATCGAGGCATTCCCGAAGTTCGAACGGGTCTGCCAGCAAGCCTAGCATGGTGTTATGATTTATGAAGTTATGATTCTCGAACATGGCCCCTGGAGTTCGGGACGTCGGTGTTTTTGACATGCGAACCACGCGGCAATTATCCGTCCTAGCCCGATCGAATCATTCTAGACGAGTGGCTTGAAGTCTCTCTTGTTGTATAACAACCTCGAGCCATGCAGGAACACGAAACCTGGAATGATATTGCATTTGAAATACTCCAGTTATGCCACCTTTTATGCACGTTGATGATTTGATAAAGCTACGCTCTAATTGGCTGGTAGGACACCGCCAAGATCAAGGGCCGTGAGTAAAAAAGCAATATAAACAAAAGAAACCTTTATTGTATGTCTGTTTAACGAGGCCATTCGATATATTGAAAGTAATTTTACAGAGACTGGACAAGAGACGCCGATGTGAACCGATTTTATGACGCGGGAGCACTGGTAGGGACGTCAATTCCGTACGCCTCCTTAATCCGCTCTCGCCGTCTCTCTTGGTATCCGGGGCCGTAAATTCCTGATAATAATGAAGTTAGCGGGGCCGTATTTGATACACGGAAGGGGGTTCACTCAAGCCAACGTACCTCGTCCCTCACCCAGCTCGGCCAGCGTCTGCTCACCGGAGGTCCTCCATTGTGTTCGCAGCTGTTCCCGACGCTCGAATTCATCAACATCACGGTTCTTCTTGTAGCCAAACAATGATCCACCGGTGTACTCGAATGCACCCATTGCGGTGGCCAGCGCCGCACCGTGACCAAGAAGGGCGGGGAATGTGCGGGCTAAACTGTCATCAGTACAGACCCTACATCAAGATCATGCAAACCTACCTCGCAGACCGAGGATTGCACCGGAAAAGAAACCACCAAGGACAACGTTCCAAACGTCCTCCGTCTCTCGTAGGTTGGCGGACGAAGTCTTCACAAACTCATAGGTACCTCCCATAGCGGCTGGTTAAACGTTAGAAACAAACTCAGAAAGACAGCCCTTAATTATCAATCAGATCATACCGAAAATACCAATTGTGCCACCACTCCGAACGAAGACTCCCCATGGTCCCACGTTCTGCCGGGCGAGGGTGTTCTGAACAGCGGATGCGAAGAGACCGACGGAGCCCGTGAGCCCCGTCGTCTTCATCGTCCGGGAGATGGTGTCTTGAGGGTGATAATGGTGGTCTTCCGCGGACGAGCCCATGATGGCGGTTGTTGGTGACAATGCGAACGCTGGAGCTCAAAGTGGACTTGGACGAGGTCGGCTGTGGTGCGTGACGATGAGTTCTAGGAAGCCGGAGTTTCTGCCACCCGTCACCGCCCACCTGCCCTGCTTGAAGCTACAGATGATGTCGCCAGTTATTGTGAGCAGACGTGAACAGGCCCCAGGCCTTCTATCTTTATTATTTTATTTGAACTTCGAGTGCTTTGGAGATACATACTCACGAATATCGAATCCCGAGCGAACCCTTGCTGCTGTCATTCATCCGCAGACATACTTAGCGCTTGGGTTGAGCTCCCCGCGCTCATTATTCCGGCAGCATCCCACCGTGATCGAATAGTTCTACATAACAGAAAGTTATCCGTCGGCCGGTAACCCAACACGAGCATCTCACTGCATAATACATGGAAGCGTTATAAATTTATTCTACTACCTACGAGCCGGTCCTCCCACTAAAACCAGGAGAGGATACCCTCATGTCGTCCGTTCGCAGCGCAGGTTGGTAGTTTCAACGAATCTGGAGATCACAAAATGCTTATACTTGTATGATATGATTTAGGCAAGACTGCGCCCCGTTTTGTACAAGATTTATTCGACTATGACCCAGCTCATCCGCCAGATACGGGCCGTAACCTCCTGTCTGATGTGCCGCCAGTCTATCCCGACTATTACCAAGGACCGCCTCACTTCATTTCTCCATCAGCGTGTCGCCATAGCTATGTCACAAAGCCTAACCAAAGTGTGAGGCCATCACAAGGGCAGGATAACAGCAACTCTGGGACGCCGACGAAGATATCCGCGATATGTTTGAAGTGCCGATACCACCTACACCTTAAAGTGGGAACTAGTCCTGCTGGTCAAGCAAGCCAGCCCTTCTCCGATCACCTACACCATCTGGTTTACTACTATGGGAAACATAAAGGAGGAAATACTGACGAGGAAGTCACGACGAAAGGTCAGCTGGTGGAGAGCTTCCATTTCGAATGTTCATACCCGCGCTGTCCCTTCAGGATAACAGTCGGGGTCGCCTCTCCGCTCCTTTCTGGTGAGATGGTTCAGCTGTTGACGGATCCTGTGGTCCTACAAAAGCGCACAGACGAGGCCCTTGCAGCAGACCCCGAGCGGTTGGAAGGGGTGGCTCGCCCGCTACCTATAACCGTCCTGATGAATCTTCGGACCTACGTTTGGAATGCACTCCAAAGCAACCAACAGGGCAAGTCAATATCAGCTATTAATAAGCGATTTATGACGAGTTTCGGTGTTGATGGAAAGCCTTGTCAAGGCCTGCTTGAATTCCTAGGGTTCACTTTTAAGGTCAGTACTTGCATCCGTGTGTACGGCCGCAGTTGTCATGCTGATTGAACACCAGGATAATGCATGGGAACCTCCACGCCCTAACCCATGGGGGGCAATTCCCTACCAAGACCCGCAAAGGATTTTCCTTGACGATGTGTTCCACGAGCTATCAGCGCTTATATCACAACGACCTTTGATAGAGAAGAAAGGCAATCAGGATGAATACACACTCCGGCCCGCCCGTGACGAACTACTTCTTGCAGTAGATGCATTTGATTGTGGGTACCCTGTCAATATTAGCAAACATAATATACTGATTGACTACTCAGATATCAAAGCCCCCAGACGGGAATTTTTTCAAATGGCACCAGCCCCGTTAGTATTCCCCAAACCAGGTAAACACATGAATTTTCTTTAATCAAATTATAGTTACTATGAAGATTTGGGAGTTGTTGAAGATATGTTATCGTCCGATATCATCGAGGCATTCACTCGTCAAATTTCAGTTGATCGGGAGCGGGCTCCTAGATATTTGAAATGCCTCAAGGAGATAGGCATACTTAGAGGTGGTGAAGATTCGGAAGAAATTGGTCGTGCTGTTGAGGCGGCATACACCGATACGAACTTGTACACTGAAGCAGACGTCACCGAAGCCTACAAATACTTCGGCCTCAGCCACGACGACCCCCGACTTACCGAAGATAGTATCATAGGAAAGTTCTATGCCTACCTTAGTTCGACCACGACCACCCAAGAGACTGAAACCCGCCAGCGACTCTGGAGGATAGGTGACAGTAGGAAAAGCGAGCGTATAAAGTCGGCAGCGGAAGACAGTAAGCACGCTTTCTATTTTTATGAATCTGTCCATTCGCTCACCCCCGCAATAGGAGTTGCCACACCCCAGCAAGCTCAGGTTTTTCTTGGTGTTAGCGATGAAACAGCAGATGATTTCGTTATGACGATGTTTACTACAAAGGTGCGTATAAGTGCGAAATACGTACATGTTATGAATAACTAACCCACTTTATATCAGGTCAACGATAATCCATCTTGCCGGGACGTCGCGCGGCGTGCTGTTGAACTCATCGCTGAGGCGCGGAACTCTGAAGTTCTAAAACATTTTGTCAAGACTGGCGAGATGACAGCCGGCGAGA
Source organism: Aspergillus versicolor CBS 583.65 (assembly GCF_001890125.1). Taxonomy (NCBI): domain Eukaryota; kingdom Fungi; phylum Ascomycota; class Eurotiomycetes; order Eurotiales; family Aspergillaceae; genus Aspergillus; species Aspergillus versicolor. The sequence continues at coordinate 2,125,569 of NW_024467528.1, read as the reverse complement.
TGGATGTCGGTGATGCATATCTGCTTCTCCAAGTACCCGATCGCACTGCAGATGACGGCGCAATTATGGCTGCGTACACTATCTGTGTTGATGATGCCCCGGCCCAGGCCGAGAAGTATACCAAGGCTCTGGGTGTGATCGCAAGCGAGAGAAACAGTCCACTATTAAGCAGCATGGTACCCGGCTCCGTCGGCAAGTCAGACCGTGATTTGTCTAAATGGCCAGTTGGTTTGCAGAACATTGGCAATACCTGCTACCTCAACAGCTTATTGCAATTTTACTTCTCAATCAAGCCGTACCGAAATATGGTTCTTGACTTTGAGAATTTCAAAATGGGGTTGGACGACGAGGCTTGCCAGAAAAAGCAGGTGGGCTCTCGTAAGGTCTCAAAGAAAGAGGTTGAACGCTCTCAGAAGTGTAAGCAACGCACCAAGCCCTTTGCTTCATATCCACTAACTTGCCACAACCATTTTAGTCCTCAGGGAATTACGGGTGTTGTTCTCGGACATGATCTCTTCCCCGAACCCGTCTGTTACTCCTGGCCAGGAACTAGCACGGCTAACCCTCATCAGCCCTTCCAATGAAGCTGCTATTCGCCGCCGGTCAACAATATCTGCAGGTCAATTCGGAGGGCTTGGTGAAATCAATGGGATGCCAGTGCTAGGACCCTTAGGGCCCCCGCATATAGTCACGGAGAATGAGATCCAGGGCCCAGTGCCGGCCCAAGAACCAGCGCGAGCCGAACCAGAGAAGACCAAGCGCGCAAGCGACGAGGATAGCGAAGCTACCCTCGTCTCTGATGGTGCGAAGAATGAGGTGCCAGCCGTCCAAAGCAACGATAAAGAAAATGAGCCGCCGGATACTGTTATGGTTGATGCGCCGAATAGCGAGTCAGAGCCCAAGCAAGAAAAGAGCTCTGATGCACAAACACCGGCAGGTCCAGTAGTTCCTTCTAATGAACCTCCACCAGTGCCACCGCGACCCGCGCCGCAAGTGGATCCTCACAGGCAACTTATCGAGGAAGTCGAGATTGGAGCCCAACAGGATGTTACGGAAGTTATCAATAACGTTCTATTTCAAAGTCAATGCGCCATTCGTCCGATTCAGATTGCATCGGATGGAGAACAAGTCGATCAGGTGAAAGAGTGAGTCTGCAGCACTCGAGATAGCCAAAATTAAATGCTAACTGATTACAGTCTATTCTATGGACAAGCAATCTCGTATATCCTGTCTGACAAAGGTAAACGCTCAAAGGAGGAGTGGTGGTGCGATATCAAGATAGATGTGGCAACAGGGCCCCGTGATATATACACAGCTATAGACGGGGCCTTCGATATCCAAAAAGTCAACGTCGAGGACTCGGTTGCCGAGCAATACGCTACCATCAGCAAACTCCCTCCCATACTTCAGGTTCAAGTTCAGCGAGTGCAGTTCGACGCTGTCAAAAAGCGATCATTCAAGTCCACACATCACCTAGACCTCAAGGAGACCATCTACCTAGATCGATATATGGACACTCGGAAGCCGGAGATTTTGAATCGTCGGAAACAATGTTGGGAATGGAAAGATAAGCTGAAAAAGCTCGAGTCCCATCGAGCGGAACTTTTGCGCCAAACTGTATGGGTTAACAAACGAGCTTACGATGCCTTTGTTCCGAAAGCGTACGCTAATCTTGGTTACAGGAAACCGATGGCCTTGACACAGCTGCCTTATTAAACAGTGCCAAGGACATTTTAAGCGATCTCAACGAAATGAAGGACAGCCCCGAGACCGCGCAGGATGCAATAGACGTTAATCCTCAACTTATTCCAGAACTTGATCGGCTTGCCCAAGGGGCGCAAGACGAATTGAAAAGTAGGTATCAGTCTCAGTACGTTACCCAAACAGTGCAGCTAACCCATATCAAGACCTTGAACAGGAAATCAATAATACTCAGGCAATGATTTCGAGTCAATTTGTCGATTACAAGCATCTACCCTATCGACTATATGCTGTTTTTGTCCATCATGGTTCGGTCGAGTTCGGACACTACTATATCTATATTTTCGACTTTGAGCGGAACGTCTGGCGCAAATACAACGATACTTACGTGACAGAAGTCCGCGATCTTGACGAAATATTCAAAAGCCAAGACCGCCACAACCCTCCTACACCTTACTTCTTGGTATACGTTAACGACCAGATCAAAGATCGACTAGTCAGTCCTGTCACTAGAGAAATAGTGGAAACAGTCCCGGAGAGCGCACCTGAACCGGTCCCCAGCGACGCCACAGCTATGGAAGGGATCATTCCATCGAAGGAATCAGAAGAAGCCGATGTAGATATGTATCCACCAGCATATGATGATGTATACACTGAGAACGGTGCATCAGGTGAGGGCGTTAACTCTGAGATGACGGAAAAGAAGAGCCTGGTGCTTGCAGAGCAGGGCAAAACTACACCATGGACACAAAATGGGGCTGACAAAAGTGACGTCAAATGGTAGGCCCGGGGAGGAACTCACCGACCGCCGCGACTGCGAATCCATTGAAGCGCAAGGGACTAGATGAGGCACATTGAGTTGGGAAGAAACAAAGTAAATAATCAGATGATGCATCGAGTATCATCCGAGCAGCCTTTCTTGATATTGTTGACCGTGTGATAGTACAAAGAGGCTCTGAAGAAGACGCGCCACGTGGAGAGCGGCAGAGGATGATATGGAGGCGCAAATGAGTGGCGTTACGCTATCGTCACTACTTAGGTGTTTTTCTCTGCTTTCATCCAGCTGCAGCACTTTGTTCAGCGTGATGGAGGCAGAGAAAGCCATCTTGATATGCTATGTACATATGACTGCTGATTACGATGACGATAATGACCATGATTGGGATGTAACAAAAATATCTAGCGTACCTTATCGGATGTACTTTGTACTTTGTGTACTACTAGATAGCTATGCTGTGCTTCTTTCACTCGGTCCGTAGCATTGCCCCAACTCCCCAACTGGGTATGCCGATGGTGGCCCGCGGATCGGGAGGCCAGACCCGCCCGCACTCCGGCACTCGACGTCGGCAGATACACAACCCCAGCAATGAAGTCGGATGAGCGGTGCGAAACAACATGTTTTCCAATGCATTCCCATGTTTCAAAGGATGTTCGAAAATACACAGGAGCTACACAGTCTAGAAAGTAGAAACTACCAGGCAGTGGTAAAGCGGAGAATCGCCGTAGCTGGCCTGGTCTTTATGCGGGGAACTTCCGGGGGCGACGGCGGAATGCGATCCGCAACTCCGCTTCCAGCCGTCGCTCTCGACGTACAGAGTACATTAATCCCCGACTTCCCCCCATCGCTTTTGTTGGTCTGCTTGTCATCTCCTCTACCACCTACTGGGACCTGCTATAGTAGCCTTATTTCGAGATTTTACAGTCTACAGTATGCCTTCCCCAGCGTCGATTTGTCTGCGCTTCGCCAAGCGCGCTTCGCTCGACCAGAGCAAGGTATGTAGCTCAGCTATTACCCCATCCCTGCTAGATCCTGGGCGCATAATTAACGATTCGTGTCTCTATGCAGCACCAAATACTACTCGCACGGACCTTCTCGAACAGTGTCCGCCGCTCAGAGATAAACAAAGTTGTCGCTTCCGCCGACATTGCCATTAAGGACATGAAATCAAACTCGACTCTGCTCGCCGGTGGATTTGGTCTTTCTGGGGTGCCGGACACCCTCATCAATGCTGTGAAAAACAACCCTTCAATCACTGGTCTGACGGCAGTCAGCAACAATGCCGGCGTTGACGGAGCTGGCCTAGGCCTCTTGCTCCAGTCCAAGCAAATCAAGAAGATGATCGCCAGTTACGTGGGCGAGAACAAGACCTTCGAGCGCATGTACCTCGGCGGCGAGATCGAACTTGAATTGACCCCACAGGGTACACTGGCTGAACGGTGCCGCTCCGGTGGCGCAGGTGTTCCTGCCTTTTACACGCCTGCTGCCTTTGGAACTGTGGTCCAGACTGGCGAGCTGCCACTGAAGCACAACGCCGACGGCACGGTTGCGCTGTACGGCGAGCCTCGCGACGTCAAGGTCTTCGATGGCAAGAGCTACGTGATGGAGGAGTCCATCAAGGGAGACTATGCCTTTGTCAAGGCGTGGAAGGCAGACAAACTCGGCAACTGCCAGTTCCGATTCGCGGCCGCCAACTTCAATGGCGCTATGGGGCGGAACGCGAAGATGACTATTGTCGAGGCAGAGAACATCGTCGAAGTCGGCGAGCTCGACCCCGCTGCTATCCACCTTCCTGGAATCTACGTGAAGCGTATCATTCAGAGCACAGCGCCCAAGAACATTGAGAAATATACCTTCGCCAAGGAGGAGGGCGAGGAGTCCGCCGCTGCCCTGGGCAAGGGTGACACTGCCGCTAAGCGCGAGAGGATTGTTCGCCGTGCGGCTAAGGAATTCAAGAACGGGATGTATGCTAACTTGGGTATTGGCATGCCTATGCTAGCTCCTAACTTCGTGGACCCATCCGTGGAGGTGCAGCTGCAGTCTGAGAACGGTATTCTTGGCTTGGGTCCCTACCCGAAGAAGGGCCAGGAGGACGCCGATCTTATCAACGCTGGCAAAGAGACTGTGACGCTTGCTCCAGGCGCCGCTGTCTTCGGCAGTGACGAATCTTTCGGTATGATCCGCTCCGGCAGGATTGACCTGACTATCCTCGGTGCAATGCAGGTGAGCGCCAGGGGTGACCTAGCTAACTGTAAGTCATTTTCCTTCCGTCCTTTCTTCACACCTGGGATATATAATTCTTGATTCACCATACTAATAAATATCCGCAGGGATGCTTCCCGGCAAGATCAAGGGCTTCGGTGGTGCCATGGACCTCGTCTCCAACCCCGCTGCAACTAAGGTCGTTGTGACCATGGAGCACACAGACAAGAAGGGCGGCCCCAAGATCGTCAAGCAGTGCGAGTTCCCTCTAACCGGTAGAACTTGTGTCAGCCGTATCATCACCGAGCTCTGCGTGTTCGACGTTGACTTCACTAGCGGCTTGACCCTCGTCGAGCTTGCTGATGGAGTTACCGTCGACGAGGTCAAATCTAAGACCGAAGCACCGTTCAAGGTTGCTGACGACGTGAAGCCTATGCTGTAATGGCAGTCTCGTATTAGTAAAACCTGTTCATCTTGCATTATACATGCGGCGTTTCGAGCGTTATCAATGTTGTTAGGGCTTGTCTGTATATAGTATTCGGAATTTATATCTTGAACATGAAGTTTTAAAGTTGAGTTATAACCGTGTGTATATCTCTTTTAACCGGAATTAACCAAGTAACGTCATTTTTGCAAAAAAGTACTAATATGCAGATATACAGTTGCGGATAAAATAATGGAGTCCATATCGAGGTTTTTCTCGTTCATATTCGTACAAGAAATAATATACATTATCATGTCCAGGTCGCAAACCCTCCTCTCCTACTGAAATCTGAACAGCCCTCCCAACTTCTTCTTAATCCGCCCCAGGATATCCCTCGTCGGCGCCTCCTCAAACTCCCGAATCAGGTCATCGTAGTGGTCCGGGTTACTCGCGGGGTGCCGTAGCTTCGGGGGCAGCGGATAACGCTTGGCATATCGATCTTCCAGGAGTGATGTCAGAGCATTGATAGAGGATTCTGATATTGTGCCCGTCGGTACAGCGGCCGCTGTGGCGGCAGGTTGTGATGGTTCTGGTGATTGTGATTGTGATTGAGGGAGGCGCGATTGGAGGTATGTTTGGACGGAGACGGAGGATGGGCGGATTGGGTCAGCAGGCCAGTGCTTTAGGAGGAATGTGAGGCGTGACTGCGCGGTTTGCTATGAGGGGTCAGCGTATTAGATAGATGCTCTGGGGACTCGGTTTGGTATTGGTTTGAAGTCACGTACAGCAGGTCGCGCCATGGTGAATTTGGCGGTTGGTGGATTTATCGCGAGAGATGGAAATAGATTCACTGTATATTTAAACAATTCCTATCTTGGGTTTGCAATTTGTGGAGCATCTGAGTGAAGTCAAGTTGATGAGGCATCGGAGTCGGTGGTCGAGTCTCATCGCTCTGTCTACAAAAAATAAGTCATGGGAGCCGCGGGCGGCCCAATGGACTCACCGCCTGCACCGCCACAGCCAATCACACATGGCAGGTGGACCGACATCTCAAGCAGGGGAGTGGTCCAGGCATCATCGAATGAGACTGATTGTCGGCCCTCAGGCATGTCAGTTGGTCACCCATCCATCCATCCATCGCCATCTTCCATCCCTCCCTTGACCTCTTTTCCATCTTCCCCATCCAGCCTATACGACCCTGTACGGTCCGCTTGTGCGGCTTGCAGTTGTGCCCTACACCCGACATCGCCTTTTAGACCCCGAAAGCCCTTCTCCCGGCGCTTCCGCTCGCTCAGCTCGTAATGAGCTCGCAGCGTTATCAACGGGTAAGTGCCGCCTCCCACCTCAGCGTCAGGGTTCAAATACACGATCTCGTACCCAAATGCCAGCAACATCGCTTTAGAGGAATTTACTAAATAATATACCTCAGGTCAACGCCCAAGACGACGACGACCAAGCCCCTCCGTCGATCGCTCTGCAGCCTACACCTTCTTCTCCGCCTCCTTCATTCCGTTCACGTTCCGCCTCTCCCTCCTCAAGACGCCTTCTCCATGATGACCCTTTACACCGACACAGTACAGACCAGGCCCTCGCTGATGCCTTCGATGACAGCGAGTCCGAAGCCGGCGATGAGGTCGACGACCGACAGCGGCTAATGCGAGCGCAACCGGGTGCTCCGCCCTCAGCCGATACCAGCACATCTACATCAGCAGAGCCAGTAGGAGCAGCATCATCATCATCCGGCGCGAATACTGAATCGCAGGTGGGATCGAGGGGAATTCAACGGACTTCGACATTGCTGCCTTTCTTCGGTGGCACATCCAGTTCAAATCCAAATCGCCATATTAATTCATCAAACGATGGTGTTTTCGCGAATCTAGCGGCTAAGCCGGAACGAGGAGAGAAAACTGAGGATTTGCCACCGGTACGTTTTGCTTTTTACCCTCTATATATAAGATGTGGGCAGTTATCTAATTGAATGTCTGTGTAGTCATATGAAGAGGCTGCCGCCGATGCGACGCCACCGTACTGGGAAACCACTATTGTGGCTCCTGGTATATCGTCAGACGAGGTCTACGTGGATGGGCTGCCGGTCGGCTCAATTTTCTCGTTCATATGGAATGCCATGATCTCCATGTCGTTCCAACTCGTCGGTTTCCTCCTCACATACCTGCTGCACACGACACATGCGGCAAAGAACGGAAGCCGGGCTGGCCTCGGTCTCACATTAGTTCAGTATGGGTTTTACATGAAGGGGGGTAGCGAATCGAGGTCGGATAGTGGAGGCTCAGACGAGCATATCACGCCGCCAGACCCTAATAGTCATAGCTTTGACCCAAGCGCGGTGGTCGAAAATGCAAGCTCAGGAGGCGATGGAGGTGCCTCAGCAATTTCCACGGGCGAGTGGATTTCTTATGTTCTAATGATTGTTGGTTGGTTTATCTTAATCCGGGCTATCAGCGACTTCCTCCGTGCTCGACGCCATGAGCAGTTGGTCTTGCAGAGTCCTGAGCGGGGCCTGCCTGTTCCTGTTATTGCCGAGAACGAGCGGTCCGAGACGGTCGTCTAATTGTCTCCCTAATACTACCGTGTGCATTCAGCATAGAGAAGTTCCTTTGGTCGACGTTCTTTATTGTTATTTTCATTTTTATATTGCCGGCCTAAACATAGCACTTCACACACACTTACCTTGTAGCTATTTTTCTTGTACTAGAGATACCAATCTGAAAGGACATACATTGGGTTTATTAATATTTTGGGCAGACCCAGTCGCCGCAAGGGATGCGTGTTCAAACGTGTTGGGTGTACGTGGGCACTATATTTTGCCATCCCAGGCAACTCTATTTCCGGCTTTGTTTTTAGGGGCCACGGCCACAGCCACATCTTTATGTCCCCAAAATATTCTTGGGTCCTCCGTCAATTTTTCAGCTAGCTTGGCACTTCCTTTCAGGTTACTTGTCTACTGCCAGTTCGTATGGAGTATGGCTATGCCTAATGGTGTCTGTCTTGGCAATTGTCAGGCTCCCCACAGCGATCCGACTCCTCCACGTCTGCGCCTCCGTTGCGGCTGAGTGATTATTTATCTAGTCTCTGCCCTCGACTACATGCTCGGTGCCGCCGGTATACCTAAATTTTTTACAGTTTAAGGCCACCGTCACGGTAAATGGCCAAGGTCGACGTGGTGGATGGGGAGTCCGCTTCGTTCCCCGCGCCGCTAAACCAAGGGCCCGTGGAAGCGCGCTCTCTCTCCTCCATTACTTCTATCGCCTCTAATCCTCCAAACTACCCCCGGAACCCTGCGCAAAAGAAGCTAGACCCGCTAGTGCTTTATATTGTGAGAGTTCCTGGAAGTAAAGGTGCGTTCGCCGCCGATGCCGGCTTGGTTTTTCACCCCGCTTCGATTGTTTGTTGACATCGGCCCCGTCATTTTATTTAACCTGTATCGGATTGCCGAACCAGGACTTTGCTGACATTGAAACCTGCAGATGTCTTTCTCAGCCCTCTCAAACCTCCGACCAAGTCTAGTGTCTCCGCGGAGGCAATCAACGCTTCCCTATATTATCTCCACGTTGCATCGCCGGATGATGATATCCTACTCCAGGAATACGAGCAGGAGCGTGAGGAACGCGCAAGGCTACGCAAGGAAGGGCTGATTGATGATGATCCGGATCTACCTACACCGCCACCTGAAATCGCACGCTTGAACAATGTCCGGCGCAAACCTGTCTCGGGAGTTCCGGATACTGCTGGCCTCGATGCTACTCCCCAAGTACGCCGTCGCCCACTTCCCGCAGAGCCCTCTGATCAACAATCGGAGAATACGCCGTCGTCTCCTGCACTACCTCCGCGCCCGCCGACCTTCCATTCCCTCACGTCCAATCCAGCGGAAGCGATGGCGCGTTTGACCGAAGCTGAGGGGCCCCGTCCACCCATGCCCCCAAGGCCACTACCCGGTGTTCCGCAGCACGATACCTTCGACGACCGAGCATCGCCAAGGAGGAACAATCGTTGGAGTGCGCTGCCTGGATATATCTCTAATCAGGTGCAGCGTGGGAGGGAGAGACTTGAAGGGACTTCTCCAGTTCGACACAGCTTTGATGCTCCTCGACCGCAGATGCGACCTTCCTCGTCGCATGGCCTACCGCCACAGTTTCCACCCACAACGCATGCCCCAAGAAGTCCAGGACAATCTCCTCATAGACGCTCGCGAGATATCCCCCCTCCCCCGCGCCAGCCAGGCTTCCATATTACACTAATTCGCCGCGACCCAACTCATGGAATCCAGTGGAACGTCGCAACAATGTCGACGCCTCAACTAGATGGAAATGGCATTGATATTGATGTGTCAACACCGGGGTATAACCGGTTTGCGGGAAAGAATGAGCCAGTCTCCATAGACTCCCTTGGCTTGAATTTACCTCCTGAAGCTCGCGCTTTGCTTTCCAAACATCCAAACATCGCATCACTTTCCGACACAACCACAGAAACGCACGACTCCGTTCCAAGTGACCCGCCCCAACCACGACGTTTCCACCGCAAGCTGGTCGTATCGAGACCTCACAATGCGGAAGAGTCACGCGGCTCTCTGGATCTTTCTGGCGGACGCCCATCAATGGATAGCATCTCCGGCAGCTCTATTAACACGCATCAATCAGTATCGTCTAAACTCAAGAGCGGATATTATACATTCAACTCGCCATGGAACGGCACTTGCACGTTCTCGACTAGCGTCAACGGCCGAAGTCTAAAATGCAAGCATATGATTCCGTCGCCCGGATTCCCTAACCCTACTCAAGAGAACCCAGCCGTGACTGTTGCGGAGATTCGTTTCAATACTCCTTTCCAATCCGGCCATCTTCAGCCACATGGACATTCACACGCCTCACCCTTCACTCTCAGTCAAACTACGATGCTCAAAGACCCTTCAGCAACTCCAGACCCCTCAGCGCCGTACTATTTCGATCCTTTCGCACCACCCCCCTCTAAACGCGCTGCCGTCGCCAACCTGATCAACCAAAAGTTAAACCGTAGACCATCAAATAGCAGCTCCAGTGATGGGGGGGGCAACGAAGCGCCTCCGCCCCTACCACCCCGTCAAGCTCCAAGCTCAGATCGCATAGATCTTTCACTTGCACGTGAAAAAGCCGGAGGTGGCATACGCGGTAACAGCGCCAAACTCGGCAAGCTCATTATCGAGGACGAGGGTATTAAGATGCTCGATCTGGTCGTTGCCGCTTGTATGGCTGTGTGGTGGCGGGGCTATTATTATTAGCCCATTGGATCTCTTGGGTGGTATCTTGGTTTTCTTTGTTGGTTGGTTAAATTTGGAATCATCTAATTGATATCTAGCGGTTGATGTTTAGTTGTTTTTAGATACTCTTGTCTGCGCGATTTCGCTACGTGAGATATGATTTATGCATTATGGAAGGACGTTTTGGGGAATATACTTGCATTATACACTATGAAGTATTTATATACTTTAGGGTACCACAATTTTCTGCAGATTTTCTCGATAGACTTGCTCCAACGTGCATATGTACTCTGCAGTTGGGGCTACTACTTATTGCAGTTGGCGGTGCCCCCTCTGTATGCCTCAGGCAACGAAGCTGCTCAACAAACAACCAAACAATCACCACCAGGACGACGCCTTCGCACGTACATTTGGGCATTCATTGTTTGAATAATTGCTTCACTAAAACGACACCGAGCTTGCGCTTGTTCTCCATAGACCATATTAACGGGTGTGGACTTCAGCCACCCCACCTCGTCTCTCCTTTGTCCGCTGCCTGCAGTGCCATCACTTTTTAGCGCTCCTCCTCTGCAGTCCAATCAGTCGACTCAAGAGTCTACCCTTGTCACATCCTCCTCTTCCCCTGACCCTCTCTCTAAAATTCTGCGTGTGCTATATATCCCGACGTCTTTGGCTTGTAAGGGCTCGATACGAGACTCGATCGCCGTCGAGATAATTGAATAAAGTGGACAGCAAGCAGCTCTGTGACACTGCGGGGCATCGAGCCGTCTATCGACCTCACAGTCGCAATTGCACCTGCAGCCGCATCCCCTCGATCTTCAGCTCCTCGTTTTAGGCGCTAATAAATCATCGCCATCCCTTATTCCAGCGAGAGCGACGTAAAACAACCTTCGTTTCTTTCCCATTCCATCTCAACCCACTCCATCCGCCGTCGCCTATTGTCTGCACTCTGCCTACCGTGTTTCGGAATCGGAATCTGATTGTTTCACCATCCTTTGCCGGTCGATCATTTCGAATCCTATTCCTACACCATGTCTGATCTACAATTGCAAGGACGGAAGATCTTTAAGGTTTTCAACCAGGACTTTATCGTGGATGATCGCTACACCGTGACCAAGGAGCTCGGCCAGGGAGCTTACGGTATTGTTTGGTACGTGCCTCACTGGCATCTTTGTTCGTGGATGCGGGGTGTCTTCTTCAAGCTTGCTATTATCTTCAATATGGTATAGCTATACAGCCATATACGATATAAACCCAGCTTGGAAGCGAAGGAAACGGGTATCCTACTGAATACGGGTGCTAACGGGTGCTGTCTACGTCTATAGTGCTGCCACGAATGCCCAAACGGGTGAGGGCGTCGCCGTCAAGAAAGTCACCAATGTCTTCAGCAAAAAGATCTTGGCCAAGCGCGCCTTGAGAGAAATAAAACTGCTTCAGCATTTCAGAGGTCACCGCAATGTATGCTGAACCCAGCGCCGCTCGCATCCATGACCATGACACTGACTTGGTTCAGATTACCTGCCTCTATGATATGGATATCCCCCGACCGGAGAACTTCAATGAAACATATCTGTACGAAGGTTAGCGAAACCATTTCCACTACGCATGTTTACTTGTTTACTAACAATTATGCTTGATCAGAACTCATGGAGTGTGATTTGGCCGCCATTATTCGCTCTGGACAGCCTCTGACCGATGCTCACTACCAATCCTTTATCTACCAGATCCTTTGTGGTCTGAAGTATATTCACTCCGCCAATGTCCTTCATAGAGATCTGAAGCCCGGAAACTTGCTGGTCAATGCGGACTGTGAGCTTAAGATTTGTGATTTCGGTCTAGCTCGTGGGTTCTCAATCGACCCCGAGGAGAATGCGGGATACATGACCGAATATGTTGCGACGAGATGGTACCGTGCTCCGGAGATTATGCTTAGCTTCCAGAGCTACACGAAAGCTAGTATGTGATGCTGCTACTTGGGACGTGATTTCAATATAATACTAACTTGGTTGCAGTTGACGTCTGGTCCGTGGGTTGTATTCTGGCGGAACTGTTGGGTGGCCGTCCTTTCTTCAAGGGTCGCGACTACGTTGATCAGCTCAACCAGATCTTGCACTACCTGGGTACTCCGAATGAGGATACTCTGAGCCGCATTGGCTCACCACGGGCCCAGGACTATGTGCGTAACTTGCCATTCATGCCCAAGGTTCCCTTCCAGCGGCTGTTCCCCAACGCCAACCCCGATGCTCTTGACCTGCTCGACCGCATGCTTACCTTCGACCCCTCGTCGCGTGTCTCGGTGGAAGAGGCCTTGGAACATCCTTACCTCAGCATCTGGCACGATGCATCGGACGAGCCCAGCTGCCCTACCACCTTCGATTTCCACTTCGAGGTTGTAGAGGACGTGCAGGAAATGCGCCGCATGATCTACGAGGAAGTGGTTCGATTCCGCCAAGAAGTCCGCATACCACAAGGACAGAGCCTAGCCCAACAGCAGCAGATGGCCCAACAGGCCAACATCCCCATTCCCGATCACCAACAGGGTGTGTGGCGGCAAGAAGAGCCTAGGCCTCAAGAAGCAGGCGCCGCGGGCGGCACACTCAACGATCTGGAATCGTCCCTGCAGCGGGGAATGGATGCGTAATTAGTGTCTGTGGTGGTGCACCGTATTTATTTCAAACCTAGAGGATCGCAGGGACGGTTTCCTAGAGCAAACACATTGCACAAACAAACATATATAGTTGCATGAGCAGCGTACAGGTATACGAGTTTCGACCTTGGCTGGTTTCGTGGAATACAAATGTCGAGTTTCTTTTTGTGATGCTTATTTATATACTCGTGAGATACTCCTGGTTTACTGTAGACTCTTTACTTTCCTTGGAACTTCATGTCTTTTGGTATTTAGTTTCTACTCCCGACGAGTAACAATCATAGGCATGTCGCTTTGGTACACAAACCAGGCATTCCGACAGGACCATTCGTGCTTCGGGTCAACCAGGTGCAGCTGCATCAGTGTCAGCTGATTTACAGGAGAGAATCTCAGAGCTTGGAGGGACTCACATCAAACGTGTAATACAACGTCGCGATTAACTTCTTCATCTCCAGCATAGCAAGATGCCTTCCCATACAAACCCTCGCCCCAGCCCCAAACACAAAGTCACAAGTATCACGCATCCGTCTATGACGCTCCTGATACTCTTCCTCTCCTTCCTCTCCATCATCATCACGCCTCAACCACCGCTCAGGCCGGAAAACATCCACGTCCTCGCCAAACACTCCGCAGTCTCTACCCGTGACGGCCGGGTTGATGCCCACTTTCGTCCCCACAGGGATATACCGGCCATCAGGTAAAGTGTAGCCACCAGGCGGGGCAACACGCTCAAACACCATCGCAATACCCGGGTTAAGACGCATGCCCTCGCGGATAACAGCGTCCAGGTACGGCAAGTCACGGATATCCTTCCACTGAGCCGGTATGGATAGACCGGCAGATGTTAGTTCTGCGACGAGTGCTCGGTGCGCGTCTGCGTTCTTAGCTAGATGGTATACGACTGCGCGCATGACGGCAGACGAGGTATCCCCACCGGCGAGAATGCTCAGCATTAGCCAGTTGACGATCTGGACGTCTGTAGCCATCTCCGGGTGTGTCTCTTTGAGTTGGACGTATTTGGCGAGAGTGTGGTCGACGGTGGTGCCGGGATTGACTTTATTGTCTTTGAGTTCGGCTTGGTATTCGGCGACGACTTTGAATGCGTAGAGGATGCCGGTTAGAGTGGGTTTGGGGCCGATGCGGACGATGGGGTTCTTGTCTAGGAGATGGTCGATCCAGGGGATTTGGGAGACCTGAAGGTTAGTATTTCCACGAGGCACATATGAGGACGAACTTACAGGCGCAAAGTAGATAAGACCTTTGGTCGAGTCTGCGATCAGGTTATCGACATCTTTCCCCTGGTCGATGAAGCCATAGTGTCGACCGAAGCTGAAATTTGCAGTTACATCCCAGGCAACTGCATCAATAATCACTCGATGTTCCCACTGATATGACCGTGGGAAATGGGCTTACAGTATCCAATCCATTCATCAACAGGGCAGACCTTGCCCCCACCGAACCTGGAACCGAGCTTGTCTACGAATTTATTTATAGTCTCATCAATCAGAGGCTCGTAGTTCAAGACCTTGGACATCCGCCACAAGCTCCGAATTGGGAGGATATTCTGGTCATGCCATTGTTCGTCTTGTGTGTTGAAGAGATTGGTGATTCGATGGCCATTCACCAGGGCGTCGTTGGGGTGATACGAGTCACTCTGCAGAGAGCGTGAGCTTGATGTTAGCTGTCTGGGGCTTATATGGCCCATACATCGCTCTAGCAGACTGACAGCCGGGAGGGAAATAAGGTACCTTTCTCCAAGGGTTCCGCGTGGAATAGATTACTCGGATCAAGCTGGGGTCTGAAATGCTCAGGGCGTTCGGGCCTACTCGCACCACAGACCCATGACGTCGGTGTAGCTGAATATATGTCCGATCAATATGGCCGTCAAAGGCCTCCCAGGCCCGCCAGATGTTAGTGAACTTGGCTAGAAGAGGCCCGTCAAAGGCTCTCAAGGGGGATAACAGGACATCCCAGACGAGCTTCGTCACCAACAGAGCCCCTAGGACAGCAAGGGTTTGAACCCACAGGCCAAGAAAGAGTAAATCAGCCATTGAAAACGGTGAAGTTGATGCTCAGTTGATATAATTCTATTTTCCGTGACTGACCACCAACAGCATCTGGGATCTTGACCCGTATTTAAAAAAGAGCATTTTCTGGGTGACAGCGCAACCAGAGACAAACACTTTGTGCAGAACGGGTGACTAGAGCAATTGGCACAAGGCCATTCTCATCAATATGGCATCTTTAATTGGCCCCCCCTCATCGGCGATTGACAAAAGTACGCAGAGTAGTCTCCTACGGATTCAGGAAAGAACATCAATCTATTGGATTCGCCATGCTGGACGGCAGAAGCCTCTCCTCTCGACGGCACAGGGACAGGAAAACTACACCCATACAAGACGAAAAAAAAAACGCTGGATCAAATTCAACACGTCTGTCTTGGTCGCACTTGTTGATGACGGCAGAATTTGATGATAGTATAAGTAAGCAGTCGAGTCTGCCGGCTGCGAGAAGGATGACCCGCGAGCTAATAAGATAGACGGCGAAAACCAAATGGTGTGTGGTGTTGGGGTCAGTGAAACGGTCGAGTGAATGAAGTCTGCTTTAGTCCACCGCGCTGACGACTGATAAGCATGCTGGCCAGGCGAAAAGTCCCACATGGACTGGGGCTTTGAGTTTGCAGGAAGCGGGTGTAAGCCGGACTCTATTTTGGTGACTGGATCTAACGGTAAATTCTTAATTTCTTATACGGTCGACAGCAGATGCCGAACTTGGGCGTATGTGCCGCTGTTCCTTTCTGCCCTGTAAACCGTCTCTGCGTCTGTCCGGGGATCTTACTCCAGGTTGGTTCTTAATATTCGAGTGTCAAATGATCGTCCCGTTTCATACCTTGACCCCAGACACTAAGATGGAATGACTCGAATGCTCTATATAGAACGGATCCCCAGAAAATGGACGAGCTGATCGACGGTTTGATACCCCAGGCGAGTTTAAGTTGTACGTAGTAGGCAAGTGATTAAACTAAGTAAGCAGATTATTACAGTACGTTCTCGATATATACAAGGTGGTCTTATTCCTGAACCACTGTCCACGCAACCTCCAGAATCTGCGGAGGATTCTCATCCGTCGCATTCAACATATAGATCTGCCTGACTTGACCCCGATCCATATCCTGGACCACGTCTCGCAGCTGAAACGAAACCTTGTCAGGGTCTTGGCGGCGCAACGGACCCAAGCTATACGCAAACGGGTCGGAGCCTTTATACTTGCTCTTTTCCCATGTCTGTTCCATCGGCCGGGGGTCATTCCACAGCGTCGCGTCCTGGATGACAGAGAAACCATTGACCAAGAACCAATCCTTGGACTTGGAAAGGTGGAATCGACGGAGCAGACACTCATCACCACAGATCTCGGCTACTTTTCCGAGCGCAACCATATCGGCTTGGAACCAGGATCTCCAATGATGCACTGATAAGGGCAACTGCCGGCCGGACTCGAAGAATCCCGAGGCGTCCCCATGAAGGTCGAGTTGGTGTAGGCCGCGCTCCCAGGTAAATTTGGCATCCGTGTACGAGTAGATACATGACGATAACATACGATCGCCCTTATCCTTCAATGAGTTGCACGTCTCATAATAGTACTGCAGGACCTCGAGCAGCGGGATAGAGAGGAATATGCCTGCGCCACCATACGCCATGTATCCTGACCCCGAAAGCCGCGCCAAATCTTCTGTCATTCCTCCAATGTATTGCGGGATGGTGGAGTCATAGGAGTCCAACCGGTGGACCAAATTCCGCATTGACGGGAAGAAAGTGTCGTCGTCCATCAAGACCGCCCATTTCGTTGTTGACTCCTCCATGTTTTGGTATAGCACCCGGACGAGCGAGAAGTATCGGTCAAACCGGTCATCCTCCGTCTGTGTGATCGTCAACTGGATCCCAAGTTCACTTGCCCGTTCCTGTATTCGTGATCTTGCCGACGAACCGCCCTGTTCGACAACCGCAACGATTTGGGCTTGCGTATTGCTGGCCCAGTGGGCGAACGCGTCGAGCGAATCCTCCAGTTTCTCAAGCGAGGTCGCAACCCCGAATATCATGTGTGAGGCATCGGGCGGTGGAGCGGCGATGGGGGCCTGGATTGTCACGGACGTTGTACAGTCTTCCTCCGTTCGGATTTCTCGACTTGCTCCCGTGTCGAGGTGGACGGTACGGTAGGACGGGATGGACACGTCGAGGGTGTCCTCAAACACGGTGAAATTGTCCGTTCGCAAAACACCGATATTCAGCCGTGAATAGTCAACTGCTGTCGAATTGTCTGCGAGAACTCGGAGGAGATTAAGGTCAACGAAGCAAGCATTTCTGCTGTCGCTGTCGCTGTCGGTACTGTGTCCATTTTCATCATCGGCGTCGAAAAAGAGGTCGGAGTCGGATATTCGACGGCTGCCCGCGGTAGCAGAGTAAGTTATTAAAATCAGACACGCGAGGAGGAAGCTAGCAGCTGAGACAAGGAGTTTCCAGGAGCCGACTTGCAGCTTCGTGCGGTGTTGGAAGAGGTGGTGGAAGAGCAGGCGCAGTTGCTGCATCGCCATGGTGGCATCACGCAATCCCGTCTCGTGCGGAGGGAGTCTGAGCACTGAGGAAGATCAACACAGCTACCCGTTCATCCTTGTTTACCTTTCTCTTCTGCTCGCCATCTGGCCTGTCCGGGATTTTCGGCAAACACTGCATGAAAAGGGGATGAAACAGGCACAGGTCCACTACAGAGGTTGTGATTGGCAGACAAGAAGCTGACAAGGGGAGAACTGGCTGTTGAACAACCTTGGCAGGCTGGTTCCTACATGATCACTTTTTGAACAGTGCATCGGCACGATTACTCTTGGGTATGTACACTGTACACTCTAATCAATGCATGGTTGCTGCATACGCACGGTTGTATAGGGCCGCCAGATTTCATCTCTGTATAGTATCTCTCATAGCTTCATGCTTCATGACCTCCCCCCGCAATTTTGAACACCCAAAGAACACCGATGCAACATAGGACTCATACCGTTTAGATGGTGTTGTTCAATCTACGCTCCTTACGCAGAACCCGGAACTTCTGCCGGGCTTCGTCAAGAGGAATCACAACACCTCTGCCCTGAGTGGCCGTGTCATCACGGTTGCGGATGTTGACCGACTTGCCCTCCTTCTCTTCCGCGCCAACAACCAGAATGAAGTTGTACTGAGCTAATTGACCAGTGCGGATCTTCTTCTGGAGAGTGTTTCCACTGACGTCAACGTCAACGTAGAGCTTGTCATCCTGCAGAATCTGCTGCACCTCCTGGGCATAGTCGTATACCGCAGGCATGACAGGCACAATCAAGACCTGGCGGGGGCTGATCCAGAACGGCCACTTTCCGCCAAAGTGCTCAGTGATGATACCCAAGAATCGCTCGAAACTGCCAATGATGGCACGGTGGATGACAACGGGGCGGGCACGGCCTGGGCCGGGCTCATTAGACTTGGGGTCTGCCTCCTTCTTCTCCTCTTCTTGAGCGGCGGCCTGGCTCTTTTCGCCAGTCATGTATTCGAGCTTGAAGTTGAGGGGTGCCTGGTAGTCAAGCTGGATAGTAGCACACTGGAACTCTCTGTTGAGAGCATCGGCAATCGTAATATCGATCTTGGGGCCGTAGAATGCACCATCACCTTCGTCGATGATCCAGTCATCACCCTTGAACTTGGTCAAGGCCTTTTTAAGTTGCTCTTCCGCGTAGTTCCACGTCTCGAGCTCACCGAGGTACTTCTCGGGGCGAGTAGAGAGCTTCAGCTTGAAGGTGAAACCGAAGAGCCCGTAAATACACTGGAGGAAGTCGAAAAGACCTTCAATTTCCGACACAATCTTGATGATATTAGTACTAGGACTTCGAGAGAACTGATTAGGGATCTAAAGAAAATACGCACCTGATCCTGGGTACAGAAAATGTGGGTATCATCTTGCTGGAACTTCCGAACACGGGTAAGACCGTGCAGCGCTCCTGATGCCTCGTTTCTGTGCAAGACACCGAAATCCGCAATTCGCATCGGAAGCTCTCTGTAGCTTCGCTCACGGTGGCCAAAGAGAAGGAAGTGACCAGGACAGTTCATGGGCTTGAGACCCCATTCCCTCTTTTCAACGTCAAGCTTGAACATGTCGTCTTTGTAATGAGCCCAGTGGCCAGATGTCTTCCATAAACCAACATCATACATGTTTGGTGTCTGCACTTCTTGGTATCCGCGCTTGCGGTACTCCGAACGTAGGAGGGACTGGAGGGCATTGAAAATTCTAACACCGTTGGGGAGTAGGAACGGGCAACCGGGTGATGCTTCGTCGAAGAAGAAAAGCTCTTGCTCTTTGGCGATCCTCAAATGGTTACGCTTTTCGGCCTCCTCCAAGAACTTAAGGTGCTCCTGCATCTGTTTCTTATCAGGGAAAGCAACACCACGGATACGCTGTAGGGAATCGTTGCTCTGGTCACCCAGGAAGTAGGCGGAGGAGTTCTACGAGAGAATCAGTATACCAGACCAACACAGTTAACTCGCCGGGTACCACTAACCTGCATGATCTTGAAGGTCTTGACCTTGCCAGTGCTCTGGATATGAGGCCCCCTGCAGAGATCGACTAGCGTACCGCATCGGTAAACGGTGCTCTTCTCTCCAGTCACAAGCTTGTCAATATAGTGCAGCTTGTACTTGCTGTACGCAAACATCTTCTTGAGGTTCTCCTTGGTAACCTCCAGGCGGTCGAAACTCTGCTTCTCCTTGAAAATCTTAGACGCTCTGTTGTCAAGGACCTTCCAATCTGTCTCTTTAACAACACGGCTGTGAAAGATATTAGTAACCACTGGAAAAGCGCAGGCGCAATTGAGTGGACGAAATGCTTACCTATCAGGCATGGCCATGTCGTAGAAGAAACCTTGAGGGGTAGGCGGCCCGTGAGAAAGGAGACACCCATACTCGCATTCGCAAGCTTCACCCAGACAGTGAGCGCTTGAGTGCCAGAAAACCTCCCTACCCTCTGGGTCGCTGAAGGGAACATAAGACACCGTACATTCGCCCTCCAATGGGCGACCCAGATCCCAGAGTTGACCATCAACCTTTGAAATAACGATTTCGGCGCTCACTTCTTTGGGGACGTGCTTAAGCAGCTGTGCTGGGGTGGTTTCCCAAGCCTTCGCGGGGATAACAGAGGTATTTCCGTCACCGAGGCTAAGTGTGACATTGATTTCGGAATGGGGCTTGTTTTTGACTTCTTCGAGATGCTCCTGCCATAGTTGCTCAAACAGGTTGTTTCGCTCGATCATAAAATCCGGAAGCGAATCGGCACCTAGAGTAACGGCCTAGTCAGGAGGGGCTCTAGGAGCATTCGGCGGGGTAGGTATAGGACTCACTGCCAGATTTCGCCTCAGCGGCGGGCCTAACAGGCAAGTCCTTGGGGCCGTCGGAAGCCATAGTCGTACTCCTCAACACTGGCCAAAGATCTGGGAAGGTGAACAGCGGAAATCGAGGAATTCTCGCAGCGACAAATGTTTCTTCCGTGACTCAAACCTCTAGACTTCAATCTGTGAATTATCCGGAAGGCGGTGGAGCACGTGATTTTAAACTGCCCTGCGGCTAGCGACACTTTACCCTTTCGAGGTTCCCACCGTTTGAAAACTTCTCCGCGATCAGTCCGCAGCAGGTCGACAAGAACAACTACAACATCAAAATGTCATTTCGCGGAGGCGGTCGTGGTGGCTTTTCCGGCCGTGGCGGAGGTTTCGGTGGCCGTGGAGGTGAGCAAAAGTCGCAATTGATGTCGGAGATGGGTTTTGCTCAAAGCTAACAAATTTTTTCTTGGATAGGCCGGGGAGGTTTCCAGCAGTCTTACGGACCCCCAGATCAAGTACTAGGTGAATTTTCATACTGAAACCGCCTTGAAGGAATATTTCGCTAATGCGCTATTAGAGATGGGTACTTTCATGCATGCTTGTGAAGGCGAGATGGTTTGCGAATCTATCAACCCCAAGATTCCCTACTTCAACGCCCCCATCTATTTGGAGAACAAGGTACGATACGGGAAAATGGCGATCCGAGGCAATTTAACTAACAAATTTCTTTTGATAGACTCCCATTGGCAAAATCGACGAAGTCCTAGGTCCCATCAACCAAGTATATTTCACCATCAAGCCCCAGGAAGGAATCGTCGCGGCCTCGTTCAAGCCCGGCGACAAGGTCTTCATCGGCGGCGACAAGCTCCTTCCGATTGAGAAGTATGCATCCCAATATCCGAATCAGGAAACTAGCCGCTAACCAGCTATAATAGGTTCCTTCCCAAGCCTAAGCCTCCTCCAGGTAAACCTTCAGGTCTTCCGACATCGCAAAATGTGCTCATTTCTAACAACTTCCCTAGGTTCCAAGCCCAAGAAGGCAGTCGGAGCTCGTGGTGGCGGCCGTGGCGGCCGCGGTGGTGGTCGTGGATTCGGTGGTGGCTTTGGCGCTCCCCGCGGTCGCGGTGGTGCCCCGAGAGGACGCGGTGGCCCTCGTGGTGGAGGTGGATTCCGCGGTGGTAGTGGTGGATTCGGTGGTGGATTCGGTGGAAGAGGAGGTGGCCGAGGAGCACCTCGTGGTGGTGGTGGCTTCCGGCGTTAGACCATGGACAGCCTGGGCCTGTCTGTCATTACCTCGTCCTGTCTTATTACGGCGTTTTGGGAACACGGGATTTTATGTCGACCTAATTTTGACTATGGTCAGAGAAAAAATTGATAGTATTGTGCTTCGAATTCTGTAATGTGATATGAGTCTTCTCCATGATGTGCTTGCTGAAGATCAGTTGAGCAGTAGATCATCGACGGTCGAGCGAATTGTCTATGCGGATTACAGCCAATAAATCCCGTTCCCCAGTTGGAAAATACTCTTACGAGCCTATTAATAATTATGCGTTGGTATTGTTCATATACCTAGCAGTCATGGAGGATCTCAATCGTTCAACAAAACGCTTTGACAAAATGTGGCTGGGTGTGGCGCAGCAGCGAACAATCATGGATGACGTCTCGTCGCACTGCGTAAAGCCTGAAAAGAAGCGAGACCTCTGCACGTGAAGCGTCAACACATCCTCATCCAAACTGCGATTGCCAACCTGAATCTGCTTTCTACCTAAGCATCAATCATTTATACTGCATTCCAGACTTTTATCTTTTGCTTATAACCTTTTTTTGCTCGCCTTTCCTCGAATGAGCATGTCTCGAAGGACCTCCGCCATGCCCGCGAGCTCGTCTACAAACAGCGGTGGCTCAACGATCGCTGATGGAGGTATGTTGGACCTGCATGCTGAGTGCTATTTAGAGGTTTACTAATGGCATTACATAGGCCAGGAAAAGCAGAAGATGCTTTTGGGCTCGGATGCTGGTCACTTCAGTATGGTCAAGTTAGTCTCCCCGGAATCCGTTGATCGGCGGGGACAGATGCTTATTGGTATTCATATACTAGGGCCCTACATCTGGCGGATCTCGTAACTGAACTCAATGGTAAGGAACAGTCGCTAATCTTTTTGGTGGAATTTATCCGTACTGACCATGATCTCTAGGATTCTGCGGAGGCAAGTTCGACTACCAACCTTGAGATATCTACGAATGACCACTAACCGGTTCGCTACAGTAATGTCCGTCTTTTCATCTCTGCGCTACTGCCTTGGTGATCCCCATGACCATGGCGCCATCTGGGCCGCTCTCGGGTTTATGCCTTTCGGCCTCTTTTTCGATTTCATGGACGGGAGGATTGCAAGATGGAGGAAGAAGTCGTCGCTCATGGGGCAAGAATTGGATTCCCTGGCAGACCTTGTAGGTCTATTAATCCCGCTGATAGCGCAGACAACTAAACGGCTGTTCTTTAGATTTCCTTCGGTATGGCCCCCGCGGCAGCTGCGTTCGCACTTGGAATCCGAACCACTCTCGATCACCTATTCCTTACATTCTTCGTACTCTGCGGCTTAACGCGTCTCGCTCGTTTCAATGTGACCGCCGCGGTCCTTCCTAAAGACAAGACCGGCAAGTCGAAATACTTCGAGGGTACACCGATTCCTACCACATTGGGTATTGTTGGATTGATGGCATACTGGGTATCGCAAGAATGGATTTTGGAAGATATCCCGCTGGGTCTTGCTGCCCAGGGCACGCTATTCGAGTTCCACCCCATCGTTCTGCTCTTTGTACTGCACGGGTGCCTCATGGTCAGCAAGACCCTGCGTATCCCGAAGCCGTAAACAGATAAAGAATTTCATGAAACACGTTGCTAACTAGATATGTATCATGAGAATACCTATATACGATTGGGTGGGAGCGCAACAAGAGAAATACAAATCACTCCTTGGAGATAACGTGGCCGAAAACGAATGGCATGACCTGCACGAACGGGGCTCCTTTGGACTAAGCGGTTGACTCGTTGCGTCGTGTATGTTTATACCTAAAAGAAAAGGAGAGGGGGGAAAAAGACATTATTATTATAGGTGCCTAGGTAGTTAACAGATCCAAGGCATGCTCAGTTTCTCATGGACACGAGTAGATATCATTATTCAAACCAAATAACTTTCTAATGTTTATATCAATGAAATACCTACATATGGCGCGCTACGATGCGTTCTTAGGAGTCCTAGTTATCATCCACCTACACATAGTACCTATACGACTCTTCGGTTTAGGAAACGTTGCTAGTGCTAGTCCCTCATCGATGAACGGTGATGACAACAAAACTCCGGACTAGTCTGAATATTCATCAGGAGCCGAATACTGAAACATTATGTTGAGGGCTGTGCTCGAAGCCGTGCGTAGTACCTAACCCTAGTGTCAAAGGAATGGGAAGCCGGTGGTCCTTCACCGGGCATAGCATTATTAGGTTCCCTATATTCCGTAGTCGTGCCTGGTTCGGGTAATTTCGCTGGGCATTGGAAGCGAGTCGGATGAGACCGGAAATTATAGTAGCGAACCTTGAACCCTACGGCGGTTCAAGGAAAGACTCATATCACCTTCAATAATGGTGTAACTGACGTGTTTCATATGGAAACGATCCTTCCCCAGGTGTCAGGAAAGGAAATGGTATCAAGCGATCAGAGCCCGCGATATGGCTCCACACGTGACTGTGTCCGTGCCTGGCGTTCCAAGGGACCGCAGGTCGGGATCGGCCGCGGAACCAACGCAGAGCCATGGAATCTTCTCTGCGCATTCCTGGGTCAAAAAAAATGACGTCGATTCAAGGATAAGTATGCACTTTTATCACATTCGCTCGATGAGAGAGAGGCGAATAATCAGCATGTCAGCGTGTCCCCTGTGTTTTTGAATTGGCCTGGGAAACTGGGGCAAACAATTCAAAGTGATCGACGTCAAACCCACGGCGCTTCCCTCCAATCTCGGCGTTGATGGCTGCGTGATGACTGGGTCGGATGCACATCATCTCTCTGTCATTGGCTTGCATGTGCACCTCAGGATCAAAAAGGGCCTGACCTGGCGACGCGCTGACTCTTCAACTGACAACAGGGCAAACAGCACATTTGGTCCTCCTGCAGTTGTCCTTGCAGACTGGCACAGTCTTTTGCATTAGTGGCGCGCTCTGGACGGGCGGTTGAGACATGGACGTAGTGGTTGCCCCGGTTAGTCTTCGAGGCCGCGTAAGATGTCTTTTGTGGGATTTTTATCTCGGCTACCTGCAACTGAGACACAGTCAAGTTGTCAACGGGAGCGCAAGTGTCCTGGGCTTCTGGCAAAGCAGCCAAGGGATAGACTCCGTCGCTTGGAATGGAGTGTCGTCAAGACGAGACACAGTCCCCCTCGTGTCATCAAACCAAGGCCACAGCGAAATTCGTCACAGTCGCGACCTATTCCCCATCGGGATGAGCGACGGGCGAGGTGGCCCAAAGGAGAAATGTCGAAGCGATCTCGAAATATCTCGGCTGCTGATTGGGCCAGCAAACACTGGTGCGCGGGACGCAAAATTACCAGAGTTGCACATCCCAAGGTAACGACCCGTCGCAGCCGTCCGGAACCCATAGTAAAGCACGGTAGAGTTCAATAGATACTGGTACGGTACGGTACCGCCTGCCAGGGACAAGGGACTCACGGGGCCGCAGCCAGTGCAGGTGCAGCATCCACCACTCCATCACTCTCTCATTCACTCCTCCAGTCACTCTCTTCTCTCCCTTTCCATCGATTCTCCTTCCTTGCAGTTGTTCGATCGACTGAAGGGCACGCTCGTTTATTTCCTCCGTTCTTGTTTGGTTATCAGCACCTTTTGGGTTGCTGGCTGTTTTGCCGACTCTCGTTTGGTCGTATTGACCCCTGATTTGTTTGGGTCCAGGGACATCTTACGTTCGGTCGCCCAGGGACACTCTTCGAGTCCGACTGTTGTTCGAGTCTCAAGTCCATCGATATACATCTCAAGCACCTCATCAACCCCAACGCCGCCCCCCTTATTGTGGCCGACTATCAGCGACCGTTGAGAGCTCCATCCGAACGGGACGTTTGAAACACTCGATCCCCACCAGATACCGCTTCTCCAGGAACACTGTCGCACGAAAAATTTACCTAGATCCTCCAACTCGCTTCTCTCGCTATCTTGATCTTCCGTCTTACTACAATACTACCTCGACGATTGAAAGGGTTGCGCCGGCCGTCCCCCATCCTTCGTTGAACAACCTAATTTGAAAGCAACCGCCGCCTCAGTTGTATCTCCAGCAGCCCAATAACTTGTTTTCCCACACTACAAGATGAGGCCCTTCACATTCTCTTCGGTCTTTGCGACCGCCGTCCTTCTTCTCGCCGAAAGCTCATCGGTTGCCGCCGCCGCAGAGCAAACATATATCGGCTGCTTCTCGAGCTCAAAACCCCTTGAGGACAAGGGCAGCTATCAGTACCAAAGTAACGGATACTGCATGAACCTTTGTTACGGCGAGGGCAAGGCTGTCTTTGGCCTGCACAACAAAGACCACTGTCTCTGCGGTGATCTGATTCCCGCGAAATCGAGCAAGGAGTCGGACGATTCATGCGACACGCCGTGTGCCGCCTGGCCCATGGTCAAGTGTAAGACCCTCTTCCATTTGCGGATCACTAGACAACAACTAACTTCTCTCTTCTCTTGTAGGCGGTGGATCGGACGCATATTCAGTCTACCTCACCAATTATAAGGAAAACGTCGCGTACTATTCGGATTCATCATCCACCTCCAACAACACTTCGTCAACAAGCAACGGTTCGTCTGCGACGGATACGGGTGGTTCTAGCCCCACTGCTGGGGATGTCGAGATGGCGACTGCCGAAGGCTCGTCAGACGATGACTCCGATAAGAAGGGAGGACCCAACACCGCTTCCATTGCTGCCGGTGTTGTCATTGGTGTAGTTGGGTTTGCCGCACTTGTCGGTGCCGGTTTCTTCCTCTGGCGTTTCAAGAACCGCCACCCGGGTGACCAAAGAATGCGCGAAATGAGCAACGTCGAGCAATTCGGCAAGCCCGTGTCTCGAGACTCCGCGGCCGATTCTCGTTTCGATGGTGATTTCATGGCTCAGAGGCGCCAGAGCAATGGCAGTATCGACGATGACCGAGACTTCTCTCGTCGGATCTTGCAGGTGACAAACCCCGACCGGAACTACTAGTGTTATACCTAAAGTATACCATCGATTATCCTTGCGAACTCTTGACGATTGACCTTTGCCTCTGGCTTTCTACCTTGACGAACACGACCTGCCTTAACTGGTCAAATATTAATTCGTTCCAAACTTACGTCCATAAGCCACCCATCAGCGAGTTGCGGTCTTTGGTGAAAGGGTCCCCGGTGGGATCCAATCCAGAGCGGCACCTAAGGATCTTGGTCTAGGATAGTGGGTGACGCCGCGGCATCAGGGATCTTTGACTTTTTGAAGGCGTTTGGGCACTGGTTGGGCCATTTTCTGATCCAAAATATCCCATATCTATTTTGTTATCGTGTATGTTTTTGAACTGAGAAGCATCCACTTGTTCTCATGTTGCTTCATATTGTATGATATCACTTCGTTCCTTGGTCTTTGAAGTCCTGTCGTATATACCATGCAGTGCTGTTAAACACACCTCCACCGTCTAGCAGCCGTAATTTGCGAGTGAAGAATGTGGCAATTCAACGAGCTTGGCACCGGGCATTCAGAACAAAAGATAATACTGTCTACTTGCCTCGTTGACTACGTACTATCTTACAGTCACTAAGAGCTATATACAACATATTTACCAGATGAAGGTACGCATATTTGACCAGGCTAAAGGTGAAAATCTAACTCTAGCGACGTAGACAGCAAGTACATTGCCAGAAGCTATTCTATTGTGGACATCATGTGGTTAGTTGTATCCATTTGGCACCTACTCGTCCGTCGATTCATGCCGGGACCATTCGTCGGCCGCTTCGTGTACATGTATAGGAAGAGCACAAATACCAAGTGCACAGAATGGAGTTTCTTCATCTCGGTATATTATGCAATATAGAAAGACGGCTAATAGCACCAATGGGTTTTTTAGTCGAAGGGTAGGATCTACCATTTCGATACTTCAATGTGCATTATATATATATATATATGCTGAGCACACTAGTCTGTATAGAACTCTGGGTAAGAGGAATTGTGAATTACATCGCGTTCGTAGTGTTCTCTCTTATATCTACATATAAATATATATATTCCAGCACGAAGCATATTTCAGGCCCAGCGGCGTTACCAACAAATTAATTCCGTCTACCAACAAACGTAACAGCGCTTGCAACTATCTTACCATACGTATTCCTTGCATAGCCAATACGCAGCAGGAATGTATATTTATAAATTCAAAGATCGCTGGCTTTAGCATAGTGCGGGAATCAGACAACGTCTGACACAGGGAGGATATTGCAATTATGCATTGATGTATATCGGAACCTAAGGCCACCCTATGGGGCGCTCTAGTAAGGTACGCATTGACGGCATCTGCATGTGTTTGCATTTGCATATGCGAGTATGTTTCCTCCAGGCCCGAGCTTGACGTATGGTCGGCATCCCGCGCCAACAGCGGCGCGGCGACGCTGCGATTCTCCAAGGTTCCTCAAGCAATCTACGGAGAACTGATTGATATAATCGGAAATGTTTTCTGTCCAGTTCAGGGCGGCCTGTGCCTACTTGCTGGCCACTGGGAGGGGAAATCACGACTTGATCTAAGTAAGAACAGGAAGGAGTTCGACGACACCCTTTGCTGTGGACATCTTGCCACGAATATCGAGGGTATATATATCATAATATACTGCCAGGCGCCGGCAAGTGGATGGTATACTTGGTGCCTGGAAAGCGGAACATATCACGTTTCTCACAGAACTAGGGCAAGTCTACTGCGTGGCTGTAGATGCTTCGAGTACTAGGTAGTCCGGGTTTCGAAGGCTCTGGGATCCTACGTTGGGTTAGTCAGTGCATGGCTGTACAGTGACAGCGTCAACACCAAATTGTAGTGAATACCAAGAAGGTCTCGATAACTTCAGGTTGAGCAGTTTCATCAGAGAAGCCTGTATACCAGCCTCTTGTATCCTCAACCGCTGACGCCCAGTGTAGACGTGGTGTAGTAGGGCTCGGGCCTATGTAAAGACCTGGAAAAGGCGAGACGGGCATTTGAAAACCCCGACACGTTTCTCCTCGATGCGCCGCTCGTGATGGCGCTTCGTCTCGTGTAGCCATTGGCGCGTAGAGCGGTCCATCGCGGTGCTGGGCATCACGCTTGCAAAGTTCAGGTTGCAGCGAAGCTAGTTCTCGATCCGTGGTCATCCGCTGTTGGAAACGTCTTGCGTATGCTCATATGGTGCCATTTCTAGAGCAAGTTAGACCGCTAGAGGGGGGGTTGATGGGAAATAAGAGTAAACCGTCATACCTGACTGGGATAAACAGATGTTTGACATCCGTGTTGTTGCCGTTGTTAGTATATGCATTATAAGAGTACTAGATCGGGCTTCATTCTACGGTGATAATTATTGTGAACGGGTTTAACGGGGGTGAGAGCAAGCCAGATTGACTATTGAGTTGGGGTGGGGGATCATCAGGACTTCGGGAGGCAGGGGGGTTCAGAGTGCGAAGGATGCAGCCATGCAGACAATAATGGAAATATCCTCGACAGAGCCGATGGTGTGTGAGATGGAGCGCGAGCCAACATGCCAAGTGAGCCCTGCAATGTGCAGCAGCAACGTGCGTTTCTCTCTGATCTGAAACCCAGTCGAAGATGACCTGATTGCTCCTGCAGTGAAGACTGAAACGCACTGCAATAGTTGCTGATCTTCAGCCCGCCGCTGACTTCATATCGATGGCGTTTGGAGGGGTTAATTTGCCTTGGATTATTATGGCTGGAGTTTAGACTAAACTCCGCATTCGTTTCCCATAGTCCGGCCATGCGCTCCTGCCAACACCAACGGAGCATGGTCTATCGACGATTGATCCCTTGTGCAGGGCGTGACGTTTTCATAAGACGAAGGACTGGGCGTTTGCCAACGGTGGGGGGCATAATTTGGTTCATTATAGATGATGGGCCATCACCACGCTGCAGAAATCCAACAATTATACGTCATGGCAAATGGGAAATGTTGGTTATGTTGGTAAGTGTTGGCGAACCTCATAAGCTTATTGGACATGATCCAGGACATTCAGGCCAGGCTTTCTGCAACATAACCTGAGATTGAGCCACGACTCTCATACCAGACTGTGAAGGATGGAGCGGATGTCACCATGGAGTAAACTGGTTGACTGGGTGCCACTTTGAACGACAACGTAACTGTCTAGACTCTCGGCAGCAAAAATTGCCACCGTCTCCAACCGGCTTTTTTCATGAATGGCTCGCAAGTAGGAACGGGGAAAGATAGTCAAGCGCCATCATTTCGTGGGGGATGGATTGAAGACGCCGGTTCAAAGACACCGAAAGGTTATCTGTAGCCCGGTGCATTTGACAACTGACATCCGTCGGGGCGCCGAATTAATGAGTACTGTCCATTCACAGGCGAGCTGATGTGTTATTATTATTACCGGAACAATATAGTTGAACAAAGTACTAACAAGCGTGTCTGGAGATGGTGTAGAACGATTGGCGAAAAAACACGTGCGGGATTAATATGCTTGCCACTAACTCATGCATCCTCAGATTGGTGATGAGCGGGATTCGCAGAACTACGGATTTCCTGAGCAGGTACCATGCATTGATGGGCGTTCCATCATTTGACTAGGATTGGAATCCTTCGATAAATCCGTCGGCAAATGCTACCGTGGGTTGGCCAAGTTCCAGGAGCGTGGTAAGCTGATGAAATATTTGTCATTGATCATAGAGCAACGACAGAGTCCATGCGACATGCATGCACTGCGTTCCATATCTTTGGATATGCTTGGTCCGACATTCAAGACAAGCTCGGACCCGAGGCTGATAGAATACCGCGGCATACCAATCTGTGAAGATAGTACGGTCGGCTGTTGACCCAAGTGCAGGGCGCCAGGAATACGCAGATCGTCAACTAGCGGGAGGGCCCTGCTCAAAGCATGACTATTCAATATTGGGATAGCTTGAGTGCTCGACACAGGGGTCGCTACAATTCAAGAACTTCAGGGGTAACTTCTTCTGAGAAGTATGTGTTGCAAGGGAAGCCAGTGCCACAGAAAATTTCCGAAGTTTATGCATTCAGTTGAAGAACACGACATGAACACGCAACGGCGAAGACGCTGATTTGTCGGTTTGAATTAGAGGGCCGCAAATCCACGATGTCTTTCCGTTGGTGACGAGAGCTCTAGAGTATGATCTCCGCAATGATCTGGAGCTCAAAAAGACTCACGAAGGAAAGGGAACTGTCAACCGAAGTGAACACCATACCAAATCAGAAGTATGTTTTCGTTGCCTTGCCGCATTGAGGACTGAGGTGGATTCTCATCTGCGGGTTGGAATTTGGATCCAACAACGGGTTGACCCAACATGGCTGGAATAAGAGTTGGATCAGCAAATCCCGGAGAGATGATCCCGCTCTCAAACGAGTCAAGAGTTAAGGAGGCGGAAATGCCGCCTAGCTTATTTGGTCCCGAACAGTAACCGTTAAACGAGAAGGACGAAGCGAGAAGCAATGCTAGCAGCTGGGACCGCGCTCATCTTCGGCTGAAAGGTTACTTCATTTGTCGGGCGCTGTCAAGAGCGAAGGAGCAAGAGCCTGCGAACTTGTTGAATCCCAGAGTCCAGAACAGACAAGCGAAGCATGGTTCAAGCGAACCTTCTTGACGGCGTATACGGGTCCCACTTGACTCGATAGAAGGAGTTCTCAAGACGAAGATCTATGACCTTCAACGGAGCTCCGGGCTTTTTGTTGCTTGATGTCGTCCTCCCTGCTCCGGGCTCCGTGAGACACGGACAAGGACACGAAGTCCGGAGTCCGGATCAGTAGCTCACTGGCCCGAGCTTAAGAGGGGCTTTGGATGATCGAAACTCAGAAATTCAATTCGTTTTTTGTCAGGTGCTCCCGGTGGGTAATTGTGGATATGGCTTATTTAGCATTTGGTTAGCGCAGTCCAGCAAAAGCCCGAGTGGTTCTGCGGGACAAGTCAAGCCAATCTGAGGCCTGCTTGTTCGTCCGACTCGAGGTTCCCAACTTCCCATCTCTTGCTGAGTCGTTGACATCCCATCGGTGGGGTTTGGGAAGTCGTTAGAGGGGCGAGGAACTCCAAGATTTCCTGAGGCTGATGGGGAGCTGTGCCAAGCAAGCAGTAAGTAGTAAGTCTGCCAGACGATCAGGCACCAACAAGATAGACAATTCAAAGACGCTTCCATTATACTCCGTATGTGATAATGCCTGAAGGAAGTGATGACTGAAGATAATATGATTGAACAGATTGTTTTCCATGCCCACCAATTAGGGGGTGAAATTGCCGATGAAGCGTGAACGTCCTGCAGCTGAAGGATTGGCATAATCAAAACGATCCGTCGACTCGTCGAGTGAGCGAGTCAAGCACGCGATGATTGGCGTTACATAAGCACACAGCCCTGAAGCTTGGGGGAGCCTAAGGCAAGGCAGATTCGAGTTTTGTTGGAGAAGTTTGACTGACTGCAGGGCGCAGCAAGACTAGTACTCGGGAACACAGGGGTGTTTCAGGTTTTGCGACCCTTGCATGCTGCGAGCCTGCGACCCGGCCATGAGAACGCGGACTCATCTATTATTATCACAACGTGGCCGTGAGAGCTCCTGCTAGTTAGTGGGAAAAAGAATTGTAAAAACTGTTCACCAACAGTGTTGGGTTGATGTTGTTCCCGAAATGCTTCTTACTGGTTGCTGTCAGCAAGAATTTCGAGCGTGGATCATACTAATCCTCCTCCCACTGATCGACCAACGTAATATGGCACCCATCAAATCGGATTGTTCGCGTTAGCGTTAAGAAGTGCTTCATGCTCCATCGCATTGTTCTGGATCTACCCAGGACGTATCGGACTACGATCCAATCCATAATGAGTATTTTTATGCCTGAGGAAGGAGAATTATTATTCTGATATTGCCGTTCGTTTGTCCAAGAGACTAGTATCCAGCCGTCAGTAGTGTTTGAAACCCGGAGAGCTCCTCCGGAATTTCCAGAGTTCTGTTAAATCGTGGATCCTCAGCCAGAGGTTTGGTACGCCAAAAGGTAAGACCAGGCTGCTTCACAAGATCGAGGGTGATCAATCAGGAACGCCAGAAGACAGTGACAACCTGGGTTTCAATGTGTTTAGTGCAGTACGCCCGAGTGAGAGGATAAGAATAGCTCTGCAGTCTGTAGTCATGTTGTCTGCAGCTTGAGTTTTAGACTGCAGAACGAACAATGTCAGCCAAACCCCAATTTCCGGCAAAGCACCGCGCTCGTCGAGGAAAGGATGATCTCTGGTTTGTTGATGAATGGACCAATTGTAATTGAATCCAATTGTTGGATATGCATTAGGCTAGGAACAGCTAGTGCGTGCATGGTGAGGTCCTTGAGGTTGGGTTCCATGTGCGGTGAAAAGATTACTTCTGACAACCAGTGAAAGGCTGACAGGCGATTCCCCATTGTTCATTTCTCATGCAGACGGGAGAGTAAGGAGAGATTTGAAGTGTCACAAGGCCACGTTGTGAAGGGGTGATCATAAGAAAGGTTCTTATTATTACTCCGCACGATACGCTCCCTCACGTCTGCCGTGTTGATGAAGGATGATGATGACGACTCGGTCACTCGGCACGAAACGAAACAAGGTAATTCTCAGCTCATCCATGGCAGGAACGGCTTCCATTATTGCAGAAGGGAATTTTTGTGGCATGACATGACTGAATTATTATTGTTGGAGTACGGCTGATTTTGACATTATCGATACCATTTGTACGGAATATTCATGGGAGGAACATTCAGGGGAATGCCTTTCTGCTCCTGCCTCTGTAGTCCCCACCGGCGCGACCGTCGACTTTTTGTTGTCACGTTAGAGCAGTTCCACAGAGGCAGCAGGTGTATACTGTGGTCTTATCGGCTACTCTCCTGCGAGTATTCATTCCACGTGATGGTTACGAAGCTAATGTCTCGTGGATGTCTGCAGGCTGCCAACTCGCCATCGCAGGTGCCTTGACATATGGCCTTAAGAAAAAGAAAAAGAACAATGTCTGACTGAGTTGGAATTGATCGGCGTGTGAAAACTGGAAAGTGAAAAGTGAGACTGTGAGAACTTGACTCCCCAGTACTGGGAACTTCGAAGGACCAGGGTCGAAGACCAAGCGATTTGCAAACCAACGTTTAATGACGCATTGAGCTACACCCGTTTTGTAATAGGCCTGTAACGTTAGCTCATGGTCGTGGAAGAGGGGAGGAGAACTGAGTAACTGGATACCGGTGACTGTAGTGGCGGCGCATGAAACAGGAATGATCTGCAGATGGAAGATTAAGTTCTCAATATCAGTTGAGGTCGAAGAGGGGATGGTCCTGATGGGAGGTTCGGGATCCGCCGGGCATCCTGGTCAAGTCTCGATTTCTCAAGTCTGGACAGACTACAGAGGACGCCGGCGGGACGGACGGGGCACAGGGCACTTGGACGTTGGAGACGTGGTTAGCGGAGGAGCCGGCATGGTATGGATCGGCCTTAACGGTGGGTATCGACTAGCTTCCGGAAAAGTTTCCCCAGAAAGGGGTCGAGCAGTGGAAGGGAGGATCCTTAGTCCAACCAGCTAGGGCAAGTTTGGTGCTATGTTCGCTAAGGCCCAGAGGTTAGAACGCAGTGAGTTAGTTTCTTCTTCCTCGCTTCGCGAGAGACCAATGACCACTGACAGCTTGATGCAAGCGAGGGGAAGAGGAAAGGAGATCAGGCTTGGAACGCAAATGGAAGCACGATGGAATGATGGACATGCAGGGGGAAGGAAGAGAGTGAGGGAGATGAAACACTGATGAGATCAGGACAGGGTCGTTGTTCCTTCGTTGAGGATGAGTGAGTTGAGATTGGCGAGTTGGCGAGTGAGCCTTGCGGTTGCAGCCTGAGGCGCCAATCGACCCACAGGGCTGTCACCACCACCGTGGAACTCGATCACGCCTCGAAGCCGAAGCCCTGAGGGAGAACGCCGGAGCGACCAACCGAGAATTTAGCAATTTAACAGAGGGTAGAGAGTTTGGCTCATTTAAACAAGGTTTTGGCATCAATAGGGTACGAGCAGTTTCAAGATTTGTGTTGATGCTTCAACTCAAAAGTTACGACTGCAGGAACGGGGGGAAGGATGTAGAGTGCTTATCGCGCGTTGGACACCGGTGCTCGTGTTCCTTCATCGGAGCTTGGAGCGGACTTGGAGTTGGAAGAGTGAGACTTGGGATGTCACGGTCAAGTCTGGGTCAGAGTGTTGGATGATCGGAACAGTGGCCGATCTCGAGTCTGCCTGCCAAGACGAGGCTGACCCGCCCGCGAGTCTCCAGAGCCCAGTTCCAGAGTCCAGCGTCAACCTGCAACCACCACCATCCGGGCATCGGATTCGGACTTCGGACGATCAACAATGACATGTTAGTTTAGTTCTGGTTCAGATGTCGGGAAAAGTCGCCTCGATCTGATATCGATAAAAATAACACCCACGGGCTCTTCATGCAGCAACGATCTGATTGTAAGTGTTATTCTTAGGCCTCATCGCCCACTGCTGATGGCAGTGTCTGTCTGGCATGCGGGCAGGCTCATCATGCGGGCAGGACGTAGTGGGCAAGCCTCACGTCGTCCTGGCCTTTCTCCCCGGCGTGACGGCTTCACCAAGTCAGGCGTCAATTTCTCGAGTCCTGTGCCCACTCTCCACAGTCCCAATTGGACCCACCGGACTAATCGTGGCTAGCAGGTTAGGCTAAAAATTTACGACTCAGTGCTCCAGCGCCGGGACAAGCCAATCAGCAGGGCTAGGAAACCAACAGTTTGTCAGTCCCAGCTCGTGGGCAACCAGGGTTCGCGAGTAATTGGAATTGTCGCTCCCCCAGGCCAGCCCGCACGCTGCTCCCCCCTTGCATCTGGGTCCGGGTTCCGGTTGGCGGCGAGTTTGATTTGGAATTTGCGGCCTCAATTCAGCATGCAAAAGGACCTCGTGGTTGTGCAACCCATGGTTTCGCCATGAGGCAGGCGGGGGAGCCAACCCAGCGCATGGGAATAGCCTCAGACGGCCAGCAGCGCCGGCCGAAAACGGCTAGTTCTTACGCGCAGGACCCAACACTGGGACCAACAGCCAGCCCTCCTGCACGTCTGCTCGCCGGCCTAGTGACAAATTAGCACGGCGGAAAAGCCAACAGACAGCCGTTGAAGTCAGACCCCTGTCAAGAACGCCAGTAGCGTGGAAAGTAATTAAAAATAATTCTCCATACAGCGCCTGCGCTTTTTTACTTTCCCCGTCTTTGATTGCGCCTCAGCCGCACCGGCCGAGACGGCGGATTGGCTGGTTCATGCTCTGACTCTTGAAGCTTCCTTAATCTCTGGGAACTGGAAGTGGGAAAGTCATTTTCGTTTTTGATTTTCTCCATTTTATTTTTGTAAATTTACCTTGATTTTCCCGACGCCGTCCCGTAGTGCTTGGTGGCTGTAGCGGCGAAGCCCAGGCTCCCTCTGACGATCACTCTGCAGACTGATAGACCACCAACTCCTTGGTGCTCCTAAACGCTTTCTTCATGACAATCTTATTTTATTATTATATCCCAGAGCGAACTGGACTGCTAGCCTCCCATCCTCCATCTTCCTTTCGCATGTTTGCCTGTGCCTGCCTGCTCTGACTCTGTTTCCCTGCTGTGTACTACTGCTAGTCTGTCTGTGCTGTGTACACAACAACAACTCGACTCTTCAGAAAGACAGTACTCCGTGCAGTACCGCCACCATTCCGCCGTTTCAGGATTTCTCGTTTCTTTTTTCGACCCATTCTTATCCAGGCCCAGCAGTGTCTGACCTCACCTTTGCCAAAGCTGTATCTGATCTTCGCTAGTCGTGCTTCACACAGCCCACCTGGGTGACCCTGGCTCGCCCTCCCTCATCTCATCCCGTCTCCACATATTAGACCAGCTGCTGCAGCTTGCTATAATTTCCTTACCTTTCTGTACCTGGCAAGCATCCAGTTGTCATTCCATGCGATCATCTTCGAAGGAGTCCTAAAACTATATCTTGGACCCAATCGCCAATCCTTTGATCCTTCCCGATCACTCCACCTCCATCCAACGCTCAGCACTCACTGCACTCTTCTCTCTTCCTTTTATTCCCTTTGCCATACCAACCTTCTCCCAACAAACAAACCAACCTTTCCAAGCTTCCTTCCGTCTCACTCTGTTGGTCCTCAGACCTCTTCTCGACGCCATGCCTCGAACCACTGCCCCCTCGGAGATTCCTCTCCCAATCACCTACACTCCCACCACCCATCGCATCAGCAAAGCAAAGAAAGGGAAGCGCGTCCACGCCTGTGAATATCCAGGATGCCAGAAAGTTTTCACGCGCGCCGAACACAAGAGGTAAGTGATCCTATCTTACTCTATCCATTGCTCTTATAACTGACCTTGCCATTGTAGGCGCCATGAGCTCAACCACAACCCCGAGGCCCTCTACCGGTGCACTCAAACTGGCTGCAAGAAATCATTCCACCGTCCCGATTTACTTGCACGACACATGGAACGACAGTATGTCTCCTGCAGCTCTTTGGTGGAGGTCGTGCCAACAATACTAACGAATGACTGCAGTGAACTTGAAGCTCAGATGGATTCTTCAGCGCAATGGGAACGTCACCCACCTGCTAGATCCTCTGTCGAGCAATACGTCCCCAGATACACCATGGTTTCCCCAGACCAAGCGCCATATATGGCTATGCCACAACCTCAGAACCCAATTCCCAAGGCAACAGCAATCCACCCCGAACTCGCGATTGACGGGATACTATGGAACTCAATGGAGATGCCTTCAGAACACCAGACACATATTATGTCTGCTCCTCGTATTCAAGAGCCCACGGAAGAAACCCGATTTTACTCAACACCCGAAGCCTGCTCGTCTCCATCTTCGGACGGCACAACGTACTCTGTTCCCTCATACTCCGGTTCCTCCGTTTCATCTACCCCGCCTGGCGTTGTCGACTCATATCCAGACCCGGTCATCGACTCTGAATTGACATCATCTCCGGTCTCTATGCACGCAACACTCGATGGCTGGGATCGTCATGACAACAACAGCAACAACAACGTGGCCCCGGCTAACATGGTTCCCATGTCGATTCCCGACAGCCTGATCCATCCAGTAAGACATTCCCAGGCCTTGGTTCTCCATTTTGCAAAACTAACTCGCTCAACCAGGCTCTACACTACCAGTCACAATCATGGCCCATGCCACAACAAATGAACTATGCACCAGTGCATTACGAAGCGGCGGGCGAGAATAAGAACTCCAGCTGGTCCCTGTGATTTCCACACTTATCCCCCAACCTCGCAATTAATAATTCAATCGCATGCACGTCAATCACACTTCGCGGTGACCTGTTCGATTTCAGCCTGTGTCTCCGAGTCGACCTGCGCAAACGTGCATCGAAACCAAGCCGACCAATAATGAAACTCTCTATAAAAAGAACTCCGATGCCAACTTCCACCAATCTCGACTCGCGAATCTTGGAGTCACAAAAGAGCACCTGTTACGCAAAGTGCAGCCTTGTCTTACCCCACAGACCAGCTGAAATCGAAACAGCAATCATTCAAGGAACACTCGATCGAACCTTCATCAACACTATCATCGCACGGCTTCCAAAGAAAAAGAAAACATATGCGAGCGAGTGCCCGGCACGGACACCTCAGCGATCAGCATCCCTTATCCTCGAAACGATTTGTAATTATGAATACTTCCTTGCTGTTTTTTCTTATCTTTTTTTTCTTTTGTTTGATTTCCCCTATTATTAATTCCTTTGTCTTGTTTACCCGGATCATAGAGCGTTGGTTCGGTTCGGAAACGAAATCATGGATGGGTTCTGGCGTTCAGTTTCTCTGTTTTTGTCATTGATATGCATGGATACAAATTTCTCATAGTTTATCTCGAGTCCTGTGCTACTTGCCTTTACTGTGTGCTACTTGTTTGCTACGCGCCCGGCTTTACTTACGAATTTATACCCCACCTTTTTTTCTCATCTCATCTCATCTCATCTCATACCATCTCATACCGTCTCTTCTCAGCTTCGCCCCGATATTGTGATTTACTGGCTTACGCTGCATGTGCAATGCATCAAGATTTCTTTGGCTTATTTGGTTCTTGCCTCGTTCCATGCTATTGAGTGATACGTCTTAGATACCTTTGGTTAGTTTGTTTTGCTTAGATGAGAACTAGATAAACAAGGCTTGAGTTTGAGACCTCCATTCTATACAGAAGATTTTGAAAAGGATAGATGAATTGTTGCAATTGCTTATTACAGTGTTGTCTACTTGCCTTTGTATTCACCATACTCCATCACACATTCTAGACATATCTTGTTCGTAGCAGTAGACTCAAACAACCGGAATCGCCATTCCATCGCCCCTCATATCACTGCCAGCACTATATACCAACCGCCCATCATCATGATGGCACCGAATAATCTGTCCGCGGCCAAACATCCCCCTCTCCCATCCCTTCAACACCTTAACCTTATGCCCTAGCTTCTTCAGCCCCTCAACCGC
This sequence comes from Aspergillus versicolor CBS 583.65, assembly GCF_001890125.1. Lineage (NCBI taxonomy): Eukaryota > Fungi > Ascomycota > Eurotiomycetes > Eurotiales > Aspergillaceae > Aspergillus > Aspergillus versicolor. The sequence goes on along the minus strand of NW_024467528.1, from coordinate 2,086,435 downwards.
CTCGTCACTAATCCCCTCCTCAATATAAACCGTACGATCCAGCGCCTTCCCCAGCTCCGGGTTGCCCGCCGCAATGCACACCCGCGGTGAGTCCAGCGCCGCCTGCGGATGGTATTTAAACGCAAGCATATTCAACAGAACCTGCACATGGCCCTGCGGCTGCATGAAGCCACCCATAACCCCGTAAACCGAGTGCAAGCTTCCGTCCGAGGCATTTGTGATCATAGCCGGGATAATGGTATGGTAGGGTCTCTTCCCCGGCGCAAGGACGTTGGGGTGGCCCGTGGAAAGCGAGAAATTGGCGCCGCGGTTCTGGAGCGTGAACCCACACCCTTTGGGGATAATGGCGGATCCGAACCCGGCGTAGTTGGAGTTGATGAACGAGATGCCGTTGCCGGCTTTGTCGGTTACGGCGAAGTACACGGTGTCGCAGTGGTTGTGGGCGGGGCTGCCGTGGTCGAGGATGTCGGTTGCTTTGGTTGGGCTGAAGAGTTTGGCGCGTTCGGCCAGGTATGAAGGGTCGAGGAGGTCCTTTGTGGGCACGGTTTCGACGTCTGGGTCTGTAACCCACCATGAGGCGTCTGCGAAGGCGATGCGGAGGGACTCGATCACGGCGTGCAGGTATTCGGCGCTGTTGTGCTGGGATTCAGTGAAGGCCGGGATTTTGCCTGTCTTCTCAAGTTCCTGGAGAATGCCTAGGGCCATGAGGGCGACGATGCCCTGCCCGTTAGGAGGATGTTCCCAGATCTCGACGCCCTGGTTGGGCTTGCCGTCTGGGTCGTCCGTGCCCGCTGTTTGCTTGTTTGTGATGTCTTGGCCGCTGAACTTGAGTGAAATGGCCTCTGTTTCTTGGGTGCCGGTGGTAGAGTGTGATTTGAGATCGTCGAGGGTCAGGTAACCACCAAGGTCTTGGACGACTTTGACGATTTCCTGAGCGACGCGGCCTTCGTAGAAGCCCTTTTTACCTTCTGCGGCGAGGGCGCGGAAGGTTTTTGCCATTGTTGGGTTCTTGAATATTTCGCCGGGGAGAGGGCTTCTAAAGCCATCTTTGGCCTTGGGATCGGCTCTGAGCATCTCGTGCGCATTTGGAGATGCTTTCCAGAGGAGATGCTCGCTTTCTTGCCACTGAGAGCTGTCAGTTTACGGGCAATTGGCTTGCGGTGTTTAGTACTCACGAAAGATGACGCTAATTCGGATACAGGGAACCCCTCTTCTGCAAGGTCAATGGCTGGTTGGAGCACCTGCTGTAAAGAAACATTCCCACTGCCGAACTTCTCGACGGTGTCAACCCACCCGGCAGCTGCTCCAGGCGTTGTGACCGCGAGAACACTGTTCATGGGAATTCCTCCGACGTCATTGGGACCAGCCTTTAGATCTGCTCTGATCTTGTCCAGAGTCACATTGGAAGGATACCGGCCAGAGCCATTGAGCGAACTGATCTTCTTTGTCTTCGCATCATAGTAGAGGCAGAACATGTCTCCTCCGATCCCGGTAGAAGATGGCTCTGTGACATTCAGAGCGGCAGCTAATTTATTGTTAGATAGGGCATATTTATTACACCAGGGGTTTCCATACCAACTGCCACTGCTGCATCCTGTGAACATTAGCTTTGAATTGCGTATAGAAGTTTGGAGACATACTGCAGCATTTCCACCTTGACTCAAGATCTTTTGTCCCGCTGCGGCCGCAAGAGGCTGCGTGCATGTGACAATGCCATTTGTACCATGCACGGTGCTTCTCCGACTCGAGAATGGAGCAAAGTCGGCGTTCTGTCGGGAATAGACGGCTCTCGAATTTAACGGCATCCTGGCGGGGGTTGGACGAATATCTCAGATGCTAAGACGCGCCTTCAGCAGTATAAGGAATAACAGCAGGGAGAGAAAGCTGTCGGATACGAGAACAGGCAGCCTTTTATCTGTGACTCAATTCCCGGTTATTACCCCAACTTCTCGGGTCTTTCTTCACCTTGTGGGGGGAGTTATGGGTCACAGTTCGACGGGGAAACGGAGCTCTCCGTCTAGGATATATAGGCGAACCGACAACACTTACATTGTAGGTATTTTCTATACTTTCTGACACAGCGTACTTGTATATCTAAACATCGTAGACCGCCCACCTTTCAAGCCAGCTGTTGTCATACAAATTGCCCCTCCATTCACCCCGCGGTGGATATCATGTGACCCTGGCCCTATGGCGATAGGTGTCACGTGGATGAGGGGTTTCGAAGGACCTTCCTGATAAGGTAAGTGTCAAAAGGCCCGTGTTGCAGATTCACGTGCCTTGAGAGTGACCTCAACTCCCTTCCATTTCCTCTTGATTTTCAGGACTAGATCTTATCTGATTGTGCACGATCAATTGTGGCTCTCTGAATCGGCGGTATCGGGGCAGGAAGCACGTCAAGACCAGAAGGAAGGGATCCTCATCGGTTTCACGATCGCCGAGACGAACCAGAAGCTCCACCACACGCCGAAGACGGAGCTGGAGGTCTGGAAGCTTCACAACCGCATCATCCCACGGAGGATTGTCGATCTATACACTTCTCATATTTGCATAAAGCTATGGAAGAGCCTGGGTCCTGATCGGAGCTATACGCTTGTTTGTATTTTCTTTTTTCTCTTTTGTACCTCCCGGCAAGATGGTGGTATTTGTTGACTACGACAATGACACCGTGGGTAAACAGACGGTGCTTAAAAGCCCGGATGCCTTCCAACAACCCTACGTCGACTCTGGGAAGCTTGGTATCTCGAGGTTGAGCGTCGGCTTTGAACTGCCGTCCAGCGAGAACCCGTCTGCTGAAGCTCCCCGAGGGGCCCTAAGCTCCTCTGAGAATGAGCTGCAAAACTCCACTATTCGGAATGCGTTCTCAGTAGCTCTGGGCTGCTATCCGTATGAATTGCTTCTGAACCAAGCGACTGGCGTGCCTGGTTCATAGTGAGCTAACACAAAGACCCAGGATTGCCAAGGAGATCGCTCGGTCGGTCGACCTCAGCACGTTGTATGCCCTATCGGGGACATGTCGCCAGTTTTATGCGAACCTGAGCCCTTACCGGCACCAGCTCGCCAAGCAGACCTTACGTTGTGAGAATGAGTATATTGAGACTCTCTCAGACATGCTGCAAAGCGGCGCCGCCATTCCGGACAGCGTCAAATCCGTAATCCGGCTGCTGAGCAGGGGTGCGGTCGGTTCCGGACAACTGACGAGCGGCAAAATCGCGAAATGTGCTCGAGACATGGTTGCCGAATGCCGTGGTTGTTCGAAAGTTGTCTGTCGGGTAAGACCCCTGTTCTAGGTAAACTTTGGATCGCTTGAAAGATACTAATTTGTTTTTAGAACTGCACGGCCAAACCCCCGAATAGTGCGACTTTGAAGAACCGAATTCGCCGACTATGCACGACTTGTCGTAAAGCATCGCTGAATAAGCTCGTTACCTCGTCCCTTCATGCCCCTCTACCTTCGACGACGGCGGATACCACGGACAAGACATCTACTGTGCTATTGCGGGATACTTGTACTTGCCAAGATGTATTATGGCTCTGCAACCAGTGTGGTCAAAAGCTGCGCAGGAATGATACTACGTACCGTCGGGTTTGGACATGGCGCTCACGATACAGCACATACCTGGATGGACTGGGAACAGGAATTGGCGAAGGCTGCCAGGGCGTCAAATGCGGGCGTGGGGACAGCTGCCTTGCCGGCCAGGAAATCGAGCTGGAAGTAGAGTGCGAGGCGGATGAGTCAATGTCGCACAGCCCGCCTGAATATGGTTATCATTTCGGACATCGATTTGAACAGGCGCACCATGGCCCTCATGATCATCCGCACGAGAGGTGGGAAGACCCCGAGGAAAGAGAACCTGGATATCTAAGACAGGAGATCATCGGAATAGGGGGAAGAGTGAAGCAGAGGGCAAAGAAGAGAGTCATGGTAGGTGCTTGTGTTGTCGAGCACGAGGACGAGCGGGAAACTGGTGACTACCTTACCCGCGAGGAGGAGGGAACGCATCGAAGTTGGTGTGGTTGGTGTTGGAGAGTTATTCCCGCGAAACATGAGGCTTCTGCAGTTCAGAACATGTAGTCGCGACTGACCATAGTTAGCTTCGCATAATTAGAATGGAAAGTTCATTACTGCCATAACATGGATATTTGAAGCATCCGTTGGTTGGTAATGTATTGCATTCAGTAACTATAAGTGCGTTTTGTGACTGGATAGCAAAACTCCCTGTCAAACATCCTTCATATACGGATATCAAAAAAGAAACACGCTCGCATTTGGGTATCTATTTTCAACCTATATATAGCCCATCCTAAAACAGAACCATCAAAATCCATATTAGCGTTTAGAGTCTCGGTAAGTCGTTCACTGCATAAGCGCATCCATGCCTGCCTTCCACCTTGGTCCAAAAACCTTCATGACAACAATAACCCCACTACTAGCAAACGCCACAAGACCAATAATTGTAAACAGCCAGCCGTTGCCAATGGCGTTGATGATTGGCGCCGTAACGAACGAGCCTACACACGAGAAGATGTTACGCATGAAGTTGTTCAGCGCCACGCCCTCGGAGGATTTCCGCGGCATGAACTCGGTCAACATTGTTGTTACCATGCTGAAGATTAGCATGCTGCCGATGCCGAAGAAGAAGTTTGCTATCATCTGTGGCCGAGTTAGCGGTTGATGGGCACATATAAAACAAGTAAATAAAGTTGATAGGATTACGCACGGGAGCAAGCCAAAACACCCCACGGTCCGCGGTCCAGCCATACCAGATGAGAGCAGAGGGGTAGAGCATAGCGCCGAGCCAGGCATTCTCGCGCATACGGTCCTCGGGGCGGAAGACGAGTTTCCCGTTTTCGTCATAGCGGTTGGCCTTTTTAGCTTCGCGGACCATGATACTGTCGATCCAGCGGCCGCCGAAGATACTTGAGACCATGTAGCCGAGGGAGTTGGGGATGTAGAGGAGGCCGACAATGAGGGTGTCAAAGTTGTAGGGTGGTTCGCCGAAGGTGTGCTCGATGCTGACGTTGAGGACGTACAAGGAGCCGAATGTTATGGCGGCGTAGTAAACTGTTAGGAGAACGGGGAGATAGCGGAGGTAGAGGATTATCTTGAGGGGGTCGATGAAGATTATCTTGAGGAGTTTGAGCCAGCGGGCTGTTGCGCCGATGACTTGACGCGAGGAGACCCGGCTTAAGCGGCGGCCGAGGGGTTCGTCTTGGTCGGCGGTGCCGGTCCTGGGTTCTGGGAGGATGGGTTTTGATATGGATAGGGTTTCGGGCAGGCCAAAAAGGATGAGAATCACGACGATGCCGCCATAGGCTGAGAAGAACCACATTGTGCTCCGCCAGTGCCAGCGCTGGGCCAGGGCTCCTCCGACGATGGGTGCTATCAATGGGCCGCACAGTGGACCAAGATAGAAGATGCCCATGGCACGACCTCGCTCACGGGCTTCCCAAATATCGGCGATTGTCCCTGCGCCGACGGCCTGGACAGAGGCTGAGGCGCCTCCGCTGAGTAGACGCATCACGATGAGCATGGCGATGGAGTTGGACACAGCGCAGAGGACATTGAAGACCACGAAGAGTGCAAAGGACGTTATATAGATTGTCCGTCGTCCAAGCCTTTCACTGAAGGACGACCACCACAACGGGAAGATGGACATGCTCAGCATATACAGCGAGATGGTCAAGTTCGTGATTGTTGTTGTTGAATTGAGCTCGTCGGCGACCTGCGTGAGGGCCGGAAAGAAGATTGAACTGCCCATGGGAGCCACAGAGCCGGCGACAGCGACAACAAACGTGATGAGCCATTTCTTGTTCCTTGGATAGGCCTTTGGGTTCTCGACCTCGTCTACCAAGGTGATTTGGCCGAAGAGGCCCCGTCGCTTGAGCCTGGGCACCACTCTGGCGAACTCTTCGGCTTGTGACTCGGGCATTACCTGGTCTTCGGCATCCTTGCCTGGGGCCGTCTGGGTGTTTCCCGATCGCTGAGAGATCGAGTGAAGGTCATCGTCGTCGGAAAGTGATGCTTCTCTTGCCGTCCCATGCGGTCGTTCCGGGGTCTTCGGTTCCACGGCGCCCTTCTCCATTTCCAGGACTGTATGACGTTCCGATAAAGATGCGGTATCAGATTAAGCTGCCAGTCATTTGGGATTCGTTACAGGGAAAGGTGAAGGTGTTCGGTAAATGTCCATTAGTGTTGCAGAAAGACGGGCGCTAGAGCGATTCATAAGTATGTTCTCGACAGATCCATATTCACAGTTCGATCCAGTTTGTGAGAAGAACTTGAGAAGAGAGAGAAAAAAAGAAAGCAAAGCCGAAACTGCGAGGCCGTTGAGGTGAACGCGTGAATCAGGCATCTCCACTCGATCTCATCGGCAATTCCACCCCTTGTTTCCAATTTGCCAACCGCTCGAGTCCTCCAGCGTCAAGCTTGCCGTTCCACCCGGTCCCCCAGTCGGAACCGTTGCATTTTTGGGCAGAACAAGTGGGAACAGTCGATTATCTTGGTTTGGGACTGGCTCGTAACCGAGGTCGAGCATCGGCCACCCGTTCTCTGGATATTTATCCGCCTCGCTTGTAAGCTGTGCATCATTTTCGTCTGGCTTTGCGTCACTAACATTCTCGAGTTCGGCTGAAGGATATTGCGGTAGTAATTCGATCGGCGAGACAAACACTATCTGACTTCGAGGGATGACATTGTTCTGAAACGGCCAAAGACGCACCGAGGCCTGTCTCCACTATGGATAAACAAGAGTTTTATATGGGTCTTCGCGGCTTCGGGCACCCACGCTTTCTCCTTGAGGTCCAGACTCACAGGGGCCTATCTATACTCAGAGGAAGTGACTGAAGGGCCCGACAGCCAAGATCCAGGTATCTTCATGTGGGAGTCTCATCAACGCATCCCTGTGGCATTCAGTCTAGCTATCTCTACTAATCCGATGTAAACGTCTATAACCCGACAAACTTGATTCTATCTTCTATAACAGGACTCACCATGGGTAAAGAGTCAGAAGGGTTTTGGCCGACAATAATCAGCGTGCGCGCTCGCTCAATGCCCGCGGCATGGGCATTATGATCCGAATCGCCATCGGCCAGTTCTTCGCTGTGTCCAAGCATGGCAAGGAGCAACCCGGAATCCGTCATTGCTGCTTCTTCCCCTACGAGGGTTTCCATCTGTGAAAACCAGGAGAATCCGTCAAACCCCTGCGCGATGAATCCTGGCATGGTGACAGTATAGGTTCGGGCCGGTTCCAGCGGCTCAAGGCTACCATCACGTCTCTCGAGAAAGACGTCTCCGACCCGAGACCCTTCCGGCCGTTGCCAGCTCGCTACCATCCGCAAACCCGAGATCTGCAGGAATCGGCCATCAGTATGTTTGTCAGACACGGAGTTCTCTAGTGCGAGCCGGATGGCTTCGCCCGTGAGCCGCTTGACGACAAGGCTATTCCCAAATGGGCAAATATCTTTGTTGTTATCTTGTCAGCACTTCTCAGACGCGAAGCTGATCTGGCTTACTGATGATATCTCTGACGAGTAAGGGCTCGCCGTTGGGCACAGTAGCCTTCAGGATCAGGTCACTCCTGACCCCGCCACCGTTGAAGAAGCCCACTTCGGTGTCATAGAACGCCCGAACAGCGTCAGCCAGCATATTGCCCAGATTTGTCTCCTGGCTACGAATTGCAAAGTTGCGGCCATCGAGTGGGACAGCAGAGTGCAGAAGCGGCTTTTGGACTCGCTTCCCAACTCGAGCGTGAATTTCCTCTAGCATTTCGATCACGTTGGATGGTGGCTGCGGCGTCGCTATGGCGGCTTGGGTATCGGTGTATTGTTGCACTTCCTCGCAAGTCAGTCATAAGAAAATACTTACATGAACCAGCGGCGACTACCCACATTTCACGGTAGACCCTACCACTGTCCCATTTTTGTCTCTCTGGACAATCAGTCGTACCAGCGACAAGGCTCTCCAGTCTGTCCCGCTCTTGACAAGTCTGATGTTGCCTTCTGCCTCAGGAAGCCTCCCTTCTACTTCAAGGTCAGAGACTTTACGCCCTTGCTCGACGTTCTCTGCAGATAAATCCGTGTCGCCTGCAAACCTTCTGACTACTTCATGGTCATGTCCGCCGAGTAGCAAGTCGATCCTGCTGTCTCCGGTGGCAGTCGCATTCGCTACCTCTATGTCTTCCGGGACACGCATGTGCGTTAGTGCTATAACTAGATCGCAGCGCTCGTTTACCCGGAGATGGCGTGCTAAACGACAAGCAGCCTGAACCGGTGATTCAATCTCGCAGGGTGGCAGAGCCGAACAATTTGACGGCCAGTCTCTGTCTTTAGTATTAGCCGGGATAGTCATGAGACAGGTATGTACGGTACATACGTCCCGGCCAGCCCTATAAAGCCAACTTGAAGACCATTGTCCAGGTGCTGGACAAGATACTCTTGACCGGAACCGAGAAATCTCTTTCGATCTCCAGCAGGGTGGTGAAAACCGTTTGAAAGCAGCCACGGGAACTTCAACCGACTCGAGAGTTCGACCAGCTTTGCATCGCCAAAGTCAAAGTCTGTTGTTTTTTTGTTGTCAGTGACAGTCCCCAAGGAAAAGGGACATGAGATTTGCGCCCTGACCATGGTTTCCGTAGCATCCAATGTCAATCCCTACGAGGTCCAGTATCGGCAAAATATGCTCGCCTTTCAAGACGCTTGCCTCGAGTGACGGCGAAAAAGCATCGCCGCTAAAAACAGTCAGGGTTTGAGCCTTCAGGTTAGAGGCTGCAAACTCTCTCTGCAGGGTCAAGAACCGTGTGAGTTGCGCGGCTGTTGGGATGTGATACTAGGTAGCAATCTGTTAGGACCTAGAGTAACGTGCTTCTCGCCAAGACAAAGCTCACAACATCATTGAAGTGAACGAACTGAACTTCGTCCGGCTGCATTCTGCCTGTCGTACGCCCCCTGTTCGAGGGGTTGAATGATATAAAAACTGGGGACAGCAGATCTTTTGTGAGCGCAGATCGCCATGTGGGGTACCGGAGTATATCGAAAATTCAATGTGAGATGCGCCGGGAGATTCTGCCTGGTGCCTGGCTGAAGGCACCAATCTTTATAGTGAATGAAGAATCTTAATGGCCATTAATTGGGCTTCCAGCTGCTGAGACAAAGGGCCATTGAGTCACCCCAATGCTTGGCTCCAATGAATGAGTCAAAGTAACGCAGCCAAGTCAATCCATGTCCAGTGAGAATTGGCTATTTTGTGCAATGCATGAACTCCATATGGAACTATGGATACGAGGATTAGAAGTCAAAAAAAAAAAAAGGAAAATTACAACGACAAAAAAGTAATGGTCCCAGAGGGGGTCGAACCCTCGACTTTCGCGTTATTAGCACGACACTCTAACCGACTGAGTTATGGAACCAGTTGTTGTTCGGTTCGCAAAATTATGCTCTATAGTGGGGGCCACTTTTCCCACGCAAAATACTCCTTACAAAAACTACAAGCACTTCTAACCAACCAGATTAGACATCAAACGTTCGATCCCTTTTCTTACATATTGTATCTCTAAATGTCCAATTCTCAGCTCAATACTTACCATTAGGGTTGATATTCGTTCTTTCTTTCGAACTAGAGTGTCCCACGCTCCCAGCTGGCTTCCTCCACCCTACCCACAAACCAGTCCATGAACTCCATCGTCAATGAAATTTCGGTCCTCCAGGCCTAAATCCTTAATATCTCTCCAATTCAATTCCCTGCATTCTTTCCTTGTTCAATGATTGTTATCAACCCCTCACAGCCTCTTGACATGCCATGAAACCGGCCCAGCTCATGGTGTCAAAAATCCGGCTCGGCAACTCCATCACGGTTCCATAACTCAGTCGGTTAGAGTGTCGTGCTAATAACGCGAAAGTCGAGGGTTCGACCCCCTCTGGGACCATTTTTGGTGTTTTTGCTTCCCTTTCCTGGTTTATAGGGCTTGGAGAATAGTTATTGAATGGGTTACGGCTATATCAACCACGCTCGGCGGAGAATTTAGGGTTTGTTTGGGTTCCGCAAGTTGTCTAGTAGATCCGAAAGTTTAGATGCAACTACTAGGTACAGTGTCTAGGCTTTGGACTTATATCAAATGCAGTGGTGACTCAGAACATGGGGAGCAGTTGTTGGGATAGACAGATATGCAAGACAATGAGCTAGGGTAGCCGTTGCTAAGAGTGAAACTTGAATCATTATGCTTTAATTGCTCTAACCTGATATGCGGGCGTAATTTGGAGTATTGGGTATATATTTATGACAGGGCTTGTTGTCTATCGCATAACTGTATCCTCATCCCTATACCTAGCTTAGGTTAAACCAAAACCTTCCTCATAAAGACCCTCTCATACCCATCCTGGACCGCCCTCCCAATCTCCACAAACCCTATTTTCGTATACAGCGCTATATTCTCGGTCATCTTCACATTCGTCGCCAACGTAAGCGCCCCCCTCCCAGCCTCCCTCGCCCTCGTCTCCGCAAACTCAAGGAGAACGCGTCCATACCCCCGTCCTTGCATTGCGGGGTCCACGACCAGATTGTTGACTCTGATTGAGTCTGTCTCTGGCTCTTCGGTGAGGGTTACAGAGCCGAGGATTGTGTTACTGCCAGCGTTTAGCTGGGTTTGGGTCGGTTGTGCAGTCGCAGTAAGGATGAAGACACCGCTGAGATTGGTGTAGTCTGCGAGCATTGGCGCAGGGGGTTTGCCCATTCGCTCGATGTATTTTGTGAATGCGGCTATGACGAGGGCCTTTATGACTGGGGAGTCGGTTGGCGCTGCGGGGGTTATTGTTGTTGATGACATGGTTGGATGAGTTTTAGGTGACCTAGTAGGAGGAGGAGTAAATAAGCAGTGTCTTGGTGGGATTGTTGGTTGAGGGGATTTGAGGGAGTTTATATCTGGGGTGTTGACTGTGTGAGTCACGGCTGCTCGTGTTCAGGCTAATTGTCAGCATGGGCTAGCAGGATTGTGGTATTTGAAAGATAGCAGATATTTAACAGTATACACTATTCTTGGAAAAGGTTTTATAAAACTTCAATAAGATGTATCCAACTGGATGAAACTGTAGATATCAATCCTGGATACCGTGCGGATGTATGGCCAATCCGGTATGTCCGACCTGAATAAAACAGTCTGTTGAAGTAAATTATCTTGGCATGATTCTTAGCTAAAACAAGCTTCTCTGTTCTGTACTGTTGGTATAACTGGCTCAGGCAGAATTATCTTAAGTTAATCTATCTACCACATGGTGACTAGAACTCATTGATGGTCTTCATCCAATAAGCATTAATTTCCAAACTAATTTTAATTCTTTTATATATATAGTAATAGCTAGATATCATTTAGCCTGCTAAAACATTCTAGACCCGGCCGTCGCCCCCGTGACATCAAGCCGGGTCACTCCCATACATAACCACTCCATCACCTCGCCACCCTTCTCCTCTATACAACCCACCAGCAAACCGATTAAACAACAAAACCCTGTTATCGAGTGCTTCACTAACAAAAGAAGAGAAAGAGATCAAAATGACTGACCGCTACTCAAACACCCGCTACTCCCGCTTCCACAACATAGACAACTACGACGATGACGACGACATCATAAATCTCAACCTCAGCACCTCCACCGGCTTCGTCAACCCCTCAGCAACAACATACCATGACGTGCGGCCCGGATACGGCGGCGGGGAGACCTACGACCAAGGCTACAGCCAGGGCCAAAACTACGGCCCGCAAGCTGGCGATAATGACGCAGATGTCTACGACTATGACGCTGACGTTGACTACGACGAGGTCCTCACCGATAAGCCTGTGACTGGAACGGGGACTAGCGCTAGCGTAAAGAATAAGGATTCTGAAATGCGCGTGAAGACTACCTCCTTCGATAATGACAAGAAGTGCTAGACCGCTACACCAAAAACCCTGCAAGGCTGGTGGCTAGCCAGCTATCCTCAACAGATAATGGTGAGGGGAGTACTATCTATGACCCCGAGAGCGGCGCGTATGACCAGGTGGTGGACTATGCTACTGGGTCTGGCGGGTTTCGGCATCATCGGGAGAGAATGACGGAGGATGGAGTCTACCAGGCGAGAGATGTGAAGAGGCGTGGAGATGGGTCCAAGCATGTTCATCGCGAGTATCAGAACCCGGTTACGGGGACGCGCACGGTAAGAGATTATGAGGTTGAGTGATTACTGACTGCATCTGTTGGGCGAGTTGATATTGGGGTATAAAAGTTTGGTATTCATTTCCCCGTCTATATTCCTTGATACTATATTGAAGAACCTCCCAACTCCTTTTACAACTCATAACTCCTTATATCAATTTTATGAAGAAGTAACCCCGGCCATAACTCCCGGCCTCAATCCCTCAGCAATCCCACTCAACTCATCCCATAGCCTCCTCTGCGCCGTCTTTCCATCGTCGCCACACACAAACTCCGACAGCGCATCAGACGCAACGACTCCATTCACCATATACTGCCCATGCGTCTCTCTTCCACCCGCCATAGCAGTAACCGTCGTACGCGCCCCAACCTCCTCCGACCGCGCGAAAATCCTCTTCGCAAGATCAAACACCAGCGCCTCGATGCCCTCGTTCTCGCGCGACAGCCGCGAGTGGCAGAACCCCGTATCGAGCATATTAACAATCACCCCATCACTCGCACCAGCACCACCCATCTGCGCAACAAGCTCCCTCGTCAACAGCACATTGAGCAGCTTCGTGACGGGATACCGCTCGTCCATCTTCGCCGTGGCCTCATCGCTCAGCGCCGCAAAGACCCCGCGCGGGTCCTTCCACTGCGGGAACTGCGGCCACGCATGGACCTGGCTAGTGAGAACGGTGATATGCGGCGCGACAGTCCTGTCTTCAGGGAAATCCCGCGCCGTCTGGCGTAGTTTCGGGAGAAGAAGGATGGCAAGCAGGAAATGCGAGATGGAATTCACGGTGATGGATTGCTCGTAGCCGCCCGGGGCGAGGCGGAAGATTTTGGTCGCGACGGCTGCATTTAGGACTAGGGCGTCGAGGCGCGGGAGGGCCAGCGCTTTGTCTGCGAATGCGAGGACTGAGGTGGAGTCTGCGAGGTCGAGGGGCCAGACTTCGCAGGTTCCTGGGGCGCAGCCGGTGGATTGTTCGATGTCCAGCCGGGCGGAGTCGCCGGCGGAGGTATCGCGCACAGCGAGGATGACTTTTTGGGCGCCGAGGCGTGCGATGTGTCGGGCTGTTTCGCGGCCTAGACCGGAGTTGGAGCCGGTGATTATGACGGTTTGGTTTGTGAAGGAGGCATTGGGGAGGGAGGGGTGGACGAAGAATTGGTTGTAGACGAATGTTGCGAAGCCCATAGTGACTGTTAGATGTGGATGGATATTAAGCAATGGACAGTGTTGACTGCTTGAGGGAACGTGAGCTTTATAGCAGCTGTGAAAGACTAGGCTGCATGGGCTTGCGTCGCCTCAGCCTCACCTGCATTCCTGATTGCAGCCATGACTCGTGAATGGTGAGACAAAAGGCCCCTGTCAGCAGCTATTTTCGAGCCAAACTCACTTTAATTTACTGTGTTGGTTTTATTTGTCCGCCATGGTCTTTTTTTTCCTTCGGTATTCCTTAACCCGAACTATATATTTGCGACACAGCGAGTAATGATAGGCAGTCGAATCCACTGCGAAAGTACGAAATTTAGACGCCTGGTTATCATGGCAGAAATCGGCCGGCGAAAACAACAACTGGTTCCATAACTCAGTCGGTTAGAGTGTCGTGCTAATAACGCGAAAGTCGAGGGTTCGACCCCCTCTGGGACCATTCTTTTTGCGATTCTTTTTGGTGGTTACTGACCGGAGGGAATCTTTGAAGACAAGGAAGGGAAGGACTTTGATTGAACAAAAGGGAATCGTTAAATGCAATGTAAACTAATGTCATATACTACAATACCATGGTCTAATTTCCAGTCGCAATGCTGTGTCTCACACCCAATGACCCATTCGTCAGAAACGATCTTGAGTCCTGCTGCTTCAGCTCTAAACCATTTGTCAATGGCTTCGACCCCTTCTCACCCTTGGCTGGATCAGCCCCATAGCCACCTCCTCCAGGTGTGAAGATGATAACTCGGTCACCAGCACCAAACATGGACGTCTTTCGCGGGCCTAGAGAAACCCGCCTCGTCGCACCCGTCACAGGATCCCTGCGAACCCAGATATTCTGGCCGCGCTCTCCGTCCTCTCCACCCTCAAGCCCGTATGGCGCCGTCACTCTCCGATCCGTAAGGACAGAAACTTGGAGAGGCATGGTGAATTCGATCTCACGATAGCTCCCGTCTCCACCGCGCCAGCGGCCCGCACCACCACTCCCCTTGCGGATGGAGAACTCGTGCAGGATGACGGGGTATCGCTTCTCGAAGATCTCGGGGTCTGTGATGCGTGTGTTTGTCATGTGCGTGTGCACGGCACTTGCCCCATGCCAGCCTAGCCCCGCGCCGGCGCCACCGCAGATGGTCTCGTAGTAGCCGAAGCCCTTGGTGACTTCGCCGGTGACGGGGTCGGTGCCGCCGCAGCCAAAGCTGAGGTTGTTCATTGTTCCCTGGGAGGCGGCAGCTGCGTTGAAGGCGCGGAGGACTAGGTCAGCGACCTTTTGGGAGGTTTCGGTTGTACAACCAACTGTTGCTGCCGTGGCGGAGGGGGAGAGGATGGTGTTGTCTGGGCAGACGACCTTGATGGGTTTTAGACAGCCCTGGTTAAGCGGGATGTCTGTCGAAATCATGCAGCGGAGGCAGTACTTTGATGGACGTTAGTTGAATGTTCGGCTGTTTGTGAGTGGGGTATGAGATTTTCACGTACCATGATGACAGAGTATGAGCAGGTAGGAGGAGCGTTCAGATTACCAGAATGCTCCGCCCCGGTACCGGTGAAGTCAAAGACAGCATCACCGGTCTCTTTGTCAATAGTTACCTTCAGCTTGAATGGAATGCCGTCGTCATTGTACTCTGTAGCTTCGAGAATACCACCTTCGTATTTCGCGGCAAACTGCTTCAGGAGATCTCGCACAGACTGGGCGGCGTTATCTTGGATGGCATACATATAAAGTTGCACTACAGGCCACGTAAACTCCTTAACTAGAGCCCGGATAAGTTCGATACCTTTCTGGTTGGAAGCAACAGCAGCTTTCAAGTCTGCAATGTTTTCAGTCAGGGTACGTGTGCCACTGCAGCCGGGGAATGCCGCTGGTTCATCATAAAGGCGCTTGATAAGCCCAGCCTCATCAAAGACACCTTCCTTGATCATCTTGAAGGACTCAATTGCAGCACCTTCTTGCCACAGCTCGGTAGAGTTTGGAGGCATTGAACCTGGCACAATACCACCGATATCCGCATGGTGGCCTCTGTTCGCGACGAAGAAGATAATCTCTTTGTCTTCATCGTCAAAGACCGGAGTAATCGTGGTGATATCAGGCAAGTGTGTGCCACCGGCTCGAGGGTGGTTGCTGATAATGACATCGCCGGGCTTTAGGTCCGCCTTGTGCTTCTGAGCTTGGTAGGCAATCGCAGAGCTCATCGACCCCAAGTGACTAGGGATATGCGGAGCATTTGCGACGAGCCCTCCGTCTGCCGAGAAGATAGCGCACGAGTAGTCTAGGCGCTCCTTGATGTTGACTGAAATGGATGTCTTTTCCATAGTGTGCCCCATCTGCTCCGCAACTGTCATAAATCGATGTCCGAAGACACTAAGCTGTACAGGGTCGACAACCTCTGTTGTAACGCTCTGTTGACCATCCCGTTCAACTTCAAGGACGACGTGTTCAGGCAGAACGACGGCCGTGCTCAGGTGGTCGACAACGATTGTCTGAGTCTTGTCGATGATCATGGCAGGACCGGCAATGCGCACACCAGAGCTGATGGACTTGAGCTCATACACAGGCGTTTGAGTCCACCCATGCTTCTCAAAGAAGATCCTGCGCCCAAAGATAGGGGTCGGGCGAGGGGTTAGGCCTTCTGAGTCGTGCTTCTTGAGCTCCTCAAATGGGCTGGAAATGTTCAGTACGCGGGACTTGCCAACACTGCGGACACGGACATCATCAACTAGGATGTTGCGAGACTGCGAGAAACCAAATTCCTGGGTGTGTCTGGCTGTGAAAGCCTGACCAGCATCGTCCACATTCCCTGAAAGTTGAATCATAAGAGACGTGTCGCTTCCTTGGTACCGCATGTTCAAGAAGCGCTCATGCTCGGTGAGAGTAGCATCAAATCCCTGAGCTTCAAGACCCTTGGCACCTCGAGATGACAGCGATTCGAGGCGGGCCTTGATCTCAGACACAGCCCCTTCTGAGAAGGTTATGGCCGCAGGTTCTTGGTTCTCAACCACGACGTCAGCCAATGCCATTCCATAGGCAGACAGGATACTGGAATAGCAGGGAATAATGGCCCGCTTGATACCCAGATCACGGGCAATGAAAACTGCGTGCTGACCCCCAGCACCACCGAAACACCCTAGGTTGTGGCTGGCCGCTCCATAGCCGCGACCCTCGCTGAGGGTTCGAATAGGCCGAGTCATGGTGGCGTTGGCGATAGACAGGAAGCCAAGAGCCAGAGTTTCTGGAGTAAAAGGTTCACCGCCGTCCTTTTCCTTGTTGACGACGTCTGCTAGAGCGCTAAACTTTTCCTTGACAGTGTCTAGATCCAACTTGCGAGGGAAGAAGTCTGGAATAATTCTACCCAGGAGGAAGTTGGCGTCAGTGACAGTTAGAGGGCCTCCTTTGCCATAGCAAGCAGGCCCTGGATTGGCGCCAGCACTGCTTGGGCCAACCTTGAGAAGCCCATTCTCCCAAGCCAGGATAGAACCACCACCAGCAGCAACAGTGTTAATGTCCAGCTGAGGAGTCTGAATAGTAACCTCTGCTAGGGTGCTCTCAAAGATGTGCTCCAAAGCGCCAGAGTACCTGGCAACATCTGTGCTAGTACCACCCTGTAAAAAATCGTTAGAATCACGGATGTAGAAGGAAAAAAAAACATATATTCTACATACCATATCAAAGCCTAGAACAGGCGTGCCGTCAGCATCGTCGTAGCATGTCCTCGACAGTCCAACGACACCACCAGCAGGCCCACTCAAAACACCCCTCAAGCCAGTGAACTTGGACCAGCTTGTAAGCCCACCATCTGACTGACAGATAAGAAGCTTGTTTGCACTCTTATCTTCTAACTGACCCTTGAAATTCTTGCGGAAACCGTCAAGGTAAGCAAAAGTCATAGGAGTAAGGTACGCGTCCGCAACAGCCGATTGGCTTCGAGGAACAAATTTGGCCATGGACTGCAGAACGGAGGAAGCGGAGACCTTGAAGCCCATCTCTTCGGCGATCTTCTGGATTTGGAGCTCGTGCTCTGGATATGTATAGGAGTGCATAAGGCCAATAGCAATGTTCTTGAAGCCTTGTTCCTTGAGCTTCTCAAGGTCAGCACGGACAGCAGTCAAATCCGGCTTCTTCATGATTCGCACGACCTCCCCGGTTTGGCCCATGGCCAGTGCTGGATCTGATGAGACATCGATAGGCTTATCTTGCGCCTGCGGAGCTTCGCTGGCGCCCTCGATAGTGATACGCTCGTCGACCTCTACCACAGACTCATAAAGCTGCTCTAACCGCTGAACAGAGAGATCGAACAGGTTGGGTCTGGTTTGGTTTCCGATAAGAAGGATGTCTCGGAAGCCCTTTGTGACTAGGAAGGCCACACGGTCTCCTTTTCGCTCTAGTAAGGCGTTGGTCGCGACTGTTGTGCCCATGCGGATAGACTCAATAGATTCAAGATCTAATAATGATCCCTTGGGTATTGATGTTCCCGACGCAGTCTCGAGAATCTGTCTAATACATTCTGTTGGGGCATCGTCGTATTCATCGGGGCATACTGAGAGGATTTTGAAGACGATGTGCTCTTTGCGTCCAGGTACCTCAGCCCAGGCGTCCGTGAAAGTACCACCACGGTCGATGGCGATTCGGATACCTTGGGTTGCCATTATGAAAGTTTGTAGATGGAAGAGATGGAGGCGGGGAAAGAGAAGGAAGATAAGGTGGCGAGGTGGTGATTATGGGAGAGGAGTGTGAGGGAGAGGGTAAAGAAGGTAGGATTGAAGCGACAACATGACTCGGCACCTCCACGACTCCTCCAGTTTATATCCAAGACGCCGCGGCGTTGAAGCTCCGATGTGTGGGGAAGTTGGAGAGCCGGAGGTCTCGATAACCCAATTGGTCGACTCGGCAAAGTTCAAGATGCCGAAGATCTGGTCGGTACCGTGACGGCTGCCGCCACTCTTCCCCAACACTCCGACCGGCAACTCTCAATTGTCCATCACCATCAAGCCGTTACCCCGGACCCCACAGTTACTTCTACATGCCGCGAAATTGCGATTGTGCGGCTAGTCGAGTGTTACTGGGAAAGGATAGACCATCGCGGCCTGGATGAGTGGCCGGGGAACAAGACCGGGACGTCCAAGGCGGCTCCTTGCAGCGTGAGCACTGCTGATTTTCCATGCGTGTTCCAGCTGGTTGAAACATTCTAATGCGACTTAATGCAGCTGCCATAGATGTCACTCGCAGAAAATCAAATGTTCCGGGGAGCAGCCATGTCAGGGATGCGTGTCTACCGGGAGGGCTGAAGCATGCCAGTTCCCTGCGAAAGAACGACAAATCCGAGTATCAGAAAGGTTTGTAGGTTGAGGTCTCCAAGTTAACTCAGACTGATTGAATTTTGCCTGCAGCTATATCAACAGACTTGAAGAAGAAAATCGACGGTTAAGGGCCCTCGTCAACCGAAGCCCAGCGTTAGGGAGCGAGCGTAACGTTAACCCTCATTTAATTGACAGCGAAGATCAAGATGATTCTCCGCCACTGTCTAAAGAGGAGAGTAACCTGTTCAATCCTCTCTTTGACAGACAGTCAGAGCACCCCGTCCATGAACGGTCTTTAGAACCAGGTTTCATTGGGGAAGCATCATGCGCTGCTTTCAGCAACCGGCTCCTACAGTGCCTCGACGACACCTACACCCCGTCAACGACGGGTCTATCCAACTATCATCGTCTTAACACACGTGGTAGGATACCGATGCCCCAGGGTGTTGATCTCCCCGAGCGGATGCATGTTAAGCTATTGCTGAATGTGGCGCGCCGGTTCATTGGGAATTACCATCCACTTTTCCTTGAGGTTACGCTCATGAGGGAGATTGACGCAGTTTACCGAAGAGAACTTATACCTTCAATGCTATGGCTTTGCAAGTTTTATGCCCTTGTAGCCCTGGGAGAGATATATACGCATAAGAGAGGAGTCGGTGATAGCAACAGTGTTCCGGGCACAGACTTTTATATAAGGGCAGTCCACCTGTTGCACGAAAACCTGGATTACTACGAAGAGCCTTCATTAATGCAAGTAGAGGTTCTGACACTTTTGGTGAGAAGAAACCTCCTTCCATGGCCGAGGATCAGCTAACAAGTTTTACAGGCGTGGTCATCCAACATCCTCGGTCGTATTAGAACCGCATATTGTTACAGTGGGATAGCCACGAGACTTGCCCTAAGCTTGGGAATGCATAGATCAGCCGCGAGGCATACCACGCTTACACCAGTTGAACGAGAGAGCCGGCGGCGGACATGGTGGGTTCTCTACTTCTTCGATCGGTTTTCCGCCTCAAAACTCGGCCAGCCCATTGCTGTGAGGGATGAGGACATCGACGTTGAGATGCCGAGTATGGATGGGTTGACAAAGGACGAGATGGCCGAATTCCTTGACCCTCGGAATCTCGTGATTAACATCAAGCTAGCTCGAATCATTGGAAATATCCGTAAGTCTTCGTCACCAATACATGTTATCGCTGGGCTCTCTGACTTATACCTTGTCTTCCCTAGTGACCCAAATTTATGGCATACCGAAGGCCACAAAGGGGCTTTATATCAACCAAGTGCATAGCATATTAAAACAACTCCGTGCATGGTACGATGAGCTGCCGTCTGAAATGCGTGTCAAAGAGCGAGGCACGCCTCGGCCCGTTGCAAGTCTCCATCTCGCGTATAACCAGTGCATCATTCAGACTACCCGCCCCGTCCTCCTTCACCTCTTCAAAATGCAATTCCAACTAGGTTCTAGAATTAGAGAGGATGTGACACCGCGACAGAGTGTCTCGTCTATTACTCTTGCACTGGCAGAGAGCTGTGTCAATGCAGCGCAGGCGTCAAGCCATATCGTCGAGAGCCTATTCCTAGATGGTTCAATCGCTACATTTGGATACTGGGATGCCCACCACATCTTTTCAGCGGCAATGATCCTCATCATGTCAGCCATGATGAAGCCAACTGCCGTCAACTCAGATCACCTTGAGACATTGCTCAGCGCGCTCCGGTCGTTGAAGAACGACGGAAACATCCCTGCAGTCGATTTCTGCGAGAGATTATCGCACATCCAGGCGCGAGTATCTACCTTACGAGCACTGGGCCGCTTTGACGCGGTGGAAATTGACATACCTCCTGCGAGGGCACAGCCGGTAGCTGGTGGAATGGGAGGACATTCAGATGTCACCACGGCTCAGGAACAGATATTCCATACCCCAACGAGCATAGAGAATGGAGTAGAGGGAGCAGGAGCGCTCAATTATGACAACATTGATGTCCTTGCAAACCCCTTGATCGGTAGCTTCTTAGACGGAACCCAGGTGCAGTGGATGGACACTGTCTTCTCCGAGGACGGGACGCTGAAAGATTTTGCTTCCGAGATTGAAGAGCAATTTCTCTTTGGATTTTAACACGGCAAATAGATATTGTTGCATATCTAACCACCCGAGGTAAAATGCCTGAATGCCATTAGGCTTAAGCACCGACTTCGCGGAGTCATTCAAGTACGTACTAAGGCCGGCAAGCGTGCATGCATTACCGGGTTGTCCGAGCATGGCATGATAGAATGCTTATCGCGTTGATCTGGATATTCTTCTCCGTAAAGATAGGCAGTTTGGGGACGGCATGATACGATGATGATGGAACAGTCCTCACCACCATTGGCGGATATCCAGGCCAGCCGGCAACCTTCGAGTTACCGGTCGCCCCTGAACCGCTGGTCGAGATATCGCCATCGGCAACTCCTCCCCAGACCGGCAGCTGACCCACGTTGATTCCGCGTCTTGACCGTGCTTGGTTTGGGGTCGTGGAGCCCTAAGCTTTTACCCCGACCTTGCAGAGAAGCTGTTACCTGATAATAACGCCTGCATTATCTGGCTATCGCCTCCAGATCCGGGGTAGCGAGAACCGGGAGGCTCGAGGCCCATAAAAAAAACATAAAACGTCCTTCGCCCTCCACGTTTTTGACATTTTCCCTCCTCTTCTAATTCCTCCTTGGCTTTGCCACCATGTCGTCGCTATCCGACAAATTCCCCGAAAAAGAGGTCGAGGACCAGCAGGCCGCCGACCATCATGACATCTACATTGACCCTACTGTCGAGAAGGCTCTTCTCCGCAAACTCGACTTATGGATTGTTCCACCCGTCATGCTCCTGTACCTCCTCAGTTTCCTAGACCGCGTCAACATCGGCAATGCGCGGTTGTATGGGATGGAGGATGATCTCGGCTTAGTGGGCGACCAGTACCAAGTCGCAGTCTCGATTCTTTTCGTCACATATATTCTGTCAGAGCTACCCTCCAACCTAGTGATCAAGCGATTTAGACCATCTCGCTGGATTGCGTTTATCACCACATTCTGGGGAGTTGTTGCCACCTTGACTGGAGTTGTGCAGAGCTATGGGGGCTTGGTCGCCTGCCGTGTTATCCTCGGAGCGCTGGAAGGTGGCCTGTTCCCCGGTCTTACCATCTATCTGACCATGTTCTACACGAAGCGTGAATATGCCCTGCGAATCGGCTATCTCTTCGTATCCGCTGCTATCGCTGGATCGGTAGGCGGTCTTCTTGGTTACGGTATCGGCTACATGGACGGTATCGCTGGTCTTCGCGGCTGGCGCTGGATCATCATCCTCGAGGGAATCCCCACATTCATTCTTGGAATCGCGACCTGGTTCTGGCTAGCCGACTCGCCCGACACCGCTCACTACCTCACCATGCAAGAGCGCGAGCTGATCGATCTCCGCATGCGCCGCCAAATCGGACACACCAAGTCCTCCGACCAGATGCACAAGAAAGACGTGTATGAAGGTCTCCTGGACTGGAAAATCTGGCTGTTCACCATTGGCCAGTTTGGCGGAGATACCATCCTCTACGGATACTCGACTTTCCTGCCTACCATTATCCAGGGCCTCGGTGACTGGAGCAACGCAGAGGTCCAGGCACTCACTATTCCCTGTTACGCGCTAGGCGCAATCAGTTATCTTGTTGTTGCGTGGTTCTCTGACCGGTTCCAGAGACGCGCTATATTCACGGTGATATTCGGCTTGACTTGCGCGGCTGGATATGCTATCCTTGTGAGCCCGGCTCCAGGAGGCGTCAAGTACTTTGGCTGCTTCCTTTCGGCCATGGGGTTGTACGTGATTGTCGGTCTTCCACTTGCGTGGCTTCCCAGCAACAATCCTCGGTACGGAAAGCGTACCGTGGCTACTGGCCTGCAACTTACTATTGGAAATTCTGCCGGAATTCCAGCTCCATTCGTGAGTCTTCTCTCTTTTACTTGTTTTTTAAAAAGATTACCCTTGCTAATAATGCTTTCTTACAGCTATACAAAACAAACGAAGGGCCCCGCTTCGTCAAGGGCCATGCAGTCTCGATGGGTCTTGTTGCTATGGCTGCACTGATTTACTTGGCCTTCTGGGCATGGTTCCGTCGCCAGAACAGGAGAAAGATGGACGGAAAGGAGGATTACAGGGTCCAGGGCATGACGGAGGAAGAGGCCGAGGAGCTTGGAGAGCATAACCCGCGGTTCCTCTACACTTATTAGGCAGCAAATTGTTTATGTAGTGAATTTCAACTGGGTTAATGGAATCAAAGGTGTTATAGGCCGCCTAGATCTTCGTATAAAGACCTTAGTAGGGTTATAATTGTGCATGATATCCTTACTAAGGTAGCTGTTCATTAATCATCCATATTGGAGGAGAATCTAGGATCCATCTCAGCCCTAACTCATTCCATCGCCCACATTCCTGGTCTGCTATCCGTAACCCAGGTCTATACTTATAGCCTGGCAGCGAGGTTATACTTATTTATGCATCTAAACCCTCGTCAGAGAGGGCCATATCATGGACAACATCGGGGCCCTGGAAACCCTAAAAGCTGGAAAATGAAGACCAATTCCTAACCATGCTAGCAGTGACAAGTAAACGTATAGTAGATACAACCCACTCCAGCCGGAATGGCCACACCTCCTCAACCAAGATTACACTCCAAAAAAGTAAAGGCCATCTAGCAACTCTTGCTTCCTTCAGACCCCGAACCCTTACACCCATCCTTACAGAGCTTCGGGTGTCCAATTGCCCCCGGGTTCGTGCAGTGGTACAGAATACTCATCGGGTCTGCGTCCTCGTACTCGGAGCCCTTGAGGGAGGATTTGAGGTCATCTTTTGTGAAACCTGTAGGGAGGAGTTTTGGTTAGTAGGTGGGTTGTTAAGTTATATTTATACTAGCATCCCGGGAGTTAGACTGCTAGTCAGGGTGGTGCAGGCATACCCTTTGAGTCAATTAGTTCATCGGCGCAGTAGTCGAAGCTGGGTGTGCATGTCTTCTCGGCGAATGTGGTGCCGGCGATGAGAGAGAGAGTTAGGAAGAGGGCTGTTGTTGGCTTCATTTTGGATGGTTTGAAAGATGAAACTGGTTGATTTCTTTGGTTTGTTTTTGAGAGAGAGAGAGAGAGGGAGAGGAGAATGTATGACGAGGCAGTATATAATGGACGGCATTGAAAAAGATGGTTGTTCTCTGGAATTTATACATCGTCGAGATCCAGCATTCCTGGATGAGCTGCGGGATTTTGATAGGAATGTGAGGAGGTGGGACACCAAATAAACAGAGGAATGCGGGTTTATCCACATTGAATTCAGATGAGCTATTTAACTATGCTATGGGGATTTCAACTTTGTCTTGAACCATTCATAGAATATTCGACCACATACAAAAGTATATATGGGCCACCAAACTAGGTTTCAATGTGTACGGTGAGTAACAAGTTGAGACTAGAAGTCAGGCTTGCAATTGGAATGTTCAAAGCCTCGAAGGTTTTCATTTAAAAGCTTACTTTGCTCTAGGTTTTGCTCAATTATGGAAAGCAATGCTTGGTTGTCGCGTCGGATGCCCAGCTAGAGACAGGTGCTACCTACTCTCTTCGATGATGCGTGCAATAGAGACTACGAACCCACAAGTATCTCGTGCATGGGTCAGGCTGATCCCGAGGCAATATAGAGGGCGGGAATATGGCAATAGTAAGGCACTGCTCACTGCGCATTCCTAAGTGCCCAGGTAGCCTCCGCCTTTAGTCCCATCTAATTCACAGCGTTGGCCATCACAGGGTAGAAGCTATGACACCGAGTACATAGAAAGGAAAAAGAGATCAGTTGATTTGACGCACCACATCAACAAAGATACGCGTCGACGAAACGAGGTCGAAGAGGCCTGTCTGATGTCATTGTGACCCGAATGCTGATGTTCAGGCCTTCCACGAACACGAATGCGTTGCTAAATCTCCATTGTTTCCGCCTGTTGGCATTGGAGTCTCCTCTCAGACAGCTAACAAGTCGATCAGAAGTGATGGGCACCCAGAGGGCTAACGTGGAAAGTGCATGGTATTCGCCTCCGCAATGCGTGTCCGCCAAAATCCCCTATCTATGCATGGAGTATGTATGGAATGCAACAGGACGGAAGGAGCAAAGGCCCTAAAGCCAAGAGCTTCTCTCAGGGTTCTTGGGCCGAGTCCTAAAATTAATTATGACGAGGGTCTCCAATGCACCAGATAGTTTGCATGCAGATGCCAGAGACGACCACTGACCGGCTGCCATGACAGCGAGTCTCGCCTCACTTTGTGCGAGGGTGCCACTGCGGATTTCCTCCTTGACAACCTCGGTCGATATCGAGGCCATCTCATCGTCTGCGTGGAAGTGTTGTAACGCTGATCGGATTGGGTCCAATTTCCACTTCACAATGTGCCTGAAAGCTGAGTAAGAGTCTCAGCGCAGACCGCAGAGTGAGTCATCAGTCGCTTGGCTGTCCACGGCTCTGAGAAAGTCGGTGGGCGGTGGTCGGTGTGGTTGTGGATGAGAGAGTGGGCACTGGAGATGGCCGGTGGTGCTGTGATCGACGTGGGGCGGTGATTTGTTCCAAGATTGCTCTCCATCTTCTTTCCACGCCCCAAGCACAACTCCAGGCCGGAAAATAATCATCAGTTTGCATCCCGCTGTCTCTGCTGGTGCTGCGCTAACTTCAACGCCATGATTCCGGGTAATATTCGTCCCAATTTGAGACTCTCCCGGTGAAGGCCTGGTGCTAGCTCCACGCACCCCTGCTGCTGGCCAGCCACCGGGAAATCGCCTGTCGCTCGCCGAAACAGGTGTTGTTGGGCAGATATCATTGTCGGTGGAGATTAATTAACACAGCATCAATGTTGACAGATGCAAAAATTATCGATTGCAAGGCTTAGGAGTTAGGAGTCGAGGGGTCCGACTGTCCTCCCATTGCTGGTCTTCCCACCCCTCGTCGGCGAATTGTCCCGGCTGTGTCAGGTACAGGAGTATGAACCGGCTTGACAGGATCAATCCATCTGCAATTGATCCGCGGTTCAAGGTTTGCGACAGGGCAATCTTTGTCGGGTCTGACTCGTGACTTTCAAACTGTCAACACCGCGTAACCAGCTGTTGGCCCAGCCCCTCTTGATGGCGGACTCGAAAAAGCAAGAGGCAGGTGCCCAAGTCAACTCAAGACAATCGTAGCAACACAAAGCGGTGCACCCCCACTAAGACCACGCACACCGTGCCCAATATCGCCGTATCACCGCAGTGAAGCCAACCCCTCGGCCACTATTTTTCCTACTGCAGGCCTTCATGCAGGCTAATGCCCACTGGTTTTTCCCCAATTGCACTTTGTGGGAATGCTCCCAAATAGCGGGGCCATTATCCTCTTTCTCAATCGGCCCACGGCGCCATGGGCCTGCGAGACGTGGCCCAATGAGACCAAATGCCGTTGGGTAGTTCGTCGATGACATCCTCAGTCTCAAGCCCAAATCTCGGCGATTCGGGGGGTGATTCCCAAACAACTGGGTGCTAAACGAACTGCGATACGTCGCCTCGCGTTGGTTGTCAAAGGGACCTCACTGCAGTTGGCGGATAGACGGGACTCCCGCTCCTTTTAGTTCCTCTCGGTCCACTAGCTACATGGGCAATCTGTCGAACCCTGCTATCCAATATCTTTTTGCTCTCACATCCCAATTCTCATCTGTCTCGTCGCCTCATATTTTTCCTTTTTGCAATTGACTCCTCATCCCAGTACCCGAGCAACCCCCCCTGAATCGACGATTGCACAAGCGTCTGTGATCTGACGTCTCATTGATTTATTATCTTCGCATTTTAACCCCCAGCCCATCCGAACCTATCATATTTTTAGAGGTTCGCGCCTGACCTCTTTGCGATGGCAAAAAAGAAGAACAATAAGAAGAAGAGCAGTAACGCCAAAGGAAGGGCCCCGATAAGTGACGACAATCCAGAGGTTTCCACTCCCGCGGCCGACCCGGCGGAAACCGAGGAAAATGGCGTCCCCGATCCAGTATGCACAGCTCCCCACGTATAATTATCACTCTTTTGGGGGTGAATTTCGTTATCAGACTTTCGACCGTTCTACGGCTCAGTTTTCATACCATCCTGTATCTGCGGATATTCTGACGACTGATAATCAGGACAACAAGACGGAGTCTCCCGAAGCTGAGAAGGAACAGGCCCCGGAAGGCACTCAAAAAGATGAACCAAGTAGTTCTACGGACGATGCTCCATCGACAGAAGCAGCCGGTACGTATTAGATCGCTTTTATCGGCCCTAGTTTAGTATACTAATATTATACAGCTGAATCGGGTGCAACAACGCCTCCTGATACGGTAGAAGAGCCCAAAGCCGAGGGCACAGAACCCTCTGAGGCAGACAAGCCGGCAGACTCTCCAGAATCTGGCGAAGAAAAGCCAGAAACGAATTCAACAGAGGAAGCAGCGCCAGCTCCAGCTGAAACGGGCGAACAGGCAGAGCCAGCCGCTTCTGAGCCTGCTGAGACGCCAGCCGGAGAACCTGCTGAAGCAGAGGCTACCCCCGCTGAACCTACCGCCGAAGAGGCACCTGCTGAGGAGAGCCCGGCGCCAGAACCTAGCGAAGAGAAGCCAGCCGACGCTCCAGCTGAAGAGGCCGAAAAGCCTGCTGCCGAAACGAGCGAACCGGAAGCCCCTCCCACAGAGTCTACTCCAGAAACGGAGACACCAGCCCCGGCAGAAGAGGCAACAACAGAGCCCGCCGCCGAAACAGCACCAGCAGACACATCCGCAGCAGAACCAGCTGATCAGGATCCTCCAACATCCGGCGAGGGGGAAAAGACTACGCCAGAAGTGACGGAGGAAGCGTCAGCGCCAGCAGCAGAGGCAACCGAGGAGCCAGCGGTAGAAGAACCTGCTCCCGAGCCACCAGCAGAAGAAGCTAAGCTTGGAAATTCAAAGAAAAAGAAGAAAGATAAGAAGAAGAAAAAGGGCCAACAAGCGGCTGCTGCTGCTGTTGATGAGGAGCCTGTCCCGGCAAAAGAGGAGGATACTCCAGCAGAGCCTCCGGCAGCTCCTGCTGAAGAACCTGCGCCTGAGGAACCTACTCCTACGAAGGAGGAAGATACCCCAGTGGAACCTTCAGCAGCCCCTGCCGAAGAGCCTGTTCCTGAAGAGCCTGCGCCTGAACAAGCTGCACCTGAAGAACCTGCACCTGAAGAGCCTACGCCTGAGGAATCTACAGCGGAGCCTCCAGCAGCTCCTGTCGGGGAACCTGCGCCTGAGGCGCCAGCTATAGTCGAGGAAACGAAGCCAGCTGAAGAAGCGAGCGAGGATAAGGCCGTTGAACAACCGGCTGAGTCTCCCGAGGAGCCAGCCCCTGCGGTGGTGCCCAGCGAAGAGGAGACCAAGCCTGCAAATTCAAAGCAGAAGAAGAAGGACAAGAAGAAGAAGAAGAAGGGCCAACAGGCTGCTGCTGCCGCTCCCGCTGAGGATCCCACCCCTGAGCCACCAGCTCCGGCTGAGGAGCTGAGCGAGGACAAGGCTGTCGAACCGCCGGCTGAGGTTCCTGAGGAACCCACTGAACAAGATACGCCGGCTGCAGAGCCAGTCGAGGAGCCAGCTGCTCCAGAACCCGTTGCAGAAGAGCCGGCCGCGGTAGAAGATGAGGCTCCCGCCGACGCACCAAGTGAAGAATCTGCACCGCCCGCAGACCCAGTCGACGAGGAGGCTAAGGCTGAGCCTGAAACCGCTGCTGCCCCAGAACCTAGTGAGCCAGCTGAAGAATCAAAGCCTAAGGAGACGGTGGAGCAACCCGCGCCAGAGGCCCCCAAGGCTGAGGAAGCAGTGGCGGAACCTGCAGAACAGCCAACTGAAGAGCCGGTCCAGGAACCGATCCAAGAAGATCAACCTGCCGCAGCAACGGACGAAGCGCCAGCAGCTGAACCGGCCCCTGAGGTAGTAGAAGAATCGCCAGCAGAGCATGCAGAGACAGAACCCGCCGACAAAACTAGTGAGCAACTCCCCGACAGACCCACCGAAGGAACCACCGACGGTACATACCAATCTGACGACAAAATGGACAACATGCTGACAATACTATAGAAGACGATTTCCCTGAGTGTGATCCTGAGGCAGGATTTGATAAGGTCGAGGCAGAGAAGGAAGCAGCTGCGCAGCAAGCGGAAAAGGACGCCGAACTTGAAGCAGAAGAGGCTTCCCGGAAAGCAGATGCGCTGATTGACTTTGACGAAGCCCCAGAGTCACCTATTGAAAAACAGGCCGAAGAACCTGCAGCAGCCCCCGAAGCGGAGCCAAAGCCAGTCGAGACCGCGCCGGTAGAGCCTGAGGTGACTGAGGAGCCGGCCGCTGAAACTGCACCGGCCGAGGAAGCTAAGGTCGAGGAAGTGGCAGCCGAACCCGTTGATGAAACAGCGAGGAGTGTTGAGCCCGTCGAAACCGAAGCTCCGGCCGAAGCAGCGGAACCTGAGGCTGCTCCCGAAGTAGCCCCAGAGCCGATCGTCGCGGAGGAGCCTGTAGCAGAGCCTGCGCCAGAAGAGCCTGCTCCAGCAGAACCAGCACCGGAAGAAGCTCCAGCAGTAGAGCCTGAAGCCCCCGCGGCGCATAGTGAAACTATTGTGGAGACTCCTGGACCAGCAGTGGAGGAACCGGCGCCCGCAGAAGAGACCCCCGAGCCAGCTGCACCTGTTGAAGCGGAACCCGTGACAGAGGCTCCCAAGGAAAAGCCAGTTGAGGAGCCAGCCCTAGCTGAGCCCGTGGTGGTTGAAGAAGCAGAGCCGGAACCTGAGGCTACCAGAGAGGTGCCCGACGAAGGCCCTGTAGAAGAGCCTCCAGTTGTAGCTCCTGCTGAGGAGCCTCCAGTTGAAGAACCACCGGTCGTGGAGGAACCTGCCGCAGCGCCTGCAGTTGTTGAATCTCCAGCTGAAGAGCCAGTCGCTGAGCCAGCTCCAGCGGTTGAAGAGACTGCTCCGCCTGCTCCGCCAGTACCAGTTGAGGACTTCCTTGTTGAAGATGCACCTAGGGATATAGACGTTTCGGAGATTCCAGCCAACGATCCGGTCCCTGTTCCAGCTGACATCGTTGAGGCGGTGCCTAGAGCACCAGCCGATGAGCCCACTGCGGAGCCTGTCAACGAGCGTGGACGAGGTTTCAACGAAACGTATACTTTTGATCGGGAGCCGTCGCCCGGGACACTATTGGTTCCCGAGACTTCAGCCGAAGTTGGTGGGGGTGCAACGCCGGGAGACCGGTTCGCTCATGCTGCTGCAGAAGTCCACGAGCGTTCACGGCGAAGAAGAAGACGATCACACGTAGCTGACACTCGCGATGATCGTGACGACCGACGACCTTCAAAGAGCTCTTCAGAAGGGCGTTCCCGACATGCACCTACGGTGGCTACTGCCCCAGCTCCAGCTCCAGCTCCAGCTCCACAGAGGATGGCCAGTAACAAGCTGAGCCAGAGGTGGTTAATGGCTCTGGACGAGTCGAGGAGGCAGTATGAGGAAAAATCGAGAAGGGAGTTGAAGCGACTCCATCGGATTGATGCGGACCGAGAAAAAGGCGAACGATCGAAGCGAATTGAGCGATCTAGTAGCACTCGAGAGCGGGAATCCGAACCCAGGAAGTCCAGCCAAAGAAGCTCCGGCAGCCGTGATGGTGACCGCACTACTGCGGGCTCTTCGTCAAGACACTCGCAGTCGACTGTTCCTAAGCCCCGGACCTTCTTGAAATACAACCCTTCCGATGAGGAGGTGTCGAGCAATAACCCCCTTCCCAAAGTCGACGCCACCAAGGCAATGGCCAACGTTGTCGACCAGCCGCGTAGGCGCTCGTCCACCAGTCATTCCCACGGCAGCTATTCTCACGGTCAGCGTCATTTGACTGAAGGAAGAGGCTCCATGGAGCGGTCGAGTGGGACGCGCCGCAGGGAGGAAGACCCAGCTCGGGCGGAAGCACGAAAGGCTCGAAGACAGTCCGAGGCAGTTATCGAAGCGCCAGAACAGATTGAGCATCAGGAAGAAGCTCCCAGATCTTCTAGAGGCGACCCTGAGCCCGAGCGTCGACGTCGTCACCGTCGCAGACGTGAACCAACTCCGCCACCACCCAGTGCAGCTACGAGACTCAAGGGCATGATCAAGGCAGCTATCACTGCACACTGACTTACTAACATTCAAACTATGCATTATTAACTTTCTACCACCCCCACTTTTATCTTTCTTTCCTTCTTTTTACCGCCTTTTTAGACCTTGCATTTCGGTTTGGGTTGGCGATGGCTATTAGAGCTGCATCGCAGAAAGCATTTGCATGGAGCGATACTCAAGATTTAAGATTCATGACGATCATGACAATAGGAAATGTGCATATCCGGTGTCCTGCATTTGCGTTACATTTATGAAGATTATTTGTTTTTTTTTGTTTTTTTTTTTTGTGACATGTTTACAGTGTTTTGTCTATCAGGATGTATCATCACTCAGATTGCCTATGACATACGAGAATATATTCTTATCCAGTGCTGGCAATAGTCAGACATTGGCCAACGAGCTCTTCCCCGCAATCAAAGCACGGTCTAGATCTTGAGAGTGCAGAGTAAGGCATCAATGCAGAAGAACTTGTGTTCTCCAAGACCAGAGCTGTAGATTCCCACCAGATCCTCCAATACAACTTCATTTTGGGAGTTTCCGTAGAAACTTGGCTATTGTTGGTACTGCTCATGCCCCATGGCCAGGTATTTCACAAATTGCTTTTTTTTTTTGCCTTCCGGACTGATGAATCTCTTCAGCAACTGCAGAGTCACCGGGGATCATTTTCGCTGGCATGGCGCTGCATTATATCATGTTGCCCGCTTCAAGCGACAGGACGAACAGCGATGAACCAACCCCGCCATCGTGTTACGATTGACCCGCTATTGGAGTCGAGCGATGGCCGAGTGACTGGAATATTGATCGATTATTCGATGGGATAAAGTTAGGCTGGACCGTTGATGGCCATCCCCGGCAGCTAGAGGTGTTGCCCCCAGCAACCTCCACGCCCGCATTGTGTTTACCTCCTCCGCTTCGCTCAGTCCACCCACGTCGCAGCTAGCTTTGCAGTGGCGTCGGCAGATTGGCTCAGGCAACGGACGAAGATCACTCTTGTTGTCCTCCTTCGACTTTTTGGAAGGCTTCAAATTCCCTTGTTGCCCGCTCACGGCTCCCTGCGGTAACTGCTCTTTCTCCTGCTTGGCCCCCAACGCTGCATTCCTCTGCTTTTGCTTTTGCTCAATGTTCAATGTCTTTTGCATCTAAACTTGCGTCTTGTTCTGCATTTGTTTGAGTCTTTTTGTTCCTTCTACTTCTTCTTCTACTTCACCTTGAACTTCTTTTGCATCTTTTTCTTCGTTGTGTCCGCACCAGCCCTTGTTATTGAATTGGCTCATTGTAAGTGAATCTACCGGTCCACTACAACTGGAATTCAGATGCTAATGTTTACTCCTCAAGGTCAAGAGCGACATAGGTCATGGCTCCAACCACGCAGGCGCCGGCCATTTTCGAAGACGCGCCTCGTTCTCCGACCAAACCCTCCGTCCTTCGAGCCCTCCTAGGCCATAGAAGAAACCAATCTGCCGATGATACGGCGTCGACGAAGCTACCAACAAGTCGGACAACAGGGTCATTTGTCTCACCAGCAGATCGCCAATATGCCCCCGTGAATCAACGACCGCTGGGAGAGATTGTCCCCAACCATGACGTACCTGATAGCGGAGCGTTCTACCCCGGATCTCCCAGCAAGATCGGGAATGGCGGACTCCACAAGAAGACAAAGAGCGCTGTGTCTCTCAAGTCTCTCAAAACATACATGGAGCGCAAGCCAGAGAAGCCCTCCGAAGACCCGAGCAACAAACCGAAGAAGGCAAAGTCCACCAACAGTTTTACGGCTATCTTGAAGCGATCCCAGCACGGGCGCAAAAGCGACGAAGTCAAGGACGTCCGGGACAAAGAAAATCGAAGCCCTACTGATCCTGCGGACAATTTACCGTCCCCCATCTGGACCCAGTATGCGACGCCGACGCCATCAGTCCGCGATGAACCCTCGCCAGCACACAGCAACAGGCGGAGAACCTTGCAAGAGGAGGTCTCGCTCTACACGCCAAAGGGCTACAGTCCTGCTCAGCAGCGGAACTTCTATGACTATCACCAACCATCCCTGACAAGTCGAACCAGCGCAAAGCCTCGCCCGAAATCGGATTACTTTGCAGGGGGGAGCAAGATGAGGGATCTTTTGGGGCCTTTCCAAGGTATTTCCTCGAGTAAACAGTCCCTCGTCGATCTGCAGCCGGAATCGCCTTCAGTCAAGTCGGAATACAGAAGACGCAGGGGCCTCTCAACTCCTGATGCTCGCCCTGAGACAGAGTTGAAGTCTGAGGGAAGCCCGAAGAAATCCTCACGTGTGCAAGAGGTGATCTCAGCCTTCAATGCAAAGGAGCGTGAAGTTGAGCTGCACAAGCGCCTCAACGCTAAGGACCTTGAGAGCGAATTCGAGAAGCTCCTGGTTAGTATACCCATGATGTCCCTAACGGCTCGGATTTCAGACTAACTGAGATGCAGGATGCGAGAAACATTCCTCACAACATGAGGGACAAGATGCGATCCCTGGATACAAATATCAAAGCTGATTTCATCCAAAAGGACAAGCTCGAGAGCACTACACCGCACAGTGCTAGTGCGAGTAGCTGCACAAACGAAGGTTCGAGCCGTCGGGGCCGTGGAAATGAAAAGAAGGAGGGCCACGACAGCTATGACAGCAAGGGATCTCGCTCGCGGTCCAGAAGTCGAGGATTCACCTTCAGGGGCAACTCATCGTCGCCTTCCAAGAAGCCACGTCCAGAGAGCGGCAGCTCTCACCGACGCCCGAAGTCTGCTGATTTTACCGCCCCTAACGGGTTGTCTAAGATATTGACACCCAATGCATCCACAACGTCGCTCGCAGCCACAGCTCACCGCGACACCGCCACTGACCCATCGGATTTTGTTCACTATCTCAAAGAGATTCAGAAGCCCGAGATCATCGAAGTTGGGAAAATACACAAGCTTCGAATTCTGCTCCGTAATGAGACGATTAGTTGGGTTGATGATTTCATTGCTGAGGGGGGTATGGATGAGATAGTACAGCTTGTCTATCGAATCATGAAAGTTGAGTGGAGGTATGTGTATACCTTTTGGAATATCTAGAAAAGCAGTTGCTAATACATCAACAGGGAAGAACATGAAGACAACCTCCTCCACGAAACATTGCTGTGCCTAAAGGCTCTCTGCACAACGTCTGTAGCTCTGCAGCGCCTGACCGACATTGAGGCAGAACTCTTCCCAGCCCTGCTCAGTATGCTTTTCGACAAGGAAAAGAAGGGGCCCAGCGAGTTCACTACTCGTGGCATCATCATCAACTTAATTTTCACCCAGCTCTCAACAGCAGTGTCCACTGAGGATGCAGCAGCTCGTACTTCGCGCATCCTTTCGTACCTAAAAGACCCGCCGGAGGAAAACCAGACCCTATCCTTCATCGCGAACATTTACCAATCGCG
Source organism: Aspergillus versicolor CBS 583.65 (assembly GCF_001890125.1). Lineage (NCBI taxonomy): Eukaryota > Fungi > Ascomycota > Eurotiomycetes > Eurotiales > Aspergillaceae > Aspergillus > Aspergillus versicolor. Next base: position 2,052,178 of record NW_024467528.1, on the reverse strand, counting down.
TCCTTACCGGGTATGGTGCAAGGAAATATCTAACGTGACCAAGGAGGTGTTCTGGATCTTCTTGCACCATCTCAATGTGATTCCAGTTGTGGAATCGGACAAGGCCTCCTTTGAAAGCTACCGCGAGCGCCACTTCCCTGCTCCTCGCCCCCCTGTTCCTGCTGCGCCTTATGTAGGCGGAGTAGAGTGGGACGCAACTAATTACCTTGCTGCTCATATTGATCTAGTCAATGGCCTCATAGCGTCCTTGCCCACAGTGGATGAGCGAAACCAACTTCGAAATGAACTCCGCGCCTCGGGCTTTGAGAAGGTGATGGGTGGCACTCTGAGAACTTGCAAAGAGAAATTCTATTCCTCCGTGCACGATTGTCTCAGAACATGGATCTCTGCCGCTGTGGAAGACAAATGGCCGCACCTAGTAGTTCGCGAAGGACCTCCTAGGCAGGACGCCGGATCGCCGACTAAGTCTCCCCTCAAAAGCCCTAAGAAGGGCGGATTGGACGACAAGCCTCCAAAGCTCGACCTAGCTCTTGATGTCCCTCCTGCTAGCAACCTGGCGCCGCAGCAAAGTGTCCAGATTGGGAACTGGCTCTGAGCTAGCTACTCTGTATCCTCTCGGGTAATGATGCTATCATTACGGCTCTCCTCACCATCATCATTTACATCTATCATCCATCCATTCAGGGGGCGTTTCAGCATTATCTCTTCCTTTTATTATCCTTCACCCTGTCTATCCATGTCCTTTTTGGCCGCTCAGAATGTTATTTGGGTACGACATCTCACTCATCTCGGAAGCGGCGTTGGCATTTTGGCGTTTTTGAGTGCATCTATGTTCTTTCTTTTCTCTCTTCCGTTTTCCGTTCCGGCCATGGCGAAATGACTCTTATGAAGTAACGGGGCGCCTATTTTGCTCTCTCCCTCTCTTTCTATTTATTTCTCTCCTCAGGCTCACACTCTTGAACAGACATTATGACTTTTGATATGACGTTTCTCGGTATTGCGCTAAGCTGCGTTGCGTTGCATGTGTCTCGCTAGACTGAATTGTTCGCCCATGACTTACTTAGCTTATTGGTTTGTTGTACGTAGTTGGTAAGGTTGCACAGTGTATGGATTCAGTAAATAGTTAACAGTTTGTTAATATGAGGAATTTGACCTTGTAGTCTTTACTTAGGGCATCATAATCTGAACAGAAGTATGTATAATATACAGAGCAGAGTATACTGCTACCAATGCTAAACGCGAGGGATATATGCACCAAGTTCAATAAGTATCTCAGAACCTCACTCCCGCGTCGACTCCTCAGAACGTCTCATGGACGCTTGAGACGGGGGAGCCGAGAATGCCCCCTTCAAGGTACCGAAGATATATTCGCGGAACTGTAGATTAAGCCCGTTAGACAACCAACCACATCCCACGCAAAGGGAAGTAAAATGAAACGGTATACATACCTCCTCGATCGGCTTCCCACCTCTCTCATCCCACTCCATGAACAATAGGGCGTAGACAATGACGACTGTTGCGTAGTGCATATGTTAGCAAAGCCAGCCACATACAAGCGTTTGAGGATATACTCGCTCGCACCGAAGCGACGAGGGTACTAGCAGTGTCCAAGGAATAACAATACATACACCCTATAGTGCCCCACTGCACCAACTTGGTCGCCTTAGTCCACGTCGGGCGCGCATATTTGAGCGCCGAGCGCCGTCGGTATTTGCGCTCAAGTCGGAACTGGTGTTTCGGGGATAGTTTCGACATATCTGGAGGCCATTGGCGCTTTGGCTTGTAGGGGCTGTAGTATTCGCCGTCGTTGTCGGGGAACTCGGAGTCCGGTTCGGTGGGTGGTGGTGTGGACTGGGGTGTTGAAGAGAGGCGGAAGGGGGATTTGGAGTTTGAGATCGTAGGCGTGTGCGAGAAGGGTCTGTAGATGGGTGGTGTTTGCGGGTTGGGGTTCTGGTATGGCCGTGGTTAGTTTAATGGTGGTTGGCTTGTCGGGTCGGCGCGAGAGGGCCGATGAACGTACAAATGCGGAGCGCAGATGCGGTTGGAGTCTGCTGGTGATGGCGAAAGGGGAGCATGATGGACTTGGTCGCACTGCTGGGGCAGCAAATACCGGGATTGTTGGTAGCCTGCGCATTGTTGGGGCTGTTGAATGATAAGAAACGGTTGGAAGTATTGACTGAGTTGGTGGAGTTTATTTTTCGGAAGACCACACCGAGCTAGCCTGTTACGTCAGCCACCGCAGTGCAGCAACGCTTCTTGTATAGATCCTGTTCTAGATTCATGGCATGGCTTTGGTTTTAAAATATTGCTTTTTTCAGGCATGACTAGGACATAATAAATGATCCAAACTCGCGAGCTCCTACAGCTGTTTCGCGCAGCTATATAATGCAAAGAAGGACACTTCCGAACACTTGCTCAGGTTTCGAGTTTAGAGACAGCACTGGAGCCAAATCTGGGATATCTTTTACGAGACCGTATGTACAAGTCGTGTTTGATGAAAGCATGCCCAGCTGTAGAATAGGATACATGAGTGTTGCGAAACCGATCCAGCCGATGTAGCATTTATCGATAACAAGGCATAATGCGGGTTCAAGAGCAACGGCATATACAGACTCGGCACCTCATCAAGGTGATGTCAGGAGGCCAAAATCGGGACTCGAGCATGACCGACAGCGACCAGATTCAAGCCAGTCCCGAAGAGGACTCTCCCCCGAGAGGCGCAGAATCTCGGAGACTCCAGATGATCAGCTTCATCTTCACATGAATTCCTCGCTTCATCTGAGATCTCGTGACTTTCAATGCCGGAACAACAATGATCCATAGACCTCGGCATTTTCACAGGATGGATACATAATCACTCCAGCAGACCCAGGGACCACAAGCCACTTGGTTGGCTTCTTCTCGATTATAAAAAAGGACCTCTGCCTGTGTTTGACATCCCCTTTTATCTTATTCTATCTCCTGGTGGTCTCTTTGCATTGCATCTTCTCTTGCATATTCCCCTTCCTACATCCATATAATTTGACGTCATCATGTCTGGTGGTAAGCTTTATTCTTATCTCTCAGTCTGGATGGCTGGTGCTAACCCTGGACTTTCTGTTTCCAGCTCAGCAGCGTTTAACTCAGGTGGCTTCCCACATCGGAGCCCCCAAGGGATCTTCCGCGATCACAGACAAGAACCCCGATGATATCGTCGTAACATGCGCTCTCCGCAGCGCTCTCACCAAGGGCGGCAAGGGTGGTTTCAAGGACACCGCTGCCGCTGATATCCTCGCTGGTGTTTTCAAGGGTGTGATTGACCGCAGCGGTATTGACCCCAACCTTGTCGAGGATATCTCAGTCGGTACCGTCCTTGCCCCCGGTGGTGGTGCTACGGAGTTCCGTGCTGCCGCCCTCGTGGCTGGCTTCCCTGAATCCACAGCCGTCAAGGGTCTGAACCGTCAGTGCTCTAGCGGTCTTCAGGCTATTGTGGATATTGCCAATGCTATCAAGGGTGGCATGATCGATGTTGGTATCGGTGCTGGTGTTGAGAGCATGTCTTCTCAGTATGGGTAAGTTTAGCACGTTTAGGTCCGCCATTATTGAAACGACCAGATGGCTAACTTTGATATGTTATAGCCCCGGTGCCGTCACCGAGTTCTCTGACCTGCTTGAGAACCACGAAGAGTCCGCCAACTGCAAGGTCCCCATGGGTGTTCTATCCGAGAACATGGCCAAGGACCGCAACATTACCCGCGCCTCCCAGGACGCCTTCGCTGCCTCTTCATACCAGAAGGCCGTCAAGGCCCAAAAGGCCGGTCTGTTCAACGAGGAGATCCTCCCTCTGGATGTCAAGTGGACCGACCCCAAGACCGAGGAGGAGAAGACCATCACCGTCAAGGCCGACGACGGCATCCGCGAGGGCATCACCGCCGAATCTCTCGGCAAGATCCGCCCTGCCTTCGCCAAGGACGGTTCCATTCACGCCGGTAACGCCTCTCAGATCTCTGACGGTGCCGCTGCCGTGCTCCTCATGAAGCGCTCCACCGCTGAGCGCCTCGGCCAGAAGATCATTGGCAAGTTCGTCACCGCCAGCGTTGTCGGTGTCAAGCCCCTGCTCATGGGTGTTGGTCCCTGGAAGGCTATCCCCGTTGCTCTCCAGAAGGCTGGCATCAGCAAGGACGACGTCGACATCTACGAGATCAACGAGGCCTTCGCTTCTCAGTGTGTCTGGTGTGCCAACGAGCTCGGACTGCCCCAGGAGAAGATCAACCCCAAGGGTGGTGCCATCGCATTCGGTCACCCGCTCGGCTGCACGGGTGCGCGCCAGATCAGCACGCTGCTGACGGAGCTGAAGCGCACGGACAAGAAGATCGGTGTTACCAGTATGTGCGTTGGTACTGGTATGGGTATGGCTGCTGTCTGGGTCAGGGAGTAAAAAATGAGCTGGCATCATTCATTAGATTTCCTGTTATTTAATGCTTCTTTTTGTCATGCAGCGATGATATAGTGTATATTGCGGTTGTATGTATGTATTGTATGTTATGTGAAGATATTCGTTTCGTCAGATCTATGCCTGTAGATAAGATATAAACTGTCAATATAGTACTCGCAAATCAAGCTTGCGCACTGCCTGCCTGAATTAACCTCGGAATTTCTTAAAAGCATCCTGAACGCTGGACCCCTGCTCAACGGCCTCCTTCACCTTATCATCCATCGCAATAAGCTTCGGCATAGTCTCAAGGACCTGGTCGAGCAAGTCGCGCGGAATAGCAACGACGCCCTCCAAGGGGTCACAGAAAATAATATCACCCTGCAGAGAAGTTCAATCAGCTAACCCGGCCAAACCACAAGAGAGAGAAAAGAAAGAAAAGAAAAGGAAGATATACCGGCTCAACATCCACGCCCCCAACATCAATCTTCACATTCCTCAGACCGGCCTTCGCCTCCGCCCCAGTGCCCACCGTGGACGTCCCCTTGGCCCAAACCGGCAAATTAGCAGCATGGATCTCAGAGAGGTCGCGAATGCGCCCATTCACAACGACGCCCTGAATGCCGAGACTCTTCATGCGCACGGCCATGATCCCGCCGACGACGGCGCAGTGCTGGCCGGCTGGCTGTTCGATCAGCACGATTGTGCCGGGCTCGGTGCAGTCGACCCAGTGCTTTCCTGCGGGGAAAGTGTTGGGCTCCGGTGTGGATTCTGGCGGGCTAGAGGATTTGGGTATGAATTTTATGGTTGAGGCTGGGGCGATGATTTTGGGTGTTATGGTGTTGCGGCCGATTGTGGGGGAGAAGGGAGCTGCCAGTTTCTATTAGCCTGACTACTAATCGTGGTATAGATGGAGTAATGGAAATAAAGGCTTACTGAAGTCAGCTAGATGGCCAGCCCGCGGGGCCGATCCCGGGGTGGGTTTCTGGAGTTTGAGGAGGGCGTCTGATACCTATTGAGAGAGAGGCAAAGTTAGTCTGCGATCTGGGGTTGATTGAAGACTATATCATACATCACAGGCAGAGTAGTTTCGGAGGGTGTCCAGCTTTGCTTGAATGGAGGTCGACATGGCGCGCGATGCGGGGAAAGCGGGGGAAGAAAAGGGCAAATATTTGAAGAGATATCGGCAAGTGATAGTTGGACGAAGACGATACAGAGATCTAGAAAGGAGATGAGCCGGTTCCATCAGGTACTGGACAAGAGTGAGGTTTCAATTGAAGAAGAGAGAGAGTGGTTGTAGATCGCAGGCTGCTGGTATACTTGAACTCCTCGAATAGCCGAGGATCGGACGGCTGGAATGGGCGTGTTCCAGACACATCCCGTCATCGGTTTGATAAACATCTTTCCACAGTACACTGTATAAATCTAATACATAGCTGCCTTTGCAACCCTCGCATTGTATTGCAATTGAAATGTGCCCCCTGGCCAGATCTATTTTATGCCGCTATAAGAACTCCGCCGCATGTGAAGTGGATTACCTCAACTCAGACCCTAGACCCTGGATCCCTGCGGCTTCATGATCCAAGAGTTTGATTCCAAACCACTTCTCGAGAGCGCTCACTCTATCCTCTTCGTTCTGTAGGTCCTGTAAAACCTCCGTCTTCCCATTAGTCCGCCTCTTCACTGCTTTCCCAGCCATAATGTACAACCCTTCAATATCGCCCTCCGCCGCGTCAAGAATATGCCGAACTGTGACAACCCTCTGCGTAAACCAGCTACTCGGCAGCTTGTTGGTCGCGAAATTCAGCACGGCAAAATCCTGCGGTAAGAACTCGACCTCAGAAAATGCGTACAGCGGCGCCCAACTGCTTTCCGGATCAAATCTGACTTGATAGATCCAGAACTTTTGGCTTTTATCCACTGCTTCTGGGAGAGCCTCTTTAACTAATCGCATATCTGTTGGAGCAATGTTGACTGCAGTGGTATTTTCTTCGAGTGGCAAAGGTCTGGTTGGCACGTTGTTGCCAAAGCCCACGTCGACCTTGGGGTGTTAGTTGACTTCTCCACCTCAGGCATTTATTACATACCATATATTTCTTGTCTTCGACTGTGACTATAATCACCATATGTCCTCTACGGAATTGTTAGCAGTGAGAAACGGCTGTGTTGTGCGGGTGAGGGGAAACATACAAAGAACCATATCGAGCATCAGGCCCGGCATTCTTAGGATCTGCTGCTGCACTCGATACTCTCCCCGCGGAAGGGTAAACCTGGTAGCCAAGCGACAGGAGAACAACATAGAACAAGTTGGTATTCTCCATGCAATACCCATCCAGGCGGCGAACAACCAGCTTCTCAAACACCGCAGATTGGTGGGTAGAGATGCTGTGATGCTGTGAATAGTGGATGGCCGAATTGCCCCATGGGATTGAACCTAGATGGCGGCGCTGAAGCTCTGCCAAAGCAGCCAGGGCATTCTCTTGGATAGACTGGTGAAGTTGCTGCAGCCGGGCGAGTCCTGTTCCGCCGGCGGAGTTCGCGTATCCGATGCGTTGCAGGTAGGCTTCTAGTTGGTCTGGGGTATATCGGGGCGCCATTGTATATACGAGGATATGAGATATGTGCAATATATGCTGGCAACAATAGTATATAGAATTAATTTTTTTTTGCAGTGTGCCTGGCTGTCAGTTGAATTTGCGGGGCACTTATAGGCCAGTGAGTACTCCAGTGCCGTCCACTCCGGATGCCACGTTTGTTGCGGATACGAGACCCAGAGGGCTGGAACGACGTCAGTCATCCATCAGTCATCTGGATTTATCATCGTGGACCATTTCTCATCAGAACGGGGGTTGGGGAGGGAGCATAGGAATTATTCCGTTGTATATTATTATTAACTTAGATGCAGAGAAAGAATGGAAGCAATGCACTCCGCATTGCGATCCTGCAGAGCTGATCTTCCCCAGGATTGGTTCCTCCGGCATCGCAGGAACTTTGTTAGCAAATGCCCATTATTCCGTATTATAAATCGCAATACAATAGTTAATTAAAGTTACCTAGGTCCACTTACCTCAGCTGCACTCTTGGGGCAGTTCTTGCGAGGCAGCGGCCACAGCCAATCAGCGAGCGCGTCCCCGGGCCTCGGCCAGTCGAGCTCCCAAGAGGGGAAGTCCAGCTCTGTGCATGTGCCGCTCCAATGGCCCTGAAGAGTGATATGCGCTGCTCTCCTCGACTCCCTCTCCTTGTCCAACCCTCATCTGCCAGGGACACAAGGCCGCCTTCAGAATTACTCCTCCATCGATTCCATCACAATGGGTGCCACCGACATCCCCGAGCTGCAGTACACCCCGATCGACGAGATCCAGGAACGGGTCGCTCGCGTGAAGAAGACATTTTTGGAGCACAAGACCAGAGATGTCGAGTTTAGGCTTGTCCAGCTGCGAAAGCTCTACTGGGCGTGAGTTTCTCCGCTCTCCTCCGGTCGCCGCCTAGCTGACCCCAACACCCTTTCGATAGTATCAAGGACCACGAGCAGCAAATAGTTGAAGCCCTCCGCCTCGACCTCGGAAGGCCCCGGTTCGAGTCCGAAGTTGCTGAGAGCGTTTGGTTGGAAAATGACATCGTATTCATCTCAAAGCATCTTCACAAATGGGTGAAGGATGAGAAGGCCGATGACATCGACCTTGCCTTCAAGTTCATGAACCCCAAGATCCGCAAGGACCCTCTTGGTACCGTTCTGGTTATTGGGTGCGATAAGCTTCTCTCCTGGTTGCGCATTTGTCCCCCGTTCTAATTGCATCCCATAGTGCCTTCAACTTCCCCTTCCAGTTGACTCTTGGTCCTGTCCTCGGTGCCATCGCCGCCGGAAACACTGTCGTGATCAAACCAAGTGAGAATGCTCCCAGGAGCGCGGTTGTGATGCAGAAGATTATCGAGGCCTCGCTCGACCCATCCTGCTACGCCTTCGTCCAGGGTGCCATCCCCGAGACCCAGGCTCTGCTCGCAGAGAGATGGGACAAGATCTTCTTCACCGGTGGTGCCACCGTTGGCCGTATCATCGCAAAGGCAGCTGCTCCCCACTTGACCCCCGTGGTTCTGGAGTTGGGTGGTATCAACCCTGCCATTGTCACCAAGTCTGCAAACCCTAGGCTAGTCGCGCGAAGAATGCTCTGGGGCAAGCTTATGAATGCCGGTCAGGTTTGCACGTCTCAGAACTACTTGCTCGTTGACAGGACTCTCGTGCCCGCTGTGGTCGATGAGTTCAAGAAGGCGTACAAGGAATTCTATCCTCGCGGAGCCAAGGCCTCTCCGGATTACGCTCGCATTGTCAACGAAGGCGCCTTCCATCGCCTGAAGGGGATGATCGATAACTCTCAGGGCAAGATCCTTATGGGTGGTACCATGGATGAGAAGGAACTCTTCATTGAGCCTACCGTTGTCCAGGTCGAGTCTCCCGACGACTCCATGCTCGTTCAAGAGAGCTTCGGTCCTCTCATCCCCATTCTTCCCGTTGACAACCTTGACGAGGCCGTCAACATTGCAAACAACATCCAAAGCACACCCCTAGGCCTCTACCCGTTTGGCTCCAAGGCTGACACCGAGAGAAGTATGTTTCCAATAGATAACTCTTCTGTTGATATGCGTATTTAACCAACTCCCTACCAGTCCTTTCTATGACCCGCTCCGGTGGTGTCTCCGTCAACGACGCTGCTCTGCACATCCCCACCCTTCCATTCGGTGGTGTTGGCGAAAGCGGCTACGGTGCGTACCGCGGCCGCACCAGCTTCGATGTCTTTGTGCACCGTCGCACAATCACAAGCAGCCCAGGTTGGCTCGAGTCTATCCTAGCTATCCGGTACCCGCCGTACGCCGGAAAGTTGAACAAGTTCAAGGCAGCCAGTGTCCAGACTCCTGACTTTGACCGCTCCGGCCGTAAGATCCGCTTCGGCTTGCTTCGTTTCATCCTCACACTCGGCGGGGGATCAGCTAAAGCCGGCGCTGGCCGTGCTGCTGTTGTTGCTGCTGGTGAGTGAATCGACGCTTCCTGGCTCCTTTTCCTGCATCTTTCTTTTCTTTTTCTGGTATACCTTTTCTTGGCCCGTTATTTTCATATACTATACGTTTGTAATATCTGCCATATTCACAAATACCCCCTTTTTTTCATTTTCCACCTTTGAACAAAGACCGAATCACCATCCTACCTAGTTAATATTAATCTTTCTATCTCCCTATCCATTTTTCCTTACTTATAATTCCGTTTGATTCATGGATATATACTCACCTTTCTCTTCCATTTCAGTGGCCTATCTCGTCATCAAGATCCTCGAATACCGGAGCTCAAAGCTCTAGACTAATTAGGATACCAAATTGGATGGAATATGTACACTCTCGCTCTTATCACCATTGATTGCTCTTTGCCCCTTTTTGAATAAGTGAAATAATACGTATTTATGCCTGAAACACCACTTCTTGAATTGTCTTATACTTTACGCCCCAGACGGTCAATGTATACTCTTAATAGTTTGGTCTTATATATAGCCTATGGATCTTGACTCTATATTTCTGGGTCGAGGGTTCGGATGTTTATATTACTGAAATGGAACACGTCCTCAGATTACGTACATACTCCCAGGATAGGGTTTTGTAATGTCTATTGCTTTTCCCTAAGTAGGGAACCGTGCAACGGTAACTATCGAGAAAGAAGAGAAGAAAAATGAAGCATACATGATTAGAATAAACCAGGGAAGAAAAGGAGTAAAGTAGAACAAAAAACAAAAGCAAGCACCCAAGTAGTAACCAGTAGCACCTGCATCTAACCTTAGCCAACGCCGCAACCCGATAGTATAGAAGACATGTAGTTAGTACATTAGTACTAAAAGTACTGTGTTGGTTGGCACTAAACAGGCCGACAAGACCACCGTTCAGTCCAGGACAGGACATCCAGTGCTGCTCTTTCTCCCTTCTAAAAAAAAACTGAGAGGACTTCCGCCAAAATCACCATACAATAGTACACAATAGATGGATATTATGTTATCTCAATAAAGTGACCGTATTTGCTGATCAACGCTTCACTTCTTCCGGCCTCTTGATTTAGGTGCTGTTGAGGAGGCCCGCGATGTGGAAGCTGAGTTTGCCTTGCTGCCTTTAACAGCTTTGACTTGCTTGTTCTGTTGGTTTCCCGTGTTAGTGATGACGTCTAGGGCGGGGATATAGGAAGTTAACTTACCACTGCGCCCTTGGTCTTCTTCTTTGCCGGTGCTTCGTCTTCATTTTCCACTTCTTCGTCGTCACGGTCACGGCCACGGCCGTTTGCCTTGCCGCTGTCCGGCTCGAACTCCTTGGCGACTGTGTTCAGTAACGTGGTACAGCGGCGACCGATCTCAACTGGCGTTCGGCTAAGGAAGAACCAATCGAAGCGGAAGAGCGGTGATTCGCGGATCTCATCGCGAATCTTGTCGTACAAGCCTTCGCCGTCGACGCCGTACTTATCAAGCATCACGAGTAGGAAACGGTCCTCCTCTTCCGTGTAGACCTTTTTGTTGGTAGTCGAGACGGTGTAATTGATCTTGAGTTGCTGAATCGGCACACGGTACATCTCCATCTTCTTCCGGAGCATCTTACGCTGGTGACCCATTTTTCGGAGCTTCTCCTCACCCTGGTCGATGACTCGGAGATACTTGGGGTAATCCTGGATCTCAGTGTACCGCTTCCAGAACACCTCTGCGTACTCTTCAATTTCTTCTGGCTCCTTGCTGTCAACCTCAGTCGCAATACCGACGTAGTCCGTGCGGCCAAATTTGGCGGACCCGTTGACGAATTGTTGGAAATCACGGCGGTTCCAGTTTGAGAAGCCTTCCTCTGACATCTGAGATTTCTTTGCTGATTCCTCTTCCGTTAAGGGCACGGCGTTATCAATCTCCTGCTGCTCCAGATCACGTTCGGCTTCACGCTCGCTGAGTTCCTCCTCTGGGCCTTCAGGAATAGGAGCCTTGTAGCCAATTTCCTTGTGAAAATAGGCGGTCTCCTTCTCCTGAAGCTCCTGAAGGCCGGGTGGGAAAAATTGCCAGTCATGAATGGTAATCTGCTTCGGTGCCCGGGGAACCTTGGGTTTGGGATCTGCCGTGCGTCCACCGGTAGCAAGAGCCTGACGATAGTACTTGTCGATGGAATAAAATTGCTCCTTCCTCTCACGTTTCGCGGGGTTGATCCAGTTAATTCCAATATCCTTCTTCTTGTCGGTGAAATCCTTTCCATTCCATTCGTATGCACTTTCCGAGCTGAATTTTTGTAGATCGTCGATACCCAGCTTCTCGTATTTCTTGCTTAGCTCCGCCGTTCGTTCTTCACCTTTACGCAGAATTGCATCAATATCGTCGTCGGAGAGCCCCTTACCCTCAGCAATTGTCTTCGTCCCACTCTCATTGCCGAAAATTTCGGCAGCGCCGTGTTGAATCATGCCTAGCAACTCTTCCTTGGAAGCAGCGTTCTTCGCTTGTTGCTGGGCACGTCCTTGTTGGATGACAAGCTGATCCAAGCGCAGCTTTTGTGCTGCACGTTCCAAGACCCTCTCTTCAATGGCCGATTCAGTGATAAACCTGTACACAACCACCTGCTTCGTCTGTCCGATACGGTGAGCACGGTCCATTGCCTGTAAATCAGCCTGGGGGTTCCAATCACTGTCGTAAAGAACAACAATATCCGCACTCGTCAAGTTGATACCCAGCCCTCCAGCTCGCGTGGTTAGAAGAAAGATGAATTTCTCGGAATCGGGTTTGTTATAGTCATCAATCGCGGCAATTCGATCCTCGTGGGCTGTAGTTCCGTCAATGCGGCAATAATTGTACTCTCGGAACACGCAGTAATCTTCCAAAATATCCAGAACACGACTCATTTGTGAGAAAATGAGGACTCTGCTTCCCTGAGCCTGCATACGAGTAAGAAGTTTGTCAAGAATGACCATCTTCCCGGCATTATCCACAAGATGTTCGTCGGTCGTATACGGGGGACCTGGCTCGGCGCCTTCGAAGAGGTAGGGGTGGTTGCAACATTTTCGCAATTGCATGACGATGTTCAGCAGACGTGTCTTCGACTCTCGCTTTCCAGCGGCACCATTGACAGCATCAATATCTTTCTCAAGAATTTTCTGATACCATTTTACCTGCATGTTAGACATGGGCACATATAGGTTAACTTCCTTCTTCGGGAGCAGACTCTTCTCTACGTCGCTCTTCACACGACGAAGCAAAAAGGGCCGTAAAACGCGGTGAAGTTGTTGCACAACGGTATCCTGGTCCGCATCCTGGTTCGAGAACCATTGGTCAAAGGCCTCTGAATCACCAAAGACATCCGGCAGCAAGAAATTGAGAAGAGCCCATAGTTCGTGAAGGTTGTTCTGAAGCGGGGTACCAGTAATGAGGAGACGATTTCGGGAATTGAAAACGCGAATTATCTGGGCGAGCGACGATTCTTCGTTCTTAATTCGGTGTGCTTCGTCAATGATGATATACTCCCAGGCAAACTTCTTCAGATGTGACTTTTCTCGGAGAACCATTTCGTAACTGGTAATGCAGACATCGAAGTCTTCGTCCAGAAGTCTCTCGTTGATCAACTTGTGACGCTCCTCCTTGTCTCCTTGTAATACAAGGACATTGACTTCGGGAGTCCACTTGTGAAATTCTCGCTTCCAGTTATCTAGAGTGGATTTAGGAACTGCGACAAGATGAGGCCCAGTAATGTCGCAAAAATGCCGGAGATATCCGATGAACGAAATCGTCTGAAGGGTTTTGCCTAGACCCATCTCATCTGCCAAAATCCCTGAAATTCCGTTCTCATGCAAAGAAACGAGCCAGTTCAATCCAGCAACTTGGTAATCACGCATTTCGCCCTGAACGTATGGTGGTGACTCTCGGAAAATTGTGTTGGTCTGACCACCACTCCTCTCATCTTTCAAAAGTTCAGCATCTTCCTCCTGTTCCGTCCGTCGTCTCCGATCGCCGCCTGCACCTCCTGACCTCGAGGAGCCCTTCCGCTTCGCCTTTGCTTCTTCTTCGGCATTCTGCTTGTCAATTTCACCCATGATTTCTTTGATACGGGGGTTAGGATTCGTTTCGATAAAATGACGGAAAAGATCTGTGAGCCCAAGGAGGTAGCGGAATCTCCGAATCGAGTCATCTTCCTGTAGTCGAAGTGTTAAAAAGGACGGCATTGTTTCAAACTGGTATATATATTGCGAACCTTATTCTCGTTCAAGGAGCCGTGTTTCTTGCCAAACATGTTTTTTCTCATCTGGAAAGCCTCAGATCTCCGCATTCGACCATCCAATGGAACTGCGTCGCCTGCAATACTGCTTGCAGTTGTGTTCGGGTTTGTATCCGAGTCCTGGCGAATACCGAGTTAGTTGATGTGGGACAGAATATTGGGTAAGTCGCGGCAGGTGTTTACCGTGTAGTCTGGTGTATCCTGGTATCCCTTGAACAAGTCAGCAGGGATTTGGAAAGAATTTATGGGGGAAAATATAGTTTCGAGGGAATAGTGGTTTTTCGCAACCTACCGTCATCTTCGCGTCCAAAGGGTCCACGGGCACCGAGGTCGGCTCTTCATTTGGATCTGTCATAGGAGTATCTGCCTGAGAAGGCGGATCGGAGGCTGCGACTGGTGCGGGCGCCATAGTTGTCGGCTGCGCAGCGTGCGCAAGGCGTTATGATTATTTCAAAGTTGGGTGCGTGAGAGGTGTATCTGAATAGCTTGGCCTCGCCGGAAGTATGTATCTTAGGTATGGAACGGACAAGTAGGGTTCGGAGAGTTAAGATGAGGGATTGAGATCTGGAATTCAAAGGCCATACAAAGGGAGCCCGGAGCGCTGACCAAGCCCAAGACGAACGTGAATGACGACGATGGCGGGAGGCTTGGGTGAAAGAACGGAGGACGAGAGTCGCGCTGGGATGGCAAATAATAATGGAATTTCGTTGAACACAGCGGTCGCGACGCGCTCATTGGACGGGAGGCACGCGGTAAGTGCTTATGTCAGAGCTGAGTCATTCCGTACGGAAGACAAGTTTCCCCGCGGTGGGTCACGTTACCATGACAAAGGGCCGGCGCAGAAAGAAACCGAACTTGGTTCCCAAGATCTCATCAGATACACATCGCTTTTGTCTTGGTCTATAGTCTTTTTGTGACACAGAGATTTCCGTTTGTTTCAAGCTTTCTCTGTACCATTATATTCCCTACCAGCTCCTCAAACGACCTTTGTCTATTTCGGCGTTAAACCGCTTATTCGCCTCCCCGATTACGACTCTCTCACCCCTCCTGCCGTAACTCGGTACCGAGAAATAAAAGAGAAAAAAATTCCCACTCGAAATAAACAACAAAGCCACCACCAAACACAGCTGCTTTCATAGCAGCTAGAACCGCCATGGACTCCATGAGGTCTCTCAACACCTCATTACCAAGCTCGACACCCCGCCCACAACCCCCGGAGCAGCTCCTTCAACAATTCAAAACAGCTGCCCTTTCGGTCACCAACCTCTACAAGAATGCTGTGTACGCAGAATCACAAGCCAGGCAGGCTGGATACCAAGAAGCTATTGAAGACCTGCTGCATTTTCTCGACCGAGAGAACCTCGGGTTAACTGATGGAGAGGGTTGGCGGGTTCGACAGTGGGCTACGGAACGGAGCGATGGCCTAGCTCATACGAGTGACGACGATGAGACCGAGAAGAGAACTAGGGGCGCTACCCCTGCTGTACCACGTAAGGAAGCATCTGAGCCAGAAGCCCCTCGACAGGTTTCGAAGTCCACGTCACCCCACCGGGAAGAACAAGCCGCACCGCAGCAACCACCCTCGACACCCGCTGCCCAACCCTCCGAACCCGCTACTTTCGACCGAGCTCCTGTTTTCACCTTCTCTGCTGGCCCGACTTTCCCGCAAGTTCAGGAGCAAGATATGGACATGCACAACTCGGACAGCTCATCGCCATCACCGCAGAGTGAGACAGCGCCAGCAGTCCCGCTCCTTGCACGGAACTCTCGCCAGCAAAACCGCCACGGTAATCTGTCTCGCCCAAGCCCTCGAAGCTCAACGCGCGATTCTCCCGTCGGAATAGGCTCAAAACGAAAACATAATTTCCCCGACTTTTTTGACATAGCTGGGATGAACAATAACCGAGATATATTTGGAGGCGGCAAACGTGGTCGTTTTACCTAGAGCTACAACTTCTCCCACGCCGGGTTGAACTTCGATACGCCAGAGTTACGCAGCGGTTGTTATACTGATTGTCACGGAGCATATAGTAGGAGTATTGCATCATGCATGTTTTTTTATTACTCTCACATTTATATTCCTTTGGGAACTCTGATTCTCATGTGTCCTTTTATATTTTTTTTTGTGACTTTGGGGCTATACGCATTACACGTTATAGAGTCTATCCGATATGGTGATACCCGATAATCTTTTTTTTTAACTCTCTTTTTTTCACTCTTGGGTCTGGTGACGCTTGATTATACTTTCCTGCACATAATCATATACTATACATCATCCGTACCGGAAACTCTCGAAATAGTAAAGTTATACATTCATTGAACCGTCGTATTGGTATATCAATTAAAAGCCCGCCAAACGCCCACGCCAACCAGAGCTGCAGAAATAGTCGCGATCCCCAATCGGCGAGAGCCCATCTTGTACTTTGTTGCACTCCGCATGATTGACTGCTCTTGTTTTTGTAAGTTGGACATGCCCGTATAGTAGCTGTAGACTCCGAGTCCGATAAATGCAGCGGAACCTAGAATAGAAGAATGAGCTTTCCGTGACGAATATTCCGCAACTAGCACCGGGGCAGATGTTGTAGCTCGTCGATAGGTCGAGGCACTGACCTGTGGCTCTGCAAGTGAAGCAGTCTTCAAACTCCTCATATGCTATTGGAGGTTTCGCCTTCGAGGACTGTACATCAGAGGCATTGTTTTCTGTGGGAGACGCCATAGTCCAAAAATATGGTCAGAATATATTTACTTGTCGGGTGTTTCTTCAGATGCGACAAGAAACAACCCGCGAGGCGGTGACTGGCGGCAGAATAAACGATGAGTTCATTTGATCATGTCAACCATGCTTGGATTTGCGTCGCTGCAATTGCATCCAAACCGTCTCTGAGGTTCGAGCTGGAGAGTCGTCGGCACCATGAGCGGTGAGGTTGATGCTCTCTACATATACGACGAGCAAAAGTGAGTGATTCCCTGCATACACACACCATCTTGTCTAACAATGTGCGTGTTCTAGCCAGCCTCTGGTCGAGCAAGTCTATCGCTCTCGTCCGCCCTCCGCGGCGGCCATCCGGCCCCTCTATTTCGCTCATCCTGCCCCGCGCCCATCGCTACTCCATTTTCCGAATGTATTGCCACCGGTAACGGTGTTTTCTATCGTCGAATCGAATCTGCATTTCCTAGCGCTCTCAGAGTCCGACACGGAACCCCTCCTAGTCCTCGAGTTTCTCCATCGCGTCGTTGATATCCTCGAAGAGTTCGTCGGGGCACCGTTGATCTCGACCAAAGTACAGGCGAATTACGATGTTGTGGCTCAGCTGCTTCATGAGATGTGCGATGCTGGTATCATCTGCAACACTGAGTTGAATGCCCTGCAGGAAGTGGTGGAGATGCCGGGATGGATGGGGAAACTGCTGGGCAATGTTGGATTGCCTGGGTAAGGATCCTTTCTCTGCAGCATTAGAATTACTTGTTATTGACATAGTTGATTCGTGAAAATAGATCATCAACCCCAATACTCGGGCAACCTGGACTCAAGCGACAACCACTAACGTCCGCCAATGCAGCGCTTGGACCGGCCATTCCCTGGAGGCGTCCCGGTGTGCGACACACCTCAAACGAGCTTTACGTTGATGTTGTGGAGTCGCTCACAGTTACAATGGCCCCATCCGGACGTCTACTCTCTGCTCTAGTGTCAGGCACCATTGCTTTCACAGCCAAAGTATCTGGCGTTCCGGAACTGGTACTATCCCTGGCAGCACCAGGTGGGCAGCACGCCATCGGACGGAAAATCCAGTTACCTGTATTCCATCCATGTGTCCGGCTTGCAAAATGGCGTGAACGACCAGGTGAATTATGCTTCGTTCCTCCAGATGGGCGTTTCATCCTCGCAGGATACGAGGTGGACTTGCTCCCACTCGACCCCAGCCTCGATCAACCCCCCAGTCATATGGAGAAACTCTTTATCCCCACTATTGTTGACATTCGAAAGTCTCTCGGGACTGCTGGTGCCGATTTCGAAGTGCGGTTAACACTCAACCCAAACTTCCCCGGGTACCCATCCGTAAATCGACCTGGGACAGGCCGGGGAGGTTCTGGAACCTCAACGCCGTCTTTTCTAGGTGGAAATAGCAGCGGGAATTCTGGCCCGGTGCTAGAAGACGTCGTAGTGACGGTCCCGATTCCCCCGTCTGTACGGAATATAACAGACATGAAAGCTAGTCGTGGCGAGGCCTTCTTCAACCCTGGGCGTGGCGTGCTGGAATGGAAGATTCCTACTAAAGATGCAGGGAGTGTATCCGGAACAGCCACCCTTCGTTGCACCACTGTCGGACATCCCACCGACGACCTCGAGGAAGAGGTGGATGATCCCGAGGCTGATACTGAGGCTATTCTTCTTCAAGGCTACTACGACGAGTCAGCGGCAGTATCCTACCAGCAAAATCTGGACCCAGAGCTGTTAAAACCGAAACCAAAAAAGAAGAAGAAGAAGGTGAAGAAAGTGAAGAAATCAGTATCCTCCCGGCGAGGCGCTTCTATATCTACGCCCGATATCGAAGCCGATCTCAACGGCAGCACAATCCCCCCGTCAGACATTAATTCCGATCAACCTTTGGTGCCTTCACCTTCTCACCCTCCATCACATTCAGAGACTCCTTCTCATACACCACCTCCAAAACCACAACCCTCACCCTCCCCTCCACCACCACGCCCCGAATCGCCCTTCTCAATATTCCACACGGCGCCACGCAAAACGAGAACCCAGATAAATGCCAGCCTTATGCCAAATTCCGCGTCCGTTTCGTTTTCAGTACGAGGCTGGCTGCCTTCCGGTATCAAGGTCGAGAGTCTGAACATTGACCCGCGCCGAAGCCGTGGCCTCGGAGAAGGGGTGAAACCCTACAAAGGAGTGAAATATATATGCGTTAGTCGGCAGGGAGTAGAGCGGAGGTGCTAGTTGACATGGTTGCATTTACGTGGGTCTCTTTATTAAATTTATTTGGTTGACAACAGCGCATTATGGGTGGCTGGTTTGCCCAGAGCTTCTCATCATTAAGGTGGTTGCATTTTTACTCATATAGAAATGATCTGAAAGCGCATTTGGATGGACGTATTATTGGATGATGTGGACGAATATTGAATGAACTTTTACATAAGGTACAACAAGTAACGACGGAGTACGAACCCACTTAATACCCTAGAGCGCAGATTACGAATCTATTAACATCATTGGATGTCAACTTTAACTGCGGCTGACCGCCCGATAGTCGATTTTTTGAGTTATGTACGTAGTCCCTAATAATACTTGGTGCGTAGTCTGAGATGGCTATCACCATGAATGACGCATGCCATCCTCTTCTATCTTGACATTGGGGCTCTAACAATTGAACTTGAAAAGACGTTATTGGCATTGATGGTATGATACAAACAGATGTAAAGATATTTCCCCTCAATTCATGCGCATACGACATGTTTCACAGTCCGATCCTCAGAACGGCGCTGTCTCACAAGGAGATAGTCCTCATCCGTTGGGCGCCTGATGGATACCATCTAGGGCTGCGAATATGTCCTGTCGAACTAGAACTGGAGTATCGGCGAAATCAATGGTTTTGTGGACGTAGACGAGGAAGATAACGAGTAAGAGTTAGACGCAAATCTAAAACATGCGTTTCTCGACCTTCCACGGGTTGTTGAGTTCGAAGCCCTTCGGCGCCTCGGGGTTTGTCGATTGCCCACGGAAGGATCCTGTAAGTCTCAAATCTCTCTCCATCACTTCACACGGTTTATTGTTAGTTATTTCACTGCGATAATGAAGCAATTGCGAGTTGTATCGCTTGGTTATGAAGTCACATACTTTGCTAAAGAGACGTTAGCCAAATCTGGTCGATTCTAGATGGCGCAAACACGCCACTCAATAGATATATCACGATAGATGAAGAGAGTTTAACAAGGTATCCTTACTCTATCCCACAGATCCCGATTCCACCGTGCCTTCTTTCCGTCATTGGCGAAAGTCTTAACAACCGAGAGACCGGCTCCGGTCACGCCGAACATCTAAGACCGTTAGAATTGATCATCGAGAGCGACATGTGAAGCGTAAAAACACAGAGTGGCTAAGCCAGAAGACAGCCAATGGCCTCTAGTAGCTTAAACTCCAGTGTTTCCTCATAATCGATACGACGCCCGACGGTCGGTGGGGAGGAACGTACAACAACGACAATCCCATAAGGGATCAAAGCCTCGAATGGAACACCCATAATGGATTGTGAGAAATGAGGTGCGGAGTGACGCGAGTCGGTAGAGAAGACAAATGAATGTTGGTGAAGGTCGCAGTGGAAGCCGGAGATAATGATGCCTCGCCGTCCATTCTCGTGCTCGAGGTCTGGCGGGAATCCCGAAATGGTCTAGCGCAGAGGGCGGGCGGTCCAGCCGGATGAGTAAGCACCCTCCCCATTCAACCTCACAGGCAGGAGAAGGGGGCAAAGGTGGTCGTCGCCGAGCGCTTTGAATTAAAAGGAAACCCTTCGGACGATTGTTGCGCTGCCAATTTACGCGTCTACTTGTGGCATTTCTAAAGTGGCAGGACTTCATGTCAGAGAGGTATGTTTTCCGGGCTTGTTTGAACGCGTTCTTTGCCATTGTTCAAATCGTGTCTATCCCGGGTCTCACTAACGATTATTATCTGGGTTGCGCAATGATTAGGGAGTGGTAGTGTTTATCGAATCGCGTAATCCACAGCTCTCGCACCTACATTAATTGGATACTCCGTGTCCAAGGTCATTCGTTCATGTTCCCGATTCCCGATTCCTGCGGCACCCGATGATTGAGGACTCACCGAGATTAGTCTCAACTATCGGGCTCGCCACGTTTTGCGCCTTGAGATAAACTTCAACGAATATCACAACCATCAAGAGAGCTACTGATTATCCAAGCTGGCGACTGCGGTCACATACACCATGCCGGCAACCGTGCCGCCGGCCGCCGACCATTCTGAATTGAAACACCCGGCAGATAACATCCTGGACAGTGACCAGGATGCTGAGGGCGAGGAGACTGATTTGTATCAGATGGACCAACAGCTCCAGGATGCTGTTCACCGGGCATATTCCGGCGAAGTTGCTGCCGAGGCGGGAGCTAGCGATTTTGACGAGGATATGGATGCTGAGGGAGAAGTAGACCTCGATGTTATTCCGAACGGCGAGGTCGAGGAGGCAGAACCAGTTGGTGCTGTGAAGATTCCAGAAGGGGCCATTTCACCAAATAACGATGACGACGCGGATGCAGCAGAAGACCCAGAGTTTCATGGACACAGCGAGAGTGAGCGAGATGCATCTAGTTCATCCGAGTCCGATGAGGAATGGGAAGCGGAGAGTAATGGCCGTGCGGAGGTCGAAGCGGATAATAACACGGTGCGTGGGAACTGCATGTAAGTGCCCACAGGCCCCATATTTCAGATTCGTGCCAGTCTGGACTAACAAAATTGGATTAGATTCTGCAATCAAGACGAAGATAATGATCCAAGCGAGGAGTTTGAAGAATATCTGAGCTGTGCTGTTTGCGGTGATCATTGTAAGTTGATTTGCGGCCCTATCGAAATAAAGACCCATCCAGAACCCCGGGATTTTAGCGGGCATTTACTAACTCGGCAACCCGACAGCTCATCGGCAATGTGCTCGCGAAAATAGTGCACTTTCGGACGCAGAAGGTATGTCGCTGTAATATTCTCTCTTTTATTCTCCACATAACTCTAATACTGTCATAGATGCCAATCCTTGGAGATGCCCAACTTGTCTCAGTGAAAACTTGGAGCCCAGCTCTAAGGATGATGATGGCTCGCTGCGGCGCAAAAATGGCCCTAGAAACATGAGCAAAGAGCTTTTGCCAGCTCACAGCGGCGAGCAAGACTCAAATTTTCATTCTATCTTTAATACAGTGAAAGTTGATGATGAGCTATTGAACAGCTCACGGTCGCTCCGGAAGCGCAAAACCCAATCTGCTGATGCGGAGGAGCATACACCATTTCTCCGAAAGCGACAAAGACAGACGCCGGTGCGAGCCGAACGAGCCGAGCAGGCCGACTCGCAAGATCAAATAAAAGAGGACGGAGATGCCTTGTCACCTGTCCGGACTCGTTCGCGCCGCACACGGAAGGATGAACAAGAAAACTGTCGCGTGGTGTTGAAACAGTTTAATAAGCTCGTTGTAGCTTTTCAGCTGCCTGAGACGAAGCTGGCCAAAATCCTCAATTCGCGCAGTCGTTCCACCATCAGAAACCGGAAGGTTCCCAAACCCCCTCCCGCCCAAGAGCCCCAGGCTCACTTCGCACCAATAACACCCGCTTCTTATTTCCCTTCTCTCTATCCCTTCAGTGACCGTGATCTGGAGGAGTCCTCGAAATCTAAACCCTACGGGGGGATTCTCTCTGAGACGGATGCCGAGACTTCCAAAACATTACCGACACACCATGACCGTGAACGCTTCGAAGTTGCTCGGCAAAAGGCCGAAGAAACATGGCAAAGGCGTCTATTAGAGGCCGAAACGAGTGGCGAGACCGTACAACATGCCTCCCAAAAAGTATCCGGGCCTCCGTCCAGAATCAAGTATATCAATTTTGGCGGTTTTGAGATTGAGACTTGGTACGCGGCTCCATACCCTGAGGAGTACAGTCGCAATAAAGTGCTATACATCTGTGAGTTTTGCTTAAAATATATGAACTCCGACTACGTTGCGTGGCGCCATAAACTCAAGTGTCCGGCGAAGCATCCTCCTGGAGACGAGATTTATCGTGAAAAGTCCATCTCGATCTTCGAAGTTGATGGGCGGAAAAATCCCGTTTACTGCCAAAACCTCTGCTTGCTCGCCAAACTATTCCTGGGCTCCAAAACTCTCTACTATGATGTTGAACCCTTCCTGTTCTATGTCATGACCGAGTTCGATGATCTTGGATGTCACTTTGTGGGATACTTCAGCAAAGAAAAACGGCCCAGTTCGGCAAACAATGTTTCCTGTATCCTTACTCTACCCATACACCAGCGAAAGGGATATGGGAATCTCCTCATCGATTTCTCTTACCTCCTTACGCGCATCGAAGGTAAGACGGGCTCCCCGGAAAAGCCTCTTTCGGATATGGGCTTGGTGTCTTACCGAAATTACTGGCGGCTTATCTTGTCATACCATCTACGAGATCAAAAGTCTCCGGTTAGCATTGCCGAGCTTTCGGAACGAACGGGCATGACGGCGGATGATGTTGTTTCGGGCCTGGAAGCACTACGCGCTCTAGTACGAGATCCTGTCACCAGGGCATACGCTCTGCGTCTCGATTATAACTACTTTGAGGACTGTATTCGTGGCTGGGAAAGCAAAGGCTATGTCACGCTCAATCCAGACGCACTTGTCTGGACACCTTACATAATGGGCCGGAATAATCAATCTCAATTTGACCGTGCTCCCATACACACCGTCGCGCCGCGCGAGGGGCTTGAGGATGAAGAAGAGGAAGGAAAGGAGCTTATCGAAGAAGCTTCCAAGCAGCTGGAGGCCTCCAAGCGGAATAGCCAGCCACTTACTAATGGAACTGGCAATGCTGCAGCAGAGGGACCACTGCCTGAACCGGCAGGGCCACCCTCTACAGCTCTTCTGTCTAATGCTAATGGGGTTCACCAGCAGGAACCGGCAGATGTGACAGAAGTCAGCGAACAAGCAGAGCCGGAAGCTTCGAGCGTCCCCGCTTGGCGGTTTGAAATCTACCCTCCGGTTCAAGCACCGGTCCTCAAGAAGCGTGCTGGCCGCCCCTTCGGGAGCAAATCATACCAAAAAGTTTCCATCACTCCGACTACCACTCGTACCAGCGGCCGCAGCACACCCCGAAAGGTAGCTTCTATGACAACCATCACTCCCACTGCGAACGAGTCTAGCGTAAGACGGGGTCGGAGTGCGAAACTATTTGACTCTCCTTCAATTGACTCAGCAAGTGTGGCAACCAATGGCTTAGAGGCCGATCAGCTCGACCTTTCCACAGAGGCAGGCGCCAACAGTGGCCAAGAGGCTGCTCCGCTTGTGGATGGCGTGGAGGATCCAGAAAATCTGGCGTTATCCGAGAATCACCATGATGATGAGCATGTACCACCAACAACGAACGGAATGAATGGGCCGAAAACTGCCGAAGAGCAGCAAGGGCCCGTTACTCCTTCAAAAGGCAAAGACCATGGGGGTAAATCGAAGCTTACGCGGTCTGCAAGTCGAAAATCCGTTGTGGAGAAGATCGAAATGCTCATACCCGCGGAAGATGAGGTGGTTGACGTCGGCGATGATGCCGGCGACATGCAAGGAAGTGACGCCGATGCAGAGGGTGATGTTGTTATGGATGAGGCATGATACCCTATGGACCGGGTTATGATGTTAAGGAGTACAATTTGGCATTGAAGGGCGTTTTGAACATTTAATCTTCCACATTTGTATTCTGTTTACTCTCGTCTCTGTTGTGCTAAGCTAGGAGTGGGCGGGAATTGGAGTTCTCAATGGTCTGTCTGTCTAGGTTTAAGCTTTTTTTTCTTCTCTATTTATTTTTTTTGGCTGGAGAAGGATTTGTCCTACCATCCTGATAGGGGTCTTAGTTATTCTAGAACAATGGACTTTGTAGGTATCTTATCCTGTGTATTCAAAATTATGGTGCGTAGCCCCGGAATATAGACCGACGTTATTTTGCCCAGTTAGGGCAGTACGAATAATTGGATATCATCAGCATAATGACAGTAACAACCATAAATATGGTTGGGCGACTGTGAAACAGGTCTTTATAGAGTTCGTTTTTTATCTTTGTAGAGACTATATATAGAATATGTTTCCATTAAGAACTTTTCTTGATTTACATTTAGAAGCTAACAATATATAATTTTCTTACGAGACCACCACGGAGTAGAGCCGAGGCAGTCAACACAGCCACACCTATTGGCTTTACCAGCAAACACAAATAGGATTACTGAACAATAATGTCCGAGTATCGTCTAGATATTTGGCGAACTGTATGTGAATTATTTTATCTAAACTGCTCGTTAAGCCTGTGTCGTTAAGGCGTTATAATGCTCTCCAAGCCCATAGGTATGTCTGTAATACGCCAGCCAGACCACTCTTTTGCTTCGCTCTTCCCCATCAGTAGATGTATCCGTATCACCAGACTCAATCTTCTCAATCCTCCCATCGCCTTGTATGACGTTAATGTCGACACCATACGCCCGTGCGATAGCCTGGAGCTCCAACTGGCCTCCCCATTCAGCAGTCAGCTTGATCTTCCTTGTATACTGCTCCAGAGGCTCCTCCATGAATGGTTCAAAGTCATCTTTATGTTCTGTAATGAAATCCGCCGTGACTGCCCGAACCGCCCTATAACCATCATGCTTGGGGGACGCAACCGTATCCACTCGAGTCTGCGTCGTGGGCTGAAGGATGATTCTCTCAGGATCCGGCCTGAGGCCCAGCCCCATTTCATCTAATTGTGTAGCAACCGCAGAGAAGAGACAATGTCCGTCCGGGTTTATGTCCACCTCTCTCAGTTTTAGCTTCTTGAACACCCCATCCATGACCTCCTTCTCATTCCCTCGATGATTCGTTTGCTTCGAAGCCTCCTCTTCGGCCTGAGCAGCTTGAGCAGCCTGTTCTGCTGCGCGTCGAGCGAGACGCGCTTTCTGGCGGTTTGGCTTTTTCCCGCGGCCCGCCGCTGGGGTTGATGATCCTGACGATTCCGATTCTGGGGAATCACCATTCTGTACGGTTTCCGGTTCTGGTTCCTTCGATTCGCCATTCGTTGCCGCATCGTCGTTAATGCTGAGGTATTCTAGATCGTCGGCAGGTGGCTCGGTCGTCTCGCCGTTCAATTCCGCGATCTCGGCTTGATGGCGCTCAGAGAGCTCGCGTTGCATCTGGTCGCACTCATCATTAATGCCCCGGCGGGTCTTTTTGGTTGCTGATTTCTTTTTCTGCGTGATGCGTGCTTGCAGGTCTTTTTGTTCTTTGCGGTGGCGGGATTGGAGTTCCTCCATTCTATATGGTGGTGGGGGTTGACGGGCGGGTGGGAACGTGGGCTGTGGTCGGTCGATTGGGAATGTGAGGGAATGGATATGTTAGTGAAAGGCGTATATATGCTGCCCTGGTATAGAAAGAAATGGTCTATAGCTGTGTGGGCTTAGAATCAAGCTGTGAAACACATAAGACAAGCTGATCTTGAATCAAAACTTCTGCCCCACGAAATGCCACTTCTAAATCGGGAATGTGGCGCTATTCCCGATTTGTATGGGTTCTCGATCATGGATAGCAGTATGCGCAACTAACCATTTGACAGGGGACTCAGGTGGAACACTTTCAGGAAAACCTTGCTAGGACCTATTCCTATCAAGAAGCATTAATATTCTTCTTGATTATTCGGCTCTTTGTTGCTGATTAGTCGTCTGGACTCAGTCGGCATCCCTCCGTAGTCATGGACTAACGTTGTTCCTGGCCATGAGCCTCGGTATCTTTCGCTCCGGGGGTTGCTCTCGGTTGTCTCGTCTGGCCCGGGGCGGCGATGTCGAGGAGAACCTCATCCTGTATATAACTCGCCAATCCACCATTGTGACAGACATACTGATACCTGGTTTTACATTCAATCTATAATTTCCTCCATAAATAGCTATTTTACCATGGATCTACAGAGCTTATTCGATGTCAAGGTATGCGGCCTCCGCAGTAATAGCCTAGCTAGCTAGGTGTGCGATTTGCTAATTTTACTACCAGGGCAAAGTGGTGCTGGTCACTGGCGGAGCCAAGGGCATTGGTCGCATGATCTCCGAAGGATACGTGCGCAACGGGGCCACCGTTTACATTTCGTCCCGCGACGTAAAGGCCTGCGAGCAAGCCGTAAATGAGCTCAATGCGCTGGGCAAGGGAAAGGCGCACGCTATCCCGGCGGATTTCTACAAAGAGGAAGACGTCAAGAAGCTCGCCGAGGAGCTTTCCAAGCGTGAAAGCAGTAAGTGGTCACTCTGAAATCTACATCATGCGCCGAGTACTCCGCAGACGACTAACGATGCTCGTTTCACTCTCTTAGAACTCCATGTCCTCGTGAACAACTCCGGATCGAACTGGGGCGCCCCCTACGATGAATACCCGTCTGCTGCATGGACCCGGGTCCTTACGCTTAACCTCCACCGTGTTTTCGACCTTACAAAGCTCGTCACGCCCTTGTTGGAGAAGGCTGCGGCGCCTAACGACCCAGCTAGAATTATCAACATTGGCAGTATTGATGGCCTGAGAGTTCCTGCACTGGAAACATTCGCCTACAGTGCTAGCAAGGCTGGCCTACATCATATGAGCCGGGTGCTGGCAAACCACCTTGGAAGGAGGAATATCACGTACGTTGTTCAGCCAGATTGTTGAAAGCTCTGGAAAATGCTAACCTAACATAGGTCCAACACGCTTGCCTGCGGGCCGTTCGAGAGTAAGATGATGGCCGCTACCCTGAAGAACTTCCGGGAGCAGATCGAGTCGAACGTTCCGCTTGGCCGCATCGGTAGCCCCGAAGATGTCGCAGGAGCTTGCTTGTTCTTGAGCAGCCGTGCAGGGGCATATGTGAACGGAGCGACTATCTCGCTGGATGGAGGTAGCCACATCGCTGCTAAGATGTAATGTATATCTTTTCTGGAGCATTATATAAATCTTTTCAGAGTTGCTGGCCAATCTTTTCGAGGTGTAATCCTAAACTTCGGTTGGTTTTTCATCCATAAGATGGACTAAAGCAATGACAGACACTGTACTATCTGCTGAGTCCGAAGATTTCAACATCAACGTTTTACCGTAAACTTTTCATTTGTGGCCTGGAACAATCTTGAGCTATTACCGTTCTTCTTAGTCCCCTTACCTGCCTTTGTCAGTCAGAGGATATGCTTTTCGACCCTGGTCCTAAGAGTCTATCAGCCGTCTCATGAGATAATATCTTTACTTAGTTTACCTAGAAACAGTACAATGCATAGAACGTATCCAATTTCCCGATGGATTATAGTGTGAATTAGTAAAGGTAGATGTTAGCTGGAATGGGACTCGACATCCCAGAAAGTGTACTAAGGAGCCCCTTATTCCCCCCTGAACTACACCGGTCGATGCTATATGTTATTATTCCACAGCCGGCCAACTTGGGCCTTGGTCGAGGTTGTCCTGCAGAACAACCAGGTCTATGTCCTGGCCATATGTGAAGCCGACTAAGCTTCGACCCGTGGGCCACATCTTGGAAGATATCCTATATTTGAATTACCAAAATCCAAGAGGATCATGAACTCTTCTGAGCCGGCTTACTTTGACATCCCGTTATAGGTTCGCGGGAGCATCCAACAATTCCGTGCTCTCGATTTTATTCGAGGCTGGTCCTGCATAGTAAGACATGCCCTATAGGCTATGGTTGGTTGTGCTACATGGCTGTTAAGATGCTGACACATGCAGCGGTGATGTTGGTCGTAGTCTAGGGTACCCTGGCGCTCCGACATCCTTCAGCGCGCAGTTCTCGACCTTTAGTAAACTCGTGGTCTGTGCGTTGATGATCCGAGGACGCCATCGTGGGCTGCCGAGTAGATTGGACCATGCTGTGCTACTTCCCAGCAAGTGCCTGGCGGAAGATAACATCATCGATTCCCAAACCGTTACATTGCACAGGACAAAAAGCTTGAGACGATTTGAGTACCAGTTCTTGAGAATACAGGGGTATCACACCCGATAGATAGCTTTTGGTGGCTGGTGTATGAGAGGGCCTTGGCAGGGACGGAATGCCGAGATATAAGCTTCGCTTTTGATTAAAACGGACATGGGTAACAATCCAGAGCCGGGTGCGGATTTCATGTCTGAACGGGTGTCATGTCACTCGACCTTTGCGGGAGTCTAGGCGTAGAATTATGGAGACCATCATGGAAGAGGGGTCAGAGCATCAAGAAAAGCCTGGAGGTGGGGTGTGGATGCATCATTCTGGGTTCGATAGCGCGGACATTTTTAGAAAGAAAGTGAAAAAGGGAGTCACGTGGACTCATTGCCGTGACCGACTTTCAGCCATCCCCCTCATTGCGGCACATTATATGAAGAGGGCGTGAAAATTCAAGTTCTGCTCTCTCGAAAAATTTCGAATATTCGTCCGTGAAAGCAAGTTGCCCCTACGAGAGGCTTCGATTGCCCTACACCGTATACGGCAGTATTGTCCACGGTCCACCTGGGTCGAGGTAAGTTATGTCATCACTGGCGGGCCCATGCCGTCATACGTCTGGAACCAGCTACTTCATACCTGCAATTTCAACATTGATCTCTTTTCAAAAACAAATACTACTCCAGTCTTTTCAGAATCGTGCTAAGTTGCTTTTACTATCAAGTTTTCTTCTACACCACCCTCAACAACTCGACACCCGCCACCGATCATCTTGATATTCGGAAGTTTTATCTGCAGTGCGACTAGCGCGGGGCACAGTACTTTTAACTTGCAGCCCAAAGTTATTCACCGAGCCACCGTCTATTGATATACTTCACCCTTCTTGAATCAATCTCGCCATTGTGAGCGAGCAATCTGGCAGCATGGATGACACACAGATCCCCCCGCGTGTCCCCCAGCATCGACGATCCAGCTCGGGCGGCGATCCTTTTCAGCCCGCAGATATCTATTATGGCGATGCTCAAGCGGTTGAACGAGTAAAGAACCGCCGCCGTGCGTTCTCTTCGGTACGTCCTACTGTCGTCTATGAGTGCGATGGGAAAGCACACTGCTAACTGGAAGCTACTTATAGAGCTTGAAATCGTTCAATCGCCAAGACCTCCACGATATGCTGGGTGACCGTAATACAAGACGTGGTAGCATGGGTGCGTACTACCTTGTTGGAAGAGTGACATTTTGGGGCTTGTGCACTGACTACTCTAATCACAGACCCCACATCTGGCAACCCCAGGAAATTCCTTGTTGACGTCGACGCAACGTTGGAGCATTTACTAGAGAGAGAGGATTCTGACAGAAACCAGCAAATTACCATTGAGGACGTTGGTCCTAAGGTGTGTTTGGATGGTTTAAATGGCGTATGGCGCAAGTTGTGCTGACTTTTATGCTTAGGTTTTCTCTCTAGGAACGGCAGCGTCCTCCGGGTACAATAAGGTCGACGTTCGGGGCACATATATGTTGTCCAATCTCCTCCAGGAATTAACGATTGCCAAAGACTATGGCCGCAAGCAGATTGTCCTGGATGAGGACCGTCTCTCAGAGAACCCGGTATCCCGACTCTCACGCCTAATTAAAAATTCATTCTGGAGATCTCTTACTCGGAGAATCGATGGCTCTAATATCGAGGTGGCTGGAAGAGATCCTAAAGATTGGACCGATGATCCTCGTCCACGAATTTACGTCCCACCTGGAGCTCCTGAACAGCTGGAGTACTACAAGCGGATCGCGAAAGAGAGATCTGAACTACGTCTTGAGGTGATAGAGCTGGCTGCTGATATCACACCGGAGTATGTGCGCGATCTTAATCATAAGCCCGGGCTTCTTGCCTTGGCTATGGAGGAGAAGGTTGACCCAGTCACCGGGAAAACAGACTTTTCTGGAGTACCTTTTGTGGTTCCTGGAGGCCGCTTCAATGAACTATACGGGTGGGATAGTTACATGGAGTCTCTGGGACTCCTATCAAGCAACAGAGTTGATCTTGCCAAAGCTATGGTGATCAATTTCTGTTTCTGCATCAAGCACTATGCAAAGATCTTGAATGCCAACCGCACATACTACCTGACGCGCTCTCAACCGCCATTCCTCACAGACATGGCCTTGCGCGTATATGACCGTATCAAGAGCGAACCAGGCGCCTTGGAATTCCTTCGGGAGTCAATCTTAGCCGCCATTAAAGAATACTACAGTGTGTGGATGTCTGAGCCACGTCTCGACCCCGTGTCAGGTCTGTCACGGTACCGCTCGCCAGGTATTGGTGTGCCCCCAGAGACAGAGGCGGGCCACTTTATCCACCTGCTTACTCCCTACGCCGAGAAACATGGTATGCAATTCAAGGAATTTGTCCAAGCCTATAACGCCGGCGAAGTCGACGAGCCGGAGCTGGATGACTACTTCATGCACGACAGGGCGGTTAGAGAATCTGGGCATGATACCAGCTACCGTTTGGAGAGAATCTGCGGCCACCTCGCCACGATTGATCTCAACTCTCTCCTATACAAGTATGAGGTCGATATTGCTCGAGTAATCCGGGTCTACTTCAAAGACAAGCTTGAGATTCCGGTTGAATTCAGGACACCGGCTACCAAGGATATCCAGAGTGAGTCATCTTCTGTGTGGGATCGCCGGGCACGCAGGAGAAAAATGAGAATGGACACCTATATGTGGAACGAAGAGAAGGGGATGTTCTTCGATTATAACACAGAGACACAAGAAACAATGAATTATGAGAGTGCTACTACCCTCTGGGCGATGTGGGCTGGACTTGCAACGCCGCGCCAGGCTTCTGAAATGATACTCAAGGCACTTCCCCGCTTTGAGGAATTCGGTGGAATCGTCTCAGGAACTGAAGAGTCACGCGGTGCTGTAGGCCTTGACCGACCCACTCGGCAGTGGGATTACCCATACGGATGGGCGCCGCAACAGATGCTCGCGTGGACTGGATGCTGCCGATACGGATACCAGGAAGATGCCGAGCGGCTTGCGTACAAGTGGCTGTACATGATCACAAAAGCGTTTGTTGATTTCAACGGAGTTGTCGTCGAGAAGTACGATGTGACTCGACCTATTGATCCTCACCGAGTTGATGCCGAATATGGTAACCAAGGTGTTGATTTCAAGGGTGCCCCCCGAGAAGGGTATGTCTCTTCCCGTATATTTTCCCTCGGTACACCGATTTGCTAACTGATCTAGGTTTGGTTGGGTCAATGCTAGTTACGTCTACGGCCTGGATATCCTGAATGCCCATCAACGACGGGCCCTCGGTGCAGTCACCCCATGGGAGACATATAGCAAGGCTCTGTCTACGCAGGGTGATAGCGTCCTTGGATAGTTGGACGCGGCATAGCAACTTCGGAATTGCAATGCCCCGCGATGGTGCTGATCCTGCTTTATGATTGTGAATGGTCGAGAAGAGCTAGAAAGAGAGTTTTCGGCATGCAGTTTTTTTTTCTACCAAAATACCATAGATATATAACCGTTAGTTTAAATATACGATGTGACGTTTGGCTAAAGATGTCGATGTATAGAGTACGTAGCGATATCGCACCAGCGTAGTGGAGTATGAAGAACGTCGCCGAGGTCTAACGAGCATCGAGCACTACTTACAACACCAGGACAACGGAAGGAGAGCAAGAAGCCCGAAACCGGAACCACCTTCCCGATAGACACGTACTCCGTACACGTATCTAGGCATCAAGTTTCAAATAAATGCTATCCAAAAAAGGCCCAAGATCTCGACAATAACACGGGCCGGGACCTCCTTGTTTTCCCGAGGCTGTTCTCGTGGAGCACGCAATGAAGCTGATGATTCGACGGCGAACCGTCTGGGGATGAGACAAAACCCTCACATTGCTAGCCTCTTGTCAGTCTGGTGCAGAACTAGACCAGCAGACCCTGGGACCAACAGCAGCTGATTTTGTCGACTGATAGGCGCTCGGAGCTTCAAGTGCAGACGATGAACAATTGTGCCGAGGTTTGTACCGTTTTGGGTTAGTGCCGAAGGACCAGGTGGAATGGAATGCCTAGGCTGATACTGAGAGAGGCAAGTATGGATTTACTTTTCTTGGAGTTGGTTATGGGACTGGGGAGTTACATGAGACATCAATGATGGCAGTCTATTACTTAGGCGAAGGTTACAGTTCCTTTAAGCTGTTTAGTGGCGACTGAGGAGCTTCAATGCTGAATGCAGAAGCGTATATAGATTACACGAATACCGCCATGGATGAAGCTGATGCGGGTGGATCCGGGCTATCGTATTGTCATGTTCTGTCACGGAGGTCGAGCACATGGATTGACGTCATCCTGGAATGTCTTTGATTTGCTCGAACCACCGACAAGAATGCAGCTTCAATTGAAGCTGAGGAAGCCGGAGCGCACATTTACGGCGACTTGGAGCAATAACCTGAAGGCACGGACAGCATGGCCGTCTTGAATAAACTCAGTTATCTGGGAATCCGGGGCAAAGAACAAAGTTGTGGCGAGTGCCTCAGGCAAGAGGTCCTTTAGACCGAGGATCTCAGCAGTCTGGATCCTCTCTCCCGAACTACATGGCCACTCACGTACCCGGAATCTGCCAATCTGGCTTGTGAACCTGGGAAAATGTGAACCCAATTCTTGTCTCGCTCTGTCGCAGCTGCGAGTTTTCGCCGGTTGACTATGGGCCGGCGGCGCGCCTTGTCTTCCTGTCTGTCCCGCTGAGCCGAGCGTTTACCGACCAAGAGTCATACTGACCTCGATGCTCTACTGTGACGCATTGCATATATTTGGGTTCGGATCCCTACTTTTGGCTTGTGATTCTCAAATTTGAAGCTGGCTCTCTTCATAATTCCGCTTCATCCTCTTTACTCCTCTACCCTGTCGCGTGCTCCTTCCTTCCCATACATTGACAGCACTGCATTGTACACTATATACTACTACAAAAGTTATATTACTGCCTCTCGTCTATTACGCTGTTCATTACCGCCACCATGGGTTACCTCGAAGATGAAGACAAGCAGTACCTGGAAGAGGTTCAGGCTGTGAAGAACTGGTGGAAGGATTCTCGTTGGAGATACACCAAGCGCCCCTTTACTGCTGAGCAGATTGTGGCCAAGCGTGGAAACCTGAAGATTGAATACCCTTCCAATGTTCAGGCTAAGAAGCTCTGGGGGATCGTGGAGAACAACTTCAAGGTTTGTCTTTACTTATCCTTCCTCGTTTTTGATGTCGCTAACGCTCCCCGCAGAACAAGGAAGCTAGCTTCACCTATGGCTGTCTCGAGCCCACAATGGTCACCCAGATGGCCAAGTACCTTGACACCGTCTATGTCTCCGGCTGGCAGAGCTCTTCCACTGCCTCCTCTACCGACGAACCCTCCCCCGATCTTGCAGATTACCCTATGGTAAGCTCATACTCAAGAAACAAATATAGATTAGGGCCCTGGCTAATTCGTTGCTTAGAACACTGTGCCCAACAAGGTCAACCAGCTCTTCCTTGCTCAGCTGTTCCACGACCGAAAACAGCGTGAAGAGCGTGTCACCACTCCCAGGGCTCAGCGCCAAAATGTTGCCAATATCGACTACCTGCGCCCTATCATCGCCGATGCCGATACTGGTCACGGTGGTCTTACCGCTGTGATGAAGCTGACCAAGCTGTTCGTTGAGCGTGGTGCTGCTGGTATTCACATTGAGGACCAAGCCCCTGGCACCAAGAAGTGTGGCCACATGGCTGGAAAGGTTCTTGTACCTATCAGCGAACACATCAACCGCCTGGTCGCCATCCGTGCGCAGGCCGACATCATGGGTATGTAGTAACGGGTCTCGGCTAAAAACGGGCTGCATCGGCTAACTAGATCTATAGCAACCGACCTCCTAGCTATTGCTCGTACTGACTCTGAGGCCGCTACCCTCATCACCTCTACCATCGATCACCGCGACCATGCCTTCATCCTTGGCTCGACCAACCCCAACCTCCAGCCCCTCAACGACCTCATGGTCGCCGCTGAGCAGGCCGGCAAGAACGGTGCTGAGCTCCAGGCCATTGAGGACGAATGGGTCGCCAAGGCAGGCCTGAAGCTCTTCGGCGACGCCGTTGTTGACGCCATCAACAAGAGCCCCCTCCCCAACAAGCAGGCTCTCGTTGAGGAGTTCCGCAAGACCTCCAAGGGCAAGAGCAACTCCGAGGCCCGCGCCATCGCCAAGGGCATCACCGGTACCGACATCCACTTTGACTGGGACTCTCCTCGTACCCGCGAAGGATACTACCGCTACCAGGGCGGTACCCAGTGCGCCATCAACCGCGCTGTCGCCTACGCTCCCTTCGCCGATCTCATTTGGATGGAGAGCAAGCTCCCCGACTACGCACAGGCCAAGGAATTCGCCGACGGCGTCCACGCCGTCTGGCCCGAGCAGAAGTAAGCCTATCCTTACCTCCCTAACCAATCCATTTAAACTCTTGTCTAACAAACTTCACCAGGCTTGCCTACAACCTTTCTCCCTCCTTCAACTGGAAGAAGGCCATGCCCCGCGACGAACAAGAAACCTACATCAAGCGTCTCGGCGCCCTCGGCTACTCCTGGCAATTCATCACCCTGGCCGGTCTGCACACAACCGCCCTCATCACCGACACATTCGCCAAGGCGTACGCGAAGCAGGGCATGCGCGCCTACGGAGAGCTCGTGCAGGAGCCCGAGATGGCCAATGGCGTCGACGTTGTGACGCATCAAAAATGGAGTGGTGCCAACTACGTCGACAACATGCTCAAGATGGTTACCGGTGGTGTGAGCAGTACGGCGGCTATGGGCAAGGGTGTTACTGAGGATCAGTTCAAGTCATGATTTTTTTTTTTTTGGATCTGATTGCTTGGTTTGTTTATTGAATGATTTGTTGTGATCATTGTTTAAGATAATCTTTCCCGCATGTATTTTTGTCGTTGGACTATTTCTTTTTTTTGGACCGGGAAATAATATATACATACCCTTTCAACCGTTTTGCTCTATTATTTGTAAAATTTCCACAACTTGGACTTTAGGTAAGTGGTAGATACAGTAGGTAAATGCTGAACCTAACAGCAGCTACCATTGTCATAGAATTTGGCACCGTCAACGATCAAGTCTGTTATTTGGTCGTCTGTTTTGTCTCGACTACCCCGTAAGACTAGTAAGACTGTAAGTATGCAAATATTCTACACACAACAAGTACTTTCTACATTGAATGCTGTTCCAATACACCGGTGTTTACATATAGTAAAGGAAAGCCAACTTAAGCTTTCCCCATCCCTACAAGAACAAGCAAAGCCACATTCATAACAGCGATGACTATCCAGATCAGGACGGCAAGAACCGAGACAATGAAGCCGTTACCCATTTGTACGCCAGTGCTACCTGAACGGGTATCAGCGTCTCCACCCCCCAGAGCTGGTGACTGAATTTGATCTCGCTCCGCCTCAGCCTCCGCAGCACCGCCTGTGTCTGCGTCGGTATCGGAGTCGGGCACCCGATCTACATGAACAGTCATGTACCGATTGCGGCAGGTAAAGTAGACAAGCGGGGCGCTGACAAAGGGGAGGATAACAGAGAGGACGACCTGACTCGCAGTGAGAGTTTTATCTAGACCTTCCCTGCCCACGGCTGCCGCAATAATGATGCTAGGGATGATGCTTATAGATCTGGTAAGGAATCTGCGGAGCCATGGACGGATGCTCCAGTTGAGCATGCCCTCGGAGACCATCTGGCCGGCCATTGTGCAGACAATGCCGGCCGAGAGGCCAGAGAGGAGGAGGGCTAGGGCAAAAACTGTTCCTGCGGCTGGGGCGATAGAGGATGAGAGGAGATCGTAGATGCCGAAGAGATCGGCGTTGGCTGCTGCGGAGGGGGTGTTGTAGAGGGAGGCGCCTGCGACGATGAGGATGGCGCTGTTAACAAAGAGGGCGAAGGTGAATAGGGAGAGGGCGAGTTCGATGATGGAGTATTTCATGCAGCCGCGGATGGCATGGAGGGAGGGGCGGTATTCGACTTCGCCGTTTGTACTGCCGATGCAGGCGGTTGGATTTGCGTAACCGGAAATGACGTCGAATTCTTTGAGACGGGGTTGCACAATGCCGCTTCCAAGGAACATGGAGTGAGGCATCACTGTTGCGCCAAGGATACC
This sequence comes from Aspergillus versicolor CBS 583.65, assembly GCF_001890125.1. Taxonomy (NCBI): domain Eukaryota; kingdom Fungi; phylum Ascomycota; class Eurotiomycetes; order Eurotiales; family Aspergillaceae; genus Aspergillus; species Aspergillus versicolor. The sequence goes on along the minus strand of NW_024467528.1, from coordinate 2,015,688 downwards.
GCAGCTTTGATATAGACTGTTCAAGAGTTAACGAACATGTTTCTGGGTGATGGAGGGTGGGTATAACGTACCCTTTGGATTGAACTATGGCTGAGGATGGGAGATAGCCGCGAAAGACTTCTCCAATTGATTGTTCCTTGATCATAGCGAGCTGGATGCAAAAGCATATGACTACGCCCAGGACAAGGGCCATGACGAAGAACTCAAACAATCGGAGGCCCCACATCGAACCGTTTGGTCTATAAAATATGAGGATGAAGAGGACATCTGCGATGGTTATGGCGCATCCGGCAACAAGCGGGATATTGAGGAGCAAGTTGAGGGATATTGCAGAGCCAACAACCTATTTGCAATCGTTAATCAACCTGAAATGAAAGGCCATGTAGCAATCGTACCTCTGCTATATCTGTCGCAACCATAGCTGCCTCCGCGAAGACGTATAAGGTGATCACCAACCATTTGGGAAGGTGTTCCCTGCAGTTCTCCGCAAGATTCAAGCCCGTCACTGTGCCGAGCTTTATACACAGCGATTGAAGAAATATCGCGAATAGGTTTGATAGGAGGACAATGAAGAGAAGAGCGTATCGAAACTCCGCACCAGCTGCGACATCGGTGGCATAATTCCCGGGATCGATATAAGCGACGGCGATCAAAAATCCCGGCCCAATGAAGCGGCCGAATTTGACGAGACTTTGTATGATACGAGCTGAAAAATAAGATACGGGGATTTTTGGAAAAGACAGGCGAGGCGATTCACTGTTTCTCTCAGGCTGGTGCCTGGAGAATGCAGAGAATGCCCCGCCTGCTGTATTCGCCTTGGGACCCGGTTCATCTGAGTCGGGGGCATGAGAGGTGCATTCCGTCACTGAAACATTTCCATCGCCAATTCCTAAGGTGCGTCCTCTATGCACCTTTGAATTTGCCATCCCATTGAAGTCCTCTCGCGTTGTCGCGTCCGCATTCAGAGGCGGCGGGTTCTGATTCCAACCGGGGTGTCGGAGGGTATCGTCAGTCCGTGAGGGGCAGTTCATGATAGAGGTTATGATGTCAGGGTCATTTAGAAAAAAAAGCACAAGAGATGGGACCTCCGAAAACAGTGAAGAGGAACGTCGTTATATCAATATTTCGTCAATAATAAACCGGCGGCGCACGTCAGAAGATTGTGGGCGATTGACTAGTTGCTCTTCCAAGGTCCCGACATCGCCCGAATTGCAGGCAACACAATCAACGCGGGAATGGCAACAAAAAATTAAACTAATCAAAGAATCACCGGTCCACGGAGTGAGGAAAATAAATAACAAGCTCCTCTCAGGTCTGGGGTAAACCGATGGACGCCAAGAGATGTGACGGATTAAGCTACAAATAGTCTGCTTGGCAGTCGGCAATCTGCACCTTCACTTTCAGTGTCTCGGCATTCCATGTCTGCCTATATACGCTTGGATATATAACAGCAATCGACTGTAGCCATAATTTTCAGAGCCATATCATCAAACTAATCCTGCAGCCCACTCTATTTCTACCGACGTCTCCAAATAGAAACTCGGTCCAGCACCTCTCCCTGCTCGCTAGTTCCAAAATCGTGCGTCTTCGCTGGCTGCCAGTATGCCACTCGCTCTAGACCTTTCTGACTCGGCTCACGGAGCGGATTGGTCTTACAATATCCTTTCGCATCATACGCGATCTCTTCGCCGGGGTGACTGAGATGCTCCATGTAGGCCTCCGAAGGCGAAGCATATGGTGGCCCATGCTGCAAGGGGTCCTTATGCCGAGGGAACTCAAGACAGACAAGATTCCCCTTTGGCGAGGGAGCAAGAATCTGGCTGTGTCGCAGAGCCCAGGCTGGGCGCATCGAGGGAGGGAGAGCACAGAAGAACTGGATAGCAGCAGTTAGACCTTGGTCTCGTACATGGAAACCCCGAGTACTTCCAGGATAAACTGTTATACGTACTGTGTAATCGTATATGAAATCGAACTGATTCCCTTCCAGCCCTAAGCTCTCCAACCAGTCATTTTCGAAAAAGTCTCCCTGGATCCAAGTGACCTTTCCCCTCCCAATACCTGCATCTCTTACAGGATACTTCTGCTCGGTAGACTCCTCTTCCTTTCTGCACCCCTCAAGCGCACTCTTGCTATACTCCAATCCGTAAGCATCGTACCCAAAACTAGCGAGAAGGAGGACATCAACACCTCTCCCACACCCAGGGACTAAGGCTTTCTTCCTCTTAGGAGCTGCCCCATCACTCGCGTCAAGGAGGGGACCACCCAGAATAGCTCGCTTGGTGGTGAGGATCTCTTCAAGTGATGGGTTGGGATTGTGTTTGTCCCAAGGAAGAGTTATGTTGTCTCCTCTGGCCCAGAGATCTTCCCAGCCACTGTGGAGGTTTCCCGCCTCAATGTGTTTGTCCAGCACCTTTTGGACGTCTGCGGGTTCGAATTTGGCTGACATATTGTTTATGTCAGCTAAGGACAAGATGCTTAGGAGTAGCAACTTTTCGGGAGCTGTTGTCCTGGGGTATTTATGAGGTTGACGTGGGGTTGTAGTGGGGAAACACGATGTGAGCCCGAGGACATCCGGTTGGCCTCAGGAATAGAGTTTCATAGATACACCGGCACCAGACAGGCCGCTGGTAAAGAAGAGAAATATGCTACTGTATTACGATGAGGATGAAAAATGGAAGGAATAAGAAAGGAATATAAGTTGTACGAGCTCTCGCCATGACCTAAGCTAATATGAAAGAAAAATCCAAACTCCGATGCTCCAGTAATATTGACAAAGAAGTTAAATGGCTTCCGCAATAGCTTCAAATTAGGTAGTGGCAGGCTCCTTGACCTGGGCCTGCTCTGGAGGCTCGTCAATAAACTGAGGCGGCGCCACCTCATCCTGCATGAAGCTAGGCACGGCACTTTCACCCATAGAGCTCTCAAACAAGCTGTCTTCGCCCAGAGCCTCGAGCTCGGCGTCGAGCTCTGCCTCGTCCACATCCTCGGGGACATCATATGCCCGAGATATACTTTCGTTAATCTCATTTCCAACTTCCATCAAATCTGCCATTTCATCTTGCATTCGCTCGATCTTGTCTATATCGATGTTTCCGTACTGTTTCTTCAAAGTCTTCGTCGTGGTCTTCATCGCGTCAACTGTCGTCATAACATTCTTCAAATTATCCTGCATCATCCCTGCCTGCTCCATGTTCCAGGACTGCTGAGAGAGCTGCTCGCGCTGTGATTCGTACTGTTTCCGGCGTTGTAGGACTTTCAGGGCTTTCTGCTTGATCGCGTTCTTGCCGGGGCCATCACGCATCTTGGCTAGTTTGGTCTGGTACGACGAAAGCTCGGAATTCAAGGCGGCGAGTTTAACATCTATGCTAGCGACACGGTTGTCAACCTGAGAGAGAAAAAAAAAAGAAAATATTAGTCAAAGCGATAGAGTGGAGAATGGGTAAGTGCAGATGATAGAAGCACTCCAAGATGGGAGGCGAATGCGGGGAGTGAGCACTTTGGGCCGGGACGGGGTTCATCACGTACATTTGAAATGGCACCGTCCAGCGTGGGCTTTGGGGCCGCATTCTTTGTGCCGAATAGTCGATTCATTTTGAGGACGAGAAATGGTGGTGAACGAGAAGCTGGTGGCAGACTGGAAGGTGAGCTAGGTTGCCCTTGCAGACGTGATTTCACCAGCGTTGGTACCTGGGGCTGACTTTCCCTCTTCCAGTAGGTGGGCTCTCCCTCACCGTGGGAGAGAGCCCGTGCCACCAGGCGCCCATGTCGCTAGGGCAGCACTGGGCACTAGCCCCAATGGGAGGGTCAGCCATCGCTGCCTTAGGCGCCGTGATACCGTCAAGTGAGCGCAAGTAATCCCATGCAGGTGTTGCACGGCAGAAACATCGGCATCGTTGAAGCCTACAAGAATCGGGGAGGATCTGCCGTGGCTTCACAGGCTTGTAAACCGCTTTTTGTCTGTTGTAGTTGTTATCTCTTCGATCTATATTAATAATAGACCTAAGTGCCGTCAGATACCCACTCCCACCTGGCACTGGCACACTGCTCTCCGGACGCACTTGAAACCGATCGGTCGCGGGCCTCCCCTTCGGATCATTCACTCTCCTCCTCGAACCCCCCTGTTATCCTCGCGATATTACTCGAGTCTTTCCCCGCTATTGCGACTGGGCTTGTTGGGTATCTCCGCCCGCTGTCAAGGATCACGGATACCGGCCGATCCAGACACTCTCCAGCACACCACAAACTAGCGACGTGACTTGACTGCCCGCCGCACATCAGCCAGCCTTACTTCCTGTCCTCTGCTGTTGGATGACGGCTCTCTCCCTTCCTTCAAGTGACGGTGAGGTCTCGTGCAGTGCACCAGGGCTTCCAGAGTGATTCGCTTCTCCTGTGACTCGGTCTCTGCTCTCCTTTCCCGTGTTGTCGTCGACGGTACGTACCGCTTGTGTGCGGTGTTTTCCTCCCCCACGTAATTGTGCCTTTCTATCCCCCAGTCCCCCTAACCCTGCTCCCAAGCTCACCAAGAACTCAACTTTCAAAACTTCTGGCTTTGGAGAGTGTCGCGATAGTCTTGTGCTATGTTGCTCTGAGCAATCCAGACCATTGCTGACTGGATTCTTCGTCTGTAGCGCTTGGTCGCTCCGGCAGGGCATAATTTACCGATTATTACCTACGATTCCTTTACCCCCGAACGATTGCCTCTCCGTGACGAATCAGCCCCAAACGCTAGCGTGATATATGAGAACGCCTTCCACACGTGTACGCTTCTAATCTTGTGCATCCCACGAGGGTCCATAGATCGATCCTCCATCCCTTCCCCACCTCTCCACCCTATACCCAATACCCATAGTACTCGCCGCCATTGAAGCTTGCGTGAGGACTACGGTCGAAAAAGCTAGTGATACCCCATTTCTTTCCATGACTTGTTTTTCCCGGTTATATAATTCAATATGTTCTGGCGCTTTGGGGGATATTCAAGTATCTCTGCTATCGATACCCTCCTGGACAAACCCGATGTCAGCCTCGAAGAGTTGCTGGACGAATCCGAGCTGATCCAGGAGCTCAAGCAACTCAACACCAAACTCATAGAGTATTTAAGAGAAGATGACGTCTTGAAGAAGCTTATGGACTATGTGGTCGCCCCTGGCCTAGTGAATGAGGATGAGGACGAAGATGATGCTGGCACCTCCAAGAAGGAAGAAGATACAGGGACGAAGAAAAATGAATCTGCACCTGAAGGAGAAGAAGAAGAAGGAGAAGAAGAAGGAGAAGGAGAAGGAGAAAAGAAGGGTGATCCCCTGAAGGACATATTGGATCCAGAGGACCTTGACCGAGCGGAAAAAGAGCGTCTCAAGCGGGCTCATGTTGCGTGTGAGATTCTCTCATCTGAAGTTTGGTCTATCCTGGACTCCACCATGGCCAACCCTGAATATGTGCGAGAATTCTGGGGTTTCGTTCGGCGCCCAGCACCCCTCGACTCTATCCAGGCGAGCTACTTCACAAAGGTGAACGAAACGTTATTGGACAAGAAAACAGGGGAGATGCTAGACCTGTTGAAGTCGATGGATGACATTATTCCAGCCATCCTTCAACATGTCGATAACCCCATGGTTATGGATCTTCTTCTCAAATTGATCAGCTTAGAAAGAGCAGAGGGCGGCCAGGGAATTGTTGACGTAAGCATACACGGCGCTCGCTCCCACTCGTTATATCTAACCATCATCTAGTGGCTCAAATCACAAGACTTGATACCCAAGTTACTATCTTTCTTATCTGCTGAGTGGCCGGCTTCCGTCCAGACCTCCGCGGGAGATTTTCTAAAAGCCATCATAACGATATCGGCCAACGCAACCCAAAACGACCAATCGTGCATTGGCCCTAACAGTCTGACTCGTCAGCTTGTTTCTGTACCGTGTGTGGAAAGTCTCGTCAAGGCGATGTTGCAAGGCGGCAACCCCTTGACAGTGGGCGTTGGAATTGTCATTGAAGTTATTCGGAAAAATAACTCCGATTATGATCCGGAGCACTTGAATGCGCCTGATTCGATGCCTTCCATGTACGATCCCATTTACCTGGGTACATTACTTCGAGTCTTCGCCAAGCATATACCCGACTTTGTGGCGTTGATTCGGAGCTCAAAGCATACCGTCACCGATGGAGGAAAGATGAAGAGCGTTGAACGAGGCCAATTGAGTTCTGCTTGGGGTGCCAAAATCGAGCCGCTGGGTTTTGATAGATTTAAAACTTGCGAATTGATGGCTGAGTTGCTCCACTGCAGTAACATGGGTCTCTTGAATGAGCCAGGAAGCGATGAATACGTGACGCAGAGGGACGCCGAGCGCGAGAGGATTCTAAAGGAAGGCGTATTTGACCAGCATCATGACGGTAATTCTACCTTTGACGCAAATGACTCCACGGCAGACTTCGCCAGCGCTTCCGTCGGGCCGTACTCCCCTGACGACTCCCGAGACTTTGAGGGCGCGAATAAGGCGGGCGATGAAAGCTTCGAAGATGTTACCCAATCCACTGTTCTTGTTGATAAGGAAAAGGATACTGGCAACAAGGAAGACAAGGCCACCCCAGAATCGTCCTCAACTGCGCAGGCTGAGCCATCTCCCGCGGAGCAGGCCTCCACTGAAGGGAAAGAAAAGGATTCTGCGGATACTACCAAGGCACAAGAATCAGAAACTGCGCCATCTCCAGCAGATGAGCTTGCTGCCCAAATAAGTGCAGTGTCCCTGGAAAACACGCCTGTTAATGATGAAAACAAAAAGCCTTCGGATGAAAAGCCTGTCGAATCTTCTGTCTCAGGAGTAGAACCGGTCCCTGCATCAGCACCAATGTCGTCAAATCCCGACGCTGTACCGGCTCCTCTGTTTGCCAACAAGGAGCAGAACTCGGAATCACCTTCTTCTACATCGGATGCTCCTGGTGACGATAAATCATCGGAACCGGCAGACAATAAACCCGAGCCGTTGCCCGCGCAAGAAACCGAGAACGAAATTCAACCGCCTTTGCATCCGGATATCCAAGTCGATACGGATGGGAAGCCTGTTGTCGGTGACTATCTGAAGATCATGTTCGCGGAAAACCAAGTTGTGCCAACTATACTCGTAAGTCGTCTGCTAGCTCAAACTTTGAACATACTGACAGTAACATTTCAGGATTTCTTCTTCCGCTTCCCTTGGAATAACTTTCTTCACAATGTTGTCTACGATGTCATCCAGCAAGTGTTCAATGGGCCCATGGACCGTGGATACAATCGAATCCTAGCCATTGATGTCTTCGAAACGGGTAAAATAACGCAAACGATCATCGAAGGCCAGAAGCGGAGTGATGAGACTCAAAAGACCAAGCGCATCCGCCTTGGGTACATGGGCCACCTGACACTCATCGCAGAGGAAGTCGTCAAGTTCAGCGAACGCCATCCTCCCGAACTACTTTCTCCTACGGTCATGGACAATGTGTTAAACCCGGATTGGATAGACTATGTCGAGCAAACCCTTTCCGAGACAAGAGAGCGTGATAATGCAATCCTTGGCGGAGTCCGTCCTGATATATCGATTGGGCATCGAGGGGGCATGATGGGCGGCGGGCAGTCCTCAGCCCTGGCTGAAGCTGGATTGAACGGCATGGCTGGCAATTCAAACTTTCAGGGATTCGACATGGTTAACCAAGGAAGTGTTTCGGGTGGTGCGTTTGGTGTTGGTGGCAATTCGTTGCTCAGTGGGTTTGCAAGCTCGAGCGACGATGATGAAGACGAAGATATGGAGGATCAGGATGACCGACACATAGAACCAGCCTCAGAGGGCGGCACTGAGAATGTAGGTTATACCCCGTCTGTTGATATTGAAATGCGTGATGTTTGAATGCCCTCTACGTACCGGGTTTTCCTGTTAGTTGCCGGTCTTATTTTGGGCTCAACACATGCGCTACGCAGTCTACTTTTGGACTTGGGTGGGTTGCAGTGTTCCTTGTCTCAAGCTGGCCCGCAAATTGACACTGTTCAACCCGGTATAATCTTTTTTTCAGCTTGCTAATTGAGCTATGAATAGGCATCAAGCCAGCCCATCCCCATTATTGCGCCGCCACCAGCTCCTTTGAGTCTGGGTCCATCTCGTGCGCGGCGCCAGCTTGCTGCGCGGCTCGCCGCCCAAAAGGAGGCAGCTGAGAAAGCCGAGGGTGGTGAAAATGAAGAGGAGAAACAAGGCTCAAGCGAGTTTCAGTGGCCGTCCGACTCCTTTGCCGATCAAGGATTGAACGATGGCCAAGGCCAATCGTCGGAGTTCCCACCCGTTAACGCTTCATCGCCAACCTTCCCTGAGTCCGGGTTTAGTCCGTCAGACTCGTTTTCCAATGGATCTTCTGATGAGGGAGACGATTTTGGGGGATCGACTCGGCGCAAAGAGCGCATGCCACTTGAGGTTGATGATGATGACGACGACATGGGTGAAATGGTAGCCCCGACAATGGATTCGCATATGTTGGACTCGGATGAAGAGGATGAGGCCATCCTTAACGAGTCACTAGGATATCCAGAACTTGGACCTGGGCAATATAAGAGCTTCCGAAGCTCTCGAATAGGCCATTCTCCGTTCGCGGATGATCAGAATGATAGCAGCGAAGGGGAGGACGAGGGGCTGGTAGAGATTCTAGTCCCAGGCAAGAAGTCATCCCAGTGAGGGGTTGATCTAGCCTGGAATACTATTGTTTCGCTCGCAGCCTTATTTCCGACGAAACTCAAAACTCACGATGATGATTATGATGATGTACACTATTTGACTGCATGGCATTGTATATCCCAACGCAACGCGACGACAAGGAGCACAAGCGAAAACGGCCTGTTGGATAGGTTTAGCAGCTCCTTGAGCGGCACTCACTTACCCTTACTTGACTTAACTTCGATATTGATTTGATGCTGAGATGGAAATTATACGATCTAGTGGCGTTTATACATTGCGGTTGTTTTCATTTTCCCTTTCTGGTTTGTTGTCCTTAGTGCCCGATTGCTTGCCCTGCATTTTTGCATTTGTCTATGGGGATAACTGCTCAATGAAAGACTACAGTAGCCTCTGCCTGCAGAGTCTTGTACGATAGTTTATTAGACGAATGAATGTTCTTGCTTGTTTAATCTTTTGATGCCTTCAACTTATCTATATACGAAGTAGATATAGTAGAAACCAGGCTCACTCCTGCGGGATATACAAGCAAGTTTCCGTGGACAACATTACATTACCACCGGCGTCTCCATCCCCAGGCGCAAGCAGCGCGAGCGGATCATCCGGCACCTGCACACATTCCTGCTCCGTCATCATCCACGCCCAACGCACCCAATTCGGAGACAGCCACCAGGTATCCGCATCCCCTTGCCACCCGCCGGTATACGGTTCCAACGCCTCAAAGAGCTGCGCCTTCCTCTCGCGCAGCTTCTCGATGATCTCATCGAACTCGCTCACCAGACTCTCGTCGTCTTCGTCCTCAAGCGCCCACGCAACATCATCCGGCGGGGGCAGATAGTGGTCAAGTAGGAAGGAAGCCCAACGTGATAGTCGCGGCGGAAGAAAGCTCTGGCTTTCGCCGGTCTTGCCGGATTCCGTACTATCATTATGTTTGTGTCTGTTCGTCATATGCACAGCCATAACGAAGCAAGCGAAGAGCGGAAACCGGAAGGGCGATGCGCTCTCGTCCATACCTCTCAGTGCTTCGATGCGCCGCGAGGTAATCGTCAGGATATTCTTGAAGCACTCCTGGGCGGCATTTCGTTCTTCACTAGCAGGTAGGAGGTCAAGTAGCTCGTTAAATGTGAAGAGTTCACCGCCATTTAGGAGGATAGATGGCCGCTCCAGGATCCGTACTTGGATGCGGGACTGCACTGACGCTGGGAATTTCCCCTGCGGGATGCGCGACATGTGTTGGCCGAGAAGGTCTTTTGTTTCTTCCCATCCGCCTTGTAGGCCATGGCGGCGGGCGCGTTGGAGAGACCAGGCGGCGATGACGAGGGCCGACTCGGAGAGTGTGATCTGGCTGTCTCGGTAGACCTTTGCGTGGGTTTGCTTCAGGTTACATGGTTGATTGGGTCCTGGGTCTGTGGACCTCAGTCGAACAATATGCGTGATTAGTTCGATAATGACCTGGCTTATCGCTGCGAGTGCGGTGCGTGAATTTCCGTAAGAATTAGCGATTTGGATTGCGTGTTCTGAGATTTCTAGGGTTTCGAGCTCTCTTTGGTTTGCTGCTAGAACTGAGACAGCGTTGAATAGGGCTGGTGAGAATATTGAGTGTTCCATGGGGGTGTTAGGAGCTAGGAGAGGGTAGAAGATGTTGAAAACGTAGAACGGATCTTCGTCGTCGTTGTTGGAGTCGGGGAATAGCTGTTTTTGCTGCTCGCGAGCGAAATGTAGCGGGCTGCCAGGTGGTGCGCGTAAACCGACAGTTCGATAGTCGCATGGGTTGTTGGCAAGACAGAACCCATAGTTCATCATGACTGTTCTGTCAGCTTAATCGAAGGTGGTATTGTAGGTTCGTGATACGTACGCTGTTCATTGTTGCGAGGACCGTAGTTGTTCGCAATCTCTTGCTCGCCACCAACGTCTTCCAGAACGACAAAGTCAACGTTCTCAGTGCCGGCGCGCCATTCAACCTTGGCCAGTGGTCTATGGTTTAAGATGTCGATGAAAGGGAGAAGAACTGAGATGTTCTCCTCGGGTACCCCGAATTCAGGGATCACACCGGACAGCACCTTTGCGGAGAATGCACGAGAGACGAATATTGTAGATGCCCATAGATACAGATCCCTTCGGATAGACATTAATGAAATTGCCCAGAAGTAAAATTGCCAACTCACCATGAATATTTCGAGACGTCTTGAAATCCAGACTTCTGGAGTTCACTATACGAGGTCTCATACTTATCCGTCAGCAGAGCAATCTTTTGCTTCCTTGCCTGAACCAGACTTGTCCCCTCCAGCCACTCTAGATCCTCATCCTCGCTATAATAAGGTAAGGTGGTCAACGAGCCTGGCTGGGGGAGCGTCCGAATATACGAATGCCAAAAGCCTTCTGCGCCGCGCAAATACTGGCCAATTAAGAAGAATATTGCCACTTCTTCAGGGCCGACACTTTCCATAAACTGAGAGGGAAACTTCACGCCGTGATTAGAAAAATGAATCTCCCCAGTATCTCTGTCAATCGCGTTGAAATACGACATTGTCGTTGTAACGGGCGTTTTAATGATATGCGTGTTACTGGGCACACCATTGCTCTTCACCCGTATATGAGTGCCACGAACGTCATCATGGCTGATATATACATCCTCATGAAGACTGCCGCCGTGGGTTTTCATCCATTCTAGCAGCGCTGAGTAGACCTCTAGGCTATTTTCAGCAGACCTGTAGTAATTAGATTCCGGTCGAAGTATAGCTCGATAATTGGAAAACCTACCTTGCAGACGCTGCACTCGGGTCATGTTCCATAACCATAGTGCACCTCGAGGCTCCAACCGCAAATATCTTGGTGATTAATTCTTTGTGCGTTGTATAGTTGAGTTATGCAGATATTCCCGTTTTGGTTGTGGTATAGTGTCACGTGATTATTAGTAATGGGCTCCACGTGACACAGCCCGTCCAATCACCGAACGGGCAAAGCCGGATATTCAGCAACCGCAGAATTGAAGCTCGACGCCATCACAGACCCCCGTGTTGTGCTTCAACTCTCCTCCCCTCCCTCCTTCACAGCCATTGGGCCATCGTCACCATGATATCTCGAGCGGCGGCTCCTTCGTCTTCACCCCTCGCCACACTTTCCTCTCGCTCACTCCGGCTCCGGGCTCCGGGCGCCCGCTCATTCGCGACCGTTCAGGACAATGCCCCCCCAGTACACCATCACGGCGGTCTGAAGGACCAGGACCGCATTTTCACGAATCTTTACGGACACCATGGCGCCGACTTGAAGTCAGCCATGAAGTATGGAGACTGGTACAGGACTAAGGATATCGTGTTGAAGGGTCATGACTGGGTAGGGATTCTCGCTCATTGACACCAACCTTGGAGAGTGGGCCATTGGAAATGCTGATGCATTGTTTTTTTTTTATAGCTTATTTCAGAACTCAAAGCCTCTGGTTTGCGTGGCCGCGGTGGTGCTGGCTTCCCATCTGGTCTGAAATACGTATGTGCCAGACCCTCGAATACCCGAGCACCGTCTCAAGCCATCTAACATAACTCTAGTCTTTCATGAACTTCAAAGACTGGGACAAGGACCCCAGACCCCGATACCTAGTTGTCAACGCCGATGAGGGTGAACCCGGAACCTGCAAGGATCGTGAAATTATGCGAAAGGACCCGCAAAAGCTGATCGAGGGTTGCTTGGTTGTCGGCCGTGCCATGAACGCCAACGCCGCCTACATTTACATCCGCGGTGAATTCTACCACGAAGCTACCGTCCTCCAGCGTGCCATCAACGAAGCCTACCAGGCAGGCCTGATCGGCAAGAACGCCTGCGGAACTGGCTACGACTTCGACGTATTCGTCCACCGTGGAATGGGCGCCTACGTCTGTGGAGAGGAAACCTCTCTTATCGAATCCCTCGAAGGCAAGGCCGGCAAGCCTCGTCTGAAGCCCCCATTCCCGGCCGCCGTCGGTCTTTTCGGATGCCCCAGTACTGTCACCAACGTCGAGACAGTCGCCGTGGTGCCAGCAATCATGCGCCGAGGTGGTAGCTGGTTCGCCGGTTTCGGACGTGAGCGCAACGCAGGAACCAAGCTCTTCTGTATCTCTGGCCACGTCAACAACCCATGCACCGTCGAGGAAGAGATGTCCATCTCTCTCCGTGAGCTGATCGAACGCCACTGTGGTGGTGTCCGTGGTGGCTGGGACAACCTTCTCGCCGTTATCCCCGGTGGTTCCTCAACACCCGTTATCCCGAAGGCCGTCTGCGACAACCAGCTCATGGACTTTGACGCCCTCAAGGACTCGCAAACCGGTCTCGGAACCGCCGCCGTTGTGGTCATGGACAAGTCCACCGACATTGTCCGCGCCATCTCCCGCCTTTCCTCCTTCTACAAGCACGAGTCTTGCGGTCAATGCACACCTTGCCGTGAGGGTAGCAAGTGGACTATGCAGATGATGACGCGTCTTGAGCAGGGCCAGGCCCGCGAGCGCGAGATCGACATGCTCCAGGAACTCACCAAGCAGGTAGAGGGTCACACCATCTGTGCCCTTGGTGAGGCCTTCGCCTGGCCCATCCAGGGTCTGATCCGCCACTTCCGTCCGGAACTGGAAGCCCGTATCAAGGAGTATTCACAGAAGGAGCTGAACGGTGAGAGGCTGTATGCTGGTGGCTGGCACCCGAACGCCCGGGCAGAGGGCAAGCTGATTTCCCCTGGCATGTAAACTATTCTTCAATATTTTTTTTGTCTCTTAATTTATTAAAAGAGTTGATTCCATAGAACGTGTACCCGTATCTATAAAAGAGGGGCCACCGTCTTTTCCTTTCTCTTTTCCTTTTGTTTTCATCCGCGTGTGTTGTTTGTCTGTCTTGTGGGTTTGGCCATGTACAGTTTCGAATCGAATCCGGTAGCAATGAAACAAGTTAAAATTCATTATCCCCCCAGATTTGACTAAACTACCTACACCTTAACCTTCCACTTCCACTTCCAATCCAAAAGCGCCCACCTCGACAATGCCAAAGCCACACATCCACCCAACAACACAGCCGAATAAAACCCAATAAGCACCTGCGGGGTCGTTGACTGCAACAAATCACCACCAACAGGAACAGTAAGTAGCACCCCAAACGCCGCAATAAAGTAGATCGTCCCATAGTATCGCCCATACTCCTCCGTGCGGCACAACTGGCCCGCGCAAACCGGTGCTAACGATAACCATCCGCCCGAACCGAGACCGAAGACCGCAACGACGGCGTAGAGGGTTGCTTCATCGCGCGACCCGAAGGGAAGCCACACGGCTGCCATTATGATTAGCGTGAGAACCACGGAGCAGAGAAGCACGTTGAACCGGCCGACTTTGTCAGCGGCTAAGCCTGGGATGACGCGGCCGAGGAAACTCATGCTGTTGAGGACGGTGAGGGAGTAGAATTGCACGGTTGTGGAGAAGCTCGCGAAACGCACGTAGGTTGGTAAGAGGGCGGCACAGCCGAAGATGATAAACTCGAAGGAGAAGACTGCGATGGTGAGGAAGCAGAGGCGGAGGGAGCGGAAGGCGCGGAAGTCGATTGTTGCTTTGCTCCCGCTGCTGCTGGTAGTAGTGGTTGGTGTTATTCTGCCTTGCACTAGGATGGCGCCTGCTACGTAGCAGGCGAGTGCTATAAAGGCGAATACGCGGATCGACCATTTCCAGCCGTACCGTGGGAACAGGTTGTGCAGGATGATTGGGATGATTGCGCCGCCGGCTGAAGACCCTCCCATGCAGAGGCCAGAAGCTAGTGCGCGTCGACGATTGAACCAGTGACTGAGAACGGCAATTGAGACGGTTGTTACAACCGCTGCAGCGACGCCTCCAAGGACAGACAAGCAGAGGATGAAATGCCAGTATTCAGTGCATACCGCGAGCAGGACATACGAGGCGAAGCTGGCTGTCGTGCCGCAGATGAGGAGGACCCGGGGACCATATCGATCAAATAATGGGCCCACCTGGACACCCAGGAATAAGGTCAAGAATACTAGGATGGCAGTGATCCAGCCGACGTCGCGAATGCTGTAGTCGGCAAGTTGGTTCACGCTGATATAGTCCTGAACGGAACCGACTGGATGGAGTTAGGAGGATGTCGTTGGGAACGAGGCGAGCACTCACCAGCAGTCTGAAAGCCAAAGGAGGGGAACATTAACAGAAAAGATCCCAGCAAACATTTCCATGCCTGGGGGCCACCTTCTGGGAAGGCCACACTGACTCCAGTTCCACTTGTCGGGACCTCGCCTAGCTCGATTCCTTGCAGCTCCTCAGCTGGCTCTGGGCGTTCATGCTGGGCAGTTTGCGACATATAGACCAAGAAGTAAGCCGTTGATATACATAGAGACCGATAGAAGAGGTCGAGCGCTGAGAGGCCGGTATAAAAATGACAGAGTTGGGATGTCGTCAGAAGGGCGTGGACCCGCTTTGTTTGCTCGGACGGTGGATGAGTCTTCTATAGGCAAGACATCTAACCAACTATCAGTAGCTCAGATATCTGAATGCCATTTTATAGTTCTGTGCTTTACCCAGAGGGAATGAAAAAAGTACTGTACACGCTGTATCCCATCATCACATAACCAGAAGTTTCCTAGGGCTTTGAATCCACACATTCCATCATGTCACCCTCCCAGCCTGCCTGCGTTCTGAGCTGGTACGTATCCCATCATCATTCAAGTGTCAGTTCCAATGTCCCTCTAATTTATTTCCGGATCTTTTACACCATCACCTCGCTCTAGGGTCTGTATCTCATGCTCCCTTTCTGCATTAACAGCACGCCTAACCCTCCTTGCCTCCCTCCACTCCACACCCCAGCCATATTCCGCCCAAACCAACCCAGTACTAGCTAGCATCATCCCACCCATAAACACAAAACACCAGTCCCAGCCCATATCTCGAAGCATATGATCCACAATTGCCGCTCCCAGAGCCCCAAGCCAGCACCGTACAAGATTACAGGCCGACGCCGCGGTAGAGGGACATTCGGGGAATAGATCGACAAGTAGTGTATTGAGCGTGTTCGTGGAAGCAATCGTCGCGAATCCGTTGAGAAACTGCAATATGAGGGGAATAGATATGTGAACCCGCTCCTGTAAGGCGAAGCCGTAGGGGGCTGTTGTTGCGATTGTCAGTAGGATAAGCGGGAAGAAGGGCTGAAGGCGGGCATGCTCGATGGGGAAATGCTGGAGCGAGGTTGACTGGGATGGGTTAATATGAATGTTCCGGGATGCGGCATGACGGCGGAAGTTCCAGTCGAGGAAGCGGCCGTTGAAGAGTGCACCAAGAGAGGCACCGATGCCGAGGGGACTATAAACGAGGTCAGCACGATAACTTGAATAGTGCCGATAATAAGACAAGAAGCATACAGGAAGCATAGCCCAATCTGGAGGGAGTTGAGGCTATATATCTCCGAGAAAAGACTCGGGATGCTAGTGAGCAAAGCAATGTTGGCAAGCATCAGGAGGCCGATAGAGGATATCAAAATAAGTGCGTCCGGTTCGAGCAAGATAGCAAAAGACATCAGTGGATTAGGGAAGCGTAGCTTCGAAGCTCTTGCTGTCACTGTTGCCACCGAATCACCATTCACGGTGTTTTGTGCCGCATCACCCCCATCGGCGACACCAACACCATGGATGACCGTCTGCTTCTCCTTCTTCCTCTCCCGCCACAACTGAATTCCAGGCCTCCTCCACACCTCTTTTGGCAAAACCCTCCCATCTCCAACAATACATCTCACGGTCTCTGGCACAAGGAGCCCGTAAACAACCAAATAACCTCCAGAAACAATAGCCAGAAACCAAAAGACACTCCGCCAGCCCAAGAACTTCGCAAGAAGCCCCCCAATAGCAGGACCCAATGCCGGAGCAAGCATAACACCCGCGGCCATGGGCCCAATATACGAGCCACGTTCCGCCGGTGTTGCAATATCAGCAATAACCCCGTACCCGAAGGAGACTGTACCACTGGACCCTGCACTCTGGATGCACCGTAGGACCATGAGAGCCGCGTAGCTGTTCTGCAAAGCGAGACCGATATTTGCTGCGGTGTAGAGGGTGAAGGCGAGGATGTATGCGGGACGTCGGCCACAGGTATCGGCGAAGGTACCTAGAAATGCAGGTGCGAGGCCCTGCAGGACCATGTAGGTGGTTATGGTTAGGTTGATGAGGGCGTTGGTAAGGTGGTAGTTGTGGGCGAGAGTTGGCATGACTGGATAGTAGATTTGGCCGGAGAGAGGAGAGAAGAAAGAAGCGAGGGCAACCATGGCCACGATAAAGCGTTTCTGGCCCTTGGTAAACGCAGAGTAGCTCTGGGGAGCTTCGGCGTTGGTGATCGCTGCCATAGCTGGCGGTGCTGGTTGTGTTTCGACGGGGAATTCCCTTGCCCTCGACGACTCGGATGACAAGTAGGACGTAGACGAAGATGAAGTGACCGCGACCTCATCAGCAACTCCAGCTCCACCAGTAGGACATATGATATTGATGGAAGGACGAGTTTGATCGTGGTAGCCGGAGCGACTAGAAACTGAAGGCATGCTGGGTGTTGTTCTGTGGCTTCTCTGGGCAGGCGCGGAGGAAAAATTGCGATTGCATCAGTCCATAAAGAGCAGGAACATACCACCTTGTTGTCCCATGACAGCAGATAGCTTCAGTGGCTGAATCAAACGTCGAAGGAGGAAATAAGAAACTGTTTCCGGTGAGTTGTGTTTGTGTTGCCTCATGTTGACCCCGGCACCGGCAGTCTTAGGCCGGCACCGGCTAAGTCCATTTATTTCATCTACACATAAGACCAGCTACGAATGGGCTAGGACCAAGGCGAATCATCTCTGATATCATCTACCTACTGCAGAGTAAAGCAACTATCTAGACAAGGCATGCCACGCACGGGACATGTAAAGAAACTCACAAAACATTCTGAAACATCCAGCATAGCTTCATTAAAAAGAGATACAGGGCAAAAGTCAAATAGCAAAACAAAACATGAGCTAAGCTAGAGTACAGGATTGGACAATGTAATCAAAGTAGACGCAACAGAGACACGAATGGAACGGAACGGATCTAGGTTCTTTAAATTTCTCGAGTCAGATTTCAGTAACCCCCCGCCATAATAACGCTATAGTACCGCCTGCTCATCTCCGCAGTCTGCAGAAGACGAGCATCGCCTGTCAGAGGAAGTCGAAGGACACGGGACATTTCCATTGCCTGGGTAGGAGTTAATATGTCTATTCGTCTTAGATAAAAGCAGGAAAAGCTCACCTTTGCGTCCTCCAGGGTGGTCCAGCCAGCAACAATGCGGCTCATTTCTTTGAACGCCACGCGCTCTTCCAACCCTTCCACGCCTGATTTATTGATAACCTCACCCATAGTCACCAGCGCATCCACCAAGCGGTTCAGGCGCTGAGGGTCACGCCCCCGGGCCGTCGCCAACTGGAGGAAATCCTCGTAGACTCCACCACCGCTAGCCCAGCCGCGCACCTTGCGTTCCGGCGCTTCTCCAAATCCAGACAATAATGTCTCGAGAGTCTTATAATCGTGCTCGATGACAGCCGTCGGGCCAACGATCCGACAGAATGTGGCATGGGCATCATTCCAGTTCTTTCCGCGGACAAGACAATCGACCTCACGCGCTGCGTCGCCGACGTTCCGAGCATAAAGAGCCTTGGACATCCAAATCCAACTCTCGGGAATTTGGAGGTCATGGGTAAGCTGCAACCAGATTGCACCCGGCGAGCTTTCTGGTGTAAGTGGCTCTGGTAACTGGGCGGCAAACCTTGCAAGTACCTCCTTTACGGCCCTCTCGCGGTCCGAAGCATGCGATAGATGAAGCAAGACAAACAAAGTCTGGGTAAGGTTACCGGTTGCACTTAGCTCCCAACCATACTCCCACGCAAGTTGGTCCATCTGAGAAACATTAACGGTCAGACGCTCATACCGTCCAAGCGCTGCAGCAAGCACCTGGCAAAGTTGGAATGATAGGCGGTTTGACAGCTTGTCTCCCGTTACCGACTCTGGCAGCAATGCAGCAGGTAGCTCAAGTGAAGGCACGCCGGTAGCCTTAGACACTCCAAGAGTCGCTGTGTATGTTTTCAGCAAAACCCAAAGAGGGGACTCATGGCCAACGGTGTCGGGAGATGTATGCCACAAGCCCCGGTCATTGTCCAGATGGGAAGGCGAAGGGAATGCAGGTTCCTGTCCACTCCTGAGATCTTGTGCGTAGTCCGAAACTGCGATCTCCAAGGGCTCGTCATCACTGATTCCATACCAGAGGCGAAGGCCAAAAGCCTGGAACCAATCCAACTCGAATCGCTCGGAGAAAGTGAATGTTGATGCACGGTCCTCAAGCGCTCCTCCAGACTTCCCATCGCTGCGGAGGGCATTGCCAGCCAGAAGTTCGTACAAGGCTCGGATCGGCTCGCTCATCTCAGAAAAGACATTTTGTTCGCGCCACGACTCGATTTGCTTGGCCATATCACGCCGCGTAGTCGGATCCCGCCCAATCTGGGAGACAAGTGTTGCGAGGTGGAAATTCTGGCCTGACATCAAAACGCTGCAGGCTTCCTCGACACGGTGCGAACACAACAGGTAAATGGCGCGCTCCTCGGCGGAACTGGCTTTGTTTACGGCATGTGTGTTTCTTTCACGAACAATACCTTCCCAGAGCCGACTCAACCGGTCTTTCTTAATGCGGTGGAGGTACTTTTGCCGGAGCTGTGAAGGAACGCCCGCGGACAGGTCATCTTCAATTTGATCGTTGAACAAAATGTTCGCCAACTCCCAAATCAGATGTTCCTGGTCGGAATGAACAGATTGTGATGCCTGGGTGAACTGTTCGAAGTTGGCTTGCGCAAGTCGAGCAAAGGGCTGACCATCAACACGAGTGATAGAAGATTGTTTTCGTTGGATCTCGAGCATTTCATCGGGCATTGAAGTCCGCTCAGGAGCAAGGACAACAATATCCCGCCCTTCGCTGGTAATGGAAAGTTTTCCCCTCCAATGAGGGTCCCTGGATCCATGCTCACTCATGTCACTTTTTGCGCAGATCAAAGAATTGACGGGACCCCATCGAGGTTTGAAGGAGTGGTGGAAATCCAAGTCATCTTTGCTCATTTCGTTCGATTCTCCTGCAAAGGTCTTTGGCTGCTTGTGGTACGGCCACTACATCAGTTAGCTTTGATCCAATGAATAAACACATTTAAGGGTGAGATGTCATACCTCGAAACCTTTCGTTTGCGGCTGTGGTTTCGCCGGAGATTGAGCTTGCTTGCGGGGTTTCTGGAACAAAGAATTCATCAGGTCAATACTGGTGTTGAACCCCTTTTGCTGAGTATTCGCTGCTGCTTTCGTCGGCGTCCCATCATTAAGTAGTCTCTCGTTAAAAGCGTTCGCTTGGATCTCACGGAGAGCATCGCGGTTCTGCTTTCTTGGGCTGATAGTTCGTTGCAATTGTTCAGCCCAGTCGCCGGTAAGGTCGAGGCGGGCTTTGGGGGGGGTGTTCCAGGGTTTCAATGAGGGCTGGGTGGTTTCGTCGCCCATATCCTCATCGTTGTCATGCTCCACGGTACGATCAAGGTTAGGAAAGGTGCCCGCCATATCCATTTCCTCGCCTTCATCTAATTCAATTTCTGACTCGCCAACAGATTGCTGGCTCTCGGTGACGTCGTCGCCATCCTGTTCAGTTGAACCCGTGGAGCCTTCCTCTAAAAAAGACTCGGTTTCATTTTCGGATCCTAGCTCCTGTTCCTCCACCGTCTCCATCGCCTGATTACCAAACGCCCCGGGAACCAATTTACGCTTTTTGAAATCGAATGTGTCGTCGTCGACTCCCCCTACCGAACTCGCAAAGGAATCGTCAATGGAGTAGGTGGACATCTGCTCCGAGCCAACGGTCAGATCGCGGTCGGCAGGGAATTGAGCCTTCAAAGTAGTCGGGGTGTCAGGAGCAGCACTCAGGGTGCTTTGGTTGTGGCTCTCACCTTCTTCTTCCTCGTCATCATAGTCAAGACCATATGTCGTGTAGTGAGCCACCCGGAACACCCAGGTTCCGGTATCGGTCTCATATCTAACGAACTCCGTATTGTGTACCTTCATTAGACGGTCAAGATGTTTGTCGAAAAGTGGGCCGCTGGTGAGTGATGAAGGGCTCTTCTTGTCTCGACCACGCGGCCAAGAGTTTTCAATGCGCAGGGTAGATGGAACGTTCAGACCCTTGCCTCTAGCAGGTTTCATGGACTCGTCAGGGTACACAGTAATCTTACGTACGCCAATGTCGATCAGACCAGAAAAGATATTGTCCAGATCAATCTGAGTCAAGTCGACGGGGTCATCGAAAGTGACCGAACCGCAACGCTGACGGCCAACTGTCAGCCCGGTGAAACGCTTCAGCTCCTCACGGCTCAACTTGCTGAGTTCAGCCTTTGTTGGCTTCATCCAGTATTCGCCTGGCTGGGGGTCACCGCTAGGAGTGAAGGGCAGTCGCGTGCCATCCTCGAATGACGAAGCAGGCGAGGCACTCTCAGTATCTTCTGGGACAGTGATAAGGGTTCTTCTGTTCGAAACGGACTCCATCTCAGGTTGAGCAGAGATTTCGGTCGCCGGCTTTACACCGTTGACACCATTGGTAGTTCCACTCTTGCGAACTGAGCGCAAGAAGCCTAGTTCTTCTGGGGTAGGTTCGGGGGACTGGGATGTCACGGGGACAACTTCACCACCAGTCGTGCCATCAGGAGTTGACTCGAAGCTGACCTTCTTTCTGACTTTGCTTGGGCCGGCGTCGTCCCCATTGGTTATTGCGGTAGGTGTGCTAGGAGAGCGAGTGAAGAGATCGTTTCGCAGACTTCGGTCGATGGTCAGGCGCTTCAGATTACCACTCGATAGGCGCGAGTTACCAGAAGAAAGAGCACCAGGAGACAAGACGCTGTCGGTTTCTGGATCGAATGTCTTGCGCAAATTGCTTGTAGAGAAGCTCTTGCTAAAAGTGCCACGGCCCAGGCTGCCACCGAAGCTGCCGCGCATACCTCCTCCAAGGAGACTTCCACCAAGGCCATTAGGAGTGCTGGTAGTGCTAGAGGGAGATCCATAAGTGGAATAAGAGAATCCGTAGCCTCGGGGCTTAGGCGGGGTGATGAGACGGTTGGCAGCACTAGGCGTGATTTTGTAGACTGGCAGGGGTGTGCGCTGCTTCTGCTTGTTCGCAGAAGACAGCGGGGTGGCCAAGGGGCCGGGACTAGCAGTGTTCGGCGCAGGCAGACCCGAGAAGATTGACTGGTTGCCATAGGGGTTGCCGTCGAGAAGGGAAGCCTGGAAGCTACCAGGCGCAGGCTGTGATTGCTGCATTTGTTGGGGTTGCTGTTGCTGAGAACCGCCAAAGAGGCTCGAGGTTCCCAGACCCCCAGTCTGTTGTTGCTGGTTCTGGGCACCACCAAAAAGCGATGAGCCCGTATTTTGGTTCCCAGTGCCCCCGCCAAACAACGACGACCCGCCTGTGCCCGTAGAGCCACCGAACAGACTAGGCTTTTGCTGCTGCTGGTTCTGAGCACCGCCGAAGAGACCAGTTCCGGTTTGTTGGGTTTGAGTGTTTCCAAAACCACCGAAGGCGCTGCCTGTGCCAGTGCCAGTGCCCGTGGTTGCTCCTCCCCCAAACAAACTCTTCTGGCCTTGTTGTTGGTTACCACCGAAAAGGGAGCTGGTCCCAGTCTGCTGGTTATTTCCTCCGAAGAGCGAGCCACCAGCAGCTGGCTGTTGACTCTGCTGGTTATTCTGTCCGAAGAGGGAGGAGCCTGAGCCTGTGTTGGCAGTACTACCCCCTCCAAAGAGGCCACCTCCACCAGTAGCGGTAGCCGGTTGCTGAGCGCCTCCACCGAAGCCGCCAAATAGTCCCTTATTCTGGGTTTGGTTCTGGTTTTGATTTTGTCCGAAGCCACCAAAAGCGCTGGTACCAGTCTGCTGTTGCTGGCCACCCCCGAATGGTGAGGACGTAGCTGCAGTGCCACCAAACGGCGTAGAGGTGCTGGTATTCGACGCGCCAAAACCACCACCAAAACCTGTCGAGCCTGTGGTTCCAGTGCCTCCGCCAAATAGGGGTTTATTTTGCTGTTGTTGTTGATTATTGCTGCCGAATAGCGATCCACCAGATCCAAAGGCGCCACCGGTGCCAGTACCAGAACCAAATCCAGTGTTTGTAGTGTTTGAGCTAGTTCCGAATAAACTAGGTTGAGCGGGGGCTGAAGAGGCAGCACCTCCGCCAAATAAGGAGGTAGCGGGTTTGGAAGCTCCAAACAGGGGGTTGGATGTAGCAGTAGACCCAAAACCGCCCGATGTCTGAGTTGAGCCAAATGCTGACGGGGCACTAGTGGCAGCGGCACCACCGAAAGGAGACGAAGTGTTACCGAACCCAGTAGACTGGGGCTGAGATCCAAATCCCGATCCCCCAAAGGCTGAAGAGCCAAAGGCACCTGCCTGCCCACTCCCATTTCCGAATCTGCGACCCGCATTATAATCACCCAGTCGAAGTTCTTCAAACGAGTATTTGCTGTAGGGCTGCATAAAAGATATGCTTTGGTAATGGTTCATAACAGAAGAAGCTGCGTCCTTCTCAGTAAAGGCACTGAACGGGGTGCTGCCAGTGCCATCGGAAGGCGGGACGGCCTGCTGAAATGCAGTTCCTGTTGCACTTCCAAATCCTGATCCAGCACTGCTTCCAAAGCCAGTTCCAGCTCCAGCTCCAGCGCCAAAACCGGTACCAGTCCCTGTCCCAGTTGTACTACCAAACCCTCCTGCAGGCTTACTTCCGAACATCCCGCCGCCGGTGTTCGTGCTACCAAATCCAGACGTGCCTCCAGTAGTAGAGCCAAAGCCGCCACCAAAGCCACCGCCTGTGGTAGATGTTGTTGTGTTGGAGCTTCCGAAAAGGCCTCCGCCAGATGCTCCAGTTCCGAAGCCTCCTGCAGGTTTTCCAAACGCTGAGCCCGCCTGGTTCTGAGTGTTCGTTCCAAATCCTATAGAGACAGTATACGTTAGCAGCGCGTAATGGACAGACTCGTTGTATAAACGACAGGAATATAGAAAAGTACAGAAATAAGAATAAACTTTGAAAAGGAAAAAGAAAAGAAAAGAAATTGAGAGCAAAGCCATCCTAGGTACGGATCCCACTAGTCGGCATAATCCCCTTCCGCAGTTTTCATTCGAAAGGCCAGGGGAGGTCGAGGCGATCGGTATAGGAAATTCCGACGCAGACCAAAAAAAGCCGACAGATTTTGCAGGAAGGAGAGAGAGAATCCGTCCAAGGTGGCCGTAGAAGAGAAAGGATCGCAAAGCTCATCGAATAATGGTTGAACCTGATGCATCAAGCACATACCTCCACCGGAACCAAAACTGCTGGAGGTATTTCCAAACAGGCCACCACCACCACCAGCACCGCCTGATGTGTTACCCCCACCAAAAGGGGACGATGTTGAGGTTGATCCAAAACCTAAATTTTCGGATAGAGACTGTCAGAGACTGTCATAAAGCTGCGATCCTTTCTCTTATGGTGTTGCTGCTGAGCTATTCAGCGCCGAAGGCCTCCGCGCGGATTGATTAACTGTTGGAAACCGTACAGGGCCGCCACGGGTCGGTCGATCGACGTCGATGTCACAAGCACCAGCCATAGACCGATCATGAAAGGAAACAAGATTGAAAGAGACCATGAAAAAAAAAAAAAAAAAGGAGAGGCAGCCGAAGATCCAAGAAAGGGTTCCTCGGCGAGATCATAACGGCAAGCGAGTGGACAAAAGGGACCTACCTCCACCAGTACCCGTGCCAAAGCCAGAGCCTGTTCCAAAGCTGGAACTCTGCTGGTTATTCTGACCAAATCCTCCTCCAAATCCGCCAAACGACATGATGACTGTGTATTTCGAGGTATTATAGATTCATCGGTTCACTCGAGGATCCGGGTGTTGCGAGCAGTCGCGAAAGCTTGCGAACCGGTGCGAAACAGTCGGAACTTCCAGCTAAAAGGTAAACGTAACGCGATAGACAAAACGTTCGACTGCAATGCGCTATGATAAAGTACGCGCAAAGGGTGCGAACAAGTTGAGTGAAGGTGTTTGTTTTTTTTTCCCTCTCAACGAGAGCCGATCACCAAGCAAAAAGCGAATAAAAAGTAAATGAAAAAAAGAAGTGTCACACCAGCTGCCGACGGAGAGGCGTCGTCAGAGCAAGGATCTTGACGAGTCCAGAAGGACGAAAGGATGGGGGGTGAGAAGAAGGAAGAAGGCGAAGGGTCGAGATGAGGTGAGGAAACTGACGCGCACTGGTGTTAAGGAAAAGTGCCAGCAGGGAGAGGAACTACTAATTAGGCTTAACCGCCTTCTGATAACCATACAGTACGACGTTGTGTTTCAGGCCCCACTCTTTGGAAGCTCTTGTATTGTAATACCTCGTATTGTCGGGTCAGTGCTGGCCGGAAGTTGAATGTCGTCCACGTGACACTGCTGCCTGAATTACGACCACCAATCGACGGGACGAGAGCCTGAGAAATGAATCGCTGTCTTCACTGCCTACATATACAATACAGGGCGACTCCCCTCCGTCCAATGGTTAAAGCCATTATCACAAACATTTGACTCAAAGAGGTGCTCACATGATCTGAACGGGTTGCCCTCTCCCGAAATGCGTATCCGGACAATGGCATTTGTCCTTTCTACCTAACGAACTGTTGCCCAATGCAGTCCAGGCCGCTCCGAAAGACTGAACAGGCTCAATTAAGCCTCCACAAAGATTCCAAAGAGTAGCCATGATCTTTACAAGGCAAAGCCCATGTTATATTACTGACATGAATACTTTTACAATGTTCAATTAGCAATGGCCAGGGTCGTCAATGTCTTCAAGTTAAGCTACGTTTTAAGATACAACCTAAGAGTACAAGATTTTATAAATATATAAAATATATATGAATAAATGACTAAAGATGTACTATAAATATCATAAGTTATAGCTAGTCATTTACAAAACAGCCGCTCCGAAAGTCCAACGAAACATGGGAATCACACGACTAACAAGTAAATATATCACGCTTTATCCTCATCTTAATGGGCGTGCCACCGGCCGAATCATTTATCAAGTCAACCCAGATAGTCTTCACCATGACACATTTTTATCGTATATATGGCTTTTCAACCGTATTTCTTGCCCAGGAATTTATAGCTTATTTCCCACGGGAAGCGTGTACTGTGGCGATGATCTTTTCAACCACGGAGGGGTCGGACAGCTGAAGTAAAGGATTAGTCTCGTTTACAAAGTATGATATTAACAAGAAGGCAAAGGTCTTACCGTTGAAATGTCACCCAGACTGTCCTCTTCGCCACTCAGGATCTTTCGCAGAATACGACGCATGATCTTACCGCTACGGGTCTTGGGCAGGTCCTCAACAACAAAGACAGACTTGGGAGCGGCGAACGGTCCGATCGATTTTCGGACTTGAAGGACAAGGTCTTTCCGGACTTGGTCGTTCGACTCATTACCTTCCTTGAGAGAAACGAAGGCGTTGACGGCTTGACCCGTCAATTCGTCAGTGATACCAACCACGGCAGCTTCAGCAACCATGTCTATCGAGTTGATTAGCGCACATTTCATTTTCTTATGATAATATGAAATATTGACTTACGGTGTTCAAGGAGGGCGGCCTCGATTTCCGCAGTTGACAAACGGTGACCGGACACATTAACAACGTCATCAACACGACCGCGAATCCAGTAGTATCCGTCGTGGTCACGGCCAGCTCCATCTCCGGTGAACTATTGAAATTATGTCAGCCTCCTTGAGCTCGAAGCAAATGTAGGGGGGAAAAAAAGAGGGATCGTACGTAGTAGCCCTTGTACACGTTCAGGTATGTGTCCATATAGCGCTTGTGGGCACCCCACACGGTGCGGGCCATACTGGGCCAGGGCTGCTTGAAGGCAAGCACACCTTCAACATCGTTGCCCGAGATCTCCTCGCCGGATACTGGGTCGATGATAGCAGGCTCAATACCAAAGAACGGCAAAGACGCGCTACCGGGCTTCGTGGGGGTAATGCCACCCAAGGGAGTAATGACGTGGGAGCCGGTCTCGGTTTGCCAGTAGGTCTATTCATTCGAGGTTAGAGGGGTGTTGAAACTTGAAAAGCAAAAAAGCAAAGAAAAAGCAACTTACATCGCAAATGTGAGCATCCTCCTTCCCGACTTTCTCGAAGTACCACTTCCAGACCTCGGCAGCAATCGGCTCACCGACAGATCCCAGGATACGCAAGTGTTCCATCTTGTGGTGAATATGCTCATCTCCAGCTCTCTTCAACAAACGCAAGGCCGTGGGGGCGACGTAGAATTGGGTAACCTTGTGCTTCTCGATCACGTCCCAGTAGCGCGAAAAGTTGGGGTAGGCCGGGGTACTCTCAAAGACGACTGTTGCGACACCCAGTAGTAGGGGTGCGTATACCACGTAGGTGTGACCAGTAATCCAACCAACATCACCACCGCAGAAATAGCGGTCACCGTCGTGGATATCAAAGACGTATTTACCTGTCATAGCCGCGCCCAGCAGGTAGCCAGCAGTGGTGTGCATGACACCCTTGGGCTTACCAGTAGAGCCGGAAGTATATAGGAGGAAGAGGGGGTCTTCAGAGTTAACGGGCTCGGGAGCGATGTAGGACGGGTATTTTTCAACCTCATCGTGCCACCAGATATCACGGCCTTCGGTCCAGGGAACCTCGGCGCCGGTGCGCTTGTAAACAAGGACAGTCGACACATCGGGGCATTGCTTAAGACCCTCGTCCACAATACGCTTGGTTCCAATGATCTTACCGCCTCGCTTTCCTTCGTCTGTTGTGATGACAACCTTAGAGCCAGCGTCGAGGACACGGTCGCGCAGGGAGTCTGAGGAGAAACCAGCAAAAACGACGGAGTGGACGGCACCGATACGTGAGCATGCAAGGAAGGCGACGAGAGCTTCCGGAATCATAGGCATGTAGATGGCAACAGTGTCACCCTTCTTGACCCCGCGTTGCTTCAGAACCCAGGCAACTCGCGACACTTCGCGGAGGAGCTCTCCGTATGTGATTGTGCGGCCCTCATTGGGCTCGTCAGCTTCGTAGATGATGGCAACTTTGTCGGGGTTCTGAATGGCGTGGCGATCAACACAGTTGTAAGAAGCATTGATCTGACCTTCAGGGAACCAAGCGACATCGCCGTTCTCCAATGAACCTAGGCGGGTGGTTTGGAAGTCTTTATCGAAGGAGAGAAGTTGTCGGGCATGGTGAGCCCAGAATTGGTCGGGGTTGCGAATGGATTCTTCGTAGAGCTTTTTGTAATCATTCAGATCCTTAAGATGAGGGCCGGTTTTAACTGGGTGCTTGTCGTAGAATGCCTTGGGAACGTGGAAGGTGTCGACCTCATGGGCCTCCGCAACCTGAGAGATCACAATTAGTCGAAAACAATTGGCTCGACAGCTGGAACTCAAGGCGGCTGCTTACCACGGCGGGTTTGGGTGGTGCAATAGGACCGTCACTCATTATGACTGGGGATCACGAATCTGAGTATTCCTGCACGATGCACACCCGGGAAAGTCAGAAAATAATCTCAGCGAGAACAAAAGAAAAAGCTCGGT
Organism: Aspergillus versicolor CBS 583.65; assembly: GCF_001890125.1. Lineage (NCBI taxonomy): Eukaryota > Fungi > Ascomycota > Eurotiomycetes > Eurotiales > Aspergillaceae > Aspergillus > Aspergillus versicolor. The sequence continues at coordinate 1,987,396 of NW_024467528.1, read as the reverse complement.
GTTATTTCGGTGCTGGGGAGCAAGATCGGCACGTGAGCTGGTGGGATTTAAGCTTACCGTTCCGAGGTGTCGTGGTGGGGTAGCTAGAGAGGTGGAGGGGTAGCTCTGCAGGAATCAACGACGAAGGCGAGGACGACGAGGGAGGTGAGGGGGAAAAGAGGGAAAGGAAACGAGCTAGAGGAGGGGCAGAATGGAGGGGAGAGAGATAGATGGGAATCTCTCAGAAACTGGGACTGGGAGCGCACAGCTATTTAATTTCGTGTGGGCTAGAACTAGAAGGAGGGAATAATTGTTGAGGTCCCGCTGCCCGGGTGTCCGGAGGGGATGTCGCTCTTATAAGGCGATTATACCCAACCTAGCGTTGGAACAAACTCCGAGTTGACGATGCGGCACCGGGGACGAGGTCGATCCTTTTCCGGGCGACCGTCCAGCAACTTGCTGGTTCTCGGTTCTTCGATCCAGTGGCAGCTTTCCCCAAGCTCTCGACTGCTACTGTAGGTTCCTGTGTAACCAGCAGTGCAAGCGTCCTGCATCTGCGCTGGAACCCACGGGATCTCAATCAGGACAACAGCCGTCCAATATTATTTCTATATTATTGTTCCCTCGCAGGATCGCCCCCCCTGCAGAAGCGATTCCGGAGAGGCCCAAGTTGCGCAACGTTGACACTTGCCCCCTCCACAAAAACAGACTCGGCCATGCGGGGCTTGGCCGTCGTTGCTTTTCGTTTCCGTTGCTCCGGGGCGGATCCGCGTCCAGTCCCAAGCCGACTGCAATCTGCCAAATCACGGTACGCTAATTACAACAATTACGCTGCCCGAGGGTACTGCTGTGTCGGTTATTGCAACCGTTTGAATGCATGTTTCATCCGTTTTTGCGGCGACTGGACCTACGGGTAACTATGAAGTATGCCATGGCGGTTGAGCCAAACGGCGAATCAGACGGTGCCTGAATCCCCGGGCGGAGGGATCACAAGAACGCCAGCCAAGCGCCTAGCAGCAGCATGCTAAGTGCTAGTATAATTAGTATTCAACCGTGCGGGGAGAAGTCCAAACTCTTTCCTGGAACAGGAATCTTCCCAGCATCGGGGTCATGGAGCACTTGCATCTGTTCGATCAGTAAGCAATAAGGGTATACTCATTCGAGCAGGTGGCCCCGTCCTTGAAGCCGGGTTGACCCCTCGCGGATCGTGGGATTCTGTTTGCGGAAAAGCTGTCGGTTCCTCGCCCGTACCCCGCCAGCAGTTCGAGAATCGCGATCAAAGTACCTCCCTGCCGTGTGACCACAAAGCAACCCTAACATGATGACATTCTGACAGAGCCCACGAGTGGCTCAAAGCAACCTTGGTTCCCGCCTCAAAACGGGGTTGCTGGTCCGGACCGCCAAACAACTAGTCCTAGTCCGCATCCGGGGTTCGCCCTTGCTGAAGCTCTCTGATCAAACGGAAAACAGGGCCTTCGGGCCTTCATTGTCTCAAGCCTCACTGCGAGTCGCGAGTGTTAATTTCGACTCATCGAGCGAGGGCTCTTCTACGGGCTTTCTAGCCAATCACGGCCATAGTTGCGCGGGTAAAGACGGCGCGAAGTTGTTCAGTTCCAGATGGATCCTCCCGCCGTCGAGTTCGGTCGCGGGGAGATTGACATTTGCTGGCACGGCACTGGAGTACAATTTCTAAGCCTCAACGGTCTGGCTGTTGCTTCGCTCTTTACTTTCAGTGCCGAAGGAATTCCAAATATATGTCTGACATATTTCGCTAGATGTCCCTGGGTCAAACACCATTCACTAAATGGTCAACACAAGCTTTGGTGTCCAACATTGCGCTCGCGATCTGCAGTTGGATCGACTGTAGCACTGGGTAAATATGCTCGACGGTGTACTCTCTAATTTAGTCCCAGTTACCACCCAACGGGCCACCTCTTATCCCAGCGTCCCACCTTCGAATCCGCACACTCCATACCACACAGAAAAGATCAACAGCCAGTGCCACTGATTATCTGGCAGAGCCTCTCAACTCTCGGATATCCCGTCTCCTCTCCACAACCCCTCCTGTCTCATTCAGTACCAGTAGCGAGTAACGACAGCACAAGCTGCAGCACACCATCCAGAAACCGCTCCATCCCACGACAATGCATGAACCTACCCACAGAGCCACAAAATCAAATGCAATGCTGCTCCACAGTTCCCCCGTCAATGTACACCGTACACTGTAAACAGCAATTGGAGGGTTGGCTACGCTGATACTGGCTGCAACTAGCTATGTAATTATACGTACAAGGTAAAGGTAAATGCATAACGAGATACCCAACAAAACTATACTGCATATTAGGCGAATAGAAGCGGCTCGTTTATGACACCTTATACGAACTAAGTTTGTTAACTTGTCCCACTCGAGGAGCTGTGGGGAGGGATTCGGAGGGATCCGTGCATACTGCATGTGAGTGTCAGAGTGGCTGATTGAGTATCATTGTGGGAAAAGGGTTAATATTTCAGCCGCGCTGTCAGAAACTAGACTATAGTGCAGTAGGAGATATGCCATTTAAATGTCGAATGTGGGTTGTGGGTTGTGGGGAGTTTGTGGGCTCCCCATTATCAAGATGTATATTCCTGGTATGGAGTCAACTATACGCAGGTACGTTCAAAAGAAAAGCCCGGGTTGGGGGAAGTTTGAGAAATGCGGGCATCACAATGCAAAGTAAATTCGTTCAGATGAAATTATTTTCAATCAGCTATATGAATGACTTCTTCATAGAATGGTCGAAATTGGAACATAAATTTCAAAGGCTATGAAGGCTGTTACCATCCCTGATTCCACCAAGAGCCCATACCAAACAAGAAGAGAACGATACTGCCATCGCGAATAAAGTCTCGCAGCAGCTGAATGTAAAGAAATGGCCCAGGTGGCCCACCATTCTTCATGATGATCCTCGCCCCGCTCAACACAAGCTCTCCCGTCGTAAAGAAAAGGAATGGATTCCGTGCTGTGGCCGGAGGCGGCGGTTGTTTGCCGTACGTTGCAACAGACGAACTGGCCAGGAAAACAATGTAGACCCCAAGCACCACCGAAAACAGAATGTGCAGAATCTTCCAGGTCAAGACAGCCTTCTTTTGTTCCTCAGACGGTGGCTGTGATGCAGAGCCAAGCACGTCCGCCATCCACGGCGGAAGACCAAGTGAAGAAGCAAGTCCCGCAGGGATACCACCTGGAGCATCTCCGCCCGGACCCCCACCGGGATTGGCACCCTGCGCGGCGCCAGGAATTCCGCCCATGAGAGAGTTCAAGAGTTTCAAGGTCGGGTCTTCTTCTTCGCCGCCTTCCTGTTGAGAGGGCTCTGGCTGGCGGAGGAGGGCACGGAGAGCCTCTTCCTGTTGGCGGAGCGCATCTGGAGATACGTCTTCGACACTCGGCTGTGGTGGTGCCTGGCTAGATGTTTGTTGTGCTTGTTGCGGCGTTGCTCGTGGTTCGGGGCTTGGGGAGAGGCCAGCAACGGGAGGCTGTGGGGAAGGAGACGGTGACGCCTCCTCACGATCTGTGCAGAATACTAATTAGCTTGTACGTCTCGTGGATTGAATATAGCAGCAAAGCTGGAGGCCAAGAGAAATCAATTTGCCAGTCGTACCTTTTGAGGGTGTTCGTCCACTCAAGCTTGTGATTTTGTCTAAACGAGACACTCCTCCCTCCTTTATCTTGGCCTCACGGCGTTCGCGCCGCAATCGGGCTGCTCGCTGAGCGGGTGATTCATCGGCTGAAGACATTGGAAACCTGTGTCAATGACGTTGTGCGGTGTTCAACTCGACGCGCATTCAAGGGCGGGGCGCGGTTAGAGAAGGAACGATGAAAGGCTGGCAATAAGAGTTAATTTGGGTTCAAAAGTACGACCCAGGGACTTCAGTTCCGAAGGTCTGTGAGTTGTTGATACTGTCCCAAGTGGAATTTGATGCTGAAGCTGGTGGTGGAAGGTGTGAATTTCGCGGATCATCTGGCTGATGGTGGCTGGCCAAATCGGGTTAGCGTACATATCTACTCAATCTATACTCTCACACAGCACTCAAGCGTAATAATAAGAACTATCTTCTCACATCACATTTGATGGTGGCTCTGACTGGTATAGTATAGTAATTGCTGGAAATACCAGACAGATTTATCGATTCCATTGCTGGCTCCCTGGTCTCCAGCGGTTGCAGGAGGCTACCGCCATGAATGTCAAGTGTCCTCGAATCTTAAAACAGACACATCTATTCTCGCATCTGAGGGCCCCGGCCTATCCTAGCTCCAAACCCTGGAGATTCTTTGAATTGAGAAGCTGATGTTGCGTGGCATTGGCCAACGGCCCATAACCGACGTAGATCCGATCACTTTTTCCTAGCTAGCGCATCTAGTGCGCCCGGTTCAAATATAATGCAGACCACGACTTTTCTTTTGTCTTCTCTCTCGACAGTCTGATATATATATATACTTTTTTTTTTGTTTGCTTATTTCAAGGCCCGCGTATCATACTCCATTACCTCGGCCAAGACGATGCCCACCCGTGGGGAACATACCTTGCCTCAGTATATCCTTCACTGGCTTCGAGGTCCCGGTTGGCATTGGATACTCTTCTTGGTATATGCAGCCTGGTGGGCACAATTGCAAGATGCTCGACTCTCGGAACACAAGAAAGGAGAGAAAAGACCTACGACCGACTGGCTCAGAAGAAGAGGGTCTCTTCGCTCAGTTAAAGATGCTCGAAATTTGCTCATTTTCCATGTCATTCTTCTTGTCCTAGAGCCAGTCGAAGGATATTGGGTCCTGATATCTTGGTATCGCACATTTTCGGCTATCTATTGGATGCAAGTTCCTGACAGCTATACATGGGGTCACACTCTCGTCAAATATTGGTGCAATTGTCTCTTCCCCATCGGTCTACTATTCTGGTCCCTGCTAGGCATTGATTTGATGCTACTTACCTGGGCGCATGTACAAGAGTTAAGGGCTTTAACACCACTGGTTGAAATTGGGGAATATGGGGAAGACAAAGGGAGGAACGAAGAATAAAGGGAGAGAGGCAATGCGGCGGATGCAGAATTATGGAAAGGAGGTCCTGTACGTACTAGTGTCAAGAATATACTATCACAAGTAAAGCTTACGATACTGCAGAATTGACCAATCAATCCCTGAATAAGAACAGTCGGGAGCAAGTATATTCTGATGGACCCTGTAGTATGACATCTGATGACGAAACCCTCAATTGAATGGCTGGACCACATAGGACAGCATAATAATCCACATAATTCACAGGGTTAATCAACGTGAGGAGGCGACTGTATATTTTTTTTTTCTAAACGAGGCCCTCCCTGAACCGACTTTAAAGGAATGTTCCTTGGCTGACGACAGGGTGCGGATATACCGTGTACTTGGTTCGGTAGTACTGGTGGGTATGCGACGATGCGTCTGATTCAACAAGACACAACATCAACCCACATGAAAGCTAGATCAATTAGGCACCGACAATAATAGATACAAGATCAGCAAAACCAGTGAAGCATTTTCCTGGTTCAATTCGGGAGAGAAAGCCTGGGAGAGGCCGAGATGAGAGCTGGAGCAGGAGATCGCGGTGGTGGTGACATCATCCGATTGACGGGCTCCACCAGCTCGCCCGGGCAGCTCATCTCAGCGGCCCATCCACTGTCCATCGTACGCGCAGCGTCCAGGCCAATTCACCTTAGTGACGTAGTTTCCTACTTGCCATAAGGCTGATGACCTTGGAATTTCAACATGTCCCTTTTTCATCATCTCTCTCTCTGTCCTCTACCGCATCTAAGCTTCGGCTGACCTTCACTCTGCGGAAACCATACCTAGCTCTGGAAGTTAGGACGTCCATTGAGCCTATCATTCACCAGTAATTACCCCCAAGACTACCTTCTACGCCTTCAGGAACTAGGTCACAGCCCGTTCACCATGCCTCCTCATCCGAAGGGGGCGGCGGCCCAGTCCCCCAACCAGCACCGGGTTGGGGAGCATTGGAGCGGAGCCAACCCGGTGCCGACGATTGGGCGGTTCATGGAACGCCTTCAAGAAGATCAGAGGGAACGTGAAGCCCACGAGAGAGCCATGGCCGGGAAGAGCCAGCCAGAAGGGCGGCCACAGGCGGAGGGTGCCATCCCTCATCGACCTCGCAAAGTAGGAAAGGGCAGGACGCGCGAGGTCACGGATCCTACAACTGGTAGGGAAATTGAAGTTGAGGATTTGGATGAGACTGCTATGGAGCCCGTAAAGGAGCCAACGGTAATGTTCCTGTCCCCTACAATGCCACTTTCCTTGCTAACTAAATGAAGTTGGTGGTACCGAATGCCAATCTTGGAAAACAGACAGTGAGCTACTTCCTCATCCCATTGTCAAATTGAATGACTGCTGATGCTTTGTCAAAGTCGGTGAAGACAGATGCGAACCAAACGCTCGCCGAATACAAGGAAAATCAAGATATTACAGCACCTCCAGACCCCATCGCCGAGGGAACTACTTCAGACGTCCCAATTCATGGAGAACGAACGAATGTTCTTTTCCACCCGACTCCTACAATATCTTTTAAGCCCATGTTCGAGAATCTTGAGAAGCGCGGGACTTCCCTGTGTATTGGTATCGTATGTGGCATTATTGTCCTAGGCCGGACCTTTGGGGCCTCATATTGGGGTCTGATTCCTCTAGCTGCCTGTATTTCTAGTGGCGTGTGGTTATGGGTACAAGAAGTGATTCGAAGTGGTAGGGAAATGGAATGGAGTAGCGAGCAATTGAGAGGACAAATGGTAAGTTTGCTGCTGGGCGACGATAGTTGATAATGTTAACGAGCGCGTCATGCAGGCAACGGCGAATCTATTGCCGGAATCTGTTGAGTGGATGAACACGTTCATGGGGATTATCTGGGGATTGGTCAATCCCGACATGCTGGCACCGGTTGCTGATACAATTGAGGATATCATGCAAGCATCTTCGCCCGGTGTTATCGAGAATGTTCGCATTGCAGAGATTGACCAAGGGAATAATCCACTTCGACTGCTAAGTCTGCGCGCACTGCCGGACGATCATGTACAGCAGTTGCAAGAAAATGCCCATCAGAACAACGTCGAAAACAAGGATGCCGAAGAGGCAGCTGCTTTGGAGGAAGGCGGGAGTTTCTACAACTTCGAGGCTTCTTTCGCCTACCATGCAAAGCCCAGCGGCCAGAGTGCTTCCGCCAAAGCTCGCAACATGCACATGCAGCTCGTTTTCTACCTTGGTGTCCGCGGTCTCTTTGGTGTACCATTTCCAGTCTTTGTGGAACTTATTGAGATGGTGGGAACGGTCCGTGGTAGACTCCAACTGGTTCCTGAAGCCCCCTTCGTCAAGGACTTAACGTTTAGTCTTGCTGGGATTCCCCATATCCGAGCCGGCTGTATGCCGATGTTCAAAACAGGAGTCAATGTCTTGAACCTCCCCTTGATTTCCAACTTTGTCAATTATGCCATTGGTACTGCGTGCGGTATCTTTGCGGCCCCAAAGTCAATGACCATGGATCTTAGCATGATGATAAAGGGTGACGATATTGTCAAAGATACACAGGCGCTTGGAATAATGTGGGTTCGTATCCACCGTGCTACGGGATTAAGCAAACAAGACTCGCGCGGTAGCCATGGTGGTGGAAGTGACCCTTACATCAACCTTTCGTTTTCGAAATATGGAAAGCCGATGTATTGCACAAGGGTGATTTGCGATGATCTGAATCCGGTATGGGAAGAGACAGCAGCATTGCTTGTGAACGCCGAGCTCATCAAAGCGAACGAGAACCTTAGCGTTGAGCTCTGGGACTCCGATCGCCACACGGCAGATGATGTCGTTGGCAAAGTCGAGCTGCCCATTCGTGAAATGATCCAGCACCCGTGCCGTATGTACCAGCACGTCTCAAAGCTCCAGGGCATGAACGAAGGAAGTGAGATGCCCGGAGAACTGCACTGGGAAGTCGGCTACTTTGGCAAACCGAAACTGAGAAACGAGCTGAGAACCGACGGTAAGATTAAGGACTTGCCCAAGAACCTCAAGGATGACCCCAAATTCGAAGATGACAAGGGGATCCTCGATACAGAAGAGGATGAAGCCGTCACACATACGCCGCCTGATCCCCTGTGGCCAAGTGGGATCTGCAGTATTGTTGTGCATCAGATTGTCAACCTTCAGCTTGCCAACATCAAGGGCAGTAATGGCGATCGCCGGGGGAGGGAGTATGAGCCGGCTAGGGCTTTTGGAGAGAACACTGAGGAGCAAGGTGAAGATTTGCCAACCAGTTATTGCAAGATCATTCTAAACGACGAACTCGTAAGTCGCTCCCTTTATCTACCACATATTCCTCACCTAACGCTTTACAGATCTATCGTACACGAGCAAAAGCACTGAGCTCAAAGCCCATTTTCAACGCCGGAACAGAAAGATTCGTGCGTGATTGGCGCTCAGCTGTTGTCACCGTGGTTGTCAGAGACCAGAGATACAGAGAGCACGATCCTATTCTAGGTCTCGTCCCTCTCAAACTTTCCGATCTCTTCCAGACTAGCTCCCAGGTCACTAGGTGGTATCCTCTAGATGGAGGAATTGGCTTCGGTCGGGTCCGCATTTCGCTTCTCTTCAGACATGTCGAGACCAAGCTTCCTCCAAATATGCTCGGATGGGACGTTGGGACGTTCCAATTCACGTCCAACAACATCACTGCACAAGGCCTTAACCAACGAACTAAGATCCGCTTGCGAACGGGAGGTAGCAGCAGGAAGATCCCGCGACATGTATGCACCGTCAACGGGGATAGCTCCTCCTTTGACCTCTCCCAACTTGATGTCCGTCTCCCTGTTAAGCATCGCTACCGATCCCCCATCGTTTTCGAATTCCTCACCCAAGGCAAACATGGCACCACCGGATACGCTATCCTCTGGCTTCAGCACCTCATCGACAACGGGGATTTACCGGTAGACCTCCCAATCTGGCAAACGAAGAACGGAAAACGTCTCACGCAGAACTACATCACCGAGGACAACCTGGAGAACAAACGCAGCCCGGGCCTTGAAGACGTCCAAGTAATCGGCCGCCTCCGGTTCAGCTGCACTTTCACGCCAGGCATTGACGAATCCCATGAACACTTCGTCGTCGACAACCACACCCGCGAGACTTTCGAAACATGGGAAGCTTGCATCGCCGAGGGTGTCCGTTCCCGGCACATCGAGGCAGAAGTCCCCGAGCGTACAGAGCAAATGCACGAGCAATCTCTCCTCCAGGGCCGCGACATCCTCAAGGTCGCTGACCCGAAGGAGCGCCGCCGTTGGATCGACAAAGAAGGTCAAGACTGGAGTGGTGCATTCGGCCAGGATCCTCTTGTTCAGGTCAAAGCCGATGAACAGAACCAGGGCAGGAGAGGACCGGCCCAACAAGGGACAGTTATGCACCTCCCTGACGATGACGAAGCCTCTGAGCTCAGTGACTCCTCCAACGAGCAAGAACACGAACCTGGACACGTCCACGGACAGGGACAGAAGCCCGAACACGAGGCGCATCAAGGCCTAAACGGCCCAAACGGCACCATTGGAGGCATTCCGAACGCCAACACGACAGGATCCCGTCCAAGCACCGCTGACAGCAAAAGAACCGGGCCCAGCCAGACATCCACGATCGAGACAATGTCAGACTCCACAAAATCTTCCAAAAAGGCCGCCAAACGCAGCGAGCAGCGCCATCAACGCGGGATAATGCAATGGAAGCCAGCCCGTAACGCATCGTTTGCAAAGGACGAGGCCGTGTTTGCATTGAGGAAGGTCAAGCAAAGGTTCAGTGGGGATCTGGCTGGCAGAGAGCCTGATATTGAGACTGAGACAGGGACCTAAGCCCATCTCGTCCAAGTACCTTATTTCTTTCGTTGTGTAATTATTTTGAGATGATGTTGTCATGATTTGTTAGCAACTGTCTGCTGTATATGGTGTCAGATGGTTCTTTATGGAAGTAGCATTTTTGCCTAATTGGTAAAGCCACTTGATAACAAGACTTCACATGAATTATAACCATTACTTTAACATTTAACCCCACCAGACCGATTGGGGCTTCATATGGAGAAGGCGTAATGAAGTAGGTCGTATACCTCACCAACTTCCAATCCCATCTTATCCGATCACAGCAATTCTCGTGTCGATACAAACCGGAAACGCGGCTCCGTCGATAATTGCCCCCTTCCCTTCCACTATCAGTAGACTAGACAGACATATTGATGAACCAACTTTGGAAGCGAAGCAGAGTGATCTGCAGAAGGTTCTTCCATCTGCATCGATCAGCATCGTAAATAAATCGTATTCGTGTTCGATTTGGATTTAGCTTAAGGTTTTGGTGTCGCGTGGGAAGGACCTCGTATTCAAGGGTTCGGCACGGCAGGGCTACGTGGTCACGACTACATACTACGTACGACTGCTGTACTCCGGCTTTGCTCCGTAAAAACTCGGACTTAGACTGCGTGTATAGCTTATCGTGCTTGATTTGTGGGGATAAAAATTTCAAGTACGGGGTATAGAGTGTGAAGTGATCGAAAATTGGTTTGGATTCGTATTCACGCATGGTACAGTATCAAAGATGAAGAGATCTGCAGGCGCTTACGTTGTACCAGACAACGGTTTGGCTTGCATAGGTAGAACAGAAATTGAGATAGGTGTCTGTGTGTGGAGAATAATGAGGAGTACCCGAATAAATGTGTGTTTGTGTAGGAAATAATTAGAAAGTATATATAAGAATAGAAAGAAGTATGCAGGTAAGAAAGGTCGACGTAAGGCGACGATCTATAAATAAATAGTAGTGCGCCAGCTCATCCATAAGTATCGGCTGAGTGGCTCGAGTAATCGAATCCCGTGCCATCATATGGCAAATGCTAATAATGCCAATGCGTCTATGATGCATAAATCGTAATCTGAAATGCGAAGCAGATGCATGAAATAATAGTAATAAGAAGTGCCCCGCCAGCTAGTAGTTAATGGGGTGGATCGGAGTCTGCAACCTCTGGTGAAAGGGCGGTGTTGCTTTCTGATGCGTCACTCGGAGCGAGGGAGATTGGGGTCGTCAATTGTGATGGTTGGGGTGTGGGTCGAAGCGTCGCCACGTTGAGGGAAAGGGTGTCAGGTTCCTTTGCGGGATCCTCGGGATCTTGCCCTGATTCCGATGGAGTGGATAGTTGAGCATTTGATGTAGACGATTGTGAAGAAACTGGGGTACTGCCGGCTTCGTCTAGCGGGCCTAGTGTCCATCTCCATTCGCGACGACGCTTGAGGCGGCCTTGTAGAGGTGTTTGGGGTGTTGGCGAGTTTACCGAGGTATATGGGTCCCCCAAGCCATCCCTGAGGGCGACTGCGCGAACTTGCCGTTCATTGCTGCGATACTTTCGCTTCTTTTTCTTCTTGTCTGCGGGTGGCTCGGAAGGGTTGGCCTCGTCGTCCGAGGGTGTAGTATCCGACGAAACTAGGCTGGAGCTAGAGTAGTCCGAGTCATCGTCGGAGCTTGTTTCACTAGGCTCAGCTTCCGAGTCGGAGACTATATCTGAATGGCGTGCCGTGTACTTGACGGTCTTGATTTCCTCCTCTAACGGATAACGATAGCTGACTTGCTTCTTGGTCGGGAAGAATACTCGGCGTGATGATGAAGAACCATTAGGCCCGTTTGGAGCCGCTTGGCTCGGTCGTCGTTCCAAGCGTGAGTTGCGAAGGATGCTCTTTACACCGAGTGGTAGCTGGTAGGGGTTGCTGGAAGTATACGGTGATGACGGTTTGGAGAAGCGAGTGCTGGTGGATCTAGACGGGGAGACAGTTGCCGAAGGTGGATATGCAGCATCGTACGCATTCTTGAAGGTGTTGTGAACAGTGGGAGATGCTGTGGCACCGGTGGCCAGGGAAAGTGATAAGCCCGTTGTCGAACGGCCAAATGTGACAGGAAGCGAGGAGGTTTGGAGGGTGAGTTTCGGCCTTGAGAGCGTGGGGGGTCGATTTGTCGCATTTGATGTGAGGCCGCAAGCCATGTTGGAATGTGATACTGTGGAACGCTGTGGAGGAAGGGCGGGAGACATGGTTGAATGCGAAGCAGGTGCTTCTGCCCCGGACGAGTTCGATGTGAGAGATGGAAGATGCGAGGCCGGAGGGGGCATTTGGGTTGCGAGCATGGCGGAGGGCGGCGCAGACAAACAACGGTGAGAGATGCGCCGCGGCGGGCAGCAGGGATAGTAATATGACGATTAGGATGTTTGAGAGCACAAGGGTGAGATTCGCGAGTTGACGCTGACGCAGAGATGTGACAGAGGGCAGGATTGGCGCAGCAGTGAGAAGACGAGAGTCGACGATGGCAGTGCGCCCCGCATGTGAGCGCTTAGAAGAGAGCGCAGAGTGGCTGGGAGCGAGAGCAGGCGAGACCCAGCGACCATATATGAAACCACGAGAACCGCTGTCGGGTCGAGCAGTGGCAGAAAAGCAAGGAAGCGATGAAAAAGCGATCGAGCGAGCGACGAGAAAAAAAACGAGAAGAAGGCGAGGACGAGGGCTTTTGGGCGCCTGTGGGAAACGAGGATTTTCCCAATTTAGAAGAGGATGACGCCGCTGCGGAGCCGACACGACATCGGTATACGATTAGAAAAAATAGAATTAAAAATTACAGCAATTAAAAAAAAAATAAATGGAAAACGAAGGGACGAGAAACCCAACCCGTAGGCAAAAGCATTCCCAAGGAACCCAAGTGAAGATCAGAAATGTTCGCCTCCCGTCTATAAATGAGGACGATCGCAAAATGTGGCAGTTCTAATTATAGACGGGCCTGGACTATACGGCTCGTATTAGACGCACTATCGCCTCCACCGAATTGATTACTGCTATAATAAGCCCTGCTATACGCTGCACCTGCTCCATTCTTACTAGGCTGATCGAGTTTTCATCGAGTCTGACCGGCATGGGACAATCGGCGAGTTTGTATTAGGATTAACTATGTGCATAACTCACTATGTCATCTTCTTCCCCAGAGTGGAGATAGTCGCGACTATCACGCCCATCCCCCGCTAATCCCTTCCGTCACCTCCAGGCCTGCTCTTCGCTCGCTGGATGGCGATGCGACTTGAGGTCATTCTACGCATTATAAGCGGGCGGGGGGTCTTTCACCTTACTATACCCTGGCAGCTCTTCACCCCCAAGCCCTTCAAGCGCAGCTGGCTCTGCAACTTCTCCAGGTGCCGGCAATACCTTCACTGAGCCTGAGGATGACTTCACGGAAAAGTCCTCTCCCGCTACACTCCCATCCAACTCCCAGCGTAGCGAATGCGTGCGGGAGATATTGTATGTAAGAAAATCCGGGTGTAAGTTGCTTTGAGCCGTATTTACCCTCAGCATCTCGCCGATGTTGAGAGGTGTGGATTCAGTTTCGATCCCAGGTATAATTGAAATAGTACGGCCTTGAGGGCCGAGTGAGCTAACAGCGCCGAAGGGGATGATATTTCTCCCTGGTGAGGTCGTCGACTCGCTGCTTCTTTCAACGCGCACGACTGTGCATGGTTTGACTTTTAGCCGGAGTGCCTTGATGAGGATTTCCTGTGGGACACCATGGATGATCTTGCTTGTGCATTGAAGATTTGGAACAATGGTGATGGAGACTGGGATAGTATTGCCATTGCCCACTTGCAGGATACTGGGAAGAGAAAGAACAATCCTGAATGTGAACCTGGGAACCTTGGAGGAATTGAGGGATTCCCTCAGATTCTGGCTAAAGCTGAGCTCGCCGACACCTGGAACGAGTCGGTATGTGCTGATACTACACTGCGGCGTCATCGATGTCTCCATGCTGAAATCCGCAATAGGCGCGCCTATATGGATGTTCCGGAGACCGATTGTCGTCTTAGCAGTAACGGTGTCCCGTACATCTCTGCCATTGCGCTGATGTACGAGTTCCAACTGTGCCTCCACATGATACTTTATAGAGGTTCCCGACAAGATAGCTTCTGCCTCAAAGTCGAAGGTTCCCGGCGGAGGGAAGGGCGCTCCAGGCGTACCACCTGGATCAGGATAGTGCTTCTTTTGTGACGGGCTTCGGATGTCTGAGACTAAAGCTGGAATCGTAATAACGAATGGCCACGATTCGCCCTCGCCAGACCGGGGAATGTGTACTGCGCCGCCAGCTAACAAGACGTAGCGGACAGGCGGGCCCAGACAATCAAGCGAGTCCTTGGAGTCCGAAAGCTCCGAAGTAGATCGCCCATAGAGAGTGACGGTTAGGTTTGCATGTGGAGCGACAGTCGGTATGGTGCGACAGACTCGACCGCTAATCGTATCTCCAGGCTTGTACGGTTTGCCGTTGGGGTCGCGATCTAGCACGATCTTCAGATATGGCCCAGCGACAGACATACTTCATTATGTGCTATCTGTCTGCCGTTGCAGCTCTGCGAAAGGAGCCTGGGTCCAGAGTCGCATTAATATATCCTGGAGAAACCAGGGCGACAACACAGCCACGGGCGCTCAGGTATGGGGGCCACTTAACCATCACGGCCCAGGAGGCTGAAGTTGGCTGCGCGCACATGTGGTGTGATTGATTGGTCGAAGGGCGTGCTTCCTGGATGCACCAGCCCGATATATGGTGTTGTTATTCGATAGTAGGCCACTCAGAAAGCAGACATTTCCATCTCACCCCCAACTTCCATGGCGCAATGGAGGAAATTGGGCCTCTGTCTTCTGAAGAGCCGCGGATCTATGTAGGTCACATGACCCGTAAACACTAAGAAGAGTGCTTGGCAGCAAGAAATCTCTGTCTTCCATCGATGTCAACAAAGACTATTTTTTTTTGGAACAACAAAGTCAGACGCGGTTGAAAGGACACTAACTTACTTGCTGATGCTGGCGCTCTAGTGGATTAATAAATTGGTCGTCTTCCGCCATTTCTTCCGTTCTCCGTGCAGAACCCCCATAAACCAATTCCAACTACACTATCTAAATTGGTGTCTGACCAAGGAAAACCACAACTATCACTCCAACTACAGAATTTACAAACCCTCGAGTATCATGCAGAGTTCCACCGATGGCACCCAGCCATACGCCTCCATGGCAGGGAAACTGGACTCAAGACTTCTCAAAGCCCTTGATGTCATGGGATTCGAGTCCATGACGCCTGTCCAACAGCGTATTCTAACCGAGCTCCCGGACTGGCGCAGCGACTGCCTTGTACAGGCGAAAACGGGGACTGGCAAAACCGTTGCCTTTCTGCTACCCACGTTGCACTCTTTGCTACAGGGGCGTTCAGCAGCACCGCATGGCCAGGTCGCCATTTTGATTATCACTCCAACGAGAGAGCTCGCTCAGCAAATTGCAAAATCATGCGATCAGCTTACCTCCCAGCTTTCGAAGCCTCTTGAGTGCCATATCGCAGTTGGTGGCACGGCTCGTGCATCTGCTCATTCGCGCTTCATGAAAGGGGCGCCGTCGATACTGGTCGCAACACCGGGA
This sequence comes from Aspergillus versicolor CBS 583.65, assembly GCF_001890125.1. Classification (NCBI taxonomy): domain Eukaryota; kingdom Fungi; phylum Ascomycota; class Eurotiomycetes; order Eurotiales; family Aspergillaceae; genus Aspergillus; species Aspergillus versicolor. Next base: position 1,971,916 of record NW_024467528.1, on the reverse strand, counting down.
CGACTGAAGGACTACCTATCCGATTTTAGTACCGCTCAGAAATTGTGCAATATCCAGACCCTGGTGTTGGATGAAGCTGACAGGATGCTCGAGACGGGCTTTCTAGCTGACGTGAAGGAAATTCTGAAGCTTATCCCACCCAAGAGCGCTGGCTGGCAAGGTATGTGCTTCTCAGCCACTGTTCCGCCCAAAGTCAAGGATGTGGTTAGTGTTGTGTTGAAGCCAGGCTACAGTAACATCTCAACCATTGAGCAAAATGAAGCACCTACGCATGAGCGGGTGCCCCAGTACCATGTGGTCATACCCTCTGTGGTAGACACATTTACTACACTCACTTCGCTTCTTAATCTTGAAATCAAGAACAGCTCCAAGATCATTGTCTTTGGCGTTACTGCCAACATGGTAGCCCTTTTTGCCAACGCATTTTCCAAGGGATTGACTCCTTTGAAGGTGTTTGAGATTCACTCCAGACTCAACCAGACTGCTCGCACAAGAACGACAACCCAGTTCAAAGCAGCAGATTCAGGAATCCTCTTCGCTTCTGATGTTATCGGCCGCGGAATGGACTTTCCTAATGTCGACCTAGTCATCCAGGTCGGCTTGCCGTCAAACGCCGAACAATACGTACATCGTGTTGGCCGTACAGGCCGTGCAGGAAACGAGGGCCGTGCAGTCATCCTTCTCACAGAATCCGAATCCTTTTTCATGAAGAACAACCGCCACTTACCCATAAACCCCCACCCCGAGACCGAAGCGATCAATGCAGGTGCCTCTTCATGCACTGAGGCTGTAATAAAAGCCATGTACAGCATTGAGGAAGTCACCAAGCAACGCGCTTACTCTTCTTATATTGGCTTTTTCGCTGGATCAGGTCTAATGAAGCAGCTACGCCTTGACAAGCCCGGCCTTGTGCAGCTCGCAAATAATCTGGCGATGAAGGGCATGGGATGCCCTCAGCCTCCACCTATGGACAAAAAGGTCATTGGAAAGATGGGCCTGAAAGGTGTCCCTGGTTTCAACTACGCGAGCGGGGAGAGTTTGCGTCCTGCTAAACCGCGCGGTCCTCCCAGGCCCAAGCCTCGTGATGACAGCCCCCAGAAGGGCAAACCGCGCACTGCTTTGAGCCCTTCAGCTGGTCGGGGAGGCAATAACGACAGGGTCGAGAAGAACAGCGGATCGCGTGGGCGGCCTGGGCGTGGTGGACGCGGCGGACGCGGCGGACGTGGAGGACAGCGAGGATAAGATTGGATTGACATTCAGGAGAGGCCGAAACACCGTTAACATTTCTTGTGGTTAGATCTTTTTTTATTTATTTTTTTTGTTCCTTTCATCATACAGCAAATTCTATATAGATACATAGATAGACATGGTTGCTACACACACATTTTAATATGCGCCTCCCTGTTACCTGATTATGTGTAATATAGCTATCAGGGACTAGGATATAAAATTCCGTAAGTTCACCATAGCCACTGCGTGCATTCTCTGCTGCTTAGTATTGTTGAGTTCTGGGCATCTGTTTTGCTGCCGGCGTAGCTGTATATTACTAATACTGCGCACTATTTCCCCTCGAGTCCCTTGTCTTTCTTCCTCCAGTCACTCACAGGGTAAAATCATTTACGACATGATTAAATGGCAACCGCTCCGTTGAGAGACGATCAGCGCATCGTACTCCATTTTGTCGGTATTCCCCAGTGTACCTTAGTCCCAGCGTACTGACTTTTCCAGGATTACGACTGTTTCTACGCATCGGTGTTTGAGGCCGAACAGCCGGTACTGAAATCGCTTCCACTGGCCGTCCAGCAAAAGCAGATCGTTGTCACCTGTAACTACGAGGCTCGGAGGCGAGGGCTGCACAAACTCCAGCTTATCAAAGAGGCAAAACAAGTTTGCCCAGACGTCGTCATCGTCCTGGGAGAGGATCTCACTAAGTTTCGAGATGCATCCAAAGATCTCTACCTCTTTTTCCGGAGTTTTGCCTGGGGAGGGAGGATCGAGAAGCTGGGTTTCGATGAGTTATTTTTGGATGTTACAGAAATGATTACTTACAATGCAGCGCTATTGAACCCTAATGACCTGGCACATTCGTTCTTTCAGCTCAACTTTCAAGACCCCACTATTGGCTTTGCTTTTGATGCCACCAAAGTATACGGCCCTACCTGTCCCGATGGCGCTAGGGACATGGCTGCTGTGTATAAGGACGTACCCGAGTCCGATGACTCTCAGCTTTACTTGAAGCTTCTGATTGCGTCTCATCTCGCCGGCTATCTTCGTGGTCAACTAGAAGAGCAAAAGGGTTACACTGCCACTGCGGGTATCTCAACGTCCAAACTTCTTGCCAAAGTAGTGGGCAGCGTTCATAAACCTAACAGTCAGACGACGCTACTTCCACCCTATGCTGCGACAGGAGAGAATGGGGAAAGCAACGTGCTCAACTTTCTCGATTCGCGTGAGATACGAGCAATACCTGGCATTGGTTCTAAGCTATCTCGTAAAACCATGTCCTATATTGCAAGTACGAACCACGATGTGACTGAAGATAAAGTTACGATTCGCGACGTTCGTCTATCTCACGGAATGGGCCCTTCCCTCCTAGAAAAGATCCTAGGCGGGCCTGGAGCTCCTAAAGACATTGGAATGAAAGTGTGGGGCCTTCTTCATGGCGTGGATAATACGCAGGTTGGCGAAGCTCGAGATTTACCAACCCAAATCAGCATTGAGAATTCATATGGCCGATTGGATAATTTCGAGACGGTTCGCAAAGAGATGGTATCGCTCGCGATCAGATTGGTCCGGCGGATGAGGACCGATTTAACGGAAAGCTACGATGATGCTGAAGCTACGGCCGGTACGGGCCCCCAGGGAATACCAAGGTCGGAAACGAAAGTTCGATGGCTTGCTCGTCCACGAACCCTCCGTTTGTCTACCCTACCGCGACCAGCGCCAGGCACAGACAATGCGCAGATGCGCGGGTATAGTCGCATATCGAACTCCGCGCCGCTACCCCAGTATGTTTTCAATCTCGACGAATCCGTAGACGCCTTGGGAGAACGACTCGTTCGGGAGTCAGCAACACCCATGTTCCGCAAACTCCACCGAGAGAGGTCAGGCTGGAACCTGCGTGTTTTGAATCTCGCAGTTACAAACATGGCCGAAGTGGCGGGCGATGGAAAACATAATAGCGGCCGAGATATTGGTAAGATGTTTCAGCAGCGGAAGACACAGCACGGACACATTCCTCAGGAAACAGACCAGAATTTGACTATAGCGCCCGCGGCATCATGGGAGGAAAGTGACGAGGAAGACACAGACATGCCCTGTATACCGTGTCCAATTTGTGGAGCCAGGATACCCCATTTTGCACTTGTTGCGCACGAATTATACCACTCGAGCTGTGAATAATGATTGATAATGCAACCAAAGTCCAATATTAGCAAGATGTTTCAGCTGAGTGCAAGCACAGCCCGGCATACGCAAGAGCACTATAAATCCGGTTGTTTTGTTGGTGTTTCCCTAGGCGCCGGCGCAATGGCCGACCAATCCTTGGCTTTGCTCCCTCCCACCTCCCTCCCTCTTTTCTGTTCTTATCTCCTCTTCCCCAGCCCGACGGTTCCCTCTTTTGTTGTTCATCTCCCCGTGCGTTTTTTGAGTCTTTTATCATTAGTTTGAGTCTTTCGTTTGTCGTCGCTGGCTTTCACGCCAAGACTCTGCGCCTCAGTCTCCCAACGGCGTTGCATCCGCCGAGTCCGCGCGCTCCTCAGCCCGCTATTTCCGATCGCCGCCCTCTCTTTCTCCCTCGACCCATATCCTCCACCGTTAAGGCTGAGTCGGAAGCTGTCGGGAGAGTCATCAAGTTCCTGCGCATTTGTCAGGGTGCTGAGACAGCAGTAGTCTCACCGTCATTGCATTGCGTCGAAGAGGCTGAGCCACTTCTTTGTCCTTTCGTTGTTGCCTAGTAATCCGGTCTTGGTATGCAATGAATTAGCCAAGCGTATTGGTCTAATTATTCTTCCCGCCACTTTCTTCAATCTTTTTCCTCAGTTCCTGTCAATCTCTGTTGTTGTTATTGAACAACGTTGGTCGATCTCATTCTGTGGCTGTTCGTTCAACTTCACCAGCCATGAGGCTTATCAACCCGGTAATACCGCTGGTTGTGGGCATCCTCTCGCTCCTCACAGTAAATACGGAGGGTAAGCTTTCTCGGCGTCGCTCTGACTCGCTCGGATTATGCTAAACAAAAGTTTCATCAGCTCGGTCGCAGGCGCCAAATGCTATCCGACGTGTCTCTTCCCTCGACCAGGCCACGATCAAGGCGCCTTCGAAATCGAACCGCGTTGACTACCTTTCACATTTCGATATCACTTTCACGATACGGGACAGGGAACAACGGGTAAAACTTGAGTTGGAACCGAATCATGAGATCCTTGCCCACGATGCCTACGTACAATATCTTGGACCAGACGGGAAGGTCCATACCGAAGAGCCTATTAAACGGGACCAACACAGGGTCTTCAAAGGGAGGACTTTGGTTGGCAGAGGGAGAGGGCAAGGGATGTGGGATCCTGTAGGATGGACCAGAGTGTACATCAAGCAGGATGGTCCACAACCGCTCTTTGAAGGTGTTTTCAATATACACGGCGACAACCACCATGTCCAGCTGCAGTCGAGTTATTTGCTACAAAAGCGCCCTCAGGATATCGAGATTCCTCAACAAAAAGAAGACTACATGGTATTTTACCGTGACTCTGACATGCTACGACCTGCCGAAGTTCCAACACATTCGGATCTCAAACGGTCTTTGCCTACCGACGACCAATCCGAGCTCGAAGCCCGGTGGACCATGGCTGGCTCTACGTGTCATGCCGACAAACTTGGTTTCAATACAAACCCTGATCATCCCGTCCTTAATTCGTTTACGGAGCAGAAGAAGAGCAGCTGGGCCTCTATGCCAATGGCGGATCTCTTTGGCTTTGGTCTGAGTAAACGCCAAGACGACATTGGCACCGTGTCTGGAGGAAACAGCGGTGGTGTCAATCTGGAATCAACAATTGGTGATTCAAGTGGTTGCCCGAGTACAATGCGGGTGGCTTTGATTGGTGTTGCGACGGATTGCTCTTTTTGGGAGAAACACGATTCCAGGGATGATGTCCAGAAAGCAGTCGTAAACATTGTCAATAGCGCCTCAAATGTCTACGAAGACGCCTTCAATATCTCCCTCGGCCTGCGAAACTTGACCATCACAGACAAAGAATGCTCGGACAACCCTTCGTCCGCCGCAGCATGGAATATTCCATGCTCGCAGGGCAACATTACGTCCCGGTTGGATCTCTTCTCTGAATGGCGAGGATCACAATCCGATGACAACGCTTATTGGACCTTGATGACCGACTGTAACACGGGCTCCGAGGTTGGGCTGGCGTGGCTGGGCCAGCTATGCAATACTGATGTTAGCGACGATGGCACCAGCAAGGTCAGTGGTACCAATGTCGTCGTATCGACTGGCGCCGCTGGATGGCAGATTTTTGCCCACGAGTCCGGCCATACTTTCGGAGCGGTCCACGACTGCACGTCCCAAACATGCAGCTCAAGCCAGCAGGATTCGTCAAGTTGCTGTCCCCTGAGCAAATCCTCATGTGATGCTAGCGGAGATTACATTATGAATCCCAGCACCGGCCAGGATATAACCAAGTTCTCGCCATGCACAATCGGTAATATTTGTTCAGCAATTGGCCGTAACAGTGTCAAATCAAACTGCCTGTCTGATAACAAAGGTATTGTCACTTTTACTGGTGCTCAGTGCGGGAATGGCATTGTTGAGGCCGGAGAGGACTGCGATTGTGGTGGGAGTGAGAACTGCGGTGACAATCAATGCTGCGATCCGGGTACCTGCAAGTTCAAGGACGGTGCAACTTGCGATGATACCAACGATGACTGCTGCGTTTCATGCAAGTTTGCCTCAGCCGACCACATCTGCCGCCCCAGCACCGGTGAATGTGACATTGAAGAGAAATGCACTGGCGATTCTGGCACTTGCCCAAAGAATACCTATAAAGAAGATGGAGACAGTTGTGGTGACAACGATTCTGGCTTGACATGTGCTAGTGGTCAATGTACAAGCCGCGACGCGCAATGCGAGAGCTACATGGGGTCCGTTACAGGCAGCAACAACACGCGTGCATGCAACGACGGGCCCTTCCCCGTTTGCCAGATGTGGTGCCAGGCCGATAGTTCGTTCATGTCTCAACAGTGCACGGGCAATTCCCAAAACTATCTCGATGGTACACCGTGCGACAGAGGAGGCCACTGCAAAAACGGAAATTGCGAGGGATCGAAGAGTTGGATTGAGGCACACAAGAACATTATTATTCCCGTTGTTGCGGCCGTGGGAGGGTTGATTGTCCTAGCAATCCTAATGTGCCTCTTTAGACGGTACCGCCGAAACCGCAACACCATGAAGCCCATGCCTGCAGCTACCGGGTACAGCCCCTGGCCGCGCCCGATGCCTCCACCACAGCAAACCCCGATGCGGAGACTATCAAGATCACCAGGACCAGGCTATGGTCAAGTACCGCAAGCTCCATTTTCAGGACCCGGCCAAGGCCCTCCACGAGGGCCAATCCCCTCTCCCTACCCCGGATATCAGGGTCAGACGCCATATGACGTGCCGCCTCCCTATTCACAGACAGTGCGCTATGCATAAGCTGGGCTGTGTACCTTGGATTGTTTTAAATATTTTGCATAATAGGTTTTGTTTTGGGGTTTGGCGCGGATAACGATATAGGTCCTCAATGGGTGGATCAACGGCCATATACATCGCATTGTTGCTTTCTTGGAAATTATTCATTCTTATTATTTTTTGAATCCCCTGGGTTTTGTTGGGGTATATAGTATACTTTTAGTATTGTTCGGGTTGAATAGAACTAATTCAAGATCTCTAATATGAGTATGATTGTTGGATCACCTTATAGTCGGATATCACCGTAGTCTTTAGAAACCTTGCTCTTACTAACAGTTACGCGGAATACAATGGCAGACTGACTGCGAATGCTAAGCAGCTGCCCTGTTGTAGCACTTGGTGCTGGGTCGATCTAGTGAGAAATACTTATAGTCTCAAATCCATGATCCAAGATCCCTAAACCTGTAGGAAAAGCTAACTGCACACAATGAAACAAACAAGAAACAAAGCAAAAAACTATATAACAAGTAAACAAAATCCAGTCAATCGGCGCCCACCAATGCCCAAGGAAGAACAAATAATCAAGCTTGGATTACAGACGACAGAAAGAAAACCAACACTTTCGATTCCAAACACGTCGAATGCACAGAATGCCATTCGCCATTAATGACCGTAAAATAGAATCAGACCATCCCTAACCATGGAATTTATGAATTTATTGCCAGCAGATACTCACAAACGCCTCCCGAGTCACACCACCGACACCCTCGAGATCAAACTCCTCAATCATGGCGCGCAGCTCCTCCTCTTCGAGTCCCGTCTCACCTAGTTCTCGCGCTACACGACGGAGATCCTCAAGGTCGATATAACCCTTCTGGCCTTCGTCGAAAAGCTCGAAGGCCCGGAGAATCTCATCCCGAGGGTCCCGTTCAAGAATCTTTACGGCCGTTACAGCTTGGAAAGCAGACAGCGGCATGAGCAAGTTGGACGGGTGCTGGGGGTTTGTGGTTGGTGCTGCTTTCGGTTGTTGTTGTGACTGTTGGGCCGAGGCTTGCTGTTGTACCTGCGGACGGGGAACACCATAAGTCGTTAAGAGAGAGATGAGTTCCTGCTTCGGAAGGGTAAAACCGAGCGCGCGGAAGGCGACACGGAGTTCATGGTAATCTAAATGCCGGTCACGATCGAGATCAAAAAGCGTGAACTAACAGGGGAGATCGAAATTAGCATTTGCAGTGAACCGAGCGGACAGGTCTGATCGGATGACGGGAAGAAAGACCTACAGCTTCATTAATCTCCTCGCGCTGTTCTTCTGTCAACCGACTTAACGGATTCGACTCTTGTGACGGATTATGTGATTGCGCATGTACTTGCTGCTGCGGTGCTTGCTGACTTGTTTTCGCGGCATCGGGGACAAATTCGCTCTGAGCGGCGCCCAGTCCTCGACGAGAGAAGGATGAGGCGCTGAAAGGGATCGCATTCGCATTCATTGATCGGTCAGGAAGCTTTCCCGCAGTGTAGGAGCGCGACCCGAACGGTTGGCCAGACGAGGCCATGGCGATGAGCCGATGTTATTTGCGATGTTGACACCAGTCGAGGCGTCGGCGAAGCCAAAACAACAATTAGGCGCGGAAAGCGGGCAAGACTGAAATGTAGACGGCCGTAAACCGGAACCCAAAACCAAGAAGATCTCGAGCTGCCGGGGTGGGGAGTGAGGGGTGATTGTCTGGGTCTTTGTCGCTTGTTGCAGTTGCCAGGCAGATTCGATGCTGAGACGCGACGCGAAGCGGTGGACACAGCTGCCTCTGATTGGTTGGATTCCCTCTATACAACAAGCAGGCGTTCAGTTACTTGAACGCTAATGAAGTATCCAAATTTACTAGTAGTTTATGAATGTATTCAATAATTCATTTATTCGGTGAATATTTATGGGTATCAGGTGCTTGTGAAGCAAGGGCTAACCCCTAGTGACGCTGAAGCAGTGTATACGGACGGCACCAGTGTCCTCTAACGGGGCTTCAGGTGAAATAAGTATGTGTGTATGTGCCAAATCTAAATCATCTTTTAGATCTCAAATCTGGGTCAATCTGCGTCCCCAGGTCCCGGTCCTCTAGAAATTGTCGGTCTTGGAGCTTCTCCGGGAGATAGTCTTGCACCACCTCTCCATTTCGGAAGTTCGGGTTATATTTATATTCCCTGCCATATCCTAGCTCCTTCATCAATCGCGTAGGGGCATTGCGTATATGAATGGGAATAGGCAGACCTGCAATCCCAGGCTCCGACAGCGCAGCGAAGGCATTATTGAGGCCTCGATAAGATCGAGTGCTTTTTGGGGATAGCGCCATTGCCACGGTAGCATGTGCGAGATTTATCCGTGCCTCGGGGAGACCTATCTTTTCCACTGCGGAATGAGTGGAAATGGCAAGTGTTAACATGCTATTATCAGCCAGTCCGATGTCCTCCGAGGCAACAACTATCAAGCGCCGAGCTATGTACAGCGGATCCTCTCCCGACTGTATCATACGAGCAAGGTAGTAGAGCGACGCATCAGGGTCGCTGCCCCTGATGGACTTGTGAAAGGCAGAGATAGTATCGTAATGTTGGTCGCCCGCGCGGTCATAAACAAGTGTTTTGGTTAAAGCCCGCTTCATCTCGTCCTTGCCTATCCCAGGCCGTTTTGAAAGGTTCATCGCTAATTCTAAAAGATTAAGCGATGTCCGAGCATCACCGTCGGAGAATTTGGCCAGATAGTCAAGCAGCTCGTCGTCTACCAGAGCGGACGGTGAGTAGCTTGGCCCTTCGGTTCTTAGAGCACGGTCCAAGATTGATCTAATATCCTCGTCGGTGAGCTTCGCTAAAGTGAAGGTTCTGCACCTAGAGAGCAGCGCGTTTTGGACTTTGAACGATGGGTTCTCTGTTGTTGCGCCGATGAGCGTAACCTGGCCACTCTCGACTGGGCCCAGGAAGACATCCTGTTGAGATTTCGAAAACCGATGGATCTCGTCACAAAATATAATGGTTTTCCTCCCCGTCAAACCGAGTTCGCTTTTGGCGTCGGCGAATATCTTCTTGCACTCCGCGACCCCGCTGCTCGTACTGTTGATTTCAACGAATCTGCTTCCGACTATGGACGCAATAACCCGTGCAATTGTGGTCTTCCCTGTGCCCGGACCTCCCCATAGAATCATACTCGGTACCCGGTCTTCCTCGATCAATCCTCGCAGTACACCGGTGGGACCAACAAGTTCCTGGCCGCATACCTCTTCAAGCGTTCGAGGACGCATACGTTCCGCTAATGGTGCAGCTCTCTGAAAGGCATTAACCTTTGGTTTCTTCGGTGCTGGCTCCGTAGCTTCGTCTCTTTGTGAGCGGGGAGTGGTATCGTCCGAAGGACCGCCATTCTGTGTCACCGTTCTCTTGCTACTAAGATTGCGGAGAGGGGAGGCGTCGGAGTTGGCATCTCGCTGGCTAGAGGCTTTCCGGACGGATGGAGGTTGAAAAAATGCTGGAACTTGGGGTTTCTGGGATGGCGATGGATCGCCGCCACTCGATGTTGGCTCCTCAATGAACTGTTGGCAGTCGGAATCGATATGGTCGTTGATCTTGAGCGAGGAGACGGATTTCCCACAGATCGGACAGGACACCATGGCTCTCAGTCACCGGCAGTCAACCTACACGTCGGAACAAAGCACTGAGGCTGTATGGACATTAGTATCCTGAACAAAACGTCAACGCCAGTTGAGATTGAGCTATCACTTTCTGCTCGACGCGTGAACGCGTTAAGCTGATGATTAGTCACAGCATTTTTATGCCTTAGTGCCTGAGGGGCCGTTTCTCCAAGATATCTCGTCCTCCAGCCAAGTCGCGCCTAAACAAAATAGATTCATATTATACGTTCTATGGTCTCAATTGCATTAATCACTATCTTTCCGAACATAATATCATCCAGAACAGCAGCGGAGTCGTTGTCAACGAGCCCGAGGCCATAAACCAGGCGATTTCGGGGCACAAGGTCAGTGCTCTCCAAAGAGTACCGCGATGTTGTGATAAAAGCGATATATTCCTCATCCGACGTTAACCAAATGTAGCGAAGTAGACAAACGGTGCTCCAGAAACAGCGGTTAAGCTCCCGACTGCGTTCCGCGCAGCCAACGGCGGATGTTGGAACTCGGCCGATGATTCATTCTCCAACTTAACTCCGGGTCCCTTGTTTGCAGTCTGCCCCTCATCTTCGCCTTTCTCCCCGCGCTTATCTACCTCTATCCTCCATGCTCCAGGGCTCTCGCTCTTCTATTGCGCTGCTCGCAAAATCCTCAAACCCACTGAGCTCCCTTTCCTGTTCCTCCAGGTCAAGGCTCACACCCCGCACTTCACGTTTCTCAGTCGGAGTTAGAGCGATGTCGGCGACCACAGCTCGTTCAGACCCATTCCGCCCTGCGCAGAGGGTCGCAGGTCAGCGACAGGATGTTTGGTATGGGAACTCTTCTGCTCCACTCCATAGCTGGAAGACAGTCTGACCGTTTTCTAGGTCCATCGTCAATGAAGCTGCTGCTGCTTCCCCTGTCCAACCCATCGTAAACATGGGACAAGGCTTCTTGTGAGTGGAATTGTACACCACACTTGGAAATATTAGCTAATTTATCTGTATTATATAGTGGCTACAACCCGCCGAAGTTTGCCCTGGATGCCGCAAAGGCTGCCCTTGACCGAGTTGAATGCAACCAATACTCCCCGACCAAGGTGCGTCCTCAGTAGCCATCGCAACGAGGGATTCCGGCTTACCGTAACATAGGGTCGCCCGCGCCTGAAGAAGGCTCTCGCCGACGCATACTCGCCGTTTTTTGGTCGCCAGCTGAATCCGGAAACCGAAGTCACGATCACGACTGGCGCAAACGAGGGTGAGAGGATATGGTCTGGATCCAAAGCTTGAGGCTAACTAGGGTGAAGGAATGTTAAGCGCCTTCATGGGATTCATCGAGAAAGGAGATGAGGTCATTATTTTCGAGCCCTTCTTTGACCAGTGAGTTTGAACCCGCTGATGAATCCTCACTCATCTAACGTTTGAGTTTGCAGATACATTAGCAACATCGAGATGCCTGGCGGTACTATCCGATATGTTCCCCTTCATCCTCCAAAGGATGGTGCTACCAGAACATCTCCTGCGTCTGAATGGAGTATTGACTTCGATGAACTGGAGAAGACAATAAACTCCAAGACTAGAATGATTGTAGGTTATCTATCTCCGCCGCCCTCCATTCAATTGCTAACCCAGGTTCCAGGTTCTAAACTCACCGTAAGTCATCTATTCCACTTGATATGGGTGAAACTAATAATGTAGCCACAACCCTGTTGGAAAGGTTTTCTCTCGCGACGAACTGGAACGCATTGGTGACCTCGCCGTCAAGCACAACCTTATCATCCTCTCCGATGAGGTTTACGACCGTCTTTTCTACGTTCCGTTCACCAGAATCGCCACAATGAAACCAGAATTCTATGAGCGTACGCTCACGGTGGGCTCCGCTGGAAAGGCCTTCTACGCCACCGGCTGGCGTGTGGGCTACCTGATCGGACCTGAGCATCTGATCAAGTACGTTGCTGGTGCGCACACTCGCATCTGCTATAGTAGTGTGTCACCACTGCAGGAGGCGGCCGCAGTTGCCTTTGAAGAAGCAGACAAGGAGGGATTCTGGGACGAGAGCCGAACAGAAATGCAGAACAAGGTGAAGCGTTTTTGTGAAGTCTTCGACGAGTTGAACATCCCTGTATGTTCCCCACCGATACTAACCCTACCTCTTAGCGATTCCACTGACTTGGTGCAGTACTCGGACCCCGAAGGCGGCTACTTTGTTCTTGCGAATATGGCCTCTGTCAAACTCCCAGAGGACTACCCATTCCCTCCTCATGTTGCGAGCCGGCCCCGCGACTTTAAACTGTGCTGGTTCCTAATCCACAAAGTTGGTGTGGCTGCGATCCCTCCGACGGAGTTTTATACCGATGCAAACGCGTATATCGCTGAGGATTATCTCCGTTTCGCCGTGTGCAAGGAGGACAACATCCTGGAAACTGCCAAGGAGAGACTCCGCGGCTTGAAGAAGTACATTGTGCGGTGAAATGGGTTATATATATAGAGCAATTTTGGGATGAGTTTGTCAAATTTCAAAAATGTCGGATTTAACGGTAGAACAATGTTGTTGATTAAATACAGGCAAATGCAGAAATAAAACTCATAGATTCGTTGGTATTCATCATCGCCAGTACTACTACTATTCGTAGCACACAGACCACCCACACGACGACCAACTTTAATTGTTGGCCTCCTCAATCTCCATGTCCCCGCTGCCGGCCCCGTCCCAGCCGTCCCCTCTGCAGAAATGCCTGCAGTCCTCCTCCGCAACGTCCTCGAAGCCGTTGCCCATCATCCTTTCTTTGGCACTACTCACCGTAGGGTGAGTAGTCCGGGACACCCTGAGGATCCAGTAGGATGCCTCAAGGTGTTGGATGAGGGCTTCGTGCCCGCTGCCGCCCAAGGTTCCGAGCAGACGCTTGCGCTCTGCCCGGCACACCTCGTCGGGACAGTTGCGTCGGTTACGCCCGGTCCAGTCGGATGGGCAGGCGTGGCGCTTTCCAGTTATATGCGGCTGGATGCGCACGGTGAACTCGCGGAACACCTGGTACTTGAGCGACGACTCGAGAGAGGTCAGTACCTCAGCGCCGCTAGCTGATTCGGAGGTTGGTGGGAGCTTGTCTCTGATCATGCGGAAGAGGTAGTCCACCAAGGGGCAAGATTCGAAGGTCACTTTTGTTCATGCTTCTTAGTGTCTGCATATTACTTTCCTTAAGGAGGATTGGGTAGAGGGGAAGGTCTGGAGGGAGTGAAGACATACCAAATAGGCAAGCAGCCAAAACACGGCGGAAGCGATCCTTCTCCTCAGGATCAGTGAATTTCACAGTGTGAATGATACGACTGGAGCAGCGCAGTGTAATATCATCCGGGGTGGACTTCGCAGCGATCATGTCGGCCCAGTCAGAAAAGATGAAATAGTCGCCGGCGCGAGTGTTCATGTTGAAGTGCACGGCCTGACGATGACGTTCGAGGCTGTTGTGTGGAAGCTGGCTGGGGATGAGAGGTGGACTATCCCTCACAGACGATGGAATAGATGAGTCAACGCAAGGGTGACGGAAGGACATCTCGCCGCAAATGAGCCAGTGGGCTTTGACATCTTCAAGCAGATGCCTGCGGCTACAGTATCTAACTTCAGAGTAGGGGCCACAACGAGGGCAGATGACAGTTGCACCATCCCAGAGATTGCAGCGCTTTTCACAGAATTGCTTGGAGCAAGGGAAACCATGACTGTCAAGCTGCCAGAAGAAGTTGTCTGGTTTCTTGCTTGTTATGGAGCGGCCTCCCTGTGTAGATGGCTGTTGAATGTCGCAGTTGGTAACAGGAGAAGGGTGGGCGTGGTTGCTGATCGGTTGAGTGGTCGAGGTACTTGCGGCTTTGCCAGAAGACTTCTTTGCAGACTTACCGCGGCGTTCAGTGGAAGGTGCGGAGTCTGCAGTAATCAGGGTAGCTTGGTTTGAAGTAGGTGTCCAGCCGGTAGAGATGGATGTAGTGCCGGTGGACTTGGGAGTCGAAGCGCCAATGGCGGGTGATTCTGATGCACTGACTTCCTGGACCTCGCCTTCTTTTATGGGTGAGAGGGGCTCCTTCTTGGAATTCGAACGTCTGCAGGGCGTCTGCTTAGAAGATGATTGGGATGTTTTGGGATCTATAGATTGTCGGTTAGCCACTCTTGTGTTACGCTCGTAAACGCAAGTATCATGCGAAAACTAACCCTTTACCTCAGTGACCTCAAGGGTTTTGAGGGCTTCGGTGACTTCTTCAGTAGCATCTGACTCCTTGTATTCAGCGGAAGGATCAACTTCAGGCAGTTTGGCATCTTTGTTCACAGCCTTGCTCTCCAGTAGTATATCTGCGTCTACCACCGCAGCACGCTGCTTGCCTTTGTCCACTCTGTTGCCGGAGAACTGTTCATCGGTAATCTGCTCCTCGGAAACGGAAGCTGCTGGATCACCAGAAACCAGTTTCACAGAGCCATCTTGCTCCTTCTGGAGGACTGGAGGCGAAACACTGCTATTCTCATTCTTCGCAAGCTCGGCAAGTAGTTGTTCTTCTGCAGCGGCGTTCTTTCCCGTCTTCTTATTCTTCTTATTCACTACATAGTCCATAATGCTTGCTGTCTCGTATACCATGTTGTCAGAAGATCTGCTGACCTCAGAAGGTTCTTTGGGGGATTCAGGTTTCTCTTGCAGCAAGGCCTCCAGGAATTCGCCTGAGGGTTGATCAGTGTCTGAAAGTCAACTGAGAGTCCGAGCACGGATGAGAGTGATTGCTTCGCTGCGAGTGGCTTGCACTTCAGCTGGAAGCATGTCAGTGTTATTCTTTGGAATAGAAAAAAGTAGTGGTAAAATAGAGCCACAAAGAGAAGAATATAAACAGGGGGGAGAGGGGGATTCATACCTGGCGCAGTGTTATCACGAACCCGTTCACAAGCTAGTGAATGAGCTCTCCTCCTCTCGTCTTCCATTCGAGATGAGAAGTTTACGGTGTCCTCACGGAGACTGGCAGTGTCATGAGCTGGTAAGCTTTCTTTTTCCTTGCCCTTGAAGTCGACTTTCTTTGGCTCTTCAGGCTTTGCAACATTCTCAAATGAAGCAGACGATGGTGTTACTTTGCCCTGTCTGCCCTCAGCTGAACCCTCCATGGCTTTGGGGTACTGAATAGCCTCAGATGAGGAGGTCTGCAGAGACGATGCCTCTGCTTGACCTTTCCCTTCGCCCTTTCCAGGTTCTCCGGTCTTCTTCTTGCTGCTCGAAGGCTTCTTGTTGTTACGACCTCGGGCCATTTTAACTTGAGGGCGCAACACCAGTGAGCTTCATTCGCTTTCATGAGGGGTAAGACCAAAAAGGCTTACCAGTGTTTGTTTTGAATATTGTTAATCTGACGTATCAGTAATAGATGAAGGTTTACAGTTATCGAAGCTGAATATCGCCGCTGGAAGGATGCGTTGAGACTTCAATATCCTGCGGATGATGAGATATGTAGAGGAAAGGAAGAGAATAGAAAGAAAGAAGAGATTTCTTCTTAAGCTTGGGGTTCACTTCCATGGCGACGATTGTGCAATGGCGCTGCAATGCCGGAACATTCTGTGGTAAGTGTTCTGCTGCGACTGGGTGCGTCTGGACAAATCATGCGACTGAACAAGTTGCGAATAGAACACAGTCTTGTGAATGAGGATAAGTCAAGCTATAATCTGACAACAAGGAAAAAAGACATGGCTTTCAAGGCAAACCTGTTAACAAATCTGTATCTAGGTTGTCTACCGGCATATAAAGGATGCAGGTATACTGGGCAAACGCGCCTCCAATCCTGGTCCGGCTGAAGGTAAAGCCCTACAATAACAGATATCAAAACGTTCTGGAAAGGGACTAACTTACTGTGGACTATAAGGCGCGCCGTCCCAACACGCATTTCGTCCATTACACCACTGGCTAAATTATCAAGATACAGCCAAGGGCTACCGGCCGCCGCCCCAGCAGTCTTTGCCCAGGCAAACACAGCAAAAACATATTTGGCTAAGAAACAGGGAATATATATACTCTATGAGTGGACGTTTATCCTTGTTGAAAGGTTGTTGAAACTCCACTGAGTGATTTAACATATGATTGTCTGCATTTAGGGAGGCATCTGTCGGTCTGACGTGCCGATGCGCCTACCTGTCTGTGAGTACCTGCTTAATGAGCTACCTAAGTTTACCCTACTGCGGAGTACAATAAAGTGGGCACAGTCGCAAGTTACAGCACTGAAAAACGACATCGTCACCTCTAGTTTAGAACCTTGCTGTCAACATTACCAACGGACGCGATTGAGGCTCGGACCACAAAATTAGGGCAAGCATTCTACTACCTGGATGTGACGGAATTTGTATTCGCAATCTCGAGCGTCCTGCGGAGCATAGGTCGGTGCTATTGATTATCATCGATCTACCGTTTATTTTCAATATTTATGACGGAGAATGATTTTGGAATCTACTATATTTCACTCCTGCACTGGGAGAGCTAGTTAAATATATATCGAAAGCAGAGTTTCCTGACGGGACAGCTCCACTTAGAAGTCACTAAATTACGGCATAATCAATTTTAAAAAAAGAAACCTATGGAAGATAAAAATGGTTTACTACATGAAATTCAATCAGAATGAGATGTTCCAGCTTGAAGCTGAAGCCTTGCGCTGTCTTCGAAAGCCCATCACGTGCGGCTGCTCCCAACTGCCGCCGTTCACTCATCCTCATCCTCACGATCACCACTCCCAGGCCTACATCATCAGCTATGGAGGGTTTTCTATGCGCTACGGCATAGCTAATTATATCAACGCCCACAATGATTTGAGATTAAAATTCTCAGCAGCTGGTGACCAGTCAACAGATGACCCGCTGCCTGATCTCCTGCAACCCGAGCGGCAAGTGAAGCAACAGCCGCCGCACTGATGAGTTTTTTCAACAAAGACTCAAAGAGGTTCTGTCAAATGATCTCGACCGGAGAAACCCTGTGGGGGACTCTGTTTCACTGGGAGCCTATTTCTGCTGTGCTGTTTGCGGGGACCAAGGGATTGGACGACGATGCTGCGCTCTAAGCGCCGACGATGAGGCTATATTTGGCCTGCGCAAGCGCTCTCTAGAACCCACTGGAGCTGCTCGCTGAAGAAGTCTCGCGCGAGATGAAACGTACCAAGGCCGAAAATGGACGCTCATTCGGTGTTTCTATTACTTTGGTTTTCCTCTCCATTGTTAGGGTGAATGGAATACCGCCTGTCTCAATGGCCACATGCCCAATGAAAGGTTATTCTTGCCTTTGACTCAAACACCTGTCTCCCTGTGTTGTGTCATGGAGTGGGTATTTGTTTCTTCACAATAAATGGAGGGAATGCCCTCCATCAGCGTGGTTTATCCGTCCTATTGTTCTTTCTCTTCTCGTCCTTCCCTATTTGGTTGCCACTATTACGACATTTCCTTTCCTATTTCCTTTTCTATTCACTCGCAATAGATTTTAATGTGGCATGGTTTCTCAATAGTCTGCTCCCTACTGCCTTTTGTGTTTTTTTGCTGCTGGCCAGCGTTTCCTTCTGTCTTGAGATACCATCTTTTCATAACGGCCTGTCTGTGACGCCTCTCTATATCACATATCGATTACCCTTTCGTTCTTTCGTCCGGCACGGAACAGTCCAATAAATATCTAACTTTCGCTATGGTCTTCTCAAGACCTGCTCGCTCTATTTTCCCACTCCTTCCTCCATATGGAGCCCATGATCCAAATGGAGGCCGCGTTATCCCGTTACACCCCGACGACACCACGCCGTACATGGGGCTACGCGCACGCCTGTCGCAGATATGGATGAACAGATGGACCATTCTTCTGCTGCTTGTACTAGTCAGAGTATTGATCGCAATCGGAAGCCTCAACACAAATATGGATTCAGCTAGGCGTGAAGCACTGTCCGCATGCACCTCTGTCGAATCGATGGGTAGCGCTATGGCTTCAACGCCCCATTACCTGGCACGGGGCGTAAACGAACTCACAGCGTCTGGTGTCGAAAAGTCTGTTAGCGCTCTCAAAACTATGCTCATTCTAGTGGTATCCGGTGTAGAGGAGCTTATTATATTCGTCATCAAAATGATGTATCAGACTTACCTTTGCCTCATTACCATGGCTATCCGCGGTACGGTTGACACTGGAGTTGGGCTGTTGAAAGACGCTGGCGACTTTCTGAACTCGACAATAAAATCTATTGGTGATGATGTCAGTGATGTGGCCGACACTTTTCAAGATGGCCTTAATAAATTTGCTGATACTATCAACCACGCTGCATCTGTGTTTGGCAGCGACACAGCGGTCCCTAAGCTGGACCTCTCAAGCCAAATCGAAGATCTTCAGAATGCTCAACTCCCTTCCTCCATGGATGAAAGCCTCGACAAGCTCAATAGCTCGGTGCCAACTTTTGACGAAGTTACAGAGTTCGTGGAGAACATCATCCGCTTACCCTTCGACGAAGTGAAGAAACTGATGAACGAGTCCTTGGGAAATTACACCTTTGAACGCGATTCGCTTCCAGTCCCTGCGAAGAAGCAGCTGACCTTCTGCAAAGGAAGCGATGGAATTGACTCCTTTTTTGATAACGTCGCGGGCATTGCTGAGACCGCTAAGAAAGTTTTCATCGCTGTCTTGGTGATTGCTGCCGTTCTTGTTTGCTTCCCCATGGCATGGCAAGAAATCCGCCGTTGGCGTTCTCAGAAGGAACGCTCCCAGCTTGTCCGCAAAGAGGCTCACGACCCAATGGACGTTGTTTATATCGTCTCCAGACCACACACCGCGGCCGTAGGAATCAAAGCGGCCAGTCGATTCAGTAACAGTCGCAGGCAGATCTTAGTCCGCTGGGTCATTGCGTATGCTACCTCACCACCGGCTTTGTTTGTTTTGTCACTTGCCCTTGCTGGACTTTTTGCATGTCTTTGCCAATATATCCTCCTACAAGCTGTCAAGAAAGCCGTGCCGGAGCTCTCAGCCGAAGTCGGTGCTTTTGCTGACAAGGTCGTGGGTTCGCTGGATGAAACCTCGGCAGAATGGGCTCATGGCGCCAACGGAGTGATTGGCGACATGAACACCGACCTTAACGAAAATGTCTTTGGCTGGGTCAATACGACGACAACAGGTGTCAACCATACCCTCAATGTCTTTGTTGACAAGACCACCGGAGTTCTTAACGAAACCTTCGGTGGGACTGTTCTTTACAATCCGATGAAGGATGTTTTCGACTGCCTCATCGGTCTCAAAGTCGCTGGAATCCAAAAAGGCCTCACCTGGGTCCATGATCACGCCCATATCGACTTTCCAACTCTCGGCAACGACACCTTTTCTCGAGGCGCCGCAGAAAGCATCGGCGACGACAGCTCAGAGAGCTTCCTCTCTGACGCGGGCGACTCAACTTCCAACAAAATAACGGAGGTTGTCATCCGTGTATTGAACGCCCTCGAATCTGGCATCGCAACAGAGGCGCTCATTGCCGGCTGTATCCTCCTCATCTGGGTTGCCAACCTTCTTTTTGGAATTATTCGCGCGCTCTCTCTGTTCGGCCGACGAGAACGAAACCGTGGTGATGGAGGTGCTGGGCCCGCGCCGGACGCGTTTGGTCCTGACTCGAACGGATTCTCAGATGTCCCTCTCACGGCAATGCCTGCCGATGTAAGCTCCAATGCTCGCTCCCAGCCAGCACCTAAATATGAGCCTCCGAATAGGACATTTGCGGCTGCCGGCCCTCCTGTACCAATGGCGGTGACTACAGAAACTGGCTACGAGGACGAGAAGATGGGCTTCGCCGGACAGAGGAATGCGCTGAAG
This sequence comes from Aspergillus versicolor CBS 583.65, assembly GCF_001890125.1. Lineage (NCBI taxonomy): Eukaryota > Fungi > Ascomycota > Eurotiomycetes > Eurotiales > Aspergillaceae > Aspergillus > Aspergillus versicolor. Next base: position 1,951,791 of record NW_024467528.1, on the reverse strand, counting down.
GTATCAGTTGCCGACATGCGTGGAAGCAGCTATGCCGAGTACGGAATGGAAAAAAGATAATTGATTTCATTTGTTTAAGGCTATGACTCCATATTGCATACAGCCGGCCTTTCTCACTCTTTTGTTTGCACTTTTCTGTGTATTGTTGGTGCGATGGAGTTGAAACATGAAAGCATATAGCGTTTACTACCCAATACCCGCATATTACACTGAATAATAATCCATGCCAATATAAGAAATCATATTGTTTGCAAGTCAATGTAATATCGCAATGATAACAGTCTGTTACCCAGGTCATAATACATAATTCCGTAAACATCGTAGACCGATCAAATGGTAACAAAGAAACTCTTCTCCCCTTCTTCAGGAACAACCCTCGCCCTCTCAATAATCGGGTCTGCACAACTGACCCTAATCCTTTCTGGCGTAGCAGGGCTCTGCAACTGCAACACATCAGTAACCCCCCATTCCTTCCTTGCAGCCTTAAGCGCATCACGAATAGCAAAGAACGCCGCACTCCCCATGAAAAGCGGCGGCTCGCCGACCCCACGAGAACGCTGAATCGTACGCAGGTTCTCCCACTCCACATCCTTCAGGAGACTGACATTGAAAATCTGCGGGATATCTCTGAACCCAGGGATCTTGTAATTTCCAGGTCCCTTGGTGACGATCTGGCCCGAGCCGCGATGCCAGAGGCTTTCCTCAGTGGTGAAGAGACCCTGGCCCTGGATGTAGGCGCCCTCGATCTGCCCGTAGTCGATGGAGGGGTTGATTGTGCGGCCAACATCCATTTTGATATCGGCGCGGAGCGGCGTCCAGTCACCCGTGAGGGTGTCGATTTCGACCTCTGCGGCTGTGACGCCCTGCGTGAAGTAGAAGAACATCTTGCCCTTGTTTTCGCCCCATACGTATCCGATGTCTGGAGTGCGGTAGTAGCCCTGGGCGGAAAGGTTGACGCGGTCGAAGTATGCGGCGTGAGCGAGCTCTTTCATGCTGGCGTTTGGCATTTTCTCGCGGTAGGGAGCGAGGCGTTCGTTTATTTGTGAGCAGGCGTTGAAGATGGCATACCCATTCAGGTCGGAGCTTGCTGATGCGGCTGTGGATGAGGTGTTGGCTACGGTGTTTGTGGCAGTTTCCGAGATGAAGACGTCAGACTGTGGAACGCCTAGGGCTTCGGCTGCGATCATGGTCATTTTCGTGTGCAGGCCTTGGCCCATCTCCACGCCGCCGTGGGCGACAAGTATACTGCCGTCGTGGTAGATATGTACTAGGGCGCCAGCCTGGTTTAGGAATAATGCCGTGAACGAGATACCGAATTTTGTTGGGACAATGGCCATCCCACGCTTGGACCATTTATGCGTCCGGTTATACTCCTCCACGGCTTTGCGGCGCTCTAGATATGAACTCTCCTGCAGGACTTGATCGTACATCAAAGGAACATGCCAGTCCTCGAGCTCCTGGTTGAAATGAGTCTTGTCTCCAGGCTCGTACATGTTCAGTATTCGGAGTTCTTCCGCCTGGATATCAAGGTGGTCTGCGACTTCGGAAATGATCGATTCCGCAAAGAATAAACCTTGCGGGCCACCAAAGCCACGGAACGCAGTATTCGAGACCGTGTTAGTCTTGCAAATTCGGCCTCGGACGTACATATTTGGGATTCTATAGACCCCGTCAATGTGGGATAAGCTGCGTTCCACGACAGCGCCAGAGAGATCTTGGGTGTGTCCGCCATTTGCGTATACGTCTGCATCGAGGGCAAGGAGTTTGCCTTCCTTGGTAACCCCGACTTTCCATCTGCAGTAGAATGGGTGACGTTGACCAGAAGTCGCAATATCTTCGTCTCGGTTAAGCATGCAGCGCACTGGTCGTCTCATTTTGGCTGCGGCAGTAGCACATATACCTGCCAGCTGGACTGATCGTGTCTCTTTGCCACCAAAGCCTCCACCGAGTCGCTTAACTCTTGACACAATTTTGTTGGCAGCTACGCCGGTTACTTGTGCCACATATGTTTGCCTAAAGCATGGTTAATTGGGAATTGATGCATAAGAGAGACCTTCTTACGTTTCTGTTGGATTTTGGGTACCGCTCCAAATTTCCATCTCGCCATCTTCCGGCTTAGGGATGGCCACACAGGCCTGGGTTTCCAAGTAAAAGTGTTCCTGGCCGCCCATGCGCGATACACCTTCAAAGACATGGTCCGCGTCCTTAAAAGCGCCTTCAGTATCTCCATTCTTGATATAGCGGAAATGTTCGAAAAATGACTCCGCTTCGATTGCTTCTTCAATGCTCAAAATCGCCGGTAAATCTTCGTATTCGATCTTCACGGCCCTCGCACCTTCTTCAGCTGCCTTTGCAGAATCTGCGAGTATCATGCCAATTGGCTGCCCAGCGGTGGCAACCTTATCAACTGCAAAGAAGACCTCATCGCAATTGGGGGCACCCCACCAGTTTGCCTTTGGAGATGGAAGATCTGTATGGTCCACATATCCGGCCACCCCAGGGACATCTAGAGCGGCTTCTGGATTGACACTAAGAAGCTTGGCATGTGGTTTGGTGGACAGAACCATACACCCATATAGTTCGTTCTTCTGCGCAGGAATGTCATCTGTGTACTGGGCTTCTCCGGTTGCCTGTTTCAAAGCCGAGACATGAGGGCCTGCACGTCCCACGACCCTCTGTTGGTAGGCTGCTGAAGCCTCATGGTCCTTCTCACCTGTGGATATCGCTCGTTCGATTTCGGCAACTACGCTGCCATCGAAATCTGTGCTCTTGACCTCGAGTTGCGATAATATATCGTGATAAAAGCGATAGAAGAACCCAAGCGCAAGGGACTTCCGGTATGTCGCCATACCACCGGGAACACTGAACTTTAGGTTGAAATCTTGCTCTAGAGCACCCATGGCACCTTCGAGAGTTGCCGGGTCGGTGAGCACCTTCCCGGCAAGAAAGGCTTCCGCGTTCTGCGCAGATACTGTCAAAGGTGCTAGCCCACCGAAAACTAGATTCACGCTTGTGACGACGTTGGACGGCGAGAGTGACACACGCAAAGCGGCGTTCACGATTGCAATGTCATCGTCCTTTCTCTTAGATTGCTTATAAGCGCGCATATACTCTCCATTCTCTGACGCAGTAGGAATCCGTAAATGTGAGATGATTGCATCTGGTGGGAGGGCTGTGGACCGATAACCCTTGAAGAACTGGGTCATTGGGATTTTGGTCTCCTTCTCTAATGATCTAGCAACCAAGGTCGTGTTCGTAGCCACAAATACAGGGTTGAGGTCGGAGATAGGGGATGCCGTCGCCAGATTTCCGGCTGGCGAGGCTACGTTTCTGATTTGCCTTCCAGCAAAATATAGGAGCTGCTTTTTGATGGCGATGAATGGCTGACCACGAATTGGACCATAGCGAGCAACTGCTTGATCGCATACAGATTCAAGATCAGTCAAAGAGATGTTGGCACCGATTTCCAAGTAGTCATCATGGAGGGCAAATTGGCGGAGTTCAGCAAGGTCGCCGAGATAAACAGATGCACTATAACGCATTTGCTTGAACTTGATTTCGATTTGTGTCTCAGTACTCCCACCAATTAATTTTGCATCGGGGTGGACGCTCTTAATCTCTAGAAGCTGCTGTATGGTGACTGGCCGATACCACTTCTTTCGTTTGTTCCCAAGAGCTAGCGGGCGCAGCTCTTGCTTCCAAAGTGTCGGGGGAAAGATCAATTCGGTGTCAGGCTTGTAGTCAATAAAATCGGGCGAGGCAAATTTGAGAGTAGCACTTTCGGTAGCCTCTAGCGAAGGGCTCTTGCAACATCTGTTCGTCCCATTCGGTTTCTCCATACAGCAGCCAGTACCACCATTTGCCTGGGACTTTCCACAGCCAGTCGGGCTAGAAAAGCTTTGAGCAGCGTCGAGAATCGGTCGATAGCCAGTACAGCGACATAGATTCCCGTCAAAAGCCTCTTCTACCGCGTGCTCGGAAGGCTGGGGGTCGTTTCGTATGAGGGCATAAAGGCTCTTGATGAACGTTAGTACAGCTTCCATACCATCTGTGACACCCTACTGAAGCCATACCATCACAATCCCTGGAGTACAAAAACCACACTGGCTTCCGTTCCCAATTGCCATCCGCTGCTGAACCGCATGTGGGTTCTTCACGTTCCCAATGCCTTCCACCGTTATAACGTGCTTGCCATCGACAGCAATTAGCGGCGCAATACAGGCATTAACAGAGGCATGATAGAGTTTCTTCGTAGTTGGATTTATGTGAGAGACCACCTATCCGAAGTCAGAGATATCGATAATACCATCAGAAGCCAACGTACCACTGTGCAAGCGCCGCAGCCACCTTCTGCACATCCCAATTTTGTCCCTGTTAGCCCAATACCCCTCAGATACTCCAGCAAAGTGATTTCAGGATCAATCGAGTCCAAAACCACCTTGGTTCCATTGAGATAAAAACGAATGGTGTCGTCCCATTCTTCGGTAAGTTGTGCCAAGGAAGTAGCGGGAGCCCTTGAAGAGGAAGCTATATCAAGCTCCCCCTGCGAAGGCTGTAGTAGAACACCGGGAGCCATGATTCAATCGCATTTGGCTACACTGGGAGGAGGTACCTGAAATAGACATCAGAGGGAGTGGGGAGAAGGCGAGTTTAATATGTCGAATGTCGAGTGCCTGATAAGTAAAACTGGACTTTGGGTGCAGCGCGGGGATCGCCACAGTCCGATGGGAGCCGCCACGCCTGAAGTCATCCCCCTCCCAATCAGCCACGGCGGAATGCGGCGTTGTCAGGCGGTTCGACAAAATTAGGTTTAAAATTAATACTAGTAGATGCGACCATGGGGAATTCCGATCTCAACAAGTAACCAGCGCACAGATATTTCTGTCCTGTCACGACCTTCGCGTTGTAAGCAGGCCCATAGATTAGATAACAGATAACGGCCTTATCGGGAGTTTCTGCCTGAGGCTGTAACGTCTCATCCGCAGACACGTGACGCGTATACACTCCGCATCCGGAAACTCAAGCGGAAAATCACCATCGATCGACGGAACAAGGTCAGCGAGAAGACGTATCATGGAGCTGCTCTTCTCAGAGGCACGTTTTGTGCGTGATTTCAGATTCTACCAGTCGTCCGCGGGTTGATTGGGTTCTCAATAGCTTCAACATTTGCCCAGAAATCGTCTGTTTACCAGCCTTGCATTGCTTGCCCTGGCTTCCTCAATAGGGGTCTGCTAACAGGCTCGTTTCCGTCTCAGACCTGGTCACATCTCCGGTTCATCGAGCTCCGGTCAAAGCGATACCATGATCGCGCGTCGCAGCACATCCCTCATTGCCATTGTTCTTTTTGTTGTCTTTTTTCTGTTTATTTTCTCTTCGCCAAACACCGATTCCTTCGGCGAGGACTCGGAGATATCGACGGCAGCCAAATATGTCCCCAAAATTCCGTCCCTGAACGATCTGCACCTGCCGACTTTTCAACCGCCAGCACACAGCCCGCCCGAGCTACAACAGGACAGTTCGAGTGGTGATTCAAAATGGTTTAGCCATTTGGCATGGCTCAATCCTTTTTCGTCTTCCATCACCCTTGATCAGGACCGATCTGTCCTCCCTCCGCTTCCCGACCGCCCGTATGTCTTCACATTCTACGAGCCAAAGAAAGGCCATACCCGGGACGATGATATCGCAGATGCACGGCTTTTGCATGCCTGGCGTCGCGCTTGGTATGCTCAGGGATTCCGTCCAGTGATCCTGAGCCGGGCTGAGGCGATGGCCAACCCGTTGTATCAGACCTTGAAACACGTGGAATTGGGCCCTGAAATGGAAGCGGATTTATTCAGATGGCTTGCCTGGGGCCATATGGGCGATGGCCTGCTTGCCGATTGGCGTTGCTTCCCAATGGCGAAATACGACGATGCAACCCTCTCGCATCTACGCCGTGGTCCCGATTCCGACCAAATCACCCGGTTCGACAAGGCAAACAGTGCTCTGCTTCTTGGGAAGAAGCCCGCGATAAATACCGCCATCGAGAAAGCGAGTAAACACATCGACAAATCAACCAAATACTTAGCGGAGTTTATACCGAGTGAGCTGCTTCAGTCTGAACGAACAAACTCTCTGGCGTTCTATGATTCCGCTACAATTTCCGAACGCTATCCTACCCTTACAGAAAAGGCCATTCCCTCGCTGCCTGAACGTCGGAATAAGTTAGTTGATCTCATCAACTCGCATCTGCAAAATACGTTCATGGGCTCGTTTCCGGGTGGGATCGTAGTTCTAAAACCCTTTGCTGAACACACCACGGCCTTGGTTGAGCCAGCGTTGAGACTAGCCAAAGCGCTCGGCAAGTGCCCCGAGACTGTTGAGCCCTCATCTTGTCCTCCAAATTTGCCAGAGTGCCGCCCTTGCAATGCACAGAAGTTCACGAAAATTTCACAGCCAACCACCTACAACAACAACACCCAGTCTTTTACTATTGGGATTCTTCCGCATCCGTATACTCTTATCAGTTTGCTGAACAGTTCGGCGGAGGTTACAACGCGCCACATTCGACGCGAGACCACGCGTGATGCTTGGCTAAAAGAGGTAACCGGCGATCAGATGAATCATGAACTTGGCGGCGGACCCAGAGTGGTTTTGTTCAAGAAGGTTGTCGCAGATCAGCCAGCCCTTGGGACGTCGTTATGGACGACAGTTGAATCGTTGTCAGCCGAGTTTGGCCAGGCGCTCCCTACTGAACTCCTAGATGACTTCGAGTGGGAGCTTGGATTCCGGATCCCCCGCGACAGCAACGTAGACGCAAAGAACGAGGGCGACACTAAGGAGTCAATGCAGCATGCCAACCCCAGCGCAAAGGGGGTTGAAGCCGAATATACAATCATCCAGCAGGCAAGGGAAATACTGAGGCAAAAGACCAACCGGGTCAACACCCCAGCTGTGGCAGAGGCCTGGAACATGGCTGATACCGAGGTCTGGCGTTTTGTGAAGGCGTTTAGGGCAAGAAAGGTGGTCGAGCGCAAGCAGTGGGAGGAGGAAGAAAAGAAATTCCTCGGTGCTAGACCGAAGATGTGAATGGTGTGGGATCCAGGATTAAAGGTTGTTTGATGTTTATAGTAAAAGATTGTATAAGATAGAGCATGGTTTGGCGTTTGGGTTGGTTAGCGACAAGTATTATTAGACGTGGCCGCAACGGCCACAGAATCGCTTCAGTTTAACCGGTAATTATTTATGCAATGAGCTTTACTTGATTCAATATCATTGCATGTGCAAAATTGGTAGCCAGTGTCAACGCATCAAAGAAATATAAGAGCATTGCCCATCTAGAATGATGCAAAGCATCTTCTGACAGTTTCATCAGCCTCCTGGGTGTCCAGTTCCTCAAGGACACCGCTCCCAACATCATACACAAGACCATGGACCTGCAAGCCCTTCTGCATTGCCTCCCACACGACACCCTTCTGCTTGAGTGTCTTCACTCCAGCGAGCACATTCAACTCGGCCAATTTGAGTGCCGCCTTGTCAGCCGGTAGTGAATCCAGCCTATCCAAATTACTCTCGCGGAGCCGCCTTAAAGGTAGAAGCCATGGATCAAGAATACCGAGTTGTTTGTTACCCAATACCGCCGCCACGCCTCCGCATTTTGTGTGTCCACACACAACGACATGCTTTACATTGAGATGGCGGATGGCAAATTCGATGACGGCAGAGGAACTGAGGTCGGAGGGGTGCAGTATGTTTGCGATGTTCCGGTGAACGAATACGTCGCCTGGATGGAGGCCAAGCAAAGTCGTCTCGGGACATCGCGAGTCGGAACACCCGATCCAGAGAATCTCGGGCTGCTGGCCGGCTGAGAGTTTGTGGAAGAGCTCTGGATGGTCCTGGGCTACTTTGGCTGCCCATGCTTTATTCTGGGAGAGGGCGGTGGTGAATCGGTCTGAACAAGACGATGTGTTAGCACTCGGTGATAGGAATGGATTGTGTAACAATACTGCTTATTAAGTCAATGGGTAAGATAAATCGGTGCAAAACCCTTGAGATATACATTCTATGACATTCAAGGATAAATGTCCCGGCGAAGTACACCAGTGGGCAAGGGACTCTTGCTAGCATCTGAGATAACTAGTGGTAACAACATGATGATTGACCATAATATTCGATGATATGTGTCTCCAGCAAGGGTGATTGCAGTCAAATAGAGACAATGAACAAACTATTCAAACATATCAACAAGCAGCAGATAAGCAGCCTGTGATGGAGATAGGGATTCAGTACTGACAAAAGAGCCACCACGCATACCTTGAGTTGTCATGTTGGGTACTATTCGAAAGAGATTGACTTAAGCACCGAGAATAGGAAGATGATTTGGATAGCCCAGAAGGACAGCAAGACAATAATAAGACTGACATCGCATGGAATGTTGCACCAAAAAGAATAGCGCTTGCTACCTCTTGGCGAAGCATGCCACATTATACAAATAATTCCTCCTGATAAGGAGTGGGAAGATTGTGTGATGCTCTCAGCAACTTGTGATCGGGGCAATGTCGGGGATAGGCAGTAGATATCGTTTAAGGTGGTATATTTAATTTCTCCTACCTTTGTTCTATCTCCTGACCTCGTGTTGTCTATATACAGACAAGTTCTATACCATCCTACCTAATCGTGACTCTACAAGCATTTGGAAACTGAGATCGGAAACAAGCTTTTTGAAAACCAAAATGAAAAACCAAAGTGAAAATATAACAGGGAATATAGCAAGATCAAGCAGCACCGCCTCGGCCACCAACGCCTGCCATCGCCTCCTTCTGATCACCAGTAATCGTAACGGCGGGCAGTGGACGCGCTCCCGTGGCTGACGCTGATGGTGCCGGTAAGAAGCCAACAGATGCAAGATAAGAGGCGTAAAGGCCGACTAGTTCCTCCGTCACACCGGCACCCGCAGAGGCGTCAACGCCCGACCACGCGGCGTCAGCACGTAACGAAGCAGCCGCATGGACGTCATCCAACTCGGGCGCTTTGGTATTAGACGGTAAGTCCGCCGTGACGAAATGGTATAACGGCATCCTGTGTCAGACAATCGATTATTAGCATCATATACCAAAGATTGCATCCTCACAGGCCCAATCCAATTCAAATAATCTAGGGCCTGGTAGGGGCTGCTTAAGGGTAGAGAATAAAACATACAAAGCATGCTGCGACTCGGGGTCATCATGCTCCCCGCTGTTCACATACTGCTCCAGCGACTTCGACCACGGCACGTAGTCGACCTGTGGAACATCATACCCGTACAGCTGGAGCGCACCGAGGAATTGGTTGAAACGCAGGCGTGGGTGGCCTGTTACTTGGGCGACTCCGATAGGCGAGACTGGGGGTCGGAAGGCAGCGGCAATTACAACACGGGCGACGTGGTCAACGGGAACCATGTTGACTGTGTTGTTGATGTTCGGACGCGCGGAAAGCTGGATGCAACCCTTAATCATGCGGATGAGGAAGTCATCTGTGTTTGTTGCTATGTGAAGCAAAAAGGCATTAGTCAGTAATTTATTTCGAATGTTTAAGGACGGGTTCGGTTCGTAGAGACATACTTCCACTTCTTGAATCTCCTAGGACGTAACCAGGACGGACGATGGTACCCTTCAGTCCGCGCTTTCCTGCTTCACGGACAAGGTACTCGCCAGCCCACTTGCTCTGGCCATAGCCGGTTCCAAGACCGACGCTGCTACCCTCTAGGTCATCATCTTCGCTGATACCTGCTCCGCCGGCAGCGATGCTGCGCTCGGATTCCAGGACGTAGTGGTCGCTGTCGAGGACACTAGTTGAGCTGACGAAGGAGAACTGCTTAGGTTTGCCAGTTGCACAGAGCTTCAGGGCATCAATGGTACCGAGGACGTTGGCTGGCTTGAGAGTGGAGTAGGGGTAGACCCAGTGGACGAGGGCACCGTTGTGGATGACTACATCCACGCGGTTGGTTAGGTCATCCCAGGCTGCTTCAGTGAGGCCGAAGCGAGCATCACCGAGAGAACCGCAGACACATTCAAGGCGGGAGGCCCAAGATTCGTCCCAAAAGCCGTAGGCTCGGCAAGTTGAGCGGACGCGGGCGAGGGCTTGCTCAGCACTCTTGCCACGAACAAGCGCGACAACCTTTGCGGACGGAGACTTACGCGTGAGAAGGTCGCGGAGGATGTGCGCGCCGAGGAAACCGGTAGCACCAGTGAGGAAGATCGTTGGTTCGGTGGAAAGGATGTCCTCGGTGCGGGCCGGGAAGGTCTTGGGCAGGGTATCGACCAATTTGCGGGCATCACGGGAGTATTCGTCATCAGGCTCGTTAGCTACGGCAGCGGTTTCAGCGTTGTCATCGTTGCTGGCGAAGGATTCGAAGTTCAACAGGCGATCGATCTCCGCAGCGAAGGCGCGGAGGGTAGGGCTGCGGAAAATAGCACTCATGCTGATGTCGATGCCACGCCACTTGCGTCGCAGATCAAAGAACATCTGCTGCGCGAGAATACTGTGACCTCCAAGGTCAAAGAATGAATCTTCGGGACCGATCATGGGGGCAGTGAGATTGGCAATCCGATTAGCCCAGATTTGTGCCAGGGCCTGCTCGGTCTCTGAAAGAGACTTCAAGGCTGATGGCCTACGCTGAGGAGCCGCAGCGCTGAGCTCTGCAGTATCAGGGAACGGCAAAGCAGGCTTGTCAATCTTTCCGTTAGGGTTGAGCGGCATTCGCTTGAGTGGAATAAAGACGGTGGGCACAGCGTAAGCGGGGAGCTTGCTGCGGAGGAGGTCGCGAACATCATCACGAAGTGGGCGGAATCGTCTTAGCATGCCAACCATTCCTTCAGCGGAGTCGTCATCCTTCAGGCTCTTCTCCTCTAGCCACGAGGCCCACTTGCCCATGTCAGGCACAAAGTAGCTGACAAGAGTGGGTTCTTCAAACTTGTCTCGACGAACCAACGTCACGTTCTCTCTTACAAGAGGATGGCGGGAAAGATGGGTATCGATTTCACCCAACTCGATACGGAATCCACGGATCTTCACTTGATCATCAGCACGTCCAGAGCACTCGACATCTCCAGATGGAGTGTATCTGCCAAGGTCACCGCTGCGGTACAAACGGTCCCTAGGTCCAACGTAGAACTCCCTCCAAGGTTCATTCGTGCCTTGCGACTCCGCAGCATCCTTCTCTGCCCACGTCTTAGGATCAACAAACCAGTTGGTGAGGAACTTCTTCTGGCTGAGTTCAGGCGAACCAAGGTACCCTTCCGCAAGACCAGCCGCACGAACGTAGATTTCTCCCACTTCGCCGATAGCGCAGATGCGGCTAGGCTCAAAACGGTTGACAACCAGCATCTGCACATCGAGCATTCCGCGCCCAGCCGGGATCACATCCTTCATAGTGTCGAGGTATCCGCCGTCGCTCGAATAACTCGGGACCTCGAAGTAACTGACAGCACGTTGCGTCTCGGTGGTTCCATACATGTTGACGATGTTGACGTTCGGGGCCAGCCCTTGCAGAGAGCGGCAGTCTCTCTTAATCAGGATGTCTCCGACGAAGAAAGCATGATGGAGAGCAGTAAACTGTGCGGAAGCACCTCCCACAAGGATTTGACCCATGGCAGGAGTAAGATGGGTGACTGTAGCGCCGTAATCGCGCATCCACTCGGCCAGTTTTTCGTTCTGGATATCCTCGCGGGCGGGTACAAGTAGCTGAGCTCCCAAGAAAAGAGGAGTGAAGATATCTCTTTGGATGGGGTCATGGGCAATTCCGCTGAGCATTGTGAACTTGTCGTTAGGGTTCAGCTTGAATGTCTCCGCCATCCATGGGAAATAGTACGCCAAGGAGAAATGCCGACCTCTAACACCCTTAGGTCTACCTTCGGAGCCTGAGGTGAACGATAGCGTTGGAGTAGAATCAGGACCAACAACGACGCCGACAGACTTAGACTTCAAAGGCACCTGCTTCTCCAGGACATCTTGTCCATCAATCGAGCCTCCCAGGAGCGTACCGTCGTCAAGCAAGGCGAGGGCAGGAATCTCAGTTCGAAGCTCTAGGTTCTCACCGATAAATGTGCGTACTTTTTCAGATAGCTCGCCTGCATCCTTGGTGGCATTCGCAATGTTGATCAGCGCCCGAGGACGAGCCACATCGAGGTAAATGCATTGTCTCTCAGGAGGGTATGCAGGATCGATAACGGAAAATGTTGCACCCGCCTTGAGGATACCCATGACAGCCACAACCAAGTCAACGCCGCGGTATGCGTAGACCATAACAACATCGCCTCTCTCAACACCTGCTTGAACCAGGTGGTGACCGAGAATGTTTGAGGCCTCATTAATCTGACGGTAGGTGAACTCGCGGTGGGCAGAAGTAGCGGACTTGGTTTCGACAACGCAAAGCTTGTCCGGGTGACTTTGAGCGTTCTCAGAGAAAATGTCGTGGATAGCCCCTCGGAACTTGGACCAATGTAAGTCTGCGGTAGGGTCTGGAAGAAGGGCTCGTTGCTCGGGGGTCATGAAATCAATGCGCCCAATTGCCGTTTCTGGTTTGCTTGTAGCATTCTTGACCAGCTGAGTTAGCTGGTTAAGAATTGTGCTTATTCTGACACTGGAGAACAGTCTCTGGTTATAGTATGCTCCCAGCTCCGTCGACCGGTCCGAGGTGCTCGCTGGCGCAACATTGACCACCAAATCCGTTGTCTCGAAGGTATTGGCAGGATAGTCCTGGGAGGCAGCCGGGGCATCGTATGCGGCGAAGCGGAAGAGGATTGGGGATCGTTCGGATTGCGATTTCTCTTGGATATGGGACCGCAGACTGCCTAATGGCACGATCTCGGATGACCCCTCATCGTAGGCCTAAAACTAGGTAAGCCAGCGTCGAAGGTTGATCAATTAACTCAATTACCTTTTGAACCTTGGAGAGCAGCTGAAGGAATGTCTCTGAGGCATCAATTGGCACTCTTACGACGAAGGGCCGGCCATCCTCACTAGCGCTCGTGCCAATGGCGATATCCTCATCACCAGTCAAACGAGCGACAAGTACAACGAATGCAGTCAGGAAAACTGTGAATCCTGAGGATGTGCCGGATAGATTTTGCAACGCAGATGCTGTGTCATTGGAAAGCTTAAGGGACTCGAAAGCCTCAATGGCCCTCTTGGGCAGCTCTTGGTTCTGGTTGTCGGGATAGTCGCGGGTTAGTGGGGAGACGGTGAGGTTTTGTAGCCTTTGAGCCCAGCGCTCAAGGCGTTCCTGCAATGGAACTGATTCGGCACCCATTATTGCACCGATGCCCTTGATAAATCGGGGCGTCGAGCTGCACTAGGGGGGGTTATGTACTGGATCGAGAGTATATGACTCAATAGTGAATCAGGTCTAGCCGAGGGGCACGCGAAGAAATTCCCGCCGGTTTCGCTATCAAAAATTTCTCCACATTTGATAGCGAAATTCAGGCATCAAGGCAAAAACACGGTGAGTGTTGCTGCCTCAGGCTTTACCAATACGATAGGGCTCAATTACATTTAAAATGGTGATGTAAATAGGTTCCATAATTTAGTAGTATTCTCGATATGATATAGCTCGCCTTCGAGTCATACAGCAGAATCTTGCGCTTCATAGGATATATCTAAAGCTTTGGTTCTGGATATCGGTTTCATCTACATGATCCAGCTCCTCGTCTGCATGTAGGTCAATCTCGCGAGTTTCCTCCGGATCAATGCATATTCCTTGAGCCTGATCTCTCTTATTATTCACCCAGCCGAGATATACCCGGAATCCAGCCGCCATGACAATCGAAATTGCGTAGCAAGTGAGGATCGTTGTGTATGCAGTCTAGAGGCAGAAATAGTCAGCACTAAGCAACACCCCAATGGTTTATAGTTTAACGTATTATAATAGGATCTTACCCCGTATGCTGGTGCCTCGGTATTTTTGAAAAATTGTGGCCCGACAAAGTTCCCGACACAATATCCCACAAATATCAGGGCGACCACGCTAGACTTTTTCGTGAAACCAGCCGTATTACTTGCGAACATTGACATCATGAGAGGGAAGGCAGGAGCGACGGCAGTGACGAGCCAGAAGCCCGCTAGTCGAGATAGCTTCTTCGTGTCAGGGAGAAGCTTTACCATGAGAATCCCTGCCAACGCCATTAGGAAGATGGCAACCAAAGCAATCAATCTGGATTTGCGAATGTAGGTTGTGAATAGAGCTGCCAGAATGACTGTGGTGAGTTGGAAAGCGGCAGCTGGCATTCCCATAAGAATTGTTTGAAATTCATCGTAGCCGAAGCTGTTGATAATGATTGTGTTAAACTATAGAGATTGTACTGATTAGTTTGTACCTATCGAGTGCGGGAGAGTAAAAGGGGTGCTTACACTGGTTGTACCGCCGTTTGGTACGCAAATTATAAAGGAAAACAGCAAGAACCACCATGTCTTGACGTCTTTCCAAGTCTCGATGAATTGACCTTGGTCCCATTTCTTTGTCTGGGTTGTATGTTGGAATTTCTTTGGTCTCAGGGACGCGAATTCTCGTTCAGTGGGAGTGAGGAAGCGCGCGTTTGAAGGAGTATCGGGAAGGTAGAACCATAGAAGTATCGACCACGCAACTGTTATGAGTCCAAATATAACAAAAAGCATCTAAAATCGATGTTAGATCGTGCTTTTCCATCTGTAATATATGAAGAGCTAACCTTCCATTGACTGAAACTCCCCGTATATTGCAGAATTCCATACGCGATACCTGATCCGATCAGACTAGCGGTGGCATTTCCAGCGAACCAAAACGAGTGACGAGAGACGTGCTCCCTAGGAGTGTACCACATTCCAGTAATGAGCGAGAACCCAGGGCTTATCGCGCTCTCAAATATGCCAAGCAAAGTTCGTAGTACCATCAATCCAGCATAATTCTCTGCAACAGCATGGAGGGTGAGAACCACTCCCCATAGAAAACTAGAGGTCGGCAAGTCAATATCAATACACGTGTGAAGGGGGGATAACAAACATTAAAACGCTTAGATATCTTCCCAAGGGAAATCGGACGAAGCCAAGTGAAATAGGATACGAGGCAGCTAGATACCCAATATAGAAGATACCGGATGCCCAGCTAAACTCTTGTCCTTTGAGATTCTGTAGCCGTTATCGGTTAGCGAACGATTTAATCATGAGCAAGCAAGGACACCATACCAAGTCTTCTCGTAAACCAAGGACAGCGCTATAGGATAGACTGGTCTCTGCGAGTAAGTGAGTCAGACAATGAAAATAAACCAGAGATATCAAGTCATACTGTCAAGGTACTGAAGGCCATAACTGATTATAAGGAGTGGCATAAGACTGTTCGAGTAAGTGTATGCTTCATTCACGCTAAAATGGGTTACGTACTGAAAATCGATCTTTCTCACAAGCCTCTTTTCCTCTTTAGAGCTCATGGTCTCTGTCGTCCCGTAGTCTTTATCGGCACCAAGGACAGAGTCGTTTTTCTTCGCGTCCATGCCGGGCGAAGCCTGAATGGAGTTCTCCATGGTAGGCAAAATCCCTTGTGTAGCTGGCTGGTGAGCGATATCATATGCGAGTGACTCCACGTTATAAAGGGAGACTCAGACCAACTGAGAAAGACTGAGGAGATAAATAAACTAAAATGCGGAGAGTAGTATCATTGACAATGATAAATTTGAGCCATCTCGTTGGCCAAATTAATCGAGGCGTGGGGAGCCGATCTCGGCGCTACTCCAGACTTAGCATATGGGGACATCCTTAGTTGGAGAAGGGGTACAGGGGGTGCCGCACAATTTGCCGATTGGAGGTCAAGCACACATCACGAGGCCGCGAAGCCTTCGCCCACGAGGGAACGAATCTTCTTCATTGTGATACCAGCAGGTGGTTGGTTTCTGATGTCTTGGACATGGCCCAACACTTTCTTGATTGCAGGGTCAGAAATGTTGTTTTCAACCCACTCCTGGTGGACAGGATCGGTGGTCTCCAGCCAAGCAATAAAGAGTGACCATTGGAAGCGCTCAAGAAGTTGCACAGATCCGGCTTTGGTGGCGTAGTACGCGGCGGATACTAACGAATTGAGAGCATCCTGAAGCCCGGAAGGGATGGGTTCACCCCCAAACAAAGAGCCACGAGCACGATACAGATAAATCTGCATGGCATAAAAGAAAGTAGCTGTGATAAAGGTCATCAACGTACATTCGGCGTGGTATGTCTGGTCTGCGACCCGATGGAAGAGCATGGTATGTTCCTACATCTCATTAGTATCCAAGGTCATTTCGTATCCGAGAACGATCTTGCTTACTCTGTAGATGGCCTCTAACCACCGCTGTAGTCTCGGTCCCATAGTTATCGCACGCGTCGCAGTAGCTTGACTGTAAGAGTTGATCTCCTGATGCAAAACAATGAGTTCAAAGTAAACATCCAGAGTTGCTGCATCCTCCACCTCTGATTCTGCGCCGTGAATGTAGCCGGCGTCATTCCAGGGCAAAAAAAAGGCAGTACGCGATCGTAGCCAAAACTTTTGTCGCTTCTGAGGGGCGCTGTTTATATAGTCCGCAAAATACCCACCGCATCCAAAGAAACAACAGAACCCGTCTCGATCGTATAGGTATGCGATAATTCTGGCCAACAAGACCTGTTCGGAGACAGTTATTACACTACCACAGAAGGTGTTGTCGAAGGAGAGTATATCGTCGCTGGCACACAGCGTGTCCACACCATATGTTCTGGTATAGGCAAGGACCGCTCGACTTAGGTCTCCAAGCTTGTTGGAGTCAAAGTGATCACGTCGCATCCAAAACATGTACATATACAAGAATGAGATCATCATGTTGATATGATCTGGAGACGCAAAGGCACTGCGGGACTGCAAGAATAATTGAGATCCTCGGTGAAAATGCTCTTGCGACTCTTTGGGTGGTTGCGGACCTTGACCGTAATGAATGGCCAGCTCACTATGGGAAACAGCGAGGAGGAAATGGAGGGCCATGGCTCTATCGTAGGCCTTTTTAAAGAAGAGAGTGTGTGCTGAACAGCTCCAAGCACGCGTAGACTTCAAGGAAGCAAAGAGCTTGCAATGGAACAAGACAGCTTGCTTGTCGTCGCTGCCTAGCGCAAGAGAGGCCCCAGGAGCATACACAAACGATAGATCTGTAACGGCGAGTGGGTTATCGATTGCTAAAGGCCCCGGTAGTTCAAGTGCATTCGCACACAACAGACTATCCAAATGCTCTTCATCAGGAGTTTTGGCCACGGACAAAACGTGTTTTTCTGTTGAACTGTCTGCTGTCGGGAATACGCCTTGCGATATATCATCCGACAGCATCAGCATTAGAGATACCTCGTCCATAGTTTGGTAGTCATTACCATTAGAACCTCCCGAAAGGAGGCCATGGCATTGGGGGAGGGAAAGATCATCCACCACCGTCAAGGGCATGCAGCTAGTCATTGCCGACAGGTGGGATAAAACATCGTCGCCGTCGTTTGGCATAATAGAAGTAGGAGACCAATTGGGATCACGAGATTTAATAGGACCTAAGCCACGTCTTCTGGAGGCCAGCGACGACTTGGGCAATGGCCATTCACAGGTCAAGCTGAGCCGGGTACATCTTCTGCAGTGTGGGCGAGCCTCGTCGCATTTGACTTTCTTGCTTATGCACGTGGAGCAGCCTGCGTATCTCGTCAGCTAGTGGTGCTTAAACACGCAAGTATCGAGTATGAGTATCACCATTCCGAGACCGACCACGCTCCACGCGGGGACGACGGGTTCGAGTGACCGACTCCCCGCGATCCATATGCTTATCGCTTATACCGAGAACTTAGAGTATAAATTCCTTCCTTCTGCGTGTTGAGCTATACATGACTCCTAACACTCTGTGGGACAGTGCGGAAACGGGCGTAAGAGAGTGTGTTTCGGTGGTATCTCCAACAGAGCAGATAGGATACTCTGCCTCAGGCACCAGATGTCGATTAAATGGGCCAATCATTGGACGAGAGCAATCAATAGGAACAATCGCCTCGCCCCCGGGGTTCTCCAAAGCTATTTCACTCAAAAGTCATGTTTTCCTTTAATTTCGTACGTCTTTTCAATGTTAAGGACAGTGTTTCAACTTGAAAAAGTCATACAATGGGAAACACGCTTTCGTATCAGACTTCCGAATGTGAAGTCCAACTTTCAGGATCCAAAGGTAACATCAAAGGCCTACAGTTCGACAGCAAATCACGCCGATTTGCGAATATTGCATACGCTCTTCCTCCTACCGGTGATCGAAGATGGCGCAAGCCGCAGCCATTACCTGAGTCATATTCGTACTCAACATCAGAGGGAGCGCCTTTCGACGGCAGGACGTTCGGCCAGGTCTGCCTCCAGCCTAACTATTCGGCTTCTGTGAAAAAGAATGTTCCGCAGCATGATTACGGAGAAGACTGTCTCCGGCTGAACATCTGGACGCCGGTGCCAGAGTGCGAAGGGAATCAAAACGTCAAATGGCCAGTCATGGTCTGGTTTCATGGAGGGTGGTTTCAAATGGGTGACCCCAGTAATGAAGCTTCGATGGATCCTACCGAGCTCATCTCCACTGGCGGACTTAATGCTGTCTTTGTGGCGGTAGGATATCGACTTAATGTCTTTGGCTTTCTAGCTGGAGCACCTTTACAAGACGAGAATCCAGACGGAGCTGTGGGAAACTACGGACTCTGGGACCAGCGACTTGCAATGGACTGGGTATATGATAATATCAGTGCATTCGGCGGTGACCCTGGGAATATAACACTCTCAGGTAGAAGCGCAGGCGCGTATTCCGTGCAGGCACAAACGCTCTATGATTTCCGAGGGACGCTTCCTGAATCTTCCAGGAACCAGTTCAGGAGGTTGGTCATGTATTCAAATGCCATTCCTACTCAGCCTAAGACGTCTGAGGAGTGTCAGCCACAATTTGATGAGCTTTGCGACTACTTTGGTATCCCTTCGACAAGCTCTGGGCCTGAAAAGCTGAAGCTCTTGCGTGGCCTCGGTGCAGAAGAGCTAAGGGATGCCATAATGAAACTCAAAAACCACACTTTTCGGCCGATAACTGATGGTGTTTTCATTCATCCGGGCATATTCGCTTACTATCGAGATGGTTCTTTTGCGCGCGAATTCAAGCGGCGCGGGCTACGAATCTTCATCGGTGAAGTCCTCAATGAAGAGACGCTATACGCTGTGACTAACGGGCCTGATGCAAGTCTCGAGTCTCTGGAAACACAAATATCAAATTATTATTCGCCCTCAACAACTTCACGCCTACTGAGACATTACCCATTGCCTTCTGCCCCCCAGAAGCAAGGCTGGGAGGCAGTGTTCGGCCGAATCATATCAGACGGCCAGGTACGAGCACCTTCAAGATTCCTCGTCAACAATCTTCTCGAGAATGGTGTCGAGGTTCGTGATATCTGGCGGTATATAATCGCATATCGGCTCTCTTTCATCACAGAAAACGTAGCTCCAGCTTCATTTGGTGTTAGTCATGCCATGGATAGACCATTCTGGAAGTTAGTATACCCTAATATATCCATTTAACGTGATATTGAGTTTGGCTAATGCAAATATCAAATAGCTATTCTATCATGCATGGGCCAACCCCTGCAGAGCACCAACTCATGCATGAGTGGGTCCGAGACTTGGTGGCTTTTGTTAACGACGAGCCAGGTCATGCCTATGGAACTGAGAAAACGGACGAGGTTAAGGTCGCTACCCCGGAGGGCCGTATAGAGATTCAGAAAGATTCGAGATGGTCCGAGTTACTGGATCTGATGGAGGTGTTTGCGGGGTCTAGTTGATTGATATGTCAGGAAATGTCTGGAAAGCTATGTTCGATATATTCAAACGTTATCCTTTATTTCATGTTACTATATATAAGCTTTAGATAGACCGGACAAAAGCCGTCTGTACCCTTAACGTTGTCCCGATCAAATAGTTTACTTCTCCAGAGGCGACAGCGTCTTGGGCACATAAGGCTCCTCCAGATACTTCTTCTCCTCCTCCGTCAACACAACCTTAATACTAGCAGCGGCCTCGTCAATCCTCTCCTTACTGCTCAGCCCCAAAATAGGGTTCTCATTCTTATTGCTCAGCGACCAGGCAATGGCCACCTGGGCCATGCTGATGCCCTTCTTCTTCGCAATCTCCTCAACTCGGTCCACAATCTTCTTATCCGCCTCGGTCTCCCGGTTGCGGAGGAGGAAGTTCAATGCACCGTCCGTGTTCTCACGGAGCGAAGGCGCGCTGCGCCAGGGGCGGGTGAGGAGGCCTCGGGCCATCGGGGACCAGGGAATTAGACCGATGCCGGCGTCGAGGCAGTAAGGGATCATTTCGCGCTCTTCTTCGCGCGAGATCAGGTTGTGGTAGTTTTGCATGGAGATGAAGGTGTGCCAGCCCTTGGAGGCGGCGAGGTTGTTGAGGGCTTGGAATTCCCAGGCGGCCATCTATTATAAATTCTTGTTAATCTGTATCCTTTCTGTTGGTTCCAGTAGTTAAAGGGAAACATACCGTGCTAGCACCAATGTACCTAACCTTCCCACTCTCAACAACATCGTTCAACGCCTTCATGATCTCCTCTCTGGGCGTCTCACGGTCCAACCGATGAATCTGGAGAACGTCGATATAAGTCCCAAGTCTCTCAATACTCGCATCAACCGCATCAAAGATATGCTTCCGCGACAATCCAACTCTGTTAACCATATCGCCCTGATTCTGGCTGCAAGCCGCAATGGGAGGGAGCTTGCCCTCGTCATCAACACCGTAGAAGCACTTGGTCATGATCACGACCCGGTGGCGCGGGATATTGTATGTCTTCAGCGCCTTGCCGACGATTTCCTCAGAGCGGCCGTGCGAGTATACATCTGCTGTATCCCATGTGTTGATTCCGCGCTTGTAGGCGTGCTCGATTAGCGGGAGAGATTTGTCTTCGTCTAGAACCCAGTCTTGCCATTTGCTTGTGCCGTAGGACATGGTTCCTAGGATGACCTTGGAGATCTTGAGGCCGGATTTGCCGAGGCTGTTTTTAATGGATCAGTGAATGCTTAAGTGTTAAGCTGAGGGAGTGATAACGTACGAAACATATTCCATTTGGTTTTCGGTAGCCATTATGTCAGTATGTGTAGGGTAGTTCCAATCTGTTGTTGTTATTTGGGCTTTGTTAGCTCTTTTGTTGACGCGAGAGAATTGGGCACCTATGTTGTAGCTATGTGGGGGGCTGCGGGGTCTTGGAGTAACATACCAGCAGTATAGGTGGTTTGTAGCAAACAGCTTGAATTGTGGTAAGGATAAGGGGAGAATTATATGGATTAAAGAACGTAAATCATTCGGCAGCGATCGCGAATTCGTAATCAGACACCCCAGATCTGCCGAAGTGTGAAGCGAGAGTCTGGAGAGCCGATGAGTTACCGATCTCGGGACCGCGGATCGGGAGTGGGGATGACTTCATCTTGACCCTTTCCGGACTACAAACAGCTGTTGAGTGTGGGGTGTTTAGCGAGAGGCATTCTTCATGCTGACTCAGCCCTGCCATGTTTCGTAGTTAAACTATATGTCTGACAGTGTATCCAGTAATTTACAGAGTCAGGGAACTAGCTAATTTCTGCAATTGGATATATGGTATTGTCACTAGTTGAGAGTTTCTTTTGTATTGATGTCGTAATGTGCGGAGCTATATCGGCTCAGATATGTACATGTCCCCGATGCAAATGCAAGATTGAGGTGAGAAGTAAGGCCAGCTTGAGATTGAATGATGCAAACGCTGAAATGCAGGAAATAAATAAGAAGTGGTTAGAGAGACTCTCTCAGCCCCATGGAACTGCTGTTGTAGCATACGGTATAGACATCGGCACCTGGCCGGTCACAAATATAGATAACCTTTAGCAGTGTCCAACAAAATCTTCTTCGGTCTCCCATCCAAGGGAGCCAGTATATAACTTCGTGCAAATGAGGCACGACTTTTCCGTGAATCATGGCTCACTCAGGGTGATGCCCTCCCTTCCGAATGAGAAAGTCAAAAAGGTTACTAAACCGATGTCGACGCTTCCCCTTGGTTGGACGAGGAGATTCCGGTTGCCTATCAAGTGTCGTCTGAGGGCCATCCTTAGAGCCCTGTGTCGCTCTGGATTGATTTGGGATGGATTCGAGTTTAGTGTCTTCCCCATCCCCTTTTCGCAGCTGCGTCCGGGATCTACAGATCGAGCCCGGGCGGGTAGCCCGGGACTCGGGCGGTCCATCATACGACTGGCGTGGAGTGGAGAGCGTAGAATGCCGGTTTGCCGATGAATTGCGCTTGTTAGACCGTTCAATAAAAGCGGCACCGGTGGAGTTGGAGCGTTTTGATAAAGTCCCATACTGGGCTGATCGGTCTGCTGTTGGATGGTGGGAAGCTGCTTGGGTCCAGGTCACTGCCCGACGACTTGGGTCCGATTGAGCCGGTTTGTCAGGCTCATTGTCTCTGCCCGAAAGCATTCGGCCCTCCTCACTTCCAGAGGTTGTTGTAGGATTATGTTTTGATAAGCTCGGCGAACGAGGAGCCTTTCCATTAACCAGCGAATCTTGGTAGCGAAAATTTTGGGACCATCCCTCTCGGAAAGCAACCCAGATGCTGGTAATTATAATCAACAGGCGCAGTCTCTCATCGGTTTCCATAACGTGTTGGTCCAGTGGGACATCCATCTCGGAGGTGTCACTAATGACGGACATGCCAGATGTAGGCGAGGATGGCGCGGTGCTTGGTAATGAGTACCTATCATATACCTCAAGGTGATTACGAGCCATGGAGGCAATCACAGGATGTCGGCGTGTAGTGGGATCGATGACGCTGAACGTGAAGCGACGGTTTTCCTCAGGCTGAACTGAGCCAGGTGGTGCCGATAAACGACGCTTCCTTGGCCCACGTCGAACCCATCGTAAAATCATAAGCCCCGTATCCGTATTTGAAACAAATTCATAGGATCCGTTGGGAAGAGGAGTGGCTTCAAAAACGGCCCCAGAGTTGAGGCAAATTTCTGCCTTTCCCTTGGACAAGGCCTCATCTTTAAGCAACTGGCAAATGGTCGCAACAACCTCGCGGTGGTCCCCTTCCTCGTCTGAACTTAAGCTTTTGTCTGGTCCGTCGCTCACTGGCCGCTCGTATAAATCGCTAGTCGTGACGATTAAATCATTTGGGCCTAGGCCCCGCTTACCACGCAAAATTGCGGGGACTTTTCTGGCAAGTCTAGACGTAAATAAGGTCGATGGCAATACATCGAATATAGGTAATGGGCGTGATGTGGCCGATACCTGTTGAAGTTGGAGGAGCAGCTTAGGCCTGAGCTTCAACCGCTTATGGCGCGCGTTGGTCGCAGGGTGCGCTAGCTGGTAAGTGGTTTTTGACCGCGAAAGCTGCTTTGTGTACTTCTGGTGGCCGAATTGATGTCGAACGGGCGATGGCCCAGCTGTTGAAAGCTGGTCCTCGTCACTCGACGACATGGGCTCAACAGCGGCGATGGGCATTGAACGGCGTTTCTCATAGCGAGGCTTGTCTGCCTCAGTGCCTTTCTCTTTGGCAGAAAGACCGTGCAATCTAAACGAAGGTAAATTGTTAAATGAAAATGGGCGCGGCGAGGGCTGGCGGGAAGACATGGAGAGTTGTGTTTCCGATTGGGAACTAGTGAGCTCGCTGTTATGGGCGGCAGCGGCATCAGCTGTCAAGCCGAGGTTGAAGAGCATTATCCAGAGAGATCAACCTCCGACGAATGATAAAGACGACATCGACAGCAGGGTGGTCAATGGTTCGGTTCAAGATCTTGGAAGTGCAGCGTGATAGGCGTTTGCGAACTATACATAACAGGCGGGAATGTCGATCCCTGTCTGGAAGTATGGACTTATAAAGAAGAGGGAAAGCGGCTGGCGAGAGACGACAGACCCCACGGTGTTATTAAGGTGGCGCGCACAAAGAAGCTGACAGGAGAAGTACATGGAAAGGATGGGGCAGGGGGTCCCAAGCAAGCGGCGGTCCACGTCCAGGTCAGCAGCGGAGGGACGGATGCTTCAGCTGTGTCACGTCAGGCCCTGTAGCTCCAGACGAACAGCGCAGAGGCGGGCGGGGAAATAAGCACAAGCAGGGGAATCAAAGAAAAGCAGAGGGAGAGCCAGCTGCAAGGGAGAGGAAAGAGCGAAAGAAGCGAACTGCGGGCAGCTCCAGCCTTAATATCCAGAGATGGAACGAGTGTGTGGAATGGAAAAGGCAGCACTTTTTATCTGCAGGCCACCAGTCGCTCTGTTCCATCAAATCTCTTCATGTCAGATGGTCGGTCTGTATGGAGTCGAATCCAGGAACCCACAGCGGGAATCGGCGCTCGGATTTTAAGCTGCGCTCCGGAGATGGCAGGGAAGGGAAGAATAAAGGACTCGGGAAAGAAAGAGGAGGCCAGAAATGAAATTGCCGTCGAAGCTTTGATCTTGGTGCGTCACCCTAACAGCACTTCTGTTCGATGCGATCTGAAGAGCGACAAATAGCAATCCCCGGCGTGCAATTAGTTCGCCGATCTTGCTTGGGTCCGAATTAAATTATGGC
Source organism: Aspergillus versicolor CBS 583.65 (assembly GCF_001890125.1). Lineage (NCBI taxonomy): Eukaryota > Fungi > Ascomycota > Eurotiomycetes > Eurotiales > Aspergillaceae > Aspergillus > Aspergillus versicolor. Next base: position 1,927,234 of record NW_024467528.1, on the reverse strand, counting down.
TGCTTTTCTCAGTCATCGGACTTACAACAGCCCGGACGCCACTGCTCACTAGCTGAACCAATCTACACTAAATGGATCACAGGCAGTCCCGAGGCGCTTCCCATCCTGCAGCTGAAGAGCCAAGCCTGGCCCTGGGATCCGAGCAGGAAGAAGCATGCATTCCTTTGCGCAGCTCTCTCAATCCTTTGTTCCACCCTTCAAATGAGCTGACGTCTGTCTTGAAGGGACACGACTCAAACAGACCCGTCTGACACGAGACCAGCAGCTGTAATCCCCGTGGTAGATCCACGGACGACGGACGCGATGTTAAGCCCGTCGGCGAGCGGATGGTCGGAAAGTCCGACTATCCGGTGCACTTCATAACTCAAAGCTGCTGACTCCGCCGCCAACTCTCGTTCTAGCCTTTTTCACGGCTCCATTTCCGCTACATCTGGTCTTGGCCCCTTTACCAGTTTTCATGATGTGTGGAACGGCAAAAAAGGCTGCGGTGGGTTCCATCCCTTGGTGGCGAGGGCCCCAAATGATTCACCCGCGACCGCACTGTACAGAATATGTGGAGGGGAATGCAGGCCACACCGTAAAAACCTTCAGGTCCATCGCATGCTAGTGCTGCACAAACCCAACTCGGACTGAGGTAATAATAATAATGGTCAACATCCGAATGCCGATTTGGGTCCACTTCGCCGAATGAGTGAGACGATCATGATCAACCTGACAACCACTAGCCTTACAAGACGGCTAAACAGGAGTTGGTTATCGTCGTGGAGCGCTGCGCCGCTGACTCCTCCAAGCCTGCTTGACTGTTTCCCAGACTGTGAGTGGAAGAACTTGTGGGCCTTCTGAGATGCCATGGCAAACTCAAAGGTTGCCCAAACGTGGTAGGTGCTCCGTAAGGCTTTTGGCGGTCCCTCGAGCACCCTTGGTTCCGTAACCGCTTGGACCGTAGGGCTGAACTCCAAACCACACTCTATTCAGTATATTAATGTTCTATTTTTATTATATTGTGCAGGCCAGAGAGCCCGTGCCCGCGGCTCTTTCATTTATCGCTTGACCCCAGCCTCAGCTCTATATCATAAACCTGTTTTTCATTTCTGATCAATCCGTCGTTTCTTCCATCGTCCTTCTCAAGCTCCCGGGTTCCGCCATGGTGGGGCCTGGAGTCTGCGCCCGCGAGGGTCTTACATAAGTAAACTGTCGACTTGCGGCGGTTTTATGCACAAAGTTATGTAAGCGGGTTTTTATTTATGCTTCATTTCCGAGCAATCCGGTCGATCAGCTTGGCGTCTTCCCAACTCTGGGTCCGCTTAGGCCGATTCTTTTTCTTCACTATCTCCATTTTCAAAGAAGCGCGGTTCCATTATCCATCATTAACTGTCTCCAATCAGTGCAATCGCTGCTCCCGAGGCAGCGCTGAAGACCTTCTGCAGCCCGTGGTTGCTCCATCAACCTTCAAGTCCTATGACCTCCGAGAAGGACGCCCCGCGGTGTCGATAGCACCATGACCACAGCTTTCTCGCCAAAGCTAACAGCTTCTCGGAGCCCATGTCTCCTTGATCCGAACCAACCAGTCAAAAGCCTGTCAATTGCTTTTTGGCTTTGGAAGACCCTTCTCTTTGTTGTCATAATCAGCTGCCCCGGGCTTGGATATGACACCTCCTCTAGCCTTCTTCCGTACCAAAACAACCACTCGGTTGTTGATGTCATATCTTCCGTTCAGAGTAAACAAGAGTATATTTCGATCCCGTTGAAGTTTCTCCGATGGGATTCAATCTACTTTGTACACATAGGACGGATCGGCTATGTCTTCGAGCAGGAATGGGCATTCAGTTATACGTACAGTAATCTAGTCAACTATCTGTCCTCATGTATATCTGCCCTTGCCCCACCACTTCGGACATCCCCTCTAACAATACCGCAGTTCTTTTCCCATCAGATGACTCGAACGGAGTGGCTGGGTTTGCAGTAACGGGGGTCATAGTGTCTCATGTTGCTCACTACCTTTCAGTCTTGGCTTTGTACCGGCTCTCTATCAATGTATTCGGACACGATAGCCAGAGGAAAAGGCTCGTTTGCTTTCTAGCAGCGGCCCTACACATCATTAGTCCAGCTGGCGCTTTTCTCACTGCACCCTATATGGAAGCTCCTTTCTCATTCCTCAACATCACAGGACTCTACATCTATTCATCGTCCCACATTGATCTCGACTCAGGGAAACGGTCTCTGAGCCATATGAAATTGTTGCTATCCGGGTGCTTCTTCGCGGTAGCCACTACCGTGCGCAGCAATGGTATTCTCAGTGGGATTCCCCTAGTATTTGATGCCCTTATTCATTCCTATGATATTGTTTCTCGGCGTTCCTTCTGGGCGGCGGGCATTCGCCTGTGCTTCGTTATTCTAAGCGGCTGTATTGTCGCCTTGGGGTTTGCTGTCCCCCAATACTTTGCCTATACAAAGTTTTGTATGGACGATAGTATCTCACGGCCTTGGTGTCAGTCGCTTGTCCCAAGTATATATGGTTGGGTCCAAGCTCATTATTGGTACGTGCTCCAAAGAATCTCTAAGATCAAGCCATATATTGACTCCAAAAAAATAGGGGTGTTGGTTTTCTCCGATATTGGACGGTTTCGAATATCCCGCTCTTCTTACTTGCTGCGCCCATGTTACTAATTCTCTTTCTATCATCATTTTGGGCAATGGGTGCGGGTACTCCAGCCCCTGCTTTTAACGTCTCTCTCAAATCTGTTTCTGCGCCGTCTTCTAGCCCCGCCTCCATGCTACTTACACGGCTCGCCGTAGCCCAATTCATCCTCACAGCAATGGCTTTGACTAGCTATCATGTCCAGATCGTCAACAGGATTTCGTCAGGATACCCGTTGTGGTATTGGTACCTTGCCTGTCAGGCACTGGGGACTTCGGAACGCACTCTGCCGGCGGCCAAAAATAACAACTATTTCCCGGCGCTTGTACAGGTCATGGCTATCTATGCACTGGTCCAGGGTGTTCTTTTCGGGTCTTTTCTTCCTCCAGCTTGAAATACGTACATAATTTCCATACATTCAATAAAGTATTGACTCGGGAAGACTATTCCAGTCAGTCTGTACTTTCGCTCCATACCTATACGTATTCGAAGACCCTCGATATGCATACATGCTCCTACGGTACATTTCCCACCGAGAAATTGTAATCATGCCCGAGAATTATGTGAAACATTATACAGCAGCTGATTATTGTATTCCTACGGGGGGCATTTGTGGAGGAGTAGAGGTGACTCCGTAAGGCTGCTTTGCCCTACCTCCCGCATTATCCCACTCCTGCAACCGCAAACAGATTGGGAAATCCAGTCTGACATAGCCATTCATTTCTGACGACAACTGAACGCAAGTTTCCAGGTTTCTTACATTTACATCAAACTCCGGTTTAGGCAATAGATAAATGCAGTGCTAGATACTAGCGGAATTCGAAGAGTCTAGGCCTCCATCCAATTCTTTCCCTCTCTTTTGGGTTCTCCTTAGAACACATTTGGGGTTTACATGAATTTCTAAATACTAACTCTATCCTCTCGGGCGTTAAAAAAACAACAAAGGCCAAAAACAATTAGCATCAGTCGTTGAGGTGACGAAGGTGGATGACAATCTCTCACGCCTACTAGTAGGACGAGAGGGTCCACCCTTAATATTTATTCATAGCAGCCATTCAGATGCCCTAGCACCGTTAGTTCAATGAAGCCATCGCCAGTAAATAATGGTTATCCGTACAGGCTTAATTAGTGTGGAGCGGAATCAAAGTCTCCCAGTGCGAGGCTCGAACTTGCGAACTGGAGATAGCGGCCGCTTTTGGTGGGGCTTGCTAGTGCCAAATTAGGCTGCGAGCTTTGTTACGTAGCATGCATTATGTCATCCGCAGCCTGACCCCAGCCGAGACTCATGAAATGCTATCATCAACTGTCGTGCGTGAGCTTCTTCTATCGTCAACTCCCCAACTACAAATTCTGTGAAAAAGAGGGAGCTTACGTTGGCTGCTTCACCATCACCCGGGATACCAAATTGGATATCTTCCCATCCTGCACTTGATATACACTGCTACATCTCTTTCCGATCGCTTTGTTAGACCAGGCCAATTGGAGCCTCGCCAATGCGAATAAAAGGCTTACAGCAGGTTACTGTCAGCCATCGATTTCTATAACCTAGTATCTGGATACAAGCTTTATGAGTTAATGTATAGCGCTACCTGTTTTGCTGTGCCTTTTGAGGACCACGTGTAGCTAACTTGGAGTGTGTTATGATAGAACTTTCCCGCACCACCCGAATTCCTAACTTCTGCATCCACGGTAATCGTTGCACGAGCTGCACGATTATGGACAACCCAAACCTTAAAACGATTCTCACGCCAGACAACTTTCACAATGCACATATGATCTCACGAGCAACCTCTCCAGGTGGTGAACCTGATGGCATCAACGGAGATGGCGACCCCAAAGCTCGCGTCCGACCTCGCACATATCCTTATTTCAAATACCTGCCATACCAGCTTGAAGATGACGCCAAGCGGGAACAATATTTTCGGGATATCTTGACCCAGCTCTACATTGCGGTGGAGTCGGGGGATTTCAGCCCCGGTGCGGTGCACTGGACACGGGAGCTAAGGGCATGGCTATCCCTCAAGTTCGACCCGACTCGTAGTGAGCGGATCAAACTCGTTAAACTGTATTATGAGCTTGCTCTTGCTCCTGGAATAGATCCAAATGTCTCGGAACGGTTCGCTAGCATGTTCATGCTTCTCACAAAGTGAGTGCAATTTTGATCAACGGGTATATTTTTATTTGCCAAATGCTGACATTGTCCCAGACGCAAGCATTACCTAAAGCCGATCAAGGATCTTGTCTTGGATTGGAAGCCCTTGTATCGAGAGGTAAAGGCGTTCGTTCTGCCAACAGAGTCTGGTCTGGTGCATTCCTCAAACCTAAAGCGGAACGTGAAGACCTTGACGAAGCTCTGTGCTTTCATTCAGCTCTATATTGATCCCTGTGATCTACCGACCATGCTGGAAGAGTTTTTGCCCCATTACAGTACTTCGTTCTCAGAAGGAGCGTTTGTCGTAGTCGGGCTGATCAACCTCCTTCTTCCCACCTCTCCGCCACCGGAGTCTAGAGAGGACCTGCTCCCACAGCATTATATGCCGACTTATTTCCACCTTTGGTCTTTGGTCAGTCGGTCAAAAACCTTCGATCAAACTTTTTTGGACTTCCTTTCCCGAATGGCACGGGATTCGTTACCTGCTGGTCACATTCCCTTCTCCGAATATGGAATTTTCACCAAGGAACAATCCTCCCTTATCTTCACGGCTACTTTGAGACTTCTCGAGATCCCAGTTGGACAGTCTACCTCCCCTTACAGTGCTCTTGTGGACATATCTTCTGGGTTGGGAATAATGCTTGATCGAGACACTCGAAAGCATCCCGTAGCACATCACATAGCTAGATGGATTGTCATGTCCCTGTCTCCGGCATGTCTGGATAAAGAAGACTCGATTCTGACTCAGCTTGAAGGTCTTATCCAGGCTGTGGAGACATTTTTTCACCCCTCCAATTCCGGTAGCTGGACGAAGACCCTAGCCCAGTTGGTGTATTACCTTACGGATTTCTTCGTAATGCGTTGGAACCGGGAGCAGAGCGGCGAGATGGAGATACCAGAGGAGCGAAAGCTTACAGAACCCTTGAGGCGCCGCTTCGTACTCTGCATGCGTGATGTGATTTTCATGGGTATCTATTCTAAAAGCGCTACCGCCATGAGCTTCTCCTTGTCAACCTTGCAGGGTCTAGCGTACCTGGAACCGCACCTTATCCTTCCTGGGGCTTTGCAGAGAATCTACCCATCCCTTCAAGGCTTAGTAGAGGTTCATCGTACTACGTCATCTCTGCGAACTCTCCAGACACTCGTGCGCATCATCACAAGGACAAAGGGGTATCGCTGCCATCTCACAACCCTTTTGGGAATGGCATTACCGGGCATTGATGCAAATGATCTTGAGAAATCTCTCCATACCTTGACATTTATTCAGGCTGCATGCTACAATATACCCATGGCAGACTTGACAAAGGGGCAAGAGGACATCAATAGTGATATGCTCGCGATGCAGTGGATCCCAGGTGAGATGGAACGAATGGAGCAAGAAGGAGTGGGTGTTCAGTTGAACTACGACACGGAGCTCAACGATGAGACCGAGGAGATGATCCTCCGCTCTTCTACTTGTGGGTTTGGGGACTTTATTATCTCCTTCCTTGGGCGCGTCTTCACCCTTCTGGAGAACCTTCCCGACGTATCAAGAGTGCGAAACGGATCCCCGGAGGAAAATATTGTAAACACCCTTCCAGCAACATTTATGCCGTTGCTTTCCTCGCTATCTCCTGACTATTACGACATCGCCCTGTCCAAGGTTGTCGACTTTGTGTCAAACCATGTCATCCACCAAGCCCGCGATGCAATGGCATTTATATGTAACGCTGTTTGCAAGGTTAACCCCGAAAAGGCTCTGAGGCGTTTTATTCCAGTTTTAACACAGGCCATCCGTACGGAGATTGATGACAATGGCGCTGGCTCAACCCGGACAACAGGTACTGATGTCCTTCCCCGTGATCGAGGTCTAGTGTGGAATATCAGTATGCTCAGCATGTGTGTTGTGCATGTTGGAGATGCTGTTCTAGCCCACAAAAAGGAATTGTTTGATACCGCCGTCTACATGCAGCAGAAGTGCCGGGGCATTCCTACGGTCCATGTCTCAAACTTCATCCACCACCTTCTTCTCAACCTTACCGGGACCTACACCTCGGACTACTCGCTATATGAACCTGACGTTATCGCTAAGGGAATACAACCCGAACACTGGAGTTATCACCCAGACCCGAATAACCTGACCGTGAAGTGGCACGTCCCCAAACGGCAGGAGATCGAGTTTGCTACTGAGCTCTTCGAAAACCAGGCGGAGTCGGCTCTCAGGCAACTCACAGCTTTGACTGAGGATGCTTCCAGCGTTAGGCGAGATGGAATAGGCAAGGAATGGTCTGATGAAGTGATCAGAAACCTGGTTCTCTTGCGACTAATCATCTCTGGTGTCTCCGTGCTCTTCGATGCCAAAGCTGCCTCAAAGACGAAGGATATTGAGGCCAACGGAGTATCAGGCAGGGCAAATGACGTGGAGATGGCAGACGCGGACGGTGTAGGTGAGGGCGGAGAAGAAGTTCCTGATTCCTCACTAGACAGTTCCGATGAGGACACTGTAAGAGAGACTTTCAACTACCCGACCGGCTACCCCTTAGAAGAGAACGATCCTGTCTATGTTTCAATCCACGATATTCGAGAGAGAGCAGGATGGGTTCTCCACAAGGTGCATCGATATCTCTCTGAGAAGCAAGAGGACGATGTACCGTGCTTCAGTGCTCTTTACTCTGCTTATAAGTGCTGGTTTATTGACGTTGGTATCGAGAGGTCCGCTCACGTCCTGGATAGAGTTACCCGCCTCCTTCTTGCGGACATCCACCCATACAAGATGAGCGGAGTTCGCAAGGATTATCCACGTCCCCTACTTATTCGGCGAGCCAATATGTACCATCTACAGCGCTTGAGGCACAACGCAGCCCCTCGATGCCGATCCCGGTTGGATGAGATCCTACTCCTCGATATCGCAGAGTCTTGCGTGTCTACCTATACGGAGACTCGCCGCAATGCTCAAACTGCGGGAGAGTCGGCTTTGAAGGCTGTCTGGGGCTCACGCTTGCTTGTTATTCCACCGCTTCTCAAGGCGCTTCAAAACGGTATCAAGGAGAATGATTTCGCCCGAATTAAGGGTGCACTATTCTCCCTGTTGCTGAGCAGTGTGGCTAAGACTGTTGGTCGTCATTGGAAATATGCTCCTACCTTAGTCCGAGCTTTCATTGACGCCAGCGCGGTGGATAGACCGTCTGTGCAGCGAATCTGCTCAAGTGTGGTATATCAGATCATGGACTATGGTCGTCCCTTGGAAAGAATGGCCATTTTAGACAAAGACCTGGTCGATGCAATCGCCCCAGCGACACAAGATGTTGAAGAACAAATCACACAAAAGCGCAAGAACCTCAACAACAAGCGAGCACTTATCGAGAAGAAGAAGGCCGCTTTGGCCAATGAATTAGTAAATCTGGCTCGGGTGTCACACTGGAAGGTTGCCAGTCGAGCAGCGACTATTGTGATTTCCATGGGTCTCAGATTTGATTACATTGCTAGCGAAAACCTAGTGGAACTTGTCACCATGGGCTCTATCGATGACCACCCTGGTCTTCGTGGTATGTATTCCCAGGGTCTATCCGCGCTGTTCACTATGATCGATGTCCGAGCCATCTGTAACCACGACTACAAGAGCTATATCCTGGGTAACCAGAACTTCCCGGCAAAGATAAAGGTGACAACCAAGCGATATGAAAAGGGCTGGACAGAACAGTTCCTTGCCAGCTTCGCCAACCCCGAGACAGATTATTATATTGATCACGATTTCCCGGGATGGCTTGTATGGTCGGATCACATGCCTGGGTACAAACCGAATGTTGAACGCGACATTGATTACGACGGAGTGGAATGGCAGGTTCGCTCTCACATGGGCAAGCTCTTCAATAGGGCTTGGTTCAACAAGTTTTTCATGTACTTGAAGCAAGAGCCGCGTGACCCCTCAGCGGACAAATTCCGCATGTCCTGTGCGATGTTACTCTTGTATGCCTTTGAATTGATGCTTCGCGATGGACTCACCGCAGCAACATTTGACGACATCAAGGAGGAAATCGAGGCGGTTTATGAGGATGGCAGTGACAAGCATCAACATCGGGCTACCGCGGAGATCCTTGGTGCGCTCGTCAGCTCTGTTACGGACACCAGCGTTGACAAGCGAACCATGGTCTGGGAGTACGCCTTCCCCATTGTGCAAAAGATATTCATTGATGGGTTGACACCGGAGAACTCTGGTTACTGGACAACTTTCCTGCATATGATCCTTCAGTGCCGTGACCCGCGACGAGTGTGGCCGTTGGTCGACTGGCTGGCGAGCTTCCGTCTGGATATGGCTACCAATGCCGCCTTCAAGGAAAGCTCCAAGATCAATCTGCTGCATCAGTCCATCATCGATGCAGGCTGGCATTTCAGACTCGAAAAGCCAATTGTCCAGGATTACCTCGCTCACCTTGATCATCCTTACAAGGGAGTTCGTGAAGCGATGGGTCAGACTCTTGCAACGATCTTCCGCACGCGGTACCACGAGTCTTATCCGGATGTCAAGAGCCTCCTGACAGACCAGGAATCCTCATCATCAGTGGGCTCGTATCCTTACTCTCCGAGCACAGATTTCACCCAGATGATAAATGACATTTTCACGCGAATTGAGAAATGGCGACACGAGAGAACACCGGGACAGCAGACTCCATCCTCCTACACTTCGGGGTGTAAAACTGTTCTCCTCTGGCTTGACTCCACGCTGTCCTCGCATGAGTGTACACAGCTTGCCCCCTTCTTCGCAGAGGTGTTTACGGGACAGCTGCTGCATATGATGGATGTCAAGGAAGATCCAGAACTCCAATCGCTCGCATATCATGTTTTCCGTCACCTGCCTAATGTTCCATACCCTGCTGAGCAGAACTCGGAGTTTATCAAAACGCTTATCCGTATTGGGCAGACGTCACCTTCATGGCACCAACGGTTGCGCATCATGATCAACATTCAGATCATTTACTTCAGACGCCTCTTCCTTCTTTCTCCCTCCGACCGCGATAAACTATTCGAGTGTGTGGCTAGCATGCTGGAGGACCCACAGCACGAAGTAAGAGCCGGTGCATCTGCGACCCTATCAGGGATGATTCGTTGCTCGCCCGAATTCCTCCGCAAAGACATCGTCTCTCGCCTGAAGAAGCGATTCACAAATGTCTTGGTCGAAAACCCTCTTCCCAAGCGACCCAAGGCGCTCCGCACTGCTAGTGGCATATCATCCCCGGTCTCCTCAGGGGCTGGTACTCCAACTCCTGAACACACTCGCCTGGTAATAACCAGACATGGTGCTATTCTTGGTCTTGGGGCGCTTATTCAGGCTTTCCCATACAGCAGCCCGCCGCCAACATGGATACCAGAGGCATTGACAACGCTAAGTGTCCGTGCTGCCAATGACCCTGGCATTGTTGGGTCAAGTGTGAAGTCAATTATTAGTGAATTTAAGAAGACAAGACAAGATACATGGCACATTGATGCCAAGGTACGTTCTTTCCGACTTGTGACATCTAGTCAATCACGGAAGCTAACATTGATATTAGGCATTTACACCCGATCAACTTGAAGATCTCTCGGGGGTCCTTTGGAAGAGCTATTTCGCTTAAGCAAAAAGCGACGAGAATAGAACATGACGGGGTGCGCGTCTGGACTCCCGGTTTCCTAGACTCTGTCAAACCCCAAGTGGGTTGTTTTGTATACTAAGTCGATGCCTGACGGCTGGATTGGGGCTTTTTGCATGTCTCTGGCTATAGGTGATGCTGTATTAAGTCCTACGCCTTGTAGGCTACCTTATAGTCGCTCTTAGTTTACTTAATGATAATAAATATTTATTGCATGAATGTTCAATACCGGAGGCCGGGTAGAAGTAAGACAGCGAGTGGCAGAGAGCACAAAGGCTTGTGCCGATGTAGTCTATCTACAGACGCCTATGGGGCTCATTACTACTTGATAACTACGTGTATTGGTATCAACAATTGAAGAGATGGTGCCAGTGTTCCATTCTTGGTGGCTTTGGTGCAGTACAGGAGTAAACGAATACATGACAAGGCAAGTGCAACACGCTGTGCAATAAGTACAAACCTCCATAGCAAGGGTCAACACAGAATGAACATGCAAACGAACACGCAGTATAAACATGCACATAACATAGACAGATCAACTCAGAAAGCCCGAGCACCAACTTCAGGAAGACGAGAATCAGGTACATAGCGACCTCGCTCCTTGATACAGCAAGCACACTCAGCAGTGCAATGACCATAGATCGGCACTGACTTCTTTCCTCCATCAGAGGACACAATATACTTCGTCACAGGCTTCTCACAGCAACCACAGCCCCTCCCACAGCATCCACCCAACTCAGCGCAAAGACCCCGTCCATGATACCACTGCGCCCGCCGTCCAGTCTCCGGCTCGCGGTTGTTGCAATCAATCTCGTATGCCCTGGTTGTATTTCCCAGAGGCATGGTCTTCCAGTGCTCCGCCACCCTTCTGTTGTTCTCAATAACTTCATGCAGCAGCCCAGCCTTCTCCTCCGAGGACAATGGCCCCGACTTGCCGTTGCCGTTGCCCTCCACATCCAACACGCTCCCGTCGTTCCCGACGCTGTTATCCAGGCGCTCGATGCGCTGGAGGATAGCAACGCCACGACACTCTTCTTCCATATGATCACTGATCCACTCTTTCTGGGCAGTGATTTGTTCAAACTCCAGGTCTGCCATGTAGGCGTCTTCCTGGCGCTTGCGGTGGGCCTTGTCCCGCTTCTTCTCGTAGCGGTCCTGCTCTTGCGAGCTCTTCCGCTCAGTGCGGTAGCGCTTGATGAGTTCCTTGACGAACATTTCGGCGCTCCAAATATATTTTATGATTTGAGTTTGTTGCAGCTGAGTCTTGTTAGACCATATTCTGTCTGGGTAGGTGGCTTAGGGTTAACTCACTGAAGGTCCCGCCCAAGCAGAGCCGTTATAGAATATAGAGGAGAACTTTTTTATAGATAGCTTTGTAGTTCACAGTATGTTTGTTCGAATAATAGATGATAGATAGATATGTTTGTAGCAGATGCTCTGTGTAGCTTTGAGGTGGTATAAGTTGGAACGAACTTGATAGTAATGAGGATAGATGTAAGAGGATGGGAGGGAGAGGAATCGAGGAAGCCCCGAAGGAGGGGCTTATATGCCACTCTGAAAACTTTGATACTGAGTTACTGCTATACTTTTTTGTTGTTGCTCTGCAATTTCTGTGCCCGGAACTGTCTTCCTGCTAGATGTTGAACTTATATTCGCACGCATTCTTCCCATGATTGGCACGAGTTAAATTAAGCTTAACCTAGTTGTGACTCAGTATAGAATCTACAGTTCCTATCCAATCGCTAGGCTTTTGGAGAAAACTTAACGCTTTCTATAGAAAGGTACAGGTTTTATAGTGGTGGTGGGATTCCGGAACCATCCCAGGAACATGATAATCGTCAACCACGTCCACTCCATAAGGGCTGACACACGCTGAATCCAAGTTTAATATATCAGGTACACAGTATTGTAATTATAGAGCGTATCTAATACCCAGACAAGTAACCACGTACTCGCTCACGGTGTAGACTTCATGTCGATTCTCGGAGCAATATTACTATGGGACGGAGCATGCAGTCATGTTGAACATCATTTTCAAATGGTCGGCCCACATTTCCGTTGCGTCACCCTTGATCGCGAGCTACATGCTGAATCACAAGATAAACCCTCAAAAAATTTTCTTGCTGGACGGCAGGAAGTGTCCTCCGGTAAAACTTTGATAGGGCTAATTAATGCGGGTAGCTATGCTGCATAATTATGTGATGAGTAATTTATGCAGATCACGTGCCGATCCGAAACAGCCACGCGGCGCCAGAGCCCAAGGACATCATCACCGTCGGGGGATCAAGCTGTCGGGGGAGAATCTTCCTTGCGTTTGACAAACTATTTCCGCTTCTATCCTGTCATTTTCTATCGTTACCTTCTGTTTAGTTATCCTCCCTCTCTTCCGACTTCCGCGCAACCGCGCATCTCCCCTAGTTGCTGTGGTGTAAAGGAATACCGCTGCTGCAGGCAGTCCGTTTCCCACCATGGCTCCGAAGGACACCTTCTTCCGCTCGTCGGATATGAGCTTGACCCAGCTCTATATCGCGAATGAAATTGGTCGTGAAGTTGTCAGCTCCCTTGGTGAGCTTGGGCAGGTTCAGTTTCGGGATGTGAGTTCTCCCTGTTTGTTATGTTGCTGGATCGGGGGGTTGGTGAGAGGGTTGCTAACGAGTGTTCCGTTTCGCTACACAGCTCAATCCCGAGACGACTGCTTTCCAAAAGACTTTCACGAAGGAGATCCGTCGCTTGGATAATGTGGAGAGACAACTTCGTATGTTATAGCTGGCTTTTTTTCGCGGTTGTACGACCGGTTTGGGGTAGTGGCTAATTGGAGTTATTTGGCTTTGGACAGGTTACTTCCATGCACAGATGGAAAAGGCTGGAATTCAGATGAGACCGTCTTCTGAGTTCTCGGATACTCTGGCTGCTCCCTTGGCTTCGGAAATCGATGAGCTTGCTGAGCGCAGCGAGAGTCTGGAACAACGGATCGCCTCGCTGAATGATAGCTACGAGACGCTGAAGAAGCGTGAGGTGGAGTTGACGGAATGGCGTTGGGTTCTGAGAGAAGCTGGAGGATTCTTTGACCGTGCCCATACCCATACCGAGGAAATCCGCCAGTCCTTCGATAACGATGAAGCGCCTCTTCTCCGCGACGTCGAGCAACAAGGCACGCGCGGTGCGAACGGTGATGCCCAGGGCCAACAGTCGTTCCTTGAGATGAATATCGGATTCGTGTCTGGTGTTATCCCTCGCGACAGGATTGCTGCCTTCGAACGAATCCTCTGGAGAACCCTCCGTGGTAACCTCTACATGAACCAGTCTGAAATTCCGGACCCGATCGTGGACCCGACTACGAACGAGGAGACGCAGAAGATGGTTTTTGTCATCTTCGCTCATGGAAAGAATATCATTGCAAAGATCAGAAAGATTTCGGAATCGCTTGGGGCTTCCCTTTACGGTGTCGATGAGAACAGCGAACTGCGCCGGGATCAGATCCATGAGGTCAATACGCGGTTAAGCGACGTGAACAATGTGTTACGGAACACGAAGAACACTCTCGACGCTGAGCTCTCTCAGATCGCCCGCTCGTTGGCGGCTTGGATGATCATCGTCAAGAAAGAGAAGGCCGTTTACGACACCCTCAACAAGTGTTCGTATGATCAAGCGAGAAAAACGCTTATTGCTGAGGCTTGGTGCCCTACAAATTCGCTGGCCTTGATCAAGTCGACCTTGCAGGATGTCAATGACCGGGCGGGTCTGAGCGTGCCTACTATCGTTAACCAGATTCGGACGAACAAAACCCCTCCAACGTATGTTCGAACGAACAAGTTCACCGAGGCTTTCCAAACGATTGTCAATGCATACGGTATCCCGAAGTACTCGGAAGTCAACCCCGGTTTGTACACTGTGGTTACTTTCCCCTTCCTCTTTGCCGTCATGTTTGGTGATTTCGGTCATGGTTTCTTGATGGCTTTGGCTGCTTCGGCCATGATCTTCTGGGAAAAGACGCTCTTGAAGACAAAGCTTGATGAATTGACGTACATGGCTTTCTACGGTCGTTACATCATGTTGATGATGGGTATTTTCTCCATTTACACCGGTCTTATCTATAACGATATCTTTTCCAAATCCTTCACCATTTTCACGAGTTCTTGGCAATGGCCTGAGGAAATCAAAGAAGGCCAGGCAGTTGAGGCGTCATTGAAGGGCGGCTACCGTTTTCCCTTCGGTTTGGACTGGAACTGGCACGAGGCTGAGAACAGCCTCCTGTTCACCAACAGTCTGAAGATGAAAATGAGTATCGTCCTGGGCTGGGCACACATGTCTTATGCCCTTATACTGCAATATGTCAACGCCCGCCATTTCAAGTCCAAGGTTGATGTCATCGGCAACTTCATCCCAGGCTTAATCTTCTTCCAGTCTATCTTTGGTTACCTTGTCATCACTATCATTTACAAGTGGTCAGTGGATTGGAATGCAAAGGGTCAATCGCCCCCAGGTCTTCTCAACATGCTCATTTTCATGTTCCTATCTCCCGGGACCATCCAGGATGGGGAAGAACTCTACTCTGGACAAGGAACTGTCCAGGTACTCCTGCTGCTCCTTGCTGTTGTCCAGGTTCCGGTCATGCTCTTCTTCAAGCCATTCTACCTCCGTCGCGAGCACAACCGTGCGCGTGCCCTTGGTTACCGCGGCCTCGGAGAGCAATCCAGAGTCAGCGCATTAGACGAGGATGGTGACGTCGACGGTCGAGCATCTGGGCCCCGCGCCAGTGTGGCTAGCGACGGCGAAGGCGTTGCTATGATCGCACAGGATCTTGGCGACGAAGAGCACGAGGAGTTTGACTTCTCCGAAGTCATGATCCACCAGGTTATCCACACTATCGAATTCTGCCTCAACTGTATCTCCCACACGGCTTCCTACCTGCGTCTTTGGGCCCTGTCCCTTGCCCACCAACAGCTCTCTATCGTCCTCTGGGATATGACCCTCGGCGGTGCATTCGAGCAGGAAAACCCCACCACTCGCGTTATCATGATCGTCGTTACCTTCTACATGTGGTTCACACTTACAATCGCCATTCTGTGTGTTATGGAAGGAACTAGCGCGATGCTTCACTCTCTCCGTCTCCACTGGGTCGAAGCCATGAGCAAGCATTTCATGGGTGAAGGTGTGCCGTTTGCGCCGTTTAGCTTCAAGACGCTTCTTGAAGAAGAGCCTGTGGATTAGATTAGTTTTGGCTTCTCACTGTCTTTTTTCACCTTTTCTTTCTTATACTTCCTTCTCTGTTGCATCTCCATGTATTGTATATTCCTGTAGGAACAGAATATTATAGATTGGACAGGATAGACGATACTCGGCTCTGCACTGCTGGTGGTGCCAGTATCGGTGTCTTGATTCTATATTATTTAAATCACCTTGGTCCGTCAACTGTATTGCAATTATTAGCATTTTTTCTTTCATCATTTAGTCATTCGTCCCCCTTCTAGAGAAATTCTAACCTAATTTTGAGGGGATCGTCGATGGTGTGCTCAATATATATTTGCTCTTTATGGAGTGCCAAACTCAAACAACAACCATATTACGCCAATAAATAAATGAAGAAATAGAAAATCGAGAACTTAAATTTTGAATTTGAATAAATATATGTATTTAATAACGTTCATCGTATTTTTGTACATATTAAGAAAGGTGTGTGTAAACACTGGTAGCTAGCTAGCCCAATTCCCATACCGAAACCATAAGGAACTCCGACTGGCATCTTAATCCGAAACGCTTACTTCATTCATTTCTTATACTTGTTGTAAGTATCGATGATCTTCTGGACCTCGTCCCTCGAACCGAGGAACACACCACTCCGGTCGTGGATGTGCTCGGGGTTGACGGCGAGAAGACGTTCCATGCGCGAGTTGACGGCCTTACCGCCAGCATTCTCGAAGATCATGGCCATAGGTGCGCACTCGTACAGAATACGGAGCTTGCCCTTGGGGCTCTTGGAGTCGGCGGGGTAGGCGAAGACACCGCCGTAGAGGAGAGTTCGGTAGGCGTCTGCGACCATAGAGCCAATGTAACGGGCACTGTAAGGCTTCTTGCCCTCGCCGGGGTGCTTCAGAGAGTGGAAGTAAGCGTTGCACCACTCGTCCCAGTACATGCTGTTACCCTCGTTGACGGAGTAGATGGCGCGCGTGGGCGGGAGTTGCATGTTGGGGTGGGTGAGGATGAACTCGCCGAGGGAGTTCTCGAGGGTGAAACCGTTGACACCGCCGTTCTTCATGGTGATGACGAGCTGGGCGGAAGCACCGTACATGGTGAAGCCGGAAGCAACCATCTCGGTTCCGGGGCGGAGGACATCCTGGGCTGTGACCTTCTTTCCGGGACCGAGTATATCGTCGGGAAGCTTGAAGATACCGAAAATAGTACCAACTGAGACGCCAGCGTCTAGATTGGAAGAGCCGTCAATTGGGTCGCAGACCACAGCGTAGCGGG
The DNA here is from genome assembly GCF_001890125.1 of Aspergillus versicolor CBS 583.65. NCBI lineage: Eukaryota > Fungi > Ascomycota > Eurotiomycetes > Eurotiales > Aspergillaceae > Aspergillus > Aspergillus versicolor. The sequence continues at coordinate 1,910,373 of NW_024467528.1, read as the reverse complement.
CATTAGGGTGTTCGTCAAAGATAATGGCCTCTTCCTCCTCCTCAGAAACGAGGATACGGCACTTTCCAGAGGTTTTCATAGCAGAGACAAAAACATCGTTTCCGATGACGTCGAGTTTCTTCTGGTCATCACCAGTTGTGTTTGACGAACCAGCGAGGCCAGTCAAGTTAATTAGTGTGGCACGACGGATGTAGTAAGCGATGGACTTGAAGGAGAACTGGAGAGCGTGGCATAGAAGTCTGATTCAAATTAATGTTAGAACAGTCCTAAGACTAGCTTTTGCATAGAAAAGGGCACTCACGTGAAGTCACCAGTCGCCTCAGGGACCTTCACTTGTTCCTCAGTGAAGAATCTCGTGAGAGTGACGATATCAGTGTTAATGTTCTCCTGCCCAACGGCACCACCGTTGCCATTGCCATTTGTAGCCATATTTACCGGTCACAAGTTCGATAGATAGACGATGTCTAGTAGCAAGGAAGCTAGAGTCGCGGGGTAGGAGGAGATATGGCTCTTGAAATCTAGTTCACGGTCCCGACCTCGGTTCAGCGGGGAATCGGAAAACAGCTATCGGAAGAACTGAGGGGGCGGAAAAGAGGAGTTATATATGACTCGAGACGAGTTTTGCTCGGAATAACGAGGAGAGGGAAGCTGCAAGATGAGTAATTTCCAGGAGTGTTCTATCGCGGACGTTTGAGGTCCGCAGCAGCCTGCATTGTATTTAAAGACGCATCCTTGGACAGGAGCAATCTTTTGCCGGGCAGGTGAACGAGCCAGAACGTCAGAGCTGCCCAGCTGGTGGAGAGGCTTGACGCCATGAATTGGACTGGACTGGATGCTGGATTGCCGGGCTGGAAGCACTGGATGACGAAAACCCGCCGCAAACCGCTGGTCACACCCCGCGCTAAGCCCCTTCCAGTCCGCTCCTGAGCCGACCCCCCGGGATTCCCCGCGGTGTTTCATACAGGAATGAACAGAGAAGGCTCTGTCGATAGCGGAATTCACTCAAATGGTGGAATAACTGCCTCCTCCGGGTTAATTCACCGCGAGACTGGTCAGAGAGGGCTCGAAGCCGAACAATGGCTGATCTACAGGTCGCAGCAGCTACAGGGCAGCACCCACATAACGTAATTATGATAGTTGCCAAATAATTGCCCGCCGAACAACAGGAATTATCGAGAAAAGTGGGCTTCCGATGGTCACCAGACTTGCGAATTCAGTTTGATGCAAATCCTGCCTGGTCGAGACAGTCGAGACCCTTATGCGCACATGATCAAGGCAAGTCAGGTGGTTGACCTCTACACCGTACTCCATCGCCATACGAACGACTTGCCTGCGAGATAAAGGACCTATTTATTTATATAGGAGTTCCTCGGCAAACTTTCTCTTCTAGTTCTAGTATATACATAGTACGTACATACAGAGCAAACATGATCCATCTTTGACAGCTCGGCCAGTCATACCCTGTCTCCCCTGGTCTGGACTCTCAGTCTTGAGGCTTGGACAAATTATCCTCCGGAAACAATTAGCCCAAACATGAGAGCTGTACCAGCAGATGCGTTCTCCCACCTGAGTAATTTAATCCCGACCTGAGCGAGGTCTTCACTCTGCGTCCTGTTACAGGTATAAAATTAAAAATTGTATAATATGTGCAATTGAAGTATGAAGCCAGCATTGTGCTGTATTCTCTTCTGATCAGCTGATCACTGACTAAGCAGCGTTTTGGCCAACCCAAGCGAGACTAGTCCCACGCTAGCGTCTCGGTAAAACTAGCTCCGGTCGAAGCAGCTAAAAAACTTCGCGAAATTCTTGCAGCTTTTCTCTTTCACCAAAACTCGGAGTTTTCAGACTTCGGCCTTGTTGTTCCCCTATGTTTGGGATACACAAAATCGATCTACATAATGCTGCAATTGCAGAGTGATCATCATACAACCACTCACTAACTGCCTCTGCACTCAGCAGAGAGCTACCTGGTAAGCCCCTACAACATTTTGTCTGCCCGTACCCTTCCCTCTATATGATGATACCTAGAACCATTTCAAACTAGAGTCTTTGACCCCAAGGGGCATGAAAACTCAATTCTTTGCACGTCAGTCTGATGCTTTGCGAAGAGATCTCATTTTGGTTTCACTAGCAACTTGTTTGCATAATGCTGACTCGCAAATAGAACTAACACCATTCCATTTACTAATTTCAACTGTGTATGCACAGATATTACTCCAACGGTACGTGTTTATTGCATTTCCTTATCTACACTACTTTGAATGATGCTCTTCGTATTTATATACGCTGGAAATTACCGACTGAGACCCTTGGGGTTTCTGAAGAAATCAAATGGCTATTTCTGACTTCAAACTCGTCTATTATTTTGTGATTTGTTATAACTTTTCATGGCTTGCTCTGACGTTTAAAGGCCCTCTAGGAACACGCCACTCAAGGGTATCCTTCCCTCGATGGTAAGCTTATCACTTTTTTTTTAAAAACATGCCAACCCTTTCGAAGATGAAGCGGCACTGGGCTCCGACGGCGTCCGACAGACGACCGGTCGTGATGGATAAGCCATTTTTGCGGCAGGCCTAGAAAACCTCGCCCACTGAGATCTTGGATCACAGCATATGTTCTATTCACTGTTATCGTGTTGGAGGCTAATGTCCAACGCTAGTTTCGGACAGGATGCATAATGGACCATTGGTTTCCTCGAAATCCTCTTAAGGTAATAACACACTACATCTCGATTCCCACATTTCATTTGATGATTTCTAGATGACGAGTCTTATTCGAGTTTTCGATGCAGACAACATCTTTTTTATACCATTCATGCTTTCCTGAAATGAAAAATTTACCACATACATACACATGGTTTCGTTTGAGAACGTACCACTGACTATTATTCAGGTTTGTTTGTAATAAGATGTGTACTCGGCAGTTCGTTACGACAAATCTCTATGATATGTATGTCTGAACTGCTCTCAATACCTCTGCACCTATCGAATGATGAATCGACGTAAACAAAAGACAAGCATATGTCTAAGTTGGCCTCGCCGACTAAGAAGACAATTGTCATGACTGACAGTCGTCACAACCTTGTTCACTCGATGAATTCTAGTCGGTCGTCAGTACTGACGATTCGAAGTAACTAGGATAACAGACACAAGACAGTCTTTTGACTTCTTTCCAACTGTGAGTTCTCAATTATTTTCTTGCCACCCAGTACTCCTACAATGATGATTTACTTTAATTTTATCACGACGGTCAACATATGTCTACCTTGATGACCACTGCCTGTGACAGGGCAATATATCTGAAACTGTTCGATTCAACTTGGCGATTCTATGTTTAGTGACGAAACCAAACACTAACATGCTTCAGTTTGTAGGAACGACCTGGAAATTGTTTCCAATTCATACTTCATCCAAATATACCTCGCTTATTATCATTTCGATATATAACTGCAAATATAATCTATCTTTGTGAACGAATCATGTTTCATCTGTATTGCGAAAACCTCCCCAGGGTTCCAAGTTGTAAACGTGCAGTAGTCGGAGCTTGTGACGGTTGACGAACCCAAATAGGCTTTGTGTTCTTGTGCAAGGGTCGCGAGTCGTGATTGTATTCGCCGTGGGACCTTGAAGGTTGAAACTGTGTTGGGTTGACCCCTCTTTGCTTTTCTTAGACATGAGCAGATCATCCTCCAAGAGTCCAAGTTCATCAGCCCAGCCCAATGGCAAGACTCGACCGTCCAGCGCTACCACCACTCTAGCCTAGCCCCGACAATCCTCGAACTCTTGGACACGGCTGGGCTGGCAATTCCAGCGCTGGTTTGCTGGGCGACGTGGGGAGAGCCCCAAGATGGACCTCTGAGAGGACGCCAATCATGGTTGTAAGCGCCGACTTCAACGCCGGCTGTGATGAAACGCTCAAGGCTGCATACGAAGGTCTGTGGCCTCCGCTCCAGGTTCTGCAGCCATGCTGACCGATCCCGACCAGGCCTGTGTTATTTTTATCTTCCTGCATCCATCTTCCAACAGGACGGCAAGCAGCCTCCACACCTGGTTGGCCTGAGAATTATCCCGCTGGAGCCCTTCGCTCTTTGTATCGCGTTCGCCTCTCTTCCCAGGGGACCTGTCGCTTCCTTCACCCCTTCCACCGCGCGGATAATAACCATGTCACCATATCTGGTTGGTTCCTGACTGCGCCAGTATGAATAGGTGCGCGCTGGCCCCTCTCCATCCCTCCCCTCGTTCTCTGTTCTTATCTCAAGAGCTCCCGAGGCTGACTTGAGGCTGTTCATAGCTGGCGGTCCCCAAGTCACACTGGCGACGACCCGTCGTCCAGCCCATATACAGCCAACAACGGCTGGCCGACGCCCCAGAGTCAACGTTCTCCTGGCCGTCGCGAATATGCCATGCAGCCGCCTCCTTTGACCACTTCTTTTAATAACCCCCAGTCCCAGGGACAGGGACTTGGTGTCGGACTCGGCGCGGGCTACCTAGCAACTCCTCTTTCTACAACCTCCCTATCCAGCCCGTTCATCCATTCTCCCGCTGTGAATTCCGCCGGGGGGCCTCTCGGATCTTCCCCAATGGCGTCCAGACAGTACAATGCCCCTTATAACCCTCAGGACTGGGGTCCCGTCCAAAATGCTCCGATGAATACTGGCCAGTCGCCATATGCACAGTCGGGCAACATGCTTCGAGTCGTCCCACAGCACCGATATGCCGCCCCGGAGCCTGGTCAGTCCTATTTTCTTTGATCATTGGTGGCGACCGAGGTCTTTTTTTGTCTCTGCGGAAAATTGGAGATGATGTCGCTTCATGTTCCTGAGTAGGGCTAATCTCGATATGTATAGAGTTGTCACCGCCGCCTCCACCGTATTCTCCTCCAAGCCAGCAGCAGCAGCACCAACAGGTGGACCCTGTAATCCATGCCACTGCCTCTCCTAATGCTGGGTCTCCGTTTACGGGCTCGAGTCGGCAACCATCAATAGCTCGTACTCGTCCCGATTCTAATGTCCGAGCGGATGCAAGTCATAGTAGACAGGTTTCGCTCCCGCCTCCCCCACCTTTGCCGCAGGGGATGCCATCTTCCAGGTCGTCCTCTCACAACCGCACTGAAGTATACCAGGAGCAACCCTCTTTCAATAACGGTTCCCGACCGTATATTATGGTTTCGGACAACAACTTGCAATCGTCTCAATCAAACGCGTATGGTTATCCAAACGCTGCTGTTCAACATGATGGTTCGAGCCGGCCTCCGACTTCTAGACGAGCAGTCTCTGCCGGGCCAACTGTAGGAAGTGCAAGTACGTCGAGAGCTACAAGCCAATCGAGGAGCCAATCCCCACAGAACCCGGGTTGGGAACCAGGAATGCCGCTTCCACCACCACCTCCCGGTCCCCCGCCAGCTACGAGGTCGCAGAGTGTAAGTGGAAGGCCCGATGCATCGTCTTTGCGCAGCTCGCAGGCTCCAACGCGCACAACACGTCAACCTCCATCCTTAGGAACCGGTTTGGGTAGTGTCCCACCAACGCCTGCAGGGTGGGTGGATGAGAGCTATACCAAATCTGCGTCGCAACAGGACAGGACGCCACTTAATATTGACACTTCAAGCCAAGCGATCACCCACGATACTAGCGGTTCGGGATCCAGTGCCCACCCCTCTCGAAACTCCAACAGTGGACTGTTCCGTAGCCCAGCTGTCCGAGACACGAGCGCCAAAGGAATTCGTGAAAGGAGGACTGAACGCAGGAATAGGCAGAGCCAGGTTTTTGAAGATTATAGTGCAGTCTCAACGACCAACACCAACCCCTGGGCCGACGCGCTCGATCAATTAAAACCATCAAACCTCGTCCTCAGTGAGCAGCAGAGGGCTGAAAATATCCGGTCTGATGGGTCTACAAGATATACGCCGCGCAGCAACCACAGCGATATGCCTACAGCTCAATCTCGGGGGTCTGGGACAAGCTTGTTCTCCTCTAACCGGTCTCCTTTATCAACGCCCCGGGGGGAGTCCAGCCCTCTCAGCCCACCGTCACAAAGATATGCGCAGACGCCACCCTTCTCACCGAGTGCGGATCAGTCTTCCTCTTTCCAGAAATCCTCATCCCAGATACTTCCTCCAAAAGCCCTCCCAACTCCTCCGCTGCAGTCTGGACAAGATTCCCGGCCGTCTTCAGGACTCAGTCGCAGGGAAGACCGCCCGATCTCGCATATCCTTCACTTGCCCAATGACACAGTTAGTTCTCCAACTCTGCAGCCCCGGCGACCGTCACTCAATCGCGGACAGTCGCTGGATTCTGTTGTAAACCAGGATGTAGAACTTATCCAGGGGGCCACAAAGAGGCATAAAGAGTTTATCGAGAAGGAAGCCTGTGCTGCCGATGAGACAGAAGCCCTACGGTTGTTCACCGAGTTTATCATTGCAGAAACGCAGATTCGGCGTGAGCGATACGCCAAGGTATTTGATTCTGGTTCCTTCAATTTGGAACAGTTGCATCAGAAACTTTTCCAGCTACCACCAAAACTGGCTCCAGAACCGGTTGCTCGACGGCCTATTCGAGGCCCCAAACTGGACATCCCCCGTGGGGAGTCGTCCTGGAACAACTACAAGCCATGCCTCTCGCCAATAGCGAGTCTCGGCATTAGCAATGATGAGATGAGCTCTAGAGGGCGTGCACCCAGTCGCTGGTGGGAATCTAAGACCGGATCGGACAGCGAGGGGGGTGAACGTAGAGTTCGACGCTCAAAGCGTGAATCCAAGTACATGGGGCTGCCACTTGGGCTTCGAAGCAACGGAGATGCCGAGCATACGTTTGATGATCAGTTCAACCAATATGCCCCATATGGCCCAGACGAGTATCCGCCTGAAAAGGTTGGATTGCACGAGGACCAACCTCATCCAGAATATCCAACCCCAAGCTTGAGCAGCTACAGCACATCCACAGAGCCTCAGAAAATGGACGTCTCGAGGCTCATCACCCTCCCACCACCCTACCCACGTCACTATCCCGCCGTTAACAACAGCCACCCGGAACTCGTCGCCTACCGAACAGTCGTCCGCTCAATCAGCGATCACTCCGAAATAAAATCCACCATTCAACGGCACGCCTCTGACTCCGACGTCCTCTGGGCCACGCACAACGAACGTATCAAAGAAAGCCGCCGCCAGTTCAAAAGCAATATCCAAAACCAAATTCAAGACGGCAGCATCTCCTTCGCGGAAGCAGCTGAAGCCGAAGCGGCCCTCATCGAAGACGAAAACCAGCGCGAGCGCGCCCTCACAAAAAAGCTCCTCGACAGCTACCAAGACACCGTACTCAAGCCGATGCAAGCAATCCTAACCGACCGCATCGACCGCGCAACAGTCTGCATCGACGAACTCCGCAGCAAGCTCTTCGACGATGCCCAGCACGAATCCCCAGATCAAACCCAGGAAGAAGGCGATGAGAAACCCGAGCTCCTCGAGAAGCTCACGCAGCTCAAATGGCTCTTCGAAGCCCGTGAACAACTTCACCGTGAAATGTACGACCTCGTTACGGCCCGTGACGAAAAGTACAAAGCCCTCGTCATTCTTCCTTACAAGCAGACCAAAAACGAAGACAAGCTACGCAGCACGACCGCGTTCTTTACCCGCGATGCCCTCGATCGCCGTAGCCATTACGAAAGCGCCGCGCTTTCCCGCCTCGAAACTTTTCAGGAAGTCATCGAGGAGAATGTCGTTCGCGGAGTTGAAATGCAACTTTCTGCCTTCTGGGATATTGGTCCATCTCTCCTGACCCTCGTCCAGTCGCTCCCTGATAACTTGGCCGGCTTCCAGGTCCAGATACCGGCTAACGAGTATGATGAGAACCCAAGTTACTTGCGACATCCACTGCAGTATCTGTATACTCTTGTTTCGCATGCAGAGAAATCAAGCTACCAGTACATTGAGTCTCAGACTAATCTACTTTGTCTGCTACATGAAGTCAAGTCTGCGGTGATGCGCGCAAACAGTAAACTCATGGAGACTGAGCGGATCCGACACGGGGAGGCTGAGGAGACTGTTAGTGCGGAGATGGATCAGTCGCGGGCGGGCGAGGAGCGATCGCTCACGAATGACTTGAAGGACAAGGTTGCCACCGTGGAGGGGCAGTGGACCGAGGCCCTGGGGAGTCAGATCCAGGGACTGAGACAACGAGTCCGGGAACAGCTGGAGAGGGAGGATGGGTGGGAGGATCTGGAATCCTTGGAGCAGGCTTAATGTGAACATGATCTCAAGATGTCTGTTTTCTTGCCATTGCTATTATTCTTGTTGCTCTACTTACCGAGAGATACCCTCATTCGTTCGCTACTCTGTACATTTGATATTTTGGATTGTCCTCATTGATATTACCATGGTGTATGTAGCCCAGTATTGCTATAAAGTCCAAACGCAGAAAGCGCCACATCTCAGGTTGGGCCAACTTTAGACCGACCTTTACAAAATTTTGAGCCTCATCTTCGAATGATACCTCTCGGTTGGTCTCACAGACCTTTCATTGCCAAGGGCGGGGCTTGCTGACCTGTGTTGACTGTTGAGCCTCTTCTCTCCCGCAGGCTGCAACCCTCCGGACCTCCTGCTTGCAGCAAGAGGAAATCAAACGAAGGGGCATTATTCATCATACCAATCAGCACGAATCAAAAAGCCCGCGATTCATTCAACCGCTTGGCGCATTTGCGTTGGCCACTGGGGGTGATGGGCAACACCCCCCAATCCGAGGCTGATTTGCCCTAAATGATAGGCGTCTCGGCGTCTGGGCGATTTCAAACTTCGAGGCGGGATACCCTTAACAAGACGCTGCAAACTACAGAAAAAAAAGGTCGGGAAACAGTATTTCCCACTGATATAGATGAAGTCCGTCGCTAGACTGTAATTCAAAAATGACATGATCCGAAAATCCTATGGTGTGGATAGCGCATGCGTTGCACGTAAAATCTGCGGATTTTGGCTCATTGTTGTGCTTTATTCTTCTCGATGAGGCTCTGATTACAAAAGTAAAGTAATAAGACATCTCACTGACATGGATAAATCCTTAATTTGATGCCGATCTTAAAAACGGCCAACTGAAATGAGTCTATGGTGTGGGTGGCCTACGAGTGCCAGGTCTTGGGAGTCGTCGCTTATTGAACAGCGTTTCATCGAACCTCGTATTCCACCCTCCAAGTACAGGACGAGAGCCGCTGGGACACAGGAGCTGGCATCGCTGGTCTTCTTTGACTGCGGAAGATGCTGCGCCGCATTCACTTCTGTATTTATTTAAGGAGCATGTTTGCCCATCTTTCTTTCCCTGTCCATGTTCGTCTGGTATGACCCTTTGTGACTGAAGCATTGATCCATATTGAGCGCAAGCATCTGTCGATTTAAAACTTTGTATCATGCGTTCTATACTTCATGCCGTTGGAGTCCTTCCACTCCTCATTTTGTCTACGTTAGCTAGCCCTGACCTTCCCGTCGAGAAGAACGGTAGAAGCCTCACTCCCGCCATCAAATCCAAGCCCCAGATCGGAGACGTCACGATTGCTGCGCGTGATTTGTTCAGCCGTCAATCATGCGGCAGAACAGAGACAGAATGCTCAGGTAAACGGTCAGCATGCTCCCCTGACAAGCAATCAACTCACTGTGCTGCCTTTAGACGGTTGTTGCGAAAGTTTGACTAAATGCTGTGATGGAAAATCTTGCACTCCTATAGGAGGCGAATGTTGCTCTGATGGCGGAAGCTGTGACACTGGCGAGAAATGTTGTGGTGATGGTTGCGCACCGCAGCTTGCTTCTTGTTGTGGCGATGGGGGTAGGGATCCCTAAGTGACCTATATGCTGGCCACCACTAACAGTGCCTTGTAGTTTACTGTACACTGGATAGGGGAAGCTGTACAAAGGTGGATGGAGAATGGATGTGCGAGAAGTATGGCAGTTATGATCAAGCTAGTGGATTGGGGACTCCAGCCTGGGGAGCTATTGGTGGCCTGGTTGCAGCTGGTGTAGGAGCAGTTGGGATGTTGTGATGATTGTTTGTGCACTCCAGTCTTCATGTCAACCGCATTTCCTCATAGTTAAACTTGATAAGTGAAGTAGTTGCCTCGTTGTAATGAAGTTGACCGATTCATGCCAGTGCTCCTTCGCACCTTCCTCGTTTCTTTGTTCCTTGGCCGAATGAGGCAGGAGCCCAACATACCCGTGCTAACCCGGATTGAGATAGGACTCAATGACTAATATCACGTGGGCGCTTCTTAACTTCTAGAGCTTTCCTTCTGAATCTTTCGGTTCAACTTCAACAAGTCCCGAGCAGGCAATCCGTATTATTTAACCCCCTTTCCTCTCCTCGGCGGTATTTCTCTCTGAAATCTCCCAATTGTTGCCGAGTGGACTTGATTGATCTACCTCTACTACAGTGTCCTTGGATCTGGACTTTGCTGTCGAAGCTGTAAGTCGCTCCGAAATTTTCTTTCTCGCCCACAATAGCCCCCCGCTTGCTTCACATGATGAGACAACTAGCTGGCACCAGTCAGAGCAAGTTGGATATTCGTATCCTTCTTAATGCTGATTAGCTTCCTGATCCGGGAACGCTACCCAGATCCTGAATTTTGTTGCATCCATCTAGCACTATTTTCACCTCACCTGTGGAGAAAACAATTGCTAATTTGGATGCTTGTTAGCAGAACTTCTAGCGTTGAAGATATAAAAGCCAAGCCACACCCTGATTCCATCTCGGTATCTCAGTCTGGCAGCAGAGACTTTTCCTTTTTTTTTTTTTCTCTCTCTCCACGATTAAACGTATAACTTAATACCCAAATATCCACCACCATGGTTCTTCACAACCCCAACAACTGGCATTGGGTCAACAAGGATGCTTCCGGATGGGCCAAGAATTATCTAAACGAGAAACTCCGTGCGGTTTCAGCCGAGGGAGATGGAGTCACCGCGAAGGTGTCGAATGTACTGACGATGGATGGCGACGTAGATGTCAGCCAAAGAAAGGGCAAGGTCATCACCTTGTTCGATGTGAAGCTGCAGTTGGAATATGAAGGTACGCATTTAGCTGTAATCGAATATCTTCCGAGTAATCACTAAGCCGTTCCCATAGGTAAGACTAAGGAAGAGGAGGCTGTGAGTGGGACTATCACGATTCCCGAGGTAGCCCACGACACAGAGGAAGATGAGTATGTCGTATGTTACCTAAAATACCCCCAAATCCCAATTACGGGCCTTTTGAGCTTACTGGATGCCCGCGCGTATAGTTCGAGATCGAAAACTACTCAGATTCTTCCTCCAAGCAGCCCGTGAAGGATCTTGTGCGCTCGAAGCTAGTCCCACAGCTCAGGACAGAACTGGCTAAGCTTGCCCCTGCCCTGGTCGCTGAACATGGGAAAGATCTCCAGCACGCCCCCGGTGTGAATCCCTCCAGCGGATTTACGAAGGCGACATCCTACCCTCAATCTACCAAGAAGGAAGTCTCCGCTCCAAAGACCGAGACTACAACTACTGCCGCTAAGGTTTCTGTCAACACCGTTACGGTGACTGCTTCAGATGAATTCCGTACAACGGCTGAGGAGCTCTTCAAGACCTTCACCGAACCTGAGCGTCTTACAGCTTTCACTCGTGGCGCACCACGCCAATTTGATGGTGCTCAAGTTGGTGGCAAGTTCTCGATTTTCGATGGAAATGTCACCGGTGAATTTGTGAAGCTCGACTCGCCCAAACTGCTGGTTCAGAAATGGCGCTTGGCTCAGTGGCCTGCGGGTCATTTCAGTACTCTCGAGATCAACTTTGATCAGAACGACGTTGATGGTGTCACTCAAATGCGTGTGTCATGGACCGGCGTTCCTGCTGGCCAGGAGGATGTCACCAAACAGAACTGGGAGCTTTACTACGTGCGAAGCATCAAGCAGACTTTCGGGTATGTTGATCCCTGCCTCGTATTACAACCAATTGCTTCCTTACCATCTCCCTCCAGATCTCGCTCATTTGCCTGGGGACAGTTGCTGATTACAATGTTTGTTTTTCTTCTTGGTATAGGTTTGGCACTATTCTCTGATCACCTACGGACATATTGGACAAGTTCGTGATATAGAATTAGATTCTCTGTGGTATGGGAAGGAAACAACCCGCTACAAATGCCTTTTGAAACCGGTGATAAGCTGTTATGCCGTCACAGCAGTGCTCGCCACTTTTTCTGACGGTCTCCGTCTCGCGTCCCTGGTGAGGGCACGTCTTGCACGATTACACGATAGAATTTCCCATGATTAGAACGCTGGAGTATGTAAAGATGAACCGGATAACGAATGAAGATAAGATACCAAAGCATTGTCAATAATCCGAATCATCCCAAGTAGTAATTATTTCAGCCATTGTTGGTCGCAACCGCCTCTCCTAACAACCGTCATGCAATATTAAGGTCTGTGTTGACTAGTGAGATCGGATTGTCAACACCCGACTTCTTCATCATCTCTCCCCTCGCGCTCTTCTTCACGAGGGCATAAAAGCCCTAGATTCCCACTGTTAAACCCTGGTTAGTGTCTTGTTCGCACCAGTCAGGATAGTTGCGGAATGAAGCTGTCATGATTGGGGCTTCAGGCTGGGACGCAGCTTCCCAGATAGCGGCCACATCAAGGAGTGATATTATATTCCAGTCAGCTCTTGACTACCATCGTCCGAGCATATTCTCATTCATTTTCAATACAAATTCTAATATTATCCATAATTAGCTTCGTCAATCGCCCTACAAATAACAATATCGAGGAAAGGATGGTCGAGGAGTATACACCGTTGCAAGAGCAGTTAGAATATGCAGGCCATGATGTCCACGAACTCGATCTGAAGGATTTTATACTCTCACACCCGAACTTAGAAAGATTTAGAGGCACGCCACAGGGAATTCTTAGTCTCATTGACGAGTTCAAAAGAACAAGGAATTGTCCGTTGCAACCAAGTAACCATAAAGCCCGGATTATCGGGGATCTAGTGGCACATCGAAGACCGACGGTAATGGTAAGTCAACATCTATGATTGCCCTTGTGAAAACCGACATATATGAGCCAAAAAGCAACGAGAAGAAGCCTTCTTGCTCTTGTTCTGACTTTGTTTTAGATTGAGATGGGAGGCTATGTTGGCTACTCCGCTATCCTGTTTGGCGAAGTATTTTTCAAACAAGGCATTGACAATGGGTGCATCTTTAGCCTGGAGCCGAATCATAGGTACGGGGAGGTTGCAAAGTTCTTGATTGATCTGGCTGGCCTCTCCAACTTTGTCGAAGTGATGACCGGTCCTACCGATGCTTCCATTCGCAACCTCTTGTCCCTAGGCTTCGAAAAGGTGGATTTCATGTTGGTTGGCTATGACAATCTAGCATGCACACCGAGTCTTAAGCTCTTCGAGGAGCTGAAAATGGTCTCCCCTGGGACAGTTATTGTAGTCGACAACTCCACCTTTTCTGGTAACAAGCCATATATGGAGTACGTTAGATCCTCCGTAGAGGAAAAGAGGGAGATCGTGAAGCGACTAGAGTCAACGGATATCTTCAACATGTCTACGATACTGGCAACGATTGACCCTGAAGTAAGGGCTGGCAACCCGAATCTAAAGTATGTGACCTGGCCGATGGACGGAACTGGGCCAGCTTGGAGTATGGTAGGACAAATCCCATTCCTGATCTTCGGGGCAACTCAGGCTGATTTACATAGGGCCTCGTTGAAGTTGTCGAATGTACTGGAGAGGAAGAAAACTCCTCGCCCATGAGCACCTCAGCCTAGGTACCACTGGCCAGGCGTGTGAGTTTCGTGTACTACATGTGTTGATACAAAGACCGTGGGTAGTTGATAGGTAAATAGAATCGGTAGATAGATATCAATATCACCCACAACGGATGGCATGGTTATCCCATGGAACGGCTCCTTAATCACAGCGCGTTCGGACCCGTGCATCAAGAGGATAAATGAACTACTAGCACGTCTATGGATTCATTTATCATATTCTGTAGAATTTTCCTATTCTATCCTTTTATTTTATATCAATGGTCATTTTTTAAATCGTCGTAATAGATTCCAGAAAGGTGATTCAAGCCATTTACAGGGTCTTCTCAATCATCTCAATGCCGTAGTCGGCCTTGAGGGTCTTCTGGATAGGCTCGCAAATATCCCAGCTCATGGGGGCAAGGACACCCTAGAAGTAAGAAAGTTAGCGGCTGGGAACAACCGAGAAAGGAATGCGGTTGAAAATATACGATATAGGGAGACTTACCTTCTGGCTGATAGTACCATCAAGAACCAACTTCACGGCAACACCGCAGGGAATACCGACGAGCTTAGCCATGGCGGAGTAACCACCGGGAACACCGTACTCGCAGAGAGTGCTGGTGCGGACCTCCTTGGAGCCGTCCTTGTGCTCGATGCCGAACTTGTGCTGGAGCATGACCAGGTCACGCTCGTCGGGGCCGTACTGCATCTTCTGCTCGAGGCTGGCGCAGAGAGTGTCGAGAGGGTTGCCGCGAGGGGTAATCTTCTCGTCGGAGAAGACGCCAATCCAGCGCAGACCGGAGAGAATGCGGTCACGCTCATCGTTGTTGGGGAAGGCAGTCTTGGAGGAGATAGCCGACTCGAGGTCCTTCTCAGAGGAAGAAGCGGCACCGAGGATCTTCTGGGTGGCCTCCTTCCAGCTGATAGGGGAGCTGAGGTAGTCGCGAGCTTCATCGCTCAGGAAGCCGATGTCAACAAGGACCTTGATAAATTCGGGGAAGCCCTGGTAACGGAGGGTACCACGGACGAGGGTCTGGGCCTCAGGGATATCGTAACGCTCACGGAAGGGGGTTGAGTCACGGTTAGGGTATGCGACGAAGGCGAAGCCAGGGTAGATGTAGTACGGCTTAGCGGTGGCCATGAGGTCAGGACCAGCAATGCTGACCTCCTCACCACCCTGGTAGAGCTTGGCGGCGTTGCGGAGGGCAAGCAGGACACCACGGCTGGACCAGGAGAACTTGTAGCCCAGAGGGTTGTTGGAGCACTCGGGAGCGGGAAGGCCACCACAGTAAGAGAGGAAGTCAGTGATCTTACCACCGGCGGCGTGAACCTATTGTTGCAGCAAAAGTAACCCATTAGTTGTTTTTAGGTGAAAAGCTAGAAGAGAGGAGTATCATGCCTCGTGAATAGTCTTGACGGCGTAAAGGTGATCGATACCCTAAGGAAGGGATGAAAGTCAGTATAACCTCAAGAACTTCTTCGTGTAGACACTTACCGGGTCCAGACCAATCTCGTTCATAACAGTAATTCCGGCGTCCTTGCACTGCTGATCAAGCTCCAACATGGCCGGGGAGACGTAGGATGTAGTAACGACGTGCTTCTTGGTTCGAATAGCGGACTTGATCACCTGGGCGTGGAAGGTGTAGGGGATGAGCGAAATGAGCAGATCCACCTGGTTAGCGGCCTCATCAAGAGCCTTGTCATCGCTGACATCAAGGGAGATAGCCTTGGTGTTGCTGAACCCTTCGCAAAGCTTCTTCGCACTCTCGAGGGTTCTGCAAGCTGTATTATAGAGAGGGCCATCGTTAGTCTCTCAGAAATGACCAATTGGGCGTTTGATCGCGATTAGAGGACATACCGACGGTGACTTCGACACCCGCCTTGCTAAGAACCTCAACGGTAGGCTTGGTAACTATGTAACAAAATACCGGTCAGTCATATTCGCATTTAAAAGTCAATGCGGGGTTCTGTCTCGACTATGGGAACGAGCGGAGATGACATACCGAAGCCTGAGCCCAGAAGGAGGACCTTGGAACCAGCAACTTGCTTAGCCATTATGACGATTGGAGTGAGATAATGGATATATTTGATCGATGAAGTGAGTCACTGGAGGGATACTGTTCTCAAGGCATTCACCCCGCTGTGTGGATGATTACGTGAGCTTCCCTACAATGCGGTATCGGAGTTACTCCAAATTTTCCGACATTTCTAATAGAAAAGCACGTACAGCGCCTGGTACTCTATAGCTGTATTTCCACCTTAGTCTAATTATTACTTTGTCATGATATGCGGAGCAACGAGGATTCGTTGTAGACTATATGTTCATGTCAGTTTTATTATGTACAACACCAGAAAAAATGCGATATCTTCCTGTCAGTGGTGCTAACCCCGAGCATGAGTGCATGGAAAGGCCGTAAACTCCCAGTATTCTAATAATGCTATACCCAATTGCTAGACTATAGATATATAAGTGTATCAAAGAATAAACTATAAACTCTTCGCTTTGGGACTTGAACTGACCACGAGCTCTTCTCTGCTGTCGTCTGACGACTCCTGGAGCTCACCGTCATAATTTCCCTCGGCATCTGGGTTTTTCCTCGCCTTGGAGACTCTCCGCTGCCACCTTAATAAAACAGGTAAGAACTGCCATAGGTCGAACTCAGGCCACAGGATGTCTAGGAAAGCGATTTCTGTATTCTCGTGGCATTGCCAGAGCATGAAGTCACTGAGACGCTCCACCCCGGATGTGCGAACTAGTAGGTCAAGTGGAGGGTTGTCGTGGGTAAGGAGGTGTTCGGCCAGGGTTTGGCGTGTGATAGTCTCTGGTGATTTAAAGACCGGGGGTTCAGACCCAGAGGACGCTGTCGTCCGGCCTTTCGTGGGTCGGTCAGGAAGGTGGAGGGTGGCAGCGGATGAAAGAGCAGATTCGGACTGGTAAAGCTTGTTCTGTTCGTCTGGCTTTTGAGCATCATCGTCCCCGAGTGTGGATGATTCTGACACAGAATCACCCTCTGTACTAGAATCATCCAGTTTCCCGTTAACGGTTCGAGATCGAATATTTTGTGCGATGTGATCTTCAGAAAATGGGGTCCGCGTGAGAGGCGGCGACGAATGAGCGGATCGTAGTGGCTGGCTGTACTCGGCTACTGTATCCCGAATGGCGCTGGTAATCTCGTCACGCGATGTGTAGGGAAAGCAAATATTAAGAACACAGTCCCCGTTGTTCTTTGTCATATCAACTGCACGATCGACTGCAGCAAGCACGTCAGGGCGAAGCAATTCCAATCGACCTAGTATCCGGACTTTCGCTCCATAGCGATCTAGAATTTCACCGTGTTGGGCCATCTGCGATAATTTGACTCTGGCCATTTCCATTAGGGCGTCCACCTCGAATTTTGACCGCTTAAAGTTTTCGATGCTGAAGGCGTAGATGGTTACGACTTTTACTCCGCTCCGGTAGCATACCTCAAGAATCTGTAGCACAAAGTATTAGCATTAGTATATTCACACCCGAGAGCAAATATGGGATTCGGAGAAAAAAGAAGACAGAAGAGGCAAGGAATAGACCTCTCGAGTCCAAATATTGACATAAGACTCACCCGTGCCAGCGCCTCAAAACCCAAATTATGCCCCTCCACTGTTTCGATCCCATGTGTTCGGGCAAATCTCCGATTCCCATCCATTATAAAAGCGATATGTTGTGGAACTGGCCCTTGCCTGATTGCTCCAACCAGCAGGTCTCGGAGCTTGGAGATCGCAAATTCGATGGGGGGTGATGCAAGGAACCAATTCCGGAGCTTCGAGAGGTGCATTGACGTCGCCATATTTGAGGTCTTTTCGTAGGACAGCGTCGATAATAAAATAAAATATATCTAGTCCCGATATTGTATTAGGCGGTTGAGGTCGGGGGTGAATAGATTGAAGCGACAGACAGCCGTGTGCGACGAGAGAAAGCGAAAGGCAAGCGATGCAAGAATTAAAGAGCTGCCACGACGGTTTAGAAACAAGAATCAAGCTCGAGGGTATAATGCAACTGATAACAGGTGGCCAAAAGAGTCAGCGAGCGAGAAGTTGAAGTTCACTGGGCGCAGTCGTGGCCATCAGGCGACACCGTTTTTCTTGTCTTTCGCAGATCTGACGCAAAAGGAGAGGGCGTGGAGGCGGTGATGCATACCTGAAAATGAGAGAAACGAATGAAAGCGGATCTGGAGACACGCCGAGCTGACGGCTTCACTTCAACACCTGCAGAAAACGAACTGGCCTATGATGACAGTGAGGGCATCAGATTATTGAATCGATTCATGATTGCGTCGGTCGTTCCAGACAGCAGCCGGTTGTGGGTCAAAATCTGGCCCACGTGTAAGGCTTGCCTCCCCAGCTTGCGGTCCGAGGCTTTCATCTTCCGCTCAACCTCGATCCTTCAACATCAGATAATGCGGGGAGGAGGGGATCGTCAAGGATTCGATTCAGGTTTATGTATATTCATTATTCATATTGCCGCCCGTGAAAACAAGGTCCGCCGTTAAAACGGTCTCATTTGCTACGGAAATCCATACTAGGTGCGAAGTACAAAATGGAAGTACAGGAATATAGGAAAAACGCCCAACTCCGCCGCTGTCATTACAGGCAGTATGGCCCTCCCAAGGGCCTCATTTTATAGCATGAACAGTCTGTTACATATCCTTCCGATTCTCTTCGCTGTGCGGCGTTCCGGGCCCAGAGCTGGCCATGTCCCAACTGCTATTATCCTCACTTCGCCGACGTCGCTCTCCCCGTTCGCGCATTGCATCACGAATCTTGAAACTCACCTCATCAAGTCCATCTTTGGCTGAGAGTTGGCTGAGAGGTTTCAGCTGCTGGCCTGATGTGCCCGGTAACCCACCAAACGAGCTACTACGACTGTTGCTGCGGCTACGATTCCGGCTCGAGGGTCGGGTCGAGAAAAAGCCAAAGTTCGCGAGGTTGTGGAAGGATTCGTTTCGAGGAAGTGGTTCTTGGGAAGCTGAGCCTTCGTCGAAGTTTGTTGTGCTCGCCCTGCTGATCTCCACGTTTGGTGGTTGTCCGTTTTCTAGAGTTGAGGTTTGTCGGTTGAGCTCGCGGAAAGGGTCCGTCACGATCCTTGCAGCGTCAAAGTCTGGGAATAATTCAGGGCCAAGCGTGTTGATGGTGTCGGTGACCTGTTTAGCGAGCGCAGCGCGTCGTAAGCGGAGTTTGACCAACGAGTTGGCCGACGATGGATTAAGCGACAACAACAATGGGCGCAATGATTTGACAATATCCATGCCAATCTCCCCAATGCGCAGTGCGGCGAACGTAATGGTCGGAAAGAGGATCATGCCGATAGGTATAAATGTCCACAGAGGTACGGATTCAGGAACGTAACCGTTAATGCGGTTACGATAGGCCCAATAGGTAAAGGTCACGGTATAAAAGGCGTAAAGAGCCGGGGCAAATGCCAGAGCAACGAGGAGTTTCCAAGTTGCCATTACGTCGCGGCCTTGAAGCTTGACCGTTGAAGCAGCCAGTGCTTCTTTCGATTTCTTGTTTGAGATCAACTTGGTCGTGATAAAAACTGGGGTAAAGAGAAGAAGCCCAGGTAAGGTCCCAATAGTGAGAAGAACTAATTTACCCAGGCGATATATCAATGTCGCAATCACCTTGATGGATGAGAACTTCGCATAATCAACCTGGTGGTCACGGATTCCCAATAGACGCAATTCTTTGTTATAGTCCGCGATCGACTTTTTAAGACTTATAATCCGCGGGTCATCTTTGAAATGCGAGTAGCCTTTGACGAGACGACGGTTGAGTTCAACAACCATTGGAAGGGGCAATTTCTTGCCTTTGATGTTGTACAGACGACGTGCGGCTTGGATGACCTGAAAGCTTGATTAGCCCTAGTTTCGACTATAATTAAAGGGACTAAACTAACCATCAGTGTCTCGTAATCGGGACTGGTTACGGTCACTGACACGAGACCCTGGTATATAATATCCAATAAAGGACCCACAGCACCTCTTCTGTCACCGTTCTTATACATTTGTACTAACTCCCTGGGAACCTCGAGAGGGGTTCCGAATTCAATCACCGCCCTCGACCGAAATTTGTGAGCGTGAAAATAGTTCATTCCGCACGGCACAATCTTCAACCCACAGTCAGGGTTCTCCGCTAATGTACCGAGAGCCATGAGGGCCACACCAGCTACAATCGGGTGTCAGCTACCGCTCTATTTTGTATGGAGATGGGGGGAAATTACGCTTCAAGGGAAGTAAATCGGAGCGATCGTGGCTACCTCCCTCTGGGAAAATACCGATACAACCACCCCCAAGGAGCCTTCCAAACACTGCATCATACACTGCACTTTGATCCACATGGGGCGCCGCCTTGAACTTGGACCCATTGAAATCGGCGCGGTCTTTGTCGGATACATCTCCAGAGAACTTTCCATCATCTGTAATATCATTCCGACCCGTCAACTGGAACAGCGCATCCTTGTGGGTGAATGGTTTCTTGAGAATCAGTTCCTCTGGGCCGCGAATCTCGGCGATGTTCGTGTTATGCGAAGTTCCATTGATGGTTGGGAGTGCAATCGTCCCGTCCTTCTCGAAGCCTGGACCTTCGAAATTTGTTCCGACGCCACGCAACAGAGTAGGTTGGTTGACCGGGTCTGGGAGATATACGGTACCCTGTCCAGGTTTCATCATGTCCATTGCTCGAGACACGGGCACAGTTCCTATGCCCCTCGCCAAAAGCCCGATGAACTTGCGGCGAAACGATTTCTCTGCAATCAGGAACGAGATTCGACGGTGCGCCTCAGTGCGCAGAACACGCATAAGAATCAAGGAATCGACGAACTATAACAGTACAGCCATTGTAAGTACAATATCATGAAGCTTTGTTATACTAGGTATACTGTACCTGATTAGCATGAGGGGCTGCGACAATGATCATTGGGCCCCGTCGAGGAATCTTCCATGAGCCACGCGGATGGACCTCCCGGAAGAAGAGGTCAACGAGCACTGAGAACGTCCATAGCACGAGATCGTATAACCACCCAACCAAGGGCGGGATGTATGGCTTCCTCGCCATGACGTCAAGGGAATTGCTTTAACAATTCTCAAGACAGGCGCAGTGTAAAATCGAGTATTATATAGGAGACGCGGGAGGCTAGGTCTTCCGAAGCTCCTTATCTACCAGCGACGTCGACCAGGTTTAACGGGATTCAGTTCCAGTTTCCGTAAGAAGCACGCGTGAACAAAGAAGGCTGAGACCGCATATCCTGCCCCTGTAAACAGCTCAGCTAAAGCTGTGTAGTGAAGATCGAGGAAGCTTGGGAAGCGTTTCAGGCATCAAAAGAGCTATGTCTCGTATGGACAAAAGACGAACAGCAGTTGGCCTCAACAGATCCTGGAGGACAGGAGCGCATGTGACGTGACGGTGCTAAGGTTGGGATTCCTCGAGTCTGGATGCGACGGAAGGCGGTAATTTTTTCAGTGGTGGGGTAAACGTTGGTGGTAATACCAGTACATATCAGCCAGATCAGGAACTGATAGATAGCCGGCAACGTTGCACCCAACTTCAACGGTTTTCTCAGCCACGATCACACCATTTCTTTTTCCTCATGTCGTCTCCAAGAGATATAACTAAATATTTTACGAATTTCATATAACCCTGTTGGTAAGTATCCGCAGTCATGATGATTCCATAATACTCCGAGACGGGTAAATCAGCTTTCAGGATGTACTTTACGACCGTAGGGGGTCAATGTCATCCTCGTCGAACCGTAGAGAATCTACCAGAATCCATTGATGTTAACTCTGTTAGGGGACACTTGTGGATTCGACCTCGCAAAATAAACTCTCGCCATCAGTAGTACCAAGGAGCGTCTCCATGCACAGCGCAGGCCTGGTCGCTCTCAAAGATCAGCTGTTATGACGATTCCAAGGTTGAAGAGAAAGCTCGCTCGTAATAGAACGAACATTATTGTGGCCGCAGGGAATCCATGAACCCGCTAAGATATTACCGCCTGCACCAATGTCGCTTGAGAAATGGCGGCGCACTGGCAGATATCTCTTTTGGCTGAGGCATGCAGCCCCTCTCTTATTTAGGGCATATGTCGTCCATAGGTAGCACTCATGCGTTTTATGATTACCCTTACCAGGGTGCAGGCCATGTCAAATCACTTCAATGTTATCGCCTGCCTTGAGGCTGTTGGTTCACGAATGCTAGACAGCGAAGATCCCTCCATGGTGTCCTGTGATAGTGATTCAACAGCTGCATGGTCTTAGTCAGGCGATGAAATGTTAGTTAAGTACTAGCAACATTATCTCGTAAGAATCATAAATATCGATCCATGAGTGGGATCCAACAACAGTCCCTGACGTGCTTGCCTCAGGCAACTGGCCGGAATACAGTATCGTTATTACGTATGCCGTAATTTAAAGCGGCGCCTGAAGTACCGCAGAGAAGATTATCACGATCTTGGTTTGAAGTGTTCACAGAGAAATCTTGTTATCCCCATCTCGAAGCACGTTCGGAGCACAAAACAGACGAAGAAGAAAAAACCTAAGCGCTGGACCCTCGAATCCTCGAAATCTAATCCACAAACTGTGACTGCCGGCCCGTTCCAGACCGTTACGTACCGCATCTTCATTAGCCCGCTCATTTCTCGATAATCACACTCCCCGCTTAGCGTCTCCCATACTACTTTGATATCCCGGACTTCCAGAGTCTCACTTTCTGGTTATATCCAGTGTCAGCTGTCATAATTTCTACAGAAAGATGTCGATCAAGTATGTGGATGGGCCCCACTCCCCTTCTCTACCTAGACCTCCAAATTGCCTCGTTCCTTGATCACATTTTGGCCCCGCGCTGTAACTGGCTCGTTTCGGTTACAATTAAGCTGCTGATGGGATGATCTAGA